>NC_052070.1:64766742-65366742 GCF_015852505.1 Tachyglossus aculeatus | reverse complement strand
CTGAGCCATGAGTCATTGTCATATACTGGTGTGATTGTTGCTTTTCTCAGCAACTGGATGGTACAAACAGCCTACAGGAAAGCTGCTAAATACTCTGTGTACGCCTTTGACTTAGAACAAGCAAATCATTCTGCTACGGAAACCTAACTTCCTAATGATTGAATTTTGGAGGGGCTTACTGAAATGTCTGATGTTGGCATTTTTGACAATTAAACCACCTGGAGGGGTTTCTGTAAAACTAATGAGTTGGTGGAACTTAAATTAAGGGTTCTTTTTTTGCTTACTAACAGGGATTTATTTGGAAAAAAAATTACAGCTTATTTCATTGCACTGTTCAAGGTAGAATTTGCTTGACGTGCTCAGTTGCTTAGAGCATTGAGAAAGGGAATAAAGTTCTTCAGATCAATAGAAGAAGCAATTGATTTGCTGAGAGTCCCGTGATTTGGAAATAGCAGGCATATATTCAGTTCGGGGTCTGAGTGTGAGGTTTTGGCTTTTCGAAAAGTCTATCCCACCAACCTAGTGAATGGGTAAGTTGGTCTACAGTGTGTCAGCCCAACTTGCTCATCCATTCGAAAGCCGTCATACCATTTAGCCTCGGGTTTTGAAATCAAAATCGATTGAGTGTTTCCTTATGTCCTGGGCCTGTTGCTGAGGGGAGCTGTCCTTCGTTGACTAAGTCTCCTTCTCTTTTCTCTCACGCAGATGGATGATTTCTAGTTCTCTTCCGAACCCCGACTCTGCCAAGTGCTAGGCAGCACTTCTTACATGATCCCATGACTCTTGATATGGACGCGGTCCTGTCAGACTTTGTTCGGTCCACGGGGGCAGAGCCAGGTCTGGCAAGAGACCTACTGGAAGGTAAGTCTCCCCCCCCCCCCCCCCCCCCCCCCCCCCCCCCCCGGCCCCTCAGTCAACTTCCACCCCCATCTGCCCCCCAGCCATTTTCCCAGCGTGACCTGATTGAAAACTGAGACAGAGATGCAAAGCGTGTCGGGCCTGTGAGTGATGAGGTCAGCCAATTGATGCTATTTATTGAGGGCGTACTGCACTCAGAGTACTGTATTAAGTTCTTGGAAGAGCACAAGACAACAGAGTTGGTAGACACATCCCCCTTCCACAAGGAGCTTATAGTCCAGAGGACATTTCAAGAGGCCATCGTTGATTACTTATGGTCAATCAGTCGATGATATTTATTGAGCACCTACTGTGTGCAGAGCTCTGGCAGAATAAATGAGTTGCTAAACACATTCCCTGCCCACAGTCAGTTGACAGTAGCAAATCCTTTACCTTAGGTTCATCAGCAAGGTTGTTGTCAGTAGGCACATGCTCATTAAGGAAGGGAAATATGTTTATTGTTGTGTACTCTCCCAGGCAATCAGTTCAGTGCTCTGCACACAGTAGCACTCAATAAATACAATGGATTGAACATCTTTGAAAGTGCCGTGTTAAAGAGTCTGCTGAAATGCCGCACTAGAGAGTATTTAGAAAAGTGGGAATTTCAATACGGGCTCTCTGCAGCTTTTGGTGGTCACTGACCCCAGAGGTTGCCCTTCTAGATTCTTTGAAGGGAAGGCCCTATGTTGAGTCATGGTGTTCATATTTTCATCATTGTTCTAATTTTATTACCGTTCACCTTTACTTTGACTGTGGAACTGACTCTTCGAGAGAAGAGGAGGGCTTCCTAGGCTGTCGTGGGTGAGTTCAGATCTTCCGATAGCTGACAATAGGGTTTGTAGGAGTTAGAGTGGGTTAGAGCCAAGTGCTTTCAAAAAGAGAAAGCGAGTACGTGACGGAATAATAAAGAGGTGAGTTCCACTGGCAGTCTTAATCCTTAAACTTAGCTCTAGGATGAAAAGGCACTTTGGGCCAAATTCTCTCATACACCCTCACAACTTCCATCTAAGTCGGCGAGAATGACTCATGTGTTAGCAGAGGACAGAATCGAGCCTGTTGATTGTAGAGAAAATACCGTGAGAGTGGGTATTGTGTATGAGGGCAGCCTTTTTGTAAGGATGTGGGAATGGCTTTATTTAATCCGAAAATGGACTCTCAGATGTCCACACCTGGACACAGAGTGTGTTTTGTTTTGAAATGTTCCAGTTCTTTTCCTGTTTACAGTAGCAGTTCAGATCCTAATTATCAAAAATATATATATTTAAAACTCAGTATATTGAAACAGTCTAGGAAATTTTGTGCACCACAATAATGTGATCAGAAAAAAAATAATACAGAATACAATGGTATGTTTAAGGGAAGATTACTGTTCCCAGTTTTTAATGAAGAACTCTTGTTGTAAACATTTATGTAACAAATTCTTATATGCTGCTGCTTCTCTTCTAGACTGTACACTCGTGGGCAGGGAATCTTCACCAATCCTATATAATTGTGTCTCATCTGATTTGATTGTATCCATTCCAGCACCTAGTAAAGTTCTTGGCACATAATAATAATAATAACAACAGCATTTGTTAAGTGCTTACTATGTGTGAAGCACTGTTCTAAGCGCTGGGGGGATTCAAAGTGACCAGGTTGTCCCACGTGGGGCTCACAGTCTTAATCCCCATTTTACAGATGAGGTAACTGAGGTCCAGAGAAGTGGTGGAGCGGGGATTAGAACCCATGACCTCTGGCTCCCAAGCCCATGCTCTTTCCACTGAGCCACGCTGGCATATAGTAAGCACTTAACCAATACTATAATTATTAATACTGTACTTTCCCAAGTGCTTAGTACAGTGCTCGGCTCGCAGTAAGCGCTCAATAAATGCAATTGATAACAATATCCCAGGATCAGCCTTTGGATTTTTTTGGACTATATTGGATTGAATACATTGGGCTGATTAGCTTGGCAAATTTAATAAGGAGCAGAACAACTTTAAGGGATCTGAAAGAATTATAGCTTACAGTGGCAGCAGGACCCTTTCTTTTCTTATTCCTTCTTGGCCACTGATTCCTCACCCATTAAGTCACTCTGCCGGGTGAAAAACGGTTCTGAGAAACTACGCCATCCTAACTGATTTAAGCCCCGAATAATCCTGTCAGTAGCTTCTACAGAGAGGAGAAGTGACATGACAGAGGGCAAGAGAGTTTGTGGCTTGTTTTTGTTATGGGGCAGGAGAAGAATGTGTGTAGAAGTGAAGTAGCAGAAAAGTCTGACTGATGAGGAGAAGAAACTGTACTACTGGTAGGCCCTTTCCCAGCTCAGTGATTCGCTCACTCTGGGCTTTGGTAAACCCCTCAACTCCTCTGTGTTTCACTTCTCCTTTGTATCGATTCTTAGTAATAATACGGCAGCACTCACCATAAAACATCTGGGCTTTGGGGTAAGATTAGCTCAAAGGAATTGTGTGACGTGTGATTTGGAGGTCAGAGGAACAACTGTTAATTCTCCGACATGGACTGTGCTTTACCCTGGGATTTTTTTTTTTCACCATCGCTGTATTCGTGGAGGAAACAGATGGCATCAGCCCCATTTTACAGATGAGCGGTTGATGAAATGATTTGCCTAAGATTGCACAGGAAGTGAGCCGGGGCCAAAAGCCCGAGGCTTCTCTTCAGCCATGCAGCATATTTCCCAGGACATTGGAGTTGCCAAAATATAGACGCTGATGGGGAGGGAGGAATTAGGTTGGAGCAGAGACTAAGAGGAATAATTTGGGAAGAAAGGAACAGGTTATTGGAGGGTTGGCAGGAGAAACGCAAGGCTGTCCATCAACTCACCCCCTCCTACCTCACCTCCCTTCTCTCCTTCTCCAGCCCAGCCCACACCCTCCACTCCTCTGCCTCTAATCTCCTCACCATGCCTCATTCTCACCTGTCCCGCCGTCAACCCCCGGCCCACGTCCTTCCCCTGTCCTGGAATGCCCTCCCTCCACACATCCACCAAGCTAGCACTCTTCCTCCCTTCAAAGCCCTGCCGAGAGCTCACCTCCTCAGGAGGCCTTCCCAGACTGAGCCCTCTATTTCCTCTCCTCCTCCCCGTCCCCCCGCTGTACATCCTTCCCCTCCCCACAGCACTTGTATACATTTGTACAGATTTATTGCTCTATTTACTTGTACATATTTGCTATTCTATTTATTTTGTTAATGATGTGCATATAGCTTTAATTCTATTTGTTCTGACAATTTTGACTCAAATATGATTGAATGAATGAATGAGAAGCTGAAGTTACGAGAAAGACAGGGACATGAAGTACTGCCACTAATGATAATTGTGGTATTTAAGTACTTAATATGTGCCAGGCACTGTACTAAGTGTTGTAGTGGATACAAGCAAATCAGGTTGGATATAGTCTCTCTTCCTGGTGGGGCTCACAGTCTCAATCCCCATTTTACAAGTTAAGTAACTGAGGCCCAGAGAAGTGAAGTGACTCATCCAAGATCACACAACAGACAAGTGGTGGTTCTGGGATTAGTACCCATGACCTTCCGATTCCCATGCTCTATCCTCTTTGCAAGTCCAGGATGCACCTCCCTAATGCATTTTCCCCAGTAAATTCAGGATCCCTTTTCATCATCAGCAGTGTTCGTTGAGCCCTTACTATGTGTGCAGAGCACTGTACTAAGCTGAATTTGCCACGGGCTATGACAACATCCTGGTGTCATGAAATTGGCAACTGCAGCAGCAACGGGTGTGACTATGGCCACTTTCTAGAAGCATAGGGCTACTGGCTGCCCAGCATTTGTATGGCCCCTGTGGGCCAAGGCGATGGTTTGGTCCGATCGTGTCTCTCATCATCGGCTGCCCACTATCCACCTTCTAGTTCGCCCCTTCAGCCAGGAACCCTCTCCAGAAAGCTGCCATGGAGAGAGTACCGTAACAAGGGCTAATCTGGCGGGGCTGAATTGTCATGGGACCTACGTCCGTGGAAAACACAGACCTGAAGTTACCGTCCTCATCAATAGCTAAATATTTTTGCATTCAGGGGAATATTTCCCTAATTTTGTCCCCCTTTCTTCCTCCCCTTCCACCCAGAATGGCACCCAGGACTGAACCCTGTACTTGGCAGGACAGAGCTCCTTCGTCACCTGGGGCTGGGTTAACAAAACTCATGTAAGATCTCATTCCACATGAAACAATAGCTTAAATAGTTCATTTCCGGTAGGGCTCATATTGACTGTAGCACTTAATTCACTGAACGAAAAACAATTTCAGAGTTCATCAGTCCTTTCCTTTCTGGGTTTCTCTAGGGGACTAGTCTGGTTGACCACTGAATCTCAAACTGGGCTATGGAAATAATAGGCCAATCAATATAGTACTTCTTGAATGCTTACTGTGTTCAAGACACTTGTGTAGTGGAGAGAGCATGAGCTTGGGAATAAGAAGGTCATGGGTTCTAATCCCAGCTCAGCTACTTGACTTCTCCGTGACCTTGGGCATGTCACTTTGCTTCTCTGTGCCTCAGTTCCCTCATCTTGTAAAGTGGGGATTGAGAATGTGAGCTCCACATGGGACAGGAACTGTGCCCAAATGGATAATTTGCTTTTATCCACCTCAGTGCTTAGTACAGCACTTGGCAGCACAGTAAGTGCTTTACGAATACCATAATTATTTAATGTTATTATTATTGATAAATGCTTGGGAATACAATGTAACCGAGATGGTAGACACATTCCCTGCCCACAGTGAGGTGGATGTATCACCCTGTCTAAAACTAAAAAGGGCTGCGTCCATGATTGGTCAGGGCTTTGGCAATGAGTTGGAAACACGGTGGCCTAGTGGATAGAGCAGGGGCCTGAAGTCAGAAGGTCCTGGCTGCTAATTCATTCATTCATTCAGTCATATTTATTGAGCACTTACTGTGTGTAGAACACTGTGCTAAGCGCATGGGAAGTACAAGTTGGCAACATATAGAGACGGTCCCTACCGAACAGTGGGCTCACAGTCTAGAAGGGGGAGACAGATAACAAAACAAAACATATTAACAGAATAAAATAAATAGAATAAATATGTACAAGTAAAATAGAGTAATAAATACGTACAAACATATATACATTTATACAGGTGCTGTGGGGAAGGGAAGGAGGTAAGGCAGGGGGGATGGAGAGGGGGAGAAGGGGGAGAAGAAGGAGGGGGCTTCTAATTCTGGCTCCACCCCTTATCAGCTGTGTGACCTTGGGCAAGTCACTTCACTCCTCTGTGCCTCCGTTACCTCATCTGTAAAATGGGGATTAGGACCATGAGCCTCATGTGGGACTGGGACTGTGTCCAACCTGACTAGCTTGTGTCTACCCCAGCACTTGGATACACTACCAGAACACTTCATTCATTCATTCAATCATATTTATTGAGCGCTTACTGTGTGCACAGCACTGTACTAAGTGCTTAGAAAGTACAAGTTGGCAACATAAAGAGACAGTCCCTACCCAACAATGGGCTCACAGTTTGGAAAGTCCTTACCCCTTCCCTCCACCCCATTCCCCCAAACCTCCGCCCAAAGAAAACAAAACCCTAAATCCCTGGGTATTTCAATAGAAATTCAACCAGAGTACAGCCTTTGAGCCAGAATTCTGCCCATAATTTGACTTTATCTTGATTTCAAACCTGTTTCCTTCTTAAAAATTTTCAGATGGAGGCAGGGTGTTCTGGGAAAGATTTGTCCGTGGTGTCGCTATGAGTCGGAGACGACTCGACAGCATAAGACGAGACCCCAGCGTTTAGAACAGTTCTTGACATGGAGTAAGAGCTTAATAAATATCATCATTAATGATAACAGTGGTATCATTTGTTAAGCTCCCCCTTAATGCACTGTACTAGGTTTTAGGAAAGTATGGAATAAAGAAGTGACATATTCCATACCCACAAGGTGCTTTTGTACATGAATGTGAGTTGGAAGCCCCAGGTGCAGGGGAACTCCAGAAAACTGTGGTCTGAGAGTCTCACCCAACATATTTTTTAGCACTGGACCAAAGGTGCAGCGAGTCAAAGTGGCAGTGAACTGATTACCTGCTCCATCACCTATCGGACTCTCCTGTTGCCATAGCAGCAGTTAGGCGCAGCATGGCCCAGTGGAAAGAGCACCAGCCTGGATATCAGAGGACCCGGGTTCTAATCATCATCATCATCATCAATCGTATTTATTGAGCACTTACTGTGTGCAGAGCACTGTACTAAGTGCTTGGGAAGTACAAGTTGGGAACACATAGAGCCAGTCCCTACCCAACAGTGGGCTCACACAGTCTAAAAGGGGTCTAAAATCCCAACTATGCCATTAAATGCTGCTTGATTTGGGGCAAGTGACTTAACTTCTCTGTGACTCAGTTTCCTCAAATGTAAAGTGGGGTTCATTGCCTGTTCTCCCTCCTACTGGAGGGATGGGGACTGTTTCCAAACCTGATTCACTGATATTTACCCAGCACTTAGGACAGTACTTGAGATATAGTAAGCAATCAGCTAATATAATAATAATAATGATAATATAAAATGAATAAAATCTTTCTGGGAAGCTGGGGCTGGGTGGGCTTCCTTGTATGGGCCACTACAGCCAGCTGGTGAGTGGCAAGAACCTCTCCCCTCCCCACACAAGAAGCAGAATGGCCTAGTGGAGAGAGTCAAAACAGGTTCTAATCCCAACTCTGCCACTTGTCAGCTGTGTGACTTCTGAGCCAGTCACTTCACTTCTTTGTGCCTCAGTTCCCTCATCTGTAAAATGGGGATTACGACTGTGAGTCCCACATGAGACAGGGACTTTCATTTATTCATTGTCATATTTTTTGAGCGTTTACTGTGTGCAGAGCACTGTACCAAGTGGTTGGGAAGTACAAGGCGGCAACAGATTCATTCATTCATTCAATCGTATTTATTGAGTGCTTACTGTGTGCAGAGCACTGTACTAAGCGCTTCGGAAGTACAAGTTGGCAACATGTAGAGACGGTCCCTACCCAACAGTGGGCTCACGTCTAGAAGGGTGAGACAGAGAACAAAACAAAACACATTAACAAAATAAAATAAATAGAATAAATATGTACAAATAAAATAAAGTAATAAATACATACAAACATCTATACATATATAGAGGTGCTGTGGGGAGGGGAAGAAGGTAAGGCGGGGGGGATGGGGAGGAGGGGGAGAGGAAGGAGGGGGCTCAGCATGGGAAGGCTTCCTGGAGGAGGTGAGCTCTCAGTAGGGCCTTGAAGGGAGGAAGAGAGCCAGATGGTCCCTACCCAGCAACGGGCTCACAGTCTAGAAGGGGGAGACAGACAACAAAACAAAACATGTAGACAGGTGTCAAAACTGTCAGAATAAATAGAATTACAGCTATAGGCAAATCATTAACAAAATAAATAGAGTAGTAAATATGTACAAGTAAAATAGAGTAATAATGGACTGTGTCCAGCCCAATTATCTTGTAGCTACCCCAGCACTTGGAACAGTGACTGGCACATAGCAAGCGCTTAAATACCATGATTATTATTACTATCATCATCGAACCCCTGGTTATCAGGATTTATGGACACATGAGAAGGTATTGAAGCCCATAAGTGGTAACTAGCTTGACAAATGTCATGCAGCTCTCAGTCACTTTTCAGGACTAAGTGTCCATTCCTTCTTTTAATGTAGCTTAAGGCGAAGCTCAACAGTTTGTCTCAGATTGCAGAATGCCTATGGGCTCATGCGGTAAACTTGCTAGCGCATGGACAGGATACATTTTGAAAGCCAGTCCAAAACCAGCGCCTCATTTGTGGACTCCATCGTTCATTTGAGGCAGAGTAGACTGAGGTACCTGGAGACGGTAAATTTTAGAGAAGAACAAATATAGGTCGGATTCCCAATTTTTCTTCCTCATGCTAAAAAGAATCAATTTTAAGTCCAAGTTAGGCCAGTAACAGAGTCATTAAAACACTAATTAAATTGGCCATTATCATTTGTAATTTTAATAATTACGGGAGCCCATTAAAAGAACTACTGAAGCTTTATCATGATATTCAATCTCCAGCACCCCCGCAGTTAAACGAGCATTTTCATCTTACTCTTACGATTAAATTCTGATTGGTTCAATCAAATTAAATAAGCATGTAATTTGGAGGCCAAATTCTCTCTCCAGCATTCATTTTAAAAACTAATTAACTGCTGAAAATGATGGATTTCTAATTTTTGACTGAATTTAAAGTTAGTAGTAATTGAATGAATAACATTTGTTTAGTACCTCTGAGTGCAGTGCATTGTGCTAGACCCTTGGGAAAGTACATTCATTCAGTCGTATTTATTGAGTGCTTACTGTGTGCAGAACACTGTACTAAGTGCTTACAAGCCCAAAGAGCATACTCCCTGCCCACAGTGAGCCTCCACTGTAGTGGGGGAGGATAAACGTAGAAATATTGACAACTACAGTAGTAGTAATAAATAATTGGAGGTATAGCATAGAGGGGACATTTATATCGAACTGCGTTTCATTTTTTGAACCTGTGGAACAATGTCTCTCAGCTTTCTGCTTCCATGCGTCTATTTCTCAAATTTGGGTAACCACCAGATGAGATCAGATCTGGTGTCCTACACACTTTCCAAAGAATTACGGGTGAGTAATGTCGGTTTCAGGATTAAGCAGTGAGATCTTAGAGGAGAGAGACCTTGTCATCGTCATGTCCATCCTCTGGGACTCCCTAGAGTCCAATATTCAGGACCCTGAGTACAGAAAGTGCCTGGTTCACGGAAGCTGATTGAGAAAATCGCGATGCTCTGCAAAAGTCCATCTCAGTCAATGTCAGTGGTATTTATTGAGCACTTATGGTGTAGAGCACTGTGCTAATTGCTTGGGAGAATAACAATGATAATCATAAAAAGTACTCTATTAAGTACTTTTGGGGGAGACTGTTCAATATAATGGGAAAGGAAATGGGCCTGGGAGTTAGAGGATCTGGGTTCTAATCCTGGTTCTGCCACTTAGCTGCTTTGTGGCCTTGGTCAAGTCACTTCACTTCTCTGTGACTCAGTTCCCTCATCTGCTAAATGGGGATTCAATACTTGTTCTCCCTTCAACTTCGATTGTGAGTCTTATGTGGCACCTGATTATGTTGTATGTACCCCAGCACTTAGTACTGACCGCTTGGGAGAGTAACCAGAATAATAAAAATTGTGGTATTTAAGTGCTTACTATGTGCCAAGTATTCTGCTAAGCACTGAGGTAGGGAAGCTATGTGGCCTAGTGGATAGAGCTCAGGCCTGGGAGCCAGAAGGATCTGGATTCTAATCCCGGCTCCACCATTGCCTACTGTGTGACCTCAGGCAAGTCACTTAATTTCTCCGGGCCTCAGTTACCTCATCTGAAAAATGGGGATTAAGACTGTGAGCCCAGTGTGGTACAGGGACTGCGTCCAACTGAGTAACTTGTATCTATCCCAGCACTTCCAACAGTGCTTGACACATATTGTCATTATTTATTATTATTATTATTAGTAGTAGTAGTATAGTGCTTGGTACGTAGTAAGTGCTTAACATTCCACAGTTGTTATTATTATCATCATTATTGTCCATCAGTCAATTATATTTATTTCTGATGACCCCTGTCCACATGTTTTGTTTTGTTGTCTGTCTCCCCCTTCTAGACTGTGAGCCCGTCGTTGGATAGGGACCGTCTCTTTATGTTGCCAACTTGTACTTCCCAAGCGCTTAGTACAGTACTCTGCACAAAGTAAGCGCTCAATAAATACGATTGAATGAATGAATGTGCAGAGCACTCTACTAAGAAGAGTATAATATAGCAATAAACTAAAATACACAATATATACAATATGGCAATAAACAAACTCATTCTTTGCACACAACAACCTTATAGGCTAGAGCTTACTGTGTCCAACCTGATTTGCCTGTATTTCCTGCGCCTCCAGTGCTTAGTGCAGTGCCTGGCACATAAGTGCTTAACAGATACCATTATTATTATGATTGGGGGAAAAAACAGGCCACAGAACTCAAACTTGGACCCTTTGAATCCCTTCACCATCTAGAAGTCCAACATGCTATCCGTTGCACCACAGGGCCATCTATCTTGCATAATATACCAGATAACCAGGACCCATATGGAGCTCACAGTCTAAGTAGAAGGGAGAACAGGTGTTGAATCCCCATTTTGAAGATGAGAGAACTGTGGCACAGAGAAGTTAAGTGACTTGCCTATGATCACACAACAGGTAGAGTACAACAGAATTGGTAGGCACATCCCTGCCCCAAGGAGTTAACTTTGTCCTGTAAAACATTACAGCAGAATTCCCCCAAGGTTGGGTAGGATAGAATGAAAAACGTAGTTTTCTGCCTCCATTAGCCTCCACACCTCTCCAACGTAAGCCTGAGAGTCAGATGGACCTGAGGTCAAATCCCAACTCTGTCACCTGTCTGCTGTGACGCCTTGGTAAGCCACTTCACTTACCTGTCCCACAGTTCCCTCACCTGTAAAATGGGGATTAAGAGTGTGAGCCCCATGTGGGACAGGGACTGTGTCCAACCTGATTTCTTTGTATCTACCCCAGCGCTTAGAACAGTGCTTGGTCCATAGACAGTGCTTAACAAATAGCATTATTATTATTATTATTATCCCTCTCCATCCCTGCATTGGAATTATACAATGTTCCGGGCACATTGCCAGCATTACACTCGGCAATATCTTGCTGGTCATAGGATAAAGCATGACTAAGTTAATTTGCTTTCTGTCATTCATTCATTCAATCGTCTTTATTGAGCGCTTACTGTGTGCAGAGCACTGCACTAAGCGCTCAGAAAGTACAGTTCAGCAACAAAGAGAGACAATCCCTGCCCACACCGGGCTTTCTCTCCTACCCTCTTCCTCTGGATCTGAGTTCTAGTTCCATCTCTGCCACTGACCAGCTTTGTGACCTTGGCCAAGTCACTGAACTTCTCTTTGCCTCAATTTCCTCACTTGTTAAATGAGGATAAAATACGTGCTATACAATGTGAACCCCATGTGGGGTAGGGACTGTGCCCCAGCTTATGAGCCTGTTCCTACCTCAGGGCCTTAGCACAGTGCTTTCAACATAGTATGCACTTGACAAATGCAATAATAATACAGACACACAAAGTGTCACATCATCACCACCACCAGCGAGCCCTATTGGAATGGCCCAAGTAGTGGCAAAGGTAGTTCCCACAGAAATTTCAGAGCTAGACTTGGCCACTACCATCAGTGAACCCAATTTACCCCCTGGAACTCCAGCTGGGGCAGCGAAGAGGTCTTCATTCTGCAACCAAGTGCTTAGTACCACGCTCTGCATCCGTAAGCTCATTATGGATCGGGAACAAATCCTCTAAATCTGTGGTATTGCACTTTTTTATGGTGTTTGTTACGAGTTTGCTATGAGCCAGGCACTCAACCCTGGCTGGACACAAGATTATCAGGCTGGACACAGTCCCTGACCCACATGGGGCTCAGAGTCTTAATCCCCATTTTACAGATGAGTTAATTGAGGCACAGAGAAGTGAAGTGACTTGCTCAAGGTCACGCAGCTGACATATGGTGGAGCTGGGTTTAGAACCCACGTCCTTCCGACTCCAAGGCCCATGTTTTAGCCACTAGGCTATGCAGCTGCTCATGGCCTAATAAATGTTTGTATTCTCTCGAGTGCTTAGTACATCATCCCACACAGATCAACTGCCCAATAAATACCATTGATTAATTGCACTAGGGCCAAAAGCAGGCCTTTTATCGACTTTTGGGTGATGAGGAAGAACCCCGAGAGACCCGATGGTCACACTTAAATCAGAGCATCTCATCAGCCAACTCCGGAAGAATTCCTAAAAAGGATCCACTTGGCCGCCTCATCTGATCATCACCTCCAAGTTTTCCCAAGCGCACAAATCTCCTGTGTGTAACTGCTATTTTTGTAGTGATGAGTAGATCTCTAGTCTGTCCGACACACATCTAAGCTAACAACCATCTTAGTGCTGACAGGCTCTTTACCAGTGTTGTGTCCGTTTTCCTTTGTGCAGGATTCTTAAGTCTTTCTCAAATCCAGGAATTTAGATTTCTTCCCGCTCCACGGCCCCCAGTTGAGCTAGTCCCTGCTGCTGCTATTGCTTTTAATTGCCATAATTTACTTGTGATAATTAGTTATAAATTGTCAATGTCCAATGATGCTAGAACCTTGTGATGATTAGCGAATCCTCCTCTCCCTTTTTATGCACTAATTGCTTCAGTACAGCTAATTAGATGTTCTGTAGCTGTGAGTACCGTTGCTTTTACTTGGTAGTTAAATTTGGGTAAAGGATGAACCATGTTGGACAGGCAAATTAAAAGATTACATTTATAGCGGGTGTACAGATCTAAATCTGTGGGTGAATATAATCCATTTGTAGTCATTGATATGTATGTGTAGTTGTGCATCTGCTTATATATTCTTTTTAAAATTTTCTGCATTATGGCTTGCAGTGTGCACAGCACTTTGGTAAGCATTTCAGTCCGAAAGAACATAGTTCCTACTTATTAATATTTTATAAAATGAGGGTGAAATACATTTGTATGCCATAATTAGTTTTTCTATTCGTCGATAAATACACCCACTCGGGGTTAAATTTGTGATTTAGCTGGCCTTTCTGTGTGACAAAGTAGAGCACGGGCCTGGGAGTTGTGGATTCTAATGCTGGCTCCACCACTTTTTTTGTTGTGCGATTTTGGGCAAGTGACTTCAGTCACCTCATCTGTAAAATAGGGATTAAGATTGGGAGCCCCATGTGGGAAATGGACTGTGTCCAATCTGATAAGGTTGTATCTGACCCAGTGATTAGTACAGTGCCTGGCACATAGTAAGTGCTCAACAAATACCATTAACAAAAAGATGATATGTTCCTGTATAAAGATTGATACGATATAGTCGTGGTTCCTTGATAATGTAGGGATTACATTCCTGATGACCTCTATGTTAAGAACAAATTGGAAACCCCTTGAGGGCAGAGATCTACTAATCATCATCATCATCATCAATCGTCTTTATTGAGCGCTTACTATGTGCAGCGCACTGTACTAAGCGCTTGGGAAGTACAAAGAGACAGTCCCTACCCAACAGTGGGCTCACAGTCTAAAAGGGGGAGACAGAGAACAAAACCAAACATACTAACAAAATAAAATAGAATAGATATGCTAATGCTACTGTACTTTCCCATAAATTACAGCCATGCTCCGGCACATAATAAATATTATGTATATTCATTCAGTCATTTACTGAGCACTTGCTGTGTGCAGATCATTGTATTAAGTGCTTAATTTGTGATGATAAATCAGCCGCTATGTGAACAACCCCATCTACTAACCTCACTCAGATAAACACGTGGTGTTAGGAAAAAAAAATTATCACCTAATTTCTTCGTAGCGCTCGGTCCGAACCACGTAGTAAAAACACGTACAATGGAATTACTGAGTGTACGGTGCATGACAAGCACTTAATGAATCCCATCCTTTATTTTTTATGGTATTTGTTAAGCTTTTACTGTGTGCCAGGCACTGGATCCTTATATAAAATTTAATAATAATAATTGTGTTATTTGTTCAGCACGTACTATGTCAGGCACTGTACTAAATTCTGATGTGGATACAAGTAAATCAGATTGGGCACAGTCCCTGCCCCACATGGGTTTCACACCCTCAATCCCCATTTTACAGATGAGGTAACTGAGGCATGGAGAACTCAAATGACTTGTCCAAGGTCACACAGCACACAACTGGCACAGCCATGTTTATATCTGTGTAGTGCAGTCTCCTGTAATCGATTTAGAGCATACTAAATTGTATGGATTTTAAACAAGTCACAAGCAATAAATGGTATTTATTGAGCACTTTAGAGCACCATACTAAACGTTCAGGAGAGTAAAATACAAAATGGTGAAAAGCCACAGCCAATTGACTAGCATCAGCTTGTCATCCAATTTTTTATGGCATTTATTAAGGGCTTACTATGTGCAAAGCACTGTTCTAAGCGCTGGGGAGGTTACAAGGTGATCAGGTTGTCCCACGGGGGGGCTCACCGTCTTAATCCCCATTTTACAGATGAGGTAACTGAGGCACAGAGAAGTTAAGTGACTTGCCCAAAGTCACACAGCTGACAGTTGGTGGAGCTGGGATTTGAACCTCTGACTCCAGAGCCCGTGTTCTTTCCACTGAGCCACGCTGCTTCTCATTTCCATTTATTCCCTATACCATTTTTATACTAATTTCCATATATACTGGCGAAAGATGTTTAGGCAAGATCTCCAATCAGTCATCGTCAATGAAAGCTGATCTGTCACTGTAGAGTGTGTGTGAATCCGGGCATTTGGTTCCATGAAATGGATGTACAATCTGTGCTCCCGTTGATTGATATATGAACAATCTTCAGTCAGTCAATTGCATCTATTGAGCACTTACCGTGTGCAGAGTACTGTACGAAGGTCTTAGAGACAAATTATAGTTTAAGGTCAAGTTAAGTTTCTCTTCAGTATCATTTGGGAAATGGTGTAGCCCAATGGAAAGAGCACAGGCCTGGGAGTCTGAGGACCTGGATTCTAATCCTGCTCTGCCACTTTGCTGTGTGACCTTGGGCAAGGCACCTAACTTTTCTGTGCCTCAGTTTCCTCATCTATAAAATGAGGATTAAGACTGTGAACTCCATTTGGGACAGAGACTATGTGCAACCTGATTAACTTGTACCTACCCCAGTTCCGACAAATAGTAAGCACTTATCATATATCATAAAAAAGGGAGATCAAATTCCTAATGCTCTTCATCTCAGGCTGGTAAAAGGCTTTATGATGCCACACCCTCCATCTGATACAAGGCTTTATACCAAATCCCTGCTCTGCCACTTTTCAGCTGTGTGACTTTGGGCAAGTCACTTAACTTCTCTGTGCCTCGGTTACCTCATCTGTAAAATGGGGATGAAGATTGTGAGCCCCTCGTGGGACATCCTGATCAACTTGTATCCTCCCCAGTGCTTAGAACAGTGCTTTGCACATAGTAAGTGCTTAATAAATGCCATTATTATTATTATTATTATTAAATCCTGCTCTCCTGTTGACCTGGCAGTCCTGCACTCCAATCAATCAATCAGTTCTATTTATTGAACACCTACTGTGTGCCCAGCACTGCACAGAGCACAGTGTATACTCTGTACAATGTGCAGAGCATTGTACTGAGTGCTTGGGAGTGTTCAATATGACAGAGTTGGAAGACCCATTCTTTGGCCACAAGCAGTTTCCAGTTTCCAGGGGGAGACAGACATTAAAATCAATTACAGCCATGTTGGCTGTGGGGCTGAGATGAGGTGTGATACTGAGTGCCCAAAGATAAGCGGAAGAACAGCACTCCTGTCCCAAAAATTTACTACCATGGGTGAGAGGAGTTCTGTTGCTTTTATCTGGACATCAGGATTCATTTAATTAAATAGTCTTAAACTTGTGATATATTTTTAGCACTTACCAGGGACTGTTTTAGGGCCAGTGGTGAGTGCTGTGTAATTGGTTTTACATGATTTGCTTGCCTTTTACTTCTGGATATTTTCATACATCAATCAATAGCATTCATTGAGCACTTAGTAAGCACTTGAGAGAGTATAATACGATCGAGTTTGTAGACAGCTTCCCTGCCTGCATAATTTGAAGGGATCAGGCTAATTTTAAGCTCCTTTTTTTCAGTCAATCCAAAGTATTTATTGAGTGCTTACTGTGTGCAGAGCAGTGTTCTAAGCACTTATTCAGAAAATCAGTTCAATATTTGGAGCCATTAGTTCAATTTTTCCATCAATACTCTGACCACATTTACTCAGACATTTCCTATTGTGCAGAAGGGGCAAAGGGGATACGGATGCTGTTCACCTTATTGAATACAGATTTCACTTACAGTCTGTTATTAGTGCTTTTCGTTCCTTAGCAGAAAATTTGGCCATTTGGCAGACATTGCTATTTTAGAAAGTAAGTCTGAAGGACAATTGGTTTCACTCATCAGTTTGCTCCAGGATGCCCTTGCTCTGATTTCACAGCAGGGACACATGGATAGGTAGGTGTAGGAGGGAGTTAAGACAATTTAAAATAGGATTAATGAATAGGGTGGCCACCCTGTAGTTAACCAAAAAGGTGGCACAAACGGACTCGATTGTCAGAGCTAGAACTTCATTGCACAAGCTATTGGTGAGCGATGAGTCCCATGAAGCTCTGAGAGTCGAGAGTCAGAACTCGAGGTTGTAGTTTTTTATTGAAAATTCTGAGATTAATCCATAAACTTGAAGGAAATGTAAGAATGGTGGGGCTCCCAACTCTATGAAGAGAGGAAAAGGAAAGAATACAATACTCTTTAAAGGGACTTCACATGCTCAGTATGCCGTCTAATTTTCTTTGTCCTCTTAATACAATAAGCGGATGAGCACTTTTCCTTCCCTGTGAGTATTTCAGTTGTGCCAGGTAACTAGAAATATCATTCAAACAAGGCACAACCTTCAAATATATCATTTTTCAAATGAGGTGGGGAGAAAAAAAATGCACTTTTCACCCCTGTAAGTACCATTTTGTAGAAGCAATCTATTCATCATAGAGGTGATTGTAACCATAAAAGATTCTCTTTAAAAAAATTATAAATTTCTTCAAGGACTCCTAAATGCTTCATCTAATTTCATTTGATGCAGGTGTGAATATATATAATTTATATATTTATAACTTAAGTGTAAATTATAAATATTTATATATAAATATATAAATTATATATAATTATAATTCATATATAGTTATATATATATAAATTGGAGATTTTTCTTTAAGCTCTTGTTAAATGAGAAGCATTGTGTTTTAGTGGACAGAGCACCTGCCTGAGAGTCAGAACAATCTGGGTTCTAATCCTGGCTCCTACACTTGTCTGTTGTGTGACCTTGGGCAAGTTACTTAATTCTCTGTGCCTCAGTTACAACGTCTGTAAAGTGGGGATTAAGACTGTGAGTTCTATTTGGGACATGGACTGTGCCCAACCCAATTATATTGTATCTACCCTAGTGCTTAGTACAGTGCTTGGCACATAGTAAGCTTTCAACAAGTACCATAAAAATGCATATATGCTATAGGCAAATAGGACTTTGCATTCCCCACTCATCTCTTTGCCAATAGTGAGAAAGAAACCATTGTAAACCACTCTTCTATCAAACATATTGCAGGTTCAGCAGTTTGGAATAGCTCTCCAGAGTCTGTGGGAGAAAAACTGACAAATGCTGATTTATTTGTCTGTGAAAAGATTGTCAAGTGTCTTCTCTCTCTTATGGGTGTAATTGATGGTGCAGCTCTCTGGAATAAAATGAGAAGTATTTTGCAGTGTGAAAGCTAATAATCCTTTAACCGAATGAAAATCCAGACACAACTTGTCATTTTCCCTCAGTCGTTTCCTGGAATACAGCATTGTGACTCCCAGCTCTAGCAAATCACTCCTGACTAAAAAAAAAAAAAAAAAAAAAGCCTTTTCTTCACATTATCAGGGGTAGTAACACTTATTAAAAAGCAATTTGGTCTTTGCTATAAAGTAGGCAGGAATAATTTTCTTCTTGGTGGAAAGTGGGTTGATTGGCTTGTAATAATAACAATGATGATGGTATTTGTTAAGCGCTTACTATGTGCCAAGCACTGCTGGGGCCATACAAGGTACTCAGGTTGTCCCATATGGGGCTCACAGTCTTAATCCCCATTTTACAGATGAGGGAACTGAGGCACAGAGAAGTTAAGTGACTTGCCCAAAGTCACACAGCTAAGTGGCGGAGCCAGGATTAGAACCCATGAACCCTGATTCCCAAGCCCGTGCTCTTTCCTCTGAGCCTTAACTTTGGTGTCTCAGTTACCTCATCTTTAATATGGGGAATAAGAAAGAGAGTCCCAAATTTACAGGGATTGTATCCAATCTGTTATCTTGTATCTACCCCAGTGGTTAGGAGAGTGTCTTGTACATAGTAAGTGCTTAACTAATACCATTTTAATAATAATATTAAAAGAAGACTCAGTGGTCAGGGCAAAACTTTGGGTTATTTGAAGCCCAGTTTTCAGTCTATCGCCATTCTCTCTAAATTTTAGGTGGCAGTGAGCCCTATTTGAACCCAGAGAGTTGTCCATTTAATGTTTCTTCATTTACTATCCTTAGCTTTCCAAATCTTACCAATATGCAGTGAGGCCTAGTGGAAAGAACACAGCGTGGGAGTCAGAAAACCTGGGTTCTAATCTAAACTCTGATACTTGCAATACTACGTGATCTGGGGCCTCAGTTGTCTCATCTGTAAAAAGGGGATTAACCAGCCACTCTCAGTCCATTAGACTGGGAGCCCCATGTGGGACAGGGACTGTTTCCAAACTAGTTTACTCGTGTCTATGCCAGTGCTTAGTACAGTGTTTGGCATATACTAGGCACCTAACAAATACAGTAGTTTTGGTACAACCTAGTTATCAAATAATTTTGTTACTCCTCTTCTTAATTCTAAATGGAGGTTGAGAATCAGAATGCCCCCTGCCCTCCCTCCATATTTTTGCCTTTATTCTTTTCCACTATACTACATTAATAAGTTGGGTATCTAAGCCTGATCTCCCCCACCCCAACTCCTTTGATGCTCTCTGTTTCTCTTCCTTTTCCCTCCTCTTGCTTTTTCCCCACTTTCAATTAATCAGAAATATATACTGAGTGCCTACTTTGAATAGAGCACTACACTGAGCCTTTGGGAGATTACAAAAGAATTGTGAACATGATCCCTTCCCTCAAGGACTGTCCAATATGAGAGAGTTATAGTTCTTCTCCCTCACCACAGACCATTTTTCTTTTTCTTCCGCCGTCCTTTATGTCCCCTTTTCTCCCCCATCTCCAGTTTCTAGCTTATCTCTAGGAATCATTACTTCCTGGTAGAATGACCAAATGACTGAATTATGTCTTCCCAAGGAGCAAATTGAGACTGTATATTAAGGTCAAGCCAGTATGTTTCCAAGAGCTGTCTTGGTTTATTATTTTTAAAAATCTGCAGCAGCTAGTTTGACTGGATTTTAGAATGCCAGGCTTAGGTATCTTTTTCTGAAAATCCAAGGTGGGAATATTGTTTGTTTTCCATGTATGGATTCATTTTCACCTGCTGAAAGTTGAAAATTTTATTACCTTTGAAGTGAAAAATAATTTTGAAAACACAACAATCAACATGGTTAGTATTCATTGCTGTGAAGCCTGATCTTACTGCATTGAATAGTCACCATTTAAAAATGCAGTTGACTTTTGCTATATTCATATGTGTAAAAATAGGTATATTTTATTTTAAATTATCATTTTATACATAGGAAAGTGGGAAAACAAGTCCAATATTCATTAGTAAGCTCTGTGCACATCAGTAAGACCATGCCCCTCCTGTTTCTGCTTATTCAGCAGTTAGCTTTAGGGTAAAGTTAGTAACAATTATAACTGGTAGTTTAGCCCTTACTAGGTTTGTTTTGTTTTAATGGTATTTGTTAAGTGCTTACTATACACCAGACACTTTTCTAAGTTCTGGGGTAGATAAAAGGTAATCAGGTTGGATTCAGTCCACATCCCACTTGTATCTCACAGTCTTTATCCTATTTTACAGTTGAGGTAACTGAGGCCCCGAGAAGTGAAGTGATTTGCCCAAGGTCACACAGCAGATGTGGCAGAGGCAGGATTAGAATGCAGGTCCTTCATTAGGTGCCAAGCACTATACTAAGAAGGAGAAGAAGGAGAAGTGGCACGGCTTGGAGAAGTAACATGGCTTAGTGGAAAGAGCATGAGCTTGGAAGTCAGAGGTCATGGGTTCTAATCCTGCCTCTGCAACTTGTCTGCTGTATGACTTTGGGCCTGTCACTTGCCTTCTCTGTGCCTCAGTTACCTCATCTGTAAAATGGGGATTAAGACTGTGAGCTCCACGTGGGACAACCTGATTACCTTGTATCTACCCCAGCGCTTAGAACAGTACTTGGCACATAGTAAGCGCTTCACAGATGCCACGTTATTACTAAATTCTGGGGTAGATACAAGATACTAAGGTCATACAGAGTAACTATCCCACGTGGGACTCACAGTCTAAGTAGGAAAGGGACCAGGCCTGCTTGAGGGGTTGGTAAAACACACTGCTTTGGTTGCAACTTTGCCATCTAAAAGTGTGGAAACTGAAGCCGTTTAGGTGGATGGATAACCTCTGCAAGAGAGAGAGTAAGACCAATAGGAGACCCAGAACAGAGTCTCGTGGGACACCCACATTGGAAGGGTGAGTGGAGGAAAAGGACTTGGAAACTGAGCTGTGTGGCTTAGTGGAAAGAGCATCGGCCTGAGAATCAGAGCACCTGGGTTCTAATCCCACATCTGCTGATTGCTCTACCAGTTGCTTGCTGCGTGATCTTTGACAAGTCCTCAATTTCTCTGTAACTCAGTTTCCTCAACTGTTAAATAGGGATTCAATACATAGTCTCCCTCGTTCTTAAGACTGTGAGCCCCCATGTGGGACAGGGACTGTGGCTGACCTAATTAATGTCTGTCTTCCCCAGCACTTAGAACAGTGTTTGACCCATAGTAAGTGCTTAACAAGTACCATAAAACAAACAAGAGGAGAATGAAACAGCATGGCTTTGTGGATAGACCATGGTCCTGGGAGTCTCGAGAACCTGGATTCTAATCCCAGCTCCACCATTTGTCTGCTGTGTGTGATGTCAGGCAAGTCACTTCCCTTCTCTGGGACTCAGTTACCTCATCTGTAAAATGGGGCTAAAGACTGGGAGCCCTTGTGGAATGGGGACTGTGTCCATCCCAATTTGTTTCTATTCACCCCAGCGCTTAGTACAGTGCCTGGCACATGGTAAGCATTCTACAAATGCCACAACTGTTATGAACTTAGTAAAGAGGTCTGATACTGTTTCAAGAAGGAAATAGTGGTCTATCATGTCAAAGGCCGCCAAGGACTCAAGTGGGATTAGGACAGAGTGGAGTCGTTGGAGTGGCTATTAGTTGAGAGCAGGAGAGAGTTCAGTGTACATGGGTGGAGTGAAGCAGTCTGAAACCAGAAGGCCTATCACTCTTTGCTTCCTATTTTTCTCAAGGGGGTGTTAACGACAGGGAATATGAAATGGACTGGGGAAGAAGTCCTAATCCAAGGCCATCTAGAAAGTTTTTGAAGCCAGAGTGACAACCAGGAATATTGTTTTAGAATCTGTTTGCTAACTTGATGACACACTATTTCCTCTCTGTTAACCCAGAAACCACAAGAACCCAGACTGCTCTGTACTGTTTTTGTTTTTGTGCTTTTCTTTGTAAACAGTCTGACTTCACAGAATTTCTTAAAACAGATCAGGGTATTTTTATACTGGAAGCATGCACTGTCCATCCTGGAACTAGATGAAGCCAACAGACCCTTGACATGGGCTCTGCTATTCAAAAGTAGCCATTTTTGAGGGCACAAGTGTTTCAGAAGACATACGTGATCCCTTTGCAAATGATTTTCTTTCCTGGAATTGTGTAGCAACGGGCTTTAGGTCGTACATATTGGTTGTTGTTTTTTTGTATCAGCAGCAATGAGTAACTCTTAAAAAGCCCAGTGCCAGGTGTTGGACTCTGTATTTTACGAATGGATGACAATCTATTTCTTGAATTTGTTTCATGGTGCTTCATTCCTTTGGTGCTTTAAATATTTTATGAAATGAAGGGATCATTTAATCAAGCAGTACTATGTACTGAGTGCCTACTATGTGCTTGGCACATCTTAAGCGCCTAACAGATGCCATCATTATTATTTTTACAGACGATGTAACTAGGCTTTTGGGAGAGTACAATAGAATTAGTAAACATGATCCTTCCCCTCATAGGGTTTACAATCCAGTAGGGGAGACAGACACTAAAATAATAATAATAATCATTATGATATTTGTTACGCATTTACTAGCATGACTCAGTGGAAAGAACATGGGCTTGGGAGTCAGAGGTCATGGGTTGTAATTCCGGCTCCGCCACTTGTCAGCCGTGTGACTTTGGGCAAGTCACTTAACTGCTCTATGCCTCAGTTCCCTCATCTGTAAAATGGGGATTAAGACTGTGAGCCTCACGTGGGAAAACCTTGATTACCTTGTATCCCCCCCAGGGCTTAGAACAGTGCTTGGCACATAGTAAGCACTTGACAAATGCCAACATTAGGCTTCAAGGCCCTCCGTCACCTTGCACCCTCCTACCTCACCTCCCTTCTTTCCTTCTCCAGCCCAGCCCGCACCCTCCGCTCCTCTGCCACTAACCTCCTCACTGGGCCTCGTTCTCACCTGTCCCGCCGTCGCCCCCCGGCCCACGTCCTCCCCCTGGCCTGGAATGCCCTCCCTCTGCACATCCGCCAAGCTAGCTCTCTTCCTCCCTTCAAAGCCCTACTGAGAGCTCACCTCCTCCAGGAGGCCTTCCCAGACTGAGCCCCTCTTTCCCCTCCCCCTCCCCATCCCCCCGACCTACCTCCTTCCCCTCCCCACAGCACCTGTATATGTGTTTGTACAGATTTATTACTCTATTTCACCTGTACATATTTACTATTCTGTTTATTTTGTTAATGATGTGCATCTAGATTTACTTCTGTTTATTCTGATGACTTGACACCTGTCCACATGTTTTGTTTTGTTGTCTGTCTCCCCCTTCTAGACTGTGAGTCCGTTGTTGGGTGGGGACCATACGATTGAATGAATGAATGAATGAACTATGGCCTTCTTAGCCAGGGCAGAGCTGATCCTAAGCAGCATGGCATAGCAGATCGAGCACCAGTTTAGGAGTTAGTAGGTCGTGGGTTCTAATCCCAGCTCCATCACTGGTCTGTTTTGTGGCCTTATGGCAAGTCACTTAATTTCTCTATGCCTCAGTTACCGCATCTTTAAAATGGGGACTAAGAATGTGACCCCCATGCTGGACAGGGACTGCGTCCAACCCAATTTGCCTATATCTACCCTAGCGCTTAATACAGTGCCTGGCACATAGTAAAATGCTTAACAAATGCCAGTTATCATTGTTATTATGATTATTAACCAAAGATAAGGTTTTCCAGCATAGCTGGGTGATGCATTCACCGCTCTTGTCTTCCTCTCCTTCCACAGTAGTTGCCACAGTAACCACTACTGCTCCTGCCACTGCACCCAAAGACTCTTTTTTATGATATTTAAGCACTTGCTATATGTCAAGCACTGCTCTAAGTGTTGGAGTAGATACAAATTAATGAGGTTGGACAGAGTCCCCACCCCACTTAGGGCTCATGGTCTAAATAGAAAGGAGAACAGCCAGTGAATCTTCATTTTGTGGAGGAGGAAACTGAGACACAAAGAAGTTAAGTGACTTACCCAAGGTCATATAGCAGGTACAGTACAAAAATACAGTACACAGTCTAGCGGTTCTACCTTCACAGTATCGCTAAAATTCATCCTTTCTTCTCCATCCAAACTCCTACCACTCTGATGCAAGTATTTATCATATCCTGCCATGACTACTGCATCAGCCTCCTCACTGACCTCCGTGACTCCTGTATCTCTTGACTCCAGTCCATACTTCCCTGCTGCATGAACCATTTTTCTCAAAAACATTTCTGTCCATGTCTCTCTTCTCCTCAAGGATCTCCGGTAGTTGCCCATCCACGTCAAACAGAAATTCCTTTCCGTCGAGTTTAAGGGACTTGATAAACTCTCTCCCTCCTACCTTACCTCACTGATTTCCTACTATGACCGCAATCTTCGCTCCTCTAACACCAACCTACTCACTGAACCATGATCTCATCCAGCTCACCAATGATCCCTTGTCCACATCCTCCCTCTGAGCCTGGAGAATTCTTCCTCCTTCACATACGACAGACAACCACTCGCCCCACTTTCAGAGGTTTACTAAAATCACATCTATTCTAAGGAGCCTTCCGTTTCTATGCCCTGGTTTCATCTACTTCCTCTCCCTTAAGCTTTGCCAATGCATTTTGATCTGTACTCTTTGAACACTTGATATTCACCCCAGCCCAACAGCACTTATCCACATGTCAATAATTTAATGTCTGTCATCCCCTCTAGACTGTAAGCTCCTTGTGGGTAAGCAATACATCTACTAACGTTGTCATATTGTAGTGTCCCAAGCAGTTGGCAATAATAATAATAATAATAGTAATAACTATGGTATCTGTAAAGTGCTTATTATGTGCCAGGTACTGTATTAATCGCTGGGGTGGATACAAGCAAATTGGATTGGATAAAGTCCCTATCCCACACAGGGCTCACAGTCTCAACCCCCATTTTACAGATGAGGTAACAGGCACAGAGAAATGAAGTGACTTTCCCAAGGTCACACAGCAGAGATGTGGCGAGGCCAGGGTTAGAACCCATGACCTTATGACTCCGAGGCCCATGCTCTATTCACTGTGCCATGCTACTCTGCACATCCTGACTTCTCAATAGATACCACTGATTGATTGAATGGAAACAGCATTAGGTCATTTACGAAAGGACACACAGGCTGGCATTCCACCAACCAGATTAGTTTTTTGAAAACATAGGGGAGATATTCCGGGGGACATATGATCAGGGAAATAAATTATGAAACAGTTTTCATTTTTTTGTAGGTTATTTTTCAATAAGGTAGAAACTATGACTGTTGCAGTCATCCTTAAAGAATGAACGGTGATAAGACGCCTGCCTTCCCCTCAAAGAAAACCAAAAAAAAAATTCATTTAATAGTTTCCATATTTACACATAGCAGAGCAGTGTTTTCTAGGGAAGGGAAAAGTCTTTGAAGATTCCTGCCTGTTCATAGTCATCTTGTCCTGTTCTGTTGACCTTTGAAATGCATGATCCTTCAAACCTAATATCTCTCTCTTTTTTTGAGGCTAGTCATGTGTTGATTAAAGTGCTACTCCTCCTTTATTTAGAATTCTAGTTCAACTCAGTGTGAAGTCCTTGTTGGCACCCCTGCCTTCTGAGGAGTTCAAAGCCTTTTCAAAACATTAACTCATTAACTTTCCCAGAAGATAGGCGGATAACTACCATTTACTTTGTTTTCAAGATTAAACCCAAAACCATCTGTCAAACTCAATGGCAGGTTTGGGAGTAGAACCCAAGATTTATAATTCCTAGTTCTGCGTGGGAAACACAAGAATGAATGGTTGTGTTCCTTTTGTATTCATTTTTGTCTTACCAAATGATCCTAAAGGGACAGTAGAAGAGTTTCGTGCTCAAGATATGTGAGAAGAGGCAGTGTGGCCAGGTGGAAAGATCTTGGGATGGGGATCAAAAGACCTGGGTTTTAATCCCAGTTTGAAAATTGTCCTTTTGTATGACTTTTGGGAAGTCATTAGCCTCTCTGTGCCCCAATTTCTTGTACACAGAAAGAGCATAAGATATCTGCTTTCCCTACCTCAAAGATTGTGAGCCTCATGTGGGATGGGGCTTTGTCTGATATGATAGACTGATTTTTTGTCTCCCCCCCATGTTTAGAACAGTGCTTGGCTCCTACTAAGTACTTATTACCATGTTTGTAAACTCATTCCAATTTTTTCACCTGTAAAGTAAGAATAAGCTATCTGTACTACCGTATTTCTTAGATGGTGACAGTGTAATATCTAATTTTCTTGTTCTCTTCAACTTTGCATAGCATTGGCATATAAGTGTTCAATTAATGCCATAATAATCATTCAGTCTCACTCCAGTAAAAGTGGTAGTTTAGGAGTAAATGCGTGCATTCCATGGGCCAAAGTTTAATCTAAGATATCCTGGGGAACCTACAAAAACGGAGGTGCCCCCAGGTTTTGCACTTGCCCCTCCTTTCTTGGGTTCTTGGGGTGCGTCCCTTAAAACCCTGGAGGGAGCACCAGGCTCAGTGGAAAGAGGTTGGGGACAGATTTTCCAGCACAGGAATCCCCTTCATGTACTCTGACTATACGATTCACCTTTTAGCTCAAGCATCGAGGTTTTAACTTAAGCCACTGTGGCTGCTTCTATCCAGAACACCTTAAGGCGGTGCATGGTATTCCCAGTTCCTGAGTGAGAAGGCTATTTCCAGCTATTGGAATGAGGGAAGGAGCAAGAAGGAATGGAGGGATGTCTGGGCGGTGCAGTGCCAGACGGGGGTCAAGAGGGTAGGGGGGGCCCAAACCAGGCTGATGGTGATTTAGTTTGAGGCTGCTGTGTAAGACAATTTCCTGGACTCTGTTCTGTGTTCAAAAAAATAAAGGCATGTTAGAGACAAGTTCATTACTAGTGATGCTTCTTGTAGTACTAATAGGGAGTGGTGGTGGGCAGGCCAAGTTTCCTGTGAGGTAATCAAGCAGGCCTAGAGGCGGTCAAAGCATAAACTGATCACCTTGTAATAACCTCCCCAGCGCTTAGGACAGTGCTTTGCACATAGTAAGCTCTTAACAAAATGCCATCATTATTATTATTATTAAACCTCTCTCCTGCCTGTAACTCCCTCCCCCTTTAAATATAAATTGTGGGATTTGTTAAGCGCTATGTGCCATAATGATGGCATTTATTAAGCACTTACCATGTGCAAAGCGTTGTTCTAAGCGCAGAGGAGGTTACAAGGTGATCAGTTTATCCCATGTGGGGCTCACAGTCTTCATCCCCATTTCACAGATGAGGTAACTGGGGCACAGAGAAGTTAAGTGACTTGCCCGAAGTCACACAGCTGACAATTGGAGGAGCCGGAATTTGAACCCTTGACCTCTGACTCCAAAGCCCGTGCTCTTTCCACTGAGCCACGAGCAATGAGTCTTGGAAGAAGGCACACTGAGTATGTTTCCTGGACCAGAATGAAGCTTGTGAGCTGGGATATGGTTGCGGGGAAGAGAGTGGCCAAATAGTAGTAGATTTTGAGCCCCACGTGCGAGAACCTGATTATCTTGTATCTACCCCAGTGCTTAGAACGGTGCTCGGCACATAGTAAGTGCTTAACAAATACCATAATTATCATTATTAATAGTAGTAGTAATATTTATTACATGCTTTCAGAGGACCTTACTAAGCACTTGGTAAGAGCGTACGAGTGGGAATTACACAGAGACCCGATCCATAAAGGGGCTCACAATCGATGAGTAAAGGTCCGGGAGAGGGCTAGAGACAGAAGCATCGGGAGCAATGAAACATTAAAACAGTATGGGAGACAAGATCAGATATACAGTACACAAAACAGAGTCAAATGTCAGTGGGGAGCTGGGGCTGGAGGAGCAGACTTTGTCTCTCCGTGATTCATAGTCCACAGCATTCATTTGCTCATTCAGTTGCATTTATTGAGCACTTAATGTGTGCAAAGCACTGTACTAAGGCTTGGGACAGAACAATATAACAATAAACACAGTCCCTGCCCACAACAAGTTTACAGTAAGCTATAAGTATCATGTCCATTAGCTTTCCCAAGCTTTTAAGAAGGGCCCCTGATGCAGGTCATCGTCAGTGGTATTTATTGAGGCTTAACTAATGGTTGTCATATTTGTTAAATGCTTACTATGTGTGAAGCATTGTCC
The DNA here is from genome assembly GCF_015852505.1 of Tachyglossus aculeatus. Taxonomy (NCBI): domain Eukaryota; kingdom Metazoa; phylum Chordata; class Mammalia; order Monotremata; family Tachyglossidae; genus Tachyglossus; species Tachyglossus aculeatus. Next base: position 65,338,323 of record NC_052070.1, on the reverse strand, counting down.
TGATAATGATAGTTGTATTTGTTAAGCACTTACTATGTGGCAGGCACTGTTCCAAGGGCTAAGGTGAATACAAGATAATCGGGTTGGACACAGTGCCTGTCCCACATTGGGCCCCCAGTCTTAATCCCCATTTTACAGATGAGGTAACTGAGGCACATAGAAGTTGTGACTTGCCCACGTTCACACAGCAGACAAGTGGCAGAGTCAGGATTAGAACCCAGGTCCTTACGACTCACTAGGCCACGCTGGGGTAGACAGAAGATGATCAGGTCCCACTTGGGGCTCACACTGTAAGTAGGAGTGAGAACAGGTATTTAGTCCCATTTTACAGATAAGGAAACTGAGGTACAAAGAAGTGAAGTGACTTGCCTAAGGTCACACAGCAGGCAGGTGGCAGAGGTGGGATTAGAACCAAGGTCTTCCGACTCCCAAGCCTCTTTACACCAGGCCATGTATGTAGAGCACTGAACTAATTGCTTGGGAGAGTACAAAACAGAGATGGTTCCCCGCTCACAGTGAGCTTCCAGTCTAGAGGGCGAGATGGACATTAATAGAAATAAAAACTGTTCTCTTTCCCACTAGGGTGTAGAAAAGCTGGGTGGGATGGGGTCTCCTCCATGGTGCAGAGGGTAGCTAGTGCTGCTTCCTGGGGAGACAGCCAATCTTCACACATATTTATTGAGCACTTACCATGTGCAAAGCATTGTACTAAGCACTTGGGAGAGTCCAAAATAATAAATGGACACATTCCTGCGCACAGCGCGCTCACAGTCTAGAGGGGGAGATATACATTAATATAAATAAATAGATAAGAAATAAATTACAGATATATACATATGTGCTGTTGGGTTGGGAGGGAGGGTGAATGAAGGATCAAGTCAGAGCAGCTCAGAAAGGAGTGGAAGAAGAGGAGAGGGGGGTTTAGGGAAGGCATCTTAGAGATGTGCTTTCAATAAGATTTTGAAGTGGGGGAGAGCAATTATCTGTCTGAAAATCTGGCTGGCAGGAGGTGCTGGAGGCCATCAGCAACTTAGCTGTGGTGGAGGGGGCCGATGAGGGCTCGCAGGGTGGCGAGGTTGCAATTACCAGATGTTCTGCTCGGCTAGAGATCCAAAGAGGCACAGCAGTGGCCTTTATCCTCAGCCTGGCGGGCACAGAGCAGGCCAGGGACAGGCAGAGCCTTCCTCCGATGACTGAGTCCTTTTAAGCCAGTTGTCAGGAGTTTCTGCTGAACATAGGGAAAAATAGACCATCATCGAAAGTCATTTGTATTTACTGAGCACTAACTCTGTGCTGAGAGCTGTACCTATTGCTTGGAAGAGTACAATATAACAGACACATGCCCTGCCCACAACAAACTTGCTTTCTAAAGAGGGAGACAGTAATATGAATGAATTACAGACTATGTACATAAGTGCTATGCCCAAGCACGTAATACAGTGCTCTGCACACAGTAAGTGTGCAATAAATACGATTGAATGAATGAATGCTGAGGGGCTGGGAGCATGGCGAATAAATGGAGCAGGTCAGGACAATGCAGAAGGGAGTGGGAGAAGAGGAAATGAGGGCTTAGTCAGGAAAGACCTCTTGGAGGACACATGCCTTCAATAAGGTTTTGAAGGGGAAGAGAGTAATTGTCTGTCAGATATGAGGAGGGTGGATGTTCTAAACCAGAGGCAGGATGTGGGCGAGAGGTTGGTGGCGAAATGTTTTGAGGGGTAAGACACATGTGCAGAGTGACATTTTAGGAAAACGATCCGAGCAGCGAAGTGAAGCATGACCAGGAGAAGGAAGAGACTGAAGGTAGGGGAGACCCGCAAGGAGGCTGATAGACTATAAAATCCGGGTTGTGACGATAAACCTGGGGGTCATTTGGATGGAGAGGCCAGGGTTGATCCTAGAAATGTTGGTAAGGTTACTGAAAGGGCATGGTTTCTGACTGAATGTGGAGATTGATGAGATAGAGGAGTCAAACCTTGGGCAAGTTACTTGACTTCTCTGTGCCGAAGTTACCTCATTGTAAAATGGGGATTAAGATTCTGAGCCCCATGTGGAGCATGGACTTTGTGCAACCCCATCTGCTTGAATCTACCCAAAAGCTTAGTACAGTGCCTGGCACAAAGTAAGCACTTAACAAATGCCATTAAAAAAAATAAAAGAAAACATAATTCCATGGTGGCGGGCCTCAGAGATGGGGAGGATGGAGTTATTATCAATGGTGTTGGGAAAGTCAGGTAGAGGAGAGGATATGGGAGTGAGGGTGATGAGTTCTGTTTTGGGTATATTTTAGGGTGCCAGTGAGGTATCCAGGGGCAGATGTCTTGGAGCAAGGAGGAAACTTGATATTGCATAAAGTGAAGTGATGGGGGCTAGTGAGGGAGAGGGTGGACAATCTGAAAAAAAGCAAATGGCCATGAGAGATGGCACTTGAAGACAGAGTGGATGTGAGGATGTAAGAGGGATTTGAGCGGGTGACTGGGAAGGTTTGAGAAGTGCCTCAATTCCTCAGTGACATGTGAATTGTCTTAAAATATCCCAGTGTATGAGAGAGAACTGCCGGTTCCATCTGGTCTCAATTGCACTGTTCACCAGATTGATTTTGATAGAATGCAGAAGTGTACACCTTTAGCAATAAAAAAACCTCAGAGCAAATCCTATTGCTTCTGTTTTGGACCACCAGAAATGCACAGGTTAACATTCTAACTATGCAAATGGACTTATGGAATAATTTTATTTCAAACATGATGATAATAAGTGTAATATTGATTGAATAGTATTTAAGTGCTTACTATATGCCAAACACTGTATTAATACTGGAAGTACAGTATAAGCGAGCTGGTTACAGATTCTGTCCCACACAGGGCTCAAAGTCTAAAAAGGAGGGAGAATAGGTATTTTATCCCCTTTTCACAAAAGAAGAAACTGAAGCACAGAGAAGATAAGTGACTTGCCCAAGATTACACAAAAGGCAAAAAGAAGAATAGTGGAAAAAACACAGGCTTGGGAGCCAGAGGACATGGGTTCAAACCCAGTTTCACCACTTGCCTGTTGTGTAACCTTGGACAAGTCATTTTGCATCTCTGTGCCACAGTTTTCTCATTTGTAGCAATTCAATTCCCTTTCTCCCTCCTATTTAATCTGTCAGCCCCATGTGGGACAGGGCCTCTGACCAATCTGATTGACTTGTTCTAACCCAGTGCATAGAACAGTACTTGGCACATAATAAGCACTTCACATATTATTATTGTTATTGTTATTAGAACCCAGTTCCTCTGACTTCCAAGCCTGTGCTTTTTTTACTAGACCATGCTACATCTTTCAGAACCAAAAGTGTTTGGAGAAACAGTGTAGTTGGAATCAAATAGAATGATTAAAGAGCAGCAATTTTTTTTTGTTTGTTTCTGGTAAATCTAATATTTCATGTTAATTTATGTACATCAGTTCATTATATATAATCGAAAGAGTGAACATGTGTAATTTTAACTTAACCAGAGGCTGTTAAGGTTGTATTTCAAGACGAAATGAAGTTTAAAAAACTTTCGCCGAAGTTTTAAAAATCAATTCTGTGATTACTGAACTGAATAAAGTGACGTGTGATTCACTTTAGTAAAAGTTTCACTTGTATGTTATAAGAAGGTATACTTACATATCAAAAATATTTTAATTGTAGATATTTCAAGAAAATAAAATACAAAATAAACAACAGATGCAGAATTTGAGAAAATGCCAAGGTTTTTCTTTCTTTTTTTAAAAAAAAAAAATTTACTTATTCTAGATTGTAAATGTTCTGGAAGTTATTCTGTGACAGGAACAACTTGTTGAATACTTCAATACAATTTTCATCGTCCAATTTTTCTCTGAATTAAAGTGAATTTAGCAGAGAAGTTTTGAGTTGTGGATTCCGTAACTTTTACGGTATCCCATTTTCAGTAGTTTGGGAGTACATAGGCCTGTTCTCTGGTAATGGGCTCACCACCAATAGGGAGATAGCATGACTAGAAATACATATGTCTGATCTTGAAAGCATCCATACATCTTTCACGTAGCTTTTCTGTGTCTAGTTGAATATCAAATACCCAAGGGTGCCTTTTCTTTTGAAAACTGAACAACTGGGTTATTCAGCTGAGTTTTTGTTATTGAAACTCCCTTTAGTCCACAATGCATACTGCTTTTCTGATTTGCTGTAGTTCAAATTCAGGTTAAAAAACATCTCTCAAAAATGTTTCCATCTTTTTTTCTGTATGTTTACAGGCAAAAACTGGGACTTGACTGCAGCTCTGGGTGATTATGAGCAACTCCGACAGGTTCACACAGCCAACCTACCCCAAGTGTTTAACGAGGGGAAATACTACAAGCCACCAGAAAGAGAGCCACCCCAACAGGTGAACAAGATTGACCGCCCAGGCCTTCAAAGACAGGATGAAATTGCTCAAGGTAACTGCCTGAAACAATTTCACCAAGACTTCATTCCCAAGTCTCCATTAACCAAGTGAAGGGCAGGTTAAGATGGGTAATTTAAATCTGCATATACTCTCCAAAGACTCCAGCAAATATTATGCCAGAGCTACTGTTAACTAATTATCACGTTGGCCTCTCTTCTCCATTATTCCTTCTCTGAATTAAATAAATGAATGGTTGAGTTATTAGCTGTTCATGATCCATAATATACTCATCACAATAATTGGTATTTGTTAAGCAATGATTGGGCCAAATACTGTGTTAAACCCTGGGGTAGATATTAAAAAAAAATCAGAGTGCACACAGTCTAAAAGGGAGAGCAGGAATTTTTTTCTCCATTTTATAATTGAGGAAACTGAGGCATGAAGTAGATCACACAACAGGAAAGTGCGGAAGCCGAGATTCCCATCTCCTGATCCCCATTCCTGTGCTCTTTTCACTAGGCCATGCTGCCTCCTGCTTCCAATAACCAGTAGTTAACTGCAATGCCATTAAATAAGTGCAGAAATTGATTTTCAGCTCTGTTTTTCAGTTTTATAAATATCATTCTATGCTGATCATAGTTTTCCTTTTCAAGTTGTGTTTATGTTCATGTCCATTTTATAATAGAATTCAAATTTTAGGATATCTAAATTGAATGCTTTTTGTACTGTATAATTTTTATTTTTTTAGCTTCTCAATTACAAAACCAAAGTTCCAGAATTGTTAAATTGGGTTTGCTGCATGCTAAAATTAAAACACAGCCTTCAGTTGTGCTTTTGCTGTTCTAAAGAATACCTGTGCTTCGTCATCGCCTTCTTGGATATTTTGTAGTAAGGGTGGCATTTAAGGAGACGTGAATGGCTTTGCTTTTTATCATGATAATTTTCTACACCGAAATTCTCTTACACCTCCAGAAAATGACAGTTCTGGATTTGTGTTAAAAGACTCTTCCTCATTTTAAAATGGGAAAGAAAAATAAGTCACTTTTATTTGAAGCAGATGTGATCCATTATACAATCGTCAATACTTGGAACTATTTTCCACATCAAAGGAGTCATGTCTGAGATTATTAATACGTAATACCATTTATTACCCTCATTTCACAAGGATGGTCCATTTCAGGACTTTTCCCGTCAAATTGTGATGGATGACAAGGCAACTTCTTTTACAGTAAACTTATTTGCCATTTTAGGTTGCTTCCCCCCAACCCCCCAGTTAAAAAAAAAAAAAATTCTGTCAGAGTTTTTGACTTCTAGCTGTGACAGGGAGTATTAATTTTGGAAACTGGAGTTGTGTGACATTGAGCACTGTATGATACTGATTGGGGATTCATGACTTTTTAAAACAAAAGCTCATGCCCCCACTCATCTTTTCCTAGTCAAAGAGTTGGCAATCCTTTATTGGTCACTGACTTTGTTCAGCACCCAGTGATTGCTTTACCACCAGTCCATTTATCAGAAGTCTTAGAATGGGTTCCTGTGTTCCTCAAGAGGAAACAAAATCCTCCATCCATTTGTATCCGTTTCTGTTTCACATCTATAATAGGTTATGGTGTTTCTTTCCATATAAAGTCCAGGGTCTGGACCACAGTTCAGGATTCTCAGATGACAAAATGAGGTGGAGATATCTTGGTTCATTCGTTGTCATATTTATTAAGCATTAACTGTGTGCAGAGCACTGCAGAGCACTGTACTAAACACTTAGAAGAGTACAATATAACAATAAATGGACACATTCCCTGCCCACAACTAGTTTACAGTCTAGAGCTTGGTTGCTATGGGTGACTTAAAAAATCTCCTTATCTTGGCAGTCTCTTCTCCCACTTTGGGTCTCCAAAACTGACTTCTAGACTGTACCTCAACTCTCCCATCTCCACCCCATTTCACCTGTCTGCTCCCTCTCTTCTAGACTGTGAGCCCGTTGTTGGGTAGGGACCCTCTGTATATGTTGCCAACTTGTACTTCCCAAGTGCTTAGTACAGTACTCTGCACACAGTAAGCGCTCAATAAATACGATTGAATGAATGAATGGTATTTGTTAAAGACAATGTGCCAGGCACTGTACTAAGCACTAGGGTAGAGATATGGTAATCAGATTGGACACGGTTCCTGTCCACATGGAGCTCACAATCTTAATCCCCATTTTACAGAAGAGGTAATCAATCAAATACCAACATTATTATTATTACAGTGCTTGGCACACAGTAATAATAATAATGTTGGTATTTGTTAAGCACTTGCTATTTGCCAAGCACTGTTCTAAGTGCTGGGGGAGATACAGGGTCATCAGGTTGTCCCACGTGGGGCTCACAGCCTTCATCCCCATTTTACAGATGAGGGAACTGAGGCCCAGAGAAGTGGTGACTTGCCCAAAGTCACACAGCTGACAAGTGGCAGAGGCAGGATTAGAACCCATGACCTCTGAATCCCAAGCCCGTGATCTTTCCACTGAGCCACACTGCTTCTCTCTTTAGAACTTCTTTTCCCCTCAAATACTCCAAACCACTTCCTCCCACTTTCAAAGCCACCTCCTCCAGGAGGTGTGCCCTGACTGATCACATACCTGATTGTGTCATCGCATGTGCTACCTTTTGCACTTATCACATTAATGTATCAATTTATTCATTTGTTACTTCCATTATTTCTAGTAGTCTGTGATATTCCTTCAGTCATATTCATTGAGTGCTTACTGTGTGAAGAGCACTGTACTAAGCTCTTGGAAGAAAACAATACAATATGAAACAGACACATTCCCTGCCCCCAGTGAGTTTAATAATAATAATAATAATAATTTTGGTATTTGTTAAGTGTTTACTGTGTGCAAAGCACTGTTCTAAGCGCTGGCGAGGGATACAGAGTGATTAGGTTGTCCCATGTTGGGCTCACAATCTTAATCCCCATTGTACAGATGAGGTAACTGAGGCACAGAGAAGTTAAGTGACTTGTCCATAGTCACACAGCTGACAAGTGGCGGAGCTGGGATTTGAATCCATGACCCCCGACTCCCAAGCCCATACTCTTTCCACTGAGCCACGCTGTTGGGGAGACAGACATTAATATAAATGAAAATGTTACAGATATATATATATAAGTGCTGTGGGCTGGAAGGAGGGATAAACAAAGGGAGCAAGTTAGGGTGACTCAGAAAGGAGTGGGAGAAGAGGAAAGGGGGGCTTAATCCCCATTTTACAGATTTTACAAGAGGGGAGATGTGCCCTCAGTAAGGTTTTGAAGGTGGGGGAGAGTAATTGTCAGATTTGGGGAGGCAAGGGCATTCCAGCTCAGGGGCAGGATGTGGGTGAGGGGTCAGCAGCGAGATAGATTGGATCGTCTATGTTTCCTCTTGTTTATAATGTATAAATATTGTCTGTGTCTTCATTTCTTTCCCATTATATCCTCAGCCACTCAAGAGCAGGGACTGTGACTTCTTGTGTTTTCCCAAGCCCCTCACACTGAGCTCAGAGCACAGTAAGCTCTGAATAAATTCTGATGGTGGTGGTGAAATACAAGGCACACTCCATATCAAAGTTGTCTGTTCATATGCAGGTCATCTCTGCCTTTCTGGTCCAGAATTTGTGTAAATCCTTGTAAACCATCCGCAGGTTTTTAATCTCCCTTTTCAGGGTTTGTTCTCCGGAAAGCAATCGGTGACATTTCGATCTAATTCTAAGTAGGAAAATGGAAGTCTCCGTTTCTAAATGGTAACTCCACCTCAGCTCTCCTTCCTGAACTGACCATAAAGGGAGAAACGGGGAGGGGAACAAAGTGGGTGTGCGGGGGGAAAGCCTGTTGGTAAGCAGGAAGCACAACTAAACCAGACATTACAGGACAATTATACTCTAAGGATGGAGAGACAGGAATTTGTCATGGAGCTTTGGATGATACTTACAAAAACAACCCTGCGATAATTTTAGCCAGACAAAACCCCAGAGGAAAACGTCCTCTTTTAAACTCGTCTGCATAATTCCAGGCTAGGAAGCGTCGGAAGGGAAACATATTTTCAAGTTACGTTTTGTGACAAGGGCTGGTTGGTGTTCTATGTGAGATGATTCTTAACTCTATCCGCATCCCTCAGTCTCTCCTTCTGTCCAGTTTCAATGTACCCGGTTTGCTGAATTTCAGCAGTGAAAAAGCATCATCACGAAAACATTTTGGGGGCTTTTGAGAAGGCAAGCACAGAGTGATGATGTGGGTTACCCACTTCTGGAAATCCTGTTTGACCATGGCTTCGCAGACACTGTCCTCTCCTGGTTCTCCTGTCTCCCTGGCAGCTTATTCAAAGTCTCTTTTTTTGGCTCCTCCTCTGCCTCCCACCCTCTAACTGTGGGGGAACCTCAAGGCTCAGTTCTGGCTCCCCTTCTGTTCTCCATCTACACCCACTCCCTTGGAGAATTTATTCGTTCCCACAGCTTCAAGTACCATCTCTACGTGGATGATTCCCAAATGTATCTCTCCAGACCTGACATCTCTCCTTCCGCACAGTCTCACATTTCCTCCTTCCTTCAGGACATCTTTACTTAGATATCTCACCAATGCCTCAAACTTAACAAATCTAAAGCAGAACTCCTTAGCTTCCCATCTACACCCAGCCCTCCTCATCTCCCTTCCGTGCCCATACTCTCCCCCACTGACTTTGCTATCACTGTTGATAATGCCATCATCCTCCCTGTCTCACAGGCCTCCAACCTTGGCATTATCCTCAATTCATCTCTCTCATTCAACCTGCATCTTCAGTCTGTCACTAAATCTTGTCGGTTCCACCTTCAGAACATCTCTAGAGAATCCACCCCTTTCTGTGCATCCAAACTGCTACCGTGCTAATTCAAGCATCCTATACTACCTTGATTACGGCATCAGACTCCTTGCTGATCTCCCTGCCTCCTATCTCTCCCCACTCCATTCTATACTTCATTCTGCTGCCCGGATTCTTAAAAATCATTCAGTTCACATCTCCCCATCCTTTAAAAACTGCAATACATGCCCATCCACTTCTGCACTAAATAGAAACTCCTTATCATAGGTGTAAGCTCCTTGTCGACGGGGAATATGTCTCCCAAACCTGTTGTGTTGTACTCTCTCAAGGACTTACTGCAGTGCCCTGCACACAGTAAGCACTCAATACATACAATTAATTGATCTTAGGGCACTCAATCAGCTAGTCCCCTCCTACCTTACTTTGCTGATTTCCCACTGTAGCCCAACCCACACACTTAGCTCCTGTGCCAGCCTACACACTGTACCTGAATCTTGCCTGTCTCACCACCAACCCCTTTTCCATGTTCCCACTTTGGTCTGGAACTCGCTCCCTCCTCTCAAATCTGACAGGACACCAACTCTCCCCACCTCCAAATTCATATTAAAATCAGATCCCTTCCTACAAAGAACTTAGTCAAAAAGGCGAGGCAGACTTTAAAATAGATTACTGATGGTGGAAATGGTAAAGTATAAGGAGATTTCTATAAGTGCTGTTGGACTGGGGTGAATATCAAGAAGCAGCGTGGCTCAGTGGAAAGAGCCCGGGCTTTGGAGCCAGAGGTCATGGGTTCAAATCCCCGCTCTGCCAATTGTCTGCTGTGTGACTTTGAGCAAGTCACTTCACTTCTCTGTGCCTCAGTTACCTCATCTGTAAAATGGGGATTGACTGTGAGCCCCCCGTGGTACAACCTGATCACTTTGTAACCTCCCCAGCACTTAGAACAGTGCTTTGCACATTGTAAGTGCTTAATAAATGCCATTATTATTATTATTAAGGGGTACAAAGCCAAGTGCATGACATGCAAAGGGGAGGGTGGATAGGGGAAGTAAAAAGCTTGACTAAGACTGATAGACTATAGACTCATTATGGGCAGGGAATTTGCTAATTCTGGTGAACTCTCCCAAGTGACTAACACAGTAATAATAATAATAATGACATTTGTTAAGCACTTACTATATGCAAAGCACTGTTCTAAGTGCTGGGGGAGGTTACAAGGTGATCAGTTTGTCCCACGGGGGGCTCACAGTCTTAATCCCCATTTTACAGATGAGGTAACTGATGCACAGAGAACTTAAGTGGCTTGCCCAAAGTCACACAGCTGACAATTGGCGGAGTCAGAATTTGAACCCATGACCTCTAACTCCAAAGCCCGTGCTCTTTCCACTGAGCTACACGGCTTCTCACGTGCACTGTGAGCCCACTGTTGGGTAGGGACTGTCTCTATCTGATGCCAATTTGTACTTCCCAAGCGCTTAGTACAGTGCTCTGCACACAGTAAGCGCTCAATAAATATGATTGATGATGCACAATGCTCTGCACATAGCCAGTGCTCAATAAATACCAGTGATTGATTAGTCTGGGAAGGCCTCTTGGAGGAGATGTGACTTGAGAAGGGTTTTGAAGGTTGAGGACCTGTGGAATGTGAAATATGAGGAGTTCCAGACCCAAGGGAGAATATGGGCAAGGGGTCAGTGACAGGAAAGATGAGATAGAGGAACAGAAAGGATGTTGCTCTTAGAGGAGCAGACTATTAGAGGTGTTAGGAGATCAGCGAGCTAAGGTAGGATCGGGCATGGTGATTGAGTGCCTTAAAGCTGATGGTACAGAATTTCATTTTCAGGCAGAGGTGGGTGGGCAACCAAGGAAGGTTTTTGAGGAGTAGGATGATAGGGACTGACTGATTTTTCAGAAAAATTATAAGGGCAGCAGAGTGAAATATGGAGTGGAGTGGAGAGAGGAGGCAGGGAGATCAGCAAGGAGTCTGATACAGTAATCAAAGTAGTATAGGATGCTTGAATTAGCATGGTAGCAGTTGGGATGGAGAGGAAGGGGTGGATTCTATAGTTGTCGTCAAGGTAGAAGTGACAGTATTTCATTGAATGTGTGTGTTGAATGAGAGGGATGAGTTGATGGTTATGCTAAGGTTATGGGCTTGTTATGGACTTAGTACAGTGCTTGGCACATAGTAAGCCCGGATATATGCAAGATAATCAGATTGGACACCATCACTGTTTCACGTGAGGCTGACAGTGTAAAGGAGAGGAAGAACAAGTATTTTATCCCCACTTTGCAGTTGAGGAAACTGAGGCCCTGAGCAGTTAAGTGACTCACCCAGGATCAGCAGCCAAGCAGCAGAGTCAATATTAGAACCCAGGTCCTCTGACTCCAAGACCTGTGTTCATTCTTCTTGTTTCTTGTGAATATGTTTATTCAATCGTACATTTAATTATTTGATGTACATATTTTTGTCTGTCTCCTCCTTCAGAGTGTAAGCTCCCTTCTTTTTTGCTTTTTTGTTGCTTCTCTTTTCCCTGTTTCCCAAGTACCTAGAAAGTGCATTGCACTGAGTGGGTGCTCAATAAATACCACCACTGCTACTACTACTGTTTCCACTACTATTACTACAGCTAAGCTGTTTCTTAGAGAAGCAGTGTGGCTCAGTGGAAAGAGCCCGGGCTGGGGAGCCAGAGGTCATGGGTTCTAATCCCGGCTCTGCCACTTGTCAGCTGTGTGACTTCGGGCAAGTCATTTAACTTCTCTGGGCCTCAGTTCCCTCATCTGTCAAATGGGGATTAAGACTGTGAGCCCTGTGTGGGACAACCTGATCACCTTGTACCCCCGCAGCGCTTAGAACAGTGCTTCGCACATAGTAAGCACTGAACAAATGCCATCATTATTATTATTATTACTACCACTACTACTATTACTACTACTCCTGAATCAAAGCAGGAGAAAATTTTGTTGCATACAGAGAAAAATATTCTCGTTATTAAGTTATCCAGTTCTGGAATGGACTTCCACAGGAGATTGAGGAGTCTCCATCTCTGAAGATCTTTTGAGACTAGACAAACCTTTATTGTTACTATCATTATTATCATTATCAATCATGGTATTTGTTAGCTCTTATTATGTGTCAAGTACTGTTTTAAGCACGAGGGTAGATGCAAGTTAATTCAGACACAATCCCTGTCCCACATGAGGCTCAGAGTCTCAGAAGGAGGGAGAACAAGTTTGAATCCCCCATTACACAGTAGAGGAAATTGAAGCCTAGAGAAGCTAAGTGATTTGTCCAGGGTCATCCAGAAGGCAGCTGGCAGAGCCAAAATTAGAACCCAGATCCTCTGATTCCCAGGCCTGTGCTCTTTTCATTAGGCCACATTGCTTCCCAAGGGCAAACCTTTGCCCTGAGTGGGAGTCCAGCACTTGCCTGGTGACAGGAAGCAGTACCGGATGACTTCCAAAGGACCTTTCCAGCTGAGTGATTATATAATAATAATAATAATAATAAAAATAATGGCATTTGTTAAGCACTTACTATGTGCGAAGCACTGTTCTAAGTGCTGGGGGGGGATACAAGGTGATCAAGTTGTCCCACCTGGGGCTCACAGTTTTAATCCCCATTTGACAGATGAGGTAACTGAGGCCCAGAGAAGTTAAGTGACTTGCCCAAAGTCACACAGCTGACAAATGACGGAGCCGGGATAGAAGGAACTCACATGAGGTTTTGGAATACATTTTACCTTATCTATACATTTCTCATCGTATTTTAGAGAGCTCACCTCCTCCAGGAGGCCTTCCAAGACTGAGCCTCCCCCTGGGCCTGGAGTGCCCTCCCTCTGCCCATCCGCCAAGCTAGCTCTTTTCCTCCCTTCAAGGCCCTACTGAGAGCTCACCTCCTCTAGGAGGCCTTCCCAGACTGAGCCTCTTCCTTCCTCTCCCCCTCGTCCCCCTCTCCATCCCCCCCATGTTACCTCCTTCCCTTCCCCACAGCACCTGTATATATGTATATATGTTTGTACATATTTATTACTCTAGTTATTTATTTGTTTATTTTACTTGTACATATCCTATTTATTTTATTTTGTTAGTATGTTTGGTTTTGTTCTCTGTCTCCCCCTTTTAGACTGTGAGCCCACTGTTGGGTAGGGACTGTCTCTATATGTTGCCAACTTGTACTTCCCAAGTGCTTAGTACAGTGCTCTGCACACAGTAAACGCTCAATAAATACAATTGATTGATTGATCCTCTGCTCCTCCTCCCCTCCCCATCGCCCCCACTCCCTCCCTCTGCCCTGATTACCTTATATCAACCCCAGCGCTTAGAACAGTGCTTGGCACATAGTGCTTAACAAGTACCAACATTATATTATTATTACCCCCTTCCCCTCCCCACAGCACTTGTGTATATTTGTACGTATTTATTATTCTATTTTATTAATGATGTGTATATATCTATAGTTCTATTTATTTTGATGGTATTGACACCTGTCTACTTGTTTTGTTTTGCTTCCTGTCTCCCCCTTCTAGACTGTGAGCTTGTTGTTGGGTATGGACTGTCTCTATATGATGCTGAATTGTACTTTCCAATTGCTTAGTACAGTGCTCTGCACATAGTAAGCGCTCAATATATATGATTGAATGAATGAATGAATTATTTGATTTGTAGGAGAACTTGTAGCAGAAAGAGCATGGCTCAGTGGAAAGAGCCACGGGCTCTGGAGTCAGAGGTCATAGGTTCAAATCCCGGCTCCCCCAATTGTCAGCTGTGTGACTTTGGGCAAGTCACTTAACTTCTCTGTGCCTCAGTTTCCTCATCTGTAAAATGGGGATTAAGACTTTGAGGCCCCCATGGGACAAGCTCATCACCTTGTAACCTCCCCAGCACTAAGAACAGTGCTTTGCACTTAATAAATGCCATCATTATTATTAAAGAGACTTAACTAGGGCAATGCCTAGTGTTCTCTGGAATGAAAGAAGGTACTCCACCAAAAGAAGGTCAAAAGATGCTTTGATGTTTGAGTCTTGTATATTTTCATGCATGTCCTGTTCATCCCAATAAGTTAAAAGAGCACTGTAATGCTACTTAGAGTCTAAATATCAGCTTTAGAGATAAAAGCAAAGCCTGAGTTATTTGATGCTTCTTATCGACATGAAGTGATAATTGTTCTGTGAAGTGAAATGCAACCTAATCTTGCGATCTGTCAAAGGATCTTTCAGGATATCACCACGTAATTGTTCCATCAAAAGTTGTTGACCTGGTGTCTTATCTTAGGGATAGTCCATCTAGGCCATAGGGTGAACGGCATTCACCTATGTATGGGAAAGCAGGAACCACCGGAGAATAATTATATATATATATATATATATATATATATATATATATATATATATATATATATATATATATATAATAATTGAATTATTAATGATAATATTAATTATGCAATGTATATACAATAATATTATTGTACTTGTTAAGCACTTACTATGTGCCAAGCATCGTTCTAAGCACTGGGGTATAAGTTAATCAGGTTGGACACAGTCCCTGTCTTACATGGGGCTCACCGGAGCACGGTCCTGAGAGTCAGAAGGTTGTGGGTTCTAATCTTGGCTCTGCCACTTGTCGGCTGTGTGATCTTGGGCAAGTCACTTCACATCTCTATGCCTGTTACCTCATCTGTTAACTGGTGATTGGGATAGTGAGCCCATGTGGGACAGGGACTGTGTCCAACCCGATTTGCTTTTATCCACCCCAGCGCATAGTACAGTGCCTGACCCACAGGAAATGCTTAACAAATGCAATGATCATTATTAGCATTATTGTTATCATTATTACTATATATATTATCATGATATATAATTAAATTATTAATAATCTCCATTTTACAGATGACATAACTGAGGTAGAGAGAAGTGAAATGACTTGCTTAAGGTCACACAGCAGAGAAGTGGCAGAGCTGGCATTAGAACCCAGGTCCTTCTAACTGCCAGGCCCCTGGTCTGTCCACTAAGCCACGCTGCTTCCCTAAGAATTCTTCCTGCTTAGCAATATCTGCACTCTCCCTCCTCATAATCATCTCGTATTCTCTTCCAGAAAAACGTCTGTCCCGGGGTATTTCTCATGCCAGCTCAGCCATCGTCTCCCTTGCCCGATCCCATGTGGCAAACGAATGCAACAATGAGCAGTTCCCTCTGGAGATGCCCATCTACACGTTCCAGCTGCCCGATCTTAGCGTGTACAGTGAAGACTTCAGGAGCTTCATCGAACGTGATTTAATTGAACAGGCAACAATGGTGGCGCTGGAACAGGCGGGTGAGTAAAATTGCCCATCGCTGAATGAAGCTCTGATCTCCTTTTGTAATGAAAGCTTGGGTCAAGAATAACTAAAAGAAAAAAAAAAAGCAATAAAGCGTGGCCTAGTGGAAAAAGCAATTACCTGGGACTCAGAGGACCTGGGTTCTAATCCTGCACTGCCGTCGGTCTGCTGAGTGACTTTGGGGAAGTCACTTCACTGCTCTGTGTCTCCGCTGCTTTACGTGTAACGTGGGGATTCAATACCCATTCTCTCTTCTACTTAGACTGGGAGCCCCACCTGGGACCTGATAATCTTATATTTGCCCCTTTGCAGAGTACTTGGCACATAGTAAGTGCCTAACAAATACCAAAATTATTATTATTATTGTTTATAATAACAGTAAACCAAGTTTTTGTTTATTGGGTCATCTGTTACCAACACTGTACCAGTAAGGCCCTTCTAAAACCAGAAAGGGTGCACAAATGCAGAATTGTTGGTGGTCAGAATCTCACATCCAACAGGGTGAGGAGGCTCTTGTTGATGTTTGTTGGTGATGGGATTCAAAAGGAAATTCAGTGGGTGGTGAGGGAATATAATTAGTTTGTACAGGAAATTGTGCAATCCCAAACTATCAATAGACACAAGAAGGGTTGAGATGAATTTGCAGATCATCATCATCAGTGGTATTTATTGAGTGCTTTCGATGGGCAGAGCATTATGTAATAATAATAATAATAATAATAATAATAATAATAATAATGGCATTTGTCAAGCACTTACTATGTGCAAAGCAATGTTCTAAGTGCTATATGAAGTGCTTGGGAGAGTACAATGCAACAGAATCGTCCGACACGTTCCCTTCGTGCAACAGGTTTACAGTCTGGAAGGGGAGGCAGACATGAATATAAATAATTTATTGATAAATTTATCATTTATAGATAAGTGCTGTGGGGCTGATGATAGGGTGAATACCAAATGCCCAGAGGTTGAAATCCAGGAGCGATTCCTGGGTTCTAATCATGGCTCCACCGTATTTCTGCTGTGTGACCCTGGGCAAGTCACTTAACTTCTCTGGGCCTCAGTTACTTCATCCGTAAAATGGAGATGAAGAGTGTGAGCCCCAGGAGGGAAAGGGGCTGTGTCCAACCTGATTAACTTGTATCTCCCCAGTACTTAGAACAGTGCTTGGCACATAGTAAGCACTTAACAAGTACCATAATTATTATCATCACCATCCATGATTTTCAGAGTCTAAGCAGGAGGGAGAACAGCTATTGAATCCCTACTTGGCATATGAGAGGCGCAAAGTAGTTACAGTGACTTGCCCAAGGTCATACAGCAAATAAACTGTGGATTCTGGATTGGATTCCAGGTCTTCTGAGTCCCAGACCCATGCTCTTTCCACTAGGGCACCCTGCTACTCTTTATATGATCCTCTTTTCATTCATTCAATCATATTTATTGAGCGCTTACTGTGTGCAGAGCACTATACTAAGCACTTGGAAAGTACAAATCGGCAACATTTAGAGACGGTTCCTACACAACAACGGGCTCATAGTATAGAAGTCTAGAAATCCTCTTGAGTTGAATAGTTGATAAACTCATAAGGTATTACTAAACAAAACCCTGGGGATGTTTAAATTGAATTCATTCATTCTATTGTATTTATTGAGTACATCAAGTACATCTATATAAATCTAGAGTATATTTTGTAAGATGCATCTAGAGTACATAAAGTACATCTAGAATGTACCAGGATGGAGGTCTAGGAAGGGAACTGCCATGGTTTTTTGACATTTATTGTCCACTCGACTGTAAATTCCTCGAGGGAAGGGATCGTGTCTATGAACTCTTACTTAGTGACTCCTGTGTAGGATGGGGACTGTGTCCGACCTGTATCCACTTGTATCTACCTCAGCTCTTAGAACTCTGCTTACCACATAGTAAGCAGTTAACAAATACCATAAAAAAACTATCGATTTGTACTCTGTGTTTAGTACAGGACTGTGAATACATAAGTGCTCAATAAATCCAATCAATTGGTTGATTGGTTATGCACATGACGTCTGGGTATTGAATTAGGCAGACTGAGAAGAGGATTAATACCATCAGTCAGTCAATCATGTTTATTGAGAGCGCTTACCGTGTGCAGAGCACTGCTCTAAGTTCTTGGGAGAATCTCCTACAAGACACATTCCCTGCCTACAACGAGCTTACAGTCTAGAAGGGGAGACAGACGTTTGCCCAGAGGCCAAGACTACCAGAGAGTTACTCCAAACCCCGAGAGAATGAAGTCCGAAATCTCGATCTCAGAGAATAAACTCCAATCAAGGCGGAGCAGAATTTTTAAGCAGAGGACAAGAGGAGAAACTTGCAGATAACCCTTCGGAGTCAGTAACAGTGTGTCGGGTGAACCGCTTGCCGTTCACAATCCGCTGGCTGCTGTGAGGTTCAACTGCCTCCCTCTTTCCCCTTCTCCTGTGCCATGTCCTAGCTCTGCTTTCTGTTGGCCTTTTAATTGGCATGAAGTCCTGAGAGAAGTTCTGAATCATTTTCCCCTCTCTCGGAGTTCTTCCCACCCGCGGTACGAGGCGGAAACTGGTATTTCTGCCTCAGAAGCCAGCGCTGACTCATGGAACCTCCTGCCAGGACTGGCAGGCGAGGAGGGTGGGAGAAGGATTGGACCAAACATGTGACTCGTTCCTTCCTTCCAGTGATTATTGCTTCAGCTGTTATCAATGGGTGGGTGATCTGCCGGCCAAATGACTGATTTTAATTAAGGGGCACCGCATCAGGAATAATAGAGCCAGTGTAAGAACAACAATTCCCACTTCCTGATCCGATGGTCCAGTGACTTGGCTTTTTGTTTGACCCACAGAGCAATAGCCAGCATGTCCCCCCATTGCCAGGCATCTGTTAAAATCTGAAGCTAATTGATTCCGCTGTCTTATGTGAATCAAGGTTTCTCTTACAAAGCTGAATATCATCAGAAAGTCTAAGTCTGCTTGGAAAAATGAGATCTGCACAAAACACGTTCTCTCTGACAGGAACTCGGGTTTGCCACGGGATGTTCTGTTTTCTCAGTGATCTCTGCAGTACCAGTTTCTTTTATTTTAAAGGAGTTGTGATCACATTGAATAAGATCTGGCAACAAATGTGCCGTTCTGGAGATTTATGGAAGTCTGCATTCAAACTTGTTCCCATCATTCCAAGTTTAAAATATTTTTTGTTACTAGTTAAATATATTCAAGTTAGATGTGAGGTAATAATAATAATGGCATTTATTAAGCACTTACTGTGTGCAAAGCACTGTTCTAAGCGCTGGGGAGGTTACAAGGTGATCAGGTTGTCCCTGGGGGGCTCACAGTCTTAATCCCCATTTTACAGATGAGGTAATTGAGGCACAAAGAAGTTAAGTGACTTGCCCAAAGTCACACAGCTGACAATTGGTGGAGCTGGGATTTGAACCCATGACCTCTGACTCCAATCAATCAATCAATCAATCGTATTTATTGAGCACTTATTGTGTGCAGAGCACTGTACTAAGCGCTTGGGAAGTACAAGTTGGCAACATCTAGAGACGGTCCCTACCCAACAGTGGGCTCACAGTCTAGAAGTGGGAGACAGAGAACAAAACAAAACATATTAACAAAATAAAATAAATAGAATGAATATGTACAAATAAAATAAACAGAGTAATAAATCCGTACAAACATTTATACATTCATCATCATCATCATCATCAATCATATTTATTGAGCGCTTACTATGTGCAGAGCACTGTACTAAGCGCTTGGGAAGTACAAATTGGCAACATATAGAGACAGTCCCTACCCAACAGTGGGCTCACAGTCTAAAAGGGGGAGACAGAGAACAAAACCAAACATATTAACAAAATAAAATAGAATACATATGTAGAAATAAATTAAATAAATAAATAAATAGAGTAAAAAAAAAGCCCAAGCCCGGCTCTTTCCAAAGCCCGGGCTCTTTCCACTGAGCCACGCACCTTAATAATTGCCGTTCACCAGCATTGGAAATAGCTAAACGCTCAAGTTAATAACCACACAGCATTTATTAAGCAGTTAATGGATGCAGAATTTTCTGTTAGGTCAATCAGTGGGCTTTAGCGCTTCTGTGTTCAGAGAGTACAGTGGTGGGAAAGGCACAATCTCGCTCTCAGTTGGTCGTATTTATTGAGCACTTACGGTGTGCAGACCACTGTACTAAGCGCTTGGGAGAGTGCAGTATAACAGAGTTGTGAGAAGCAGCGTGGCTCAGTGGAAGGAGCACGGGCTTTGAAGTCATAGGTCATGGGTTCAAATCTCAGCTCCACCATTTGTCAGCTGTGTGACTTTGGGCAAGTCACTTAACTTCTCTGGGCCTCAGTTCCCTCATCTGTAAAAGCAAATACCAAAATTATTATTATTATTATTATTATTTATAATAACACGTAAAGCCGATTAAGACTGTGAGCCCCCCGTGGGACAACCTGATCACCTTGTAAACTCCCCAGTGCTTACAACAGTGCTTTGCACATAGTAAGCGCTTAATAAATGCTATCATTATTATTAGTATATGTCTCTACCCACGCTTGCAGTCTAGAGGGAAAGTGTCGAAATATGTCATTGTCCTTTGTATTCAAAGACACCATTTTTTCTGTTCTCTCTTTCCTCATGAATGTGTTGCTCAGAATGGCACTCCCTTCTTGATGGCAGTGTGCCATGCAGGTCTGTCTGCAGCGATTGTCTCCCGGTTTTCAGCATTTGCCTGAGGCTTTGTTTCACCATGTTTCCTAAAACGCTTCCTCTGCCCTCTCTCATTTTGGTTTCCAGATTTCAGCTATCCTTAGCTGTTACTCATTCTCCTCAGAGGCCCCACCCGACATAGCTGTGTTTAACTGAGAGGAGCTTTGATGCTAGAAGCCCGGGCTTGGGAGACACAGGACATGGGTTCTAATCCTGGCTCTGCCACTTTTCTGCTGTGTGACCTTGGGGAAGCCACTGAACTTCTCTGTATCTCAGCTACTTCATCTGTAAAATGGGGATTAAAACTGTGAGCCCCACGTGGGACAACCTGATTATACTGTATCTACCCCAGCACTTAGAACGGTGTTCGGCACATAGCGTTTAACAAATACTGTAATAAAAATAAGAAGAAGCAGAAGCAGCAGCATGGCTTAGTGGATAAAACACGAGCCTGAGAGTCAGCTCTGCCACATGTCTGCCGTGTGACCACTCACTTTGCTTCTCTGTGCCTGTTGCCTCATCTGTAAAAATGGGGATTTAAAGTGTGAGCCCCTTGTGGGACAGGGACGGTGTCCAACCTGATTAGCTTGCTTGGCACATAGTAAGCACTTAAAAAATACCATATTTTTTTTTAATGCGGGTTGGTAAAAGACGAAACATTCACACACTGTTGGAGGGTGAGAAAGATGTAATGCTATGTCTGTCGAGAGCAGGATTATGAAAGGTTGAACAGATAAAAAGTAACATCAGTCAAGACTATGCATTAGGGCCAACAGCAACTGTTAGATGTTTAATGAGCCCTGGGAAGGGGGAGCTTAAATCAAGGAATGCTTCCTGGAGAAGAGGGATTTTAGGAGGGCTTTTGGCAAGCAGCATGACCTAGGGGAAAGAGCCCAGGCCTGAGAGTCAGAGGACCTGAGTTCTAAACCCAGTTCTGTCTCTTCTCTGCTGTGTGACCTTGGGTTAGTCACTTTTCTGTGCCTCAGTTTCCTCAACTTTAAAACGGGAATGAAATACTTGTTCACCCACCTACTTGGACTTATTCCCTGTCCCACAAGGGGCTCAGTGTCTGATCTTCTCGGGTTGTATCTACCCCAGCATTTAGAACAGTGCTTGACACATAGTAAGCACTTAGGAAATAGAATAATAATCATAGTAATAGGAGAGGTGTGGTCTATGGAAGGGGGCTTGAAGAGAGAGAAAGTTCTGAGGAGGAGGAAGATATTGAAGGGATTAGAAAAGAAAGAATGCAATCCATTTAAGGAGCTAACAGTGAAAGAAGGTGTAATTAACCCAGGCACCAACATAAAGACATTTGAAAAGGAAGATCTCTACAATGCACAAAACAGAAACATAGATGCAGAGTGCTGAATTTAGGCTGCACACCATACCAGCACATCTATTTATAGTCCATCCCCTGCATAGAAAGAAGCATTACGAGAGACTGAATAACACCTGTCTCATGTTTCAATGAATACAGTGGGGGTCCCTGAAACCCCATCCAGGTTTGAAAACAGGACCCAACATCCCCTGCAGACCTAGGACCTTGTGCTTGAGGAAAGAGATGGACTTAAAAAAAATATATAAAGTGGGAGGGGGGGACTAAATAATTTCCAATGCTTATCTATTTCTCTTCATATCAAGCAGAAATCCCTTCCAGTTGACTTTCACATTCTCCATCGGCTGACATATTGGCTCTCTTTGTCCACTCTACTCCAACTTTTTCCCGCTGGCATGCTCCCCCTATAACTATCACTCACCTCTCCCAGCTCCAACCTTTACTCTGGCTATTTTCTTAGCCACTCTGACTCACTCTGTCTCTCTTCAAAGCCACCAGACCACAGCTCTGTTCACCTTTCCTATGTACAGGGAAGATGTCTACCATATCTGTTATATTGTACTCTACCAAGCACTTACTGTGCATACAGTAAATAATCAGTAATGTTGATTTGAAGCCTTCCTGAAAACACATGTCCTCCAGAAGGTATGCCCCCATTAAACTCCACTTTTCTATATTGGGTTCATCCAACAGCCACCTTTGTAACATGTATAATCTCACATTGGGTAAATGGATACTTGCAAGTTCATCTTTGCCTAAACTTGTTATCAGTAACTCTAGAGTTTGTGAGTGGTTTCTGTCTGTCTTTCCTTGCCATTAAACTATAAGCTCTTTGAGAGCGGGAACTGTGCCTCTTAGTCGTATTCTCCTGAATGTTTCATACAGCATTCTGAATGCAGCCACTCAAAAAATACAATTGATTGAACTGTAGTTCCTACTTTGTGATCGTCACCAGGACCACTTGAGCAGTTGATCAAATAGAGCAATTTGCACTGCAACCCATCCACTATACACCATTTGTCCAATCCTAATGACCACCCATGACGTCCTCCCCAACACACAATAATAATAATTATGGCATTTATAAAGCACTTACTATGTGCAAAGCACTGTTCTAAGCTCTGGGGCTGTTACAAGGTGATCAGGTTGTCCCACAGGGGGTTCACAGTCTTAATCCCCATTTTACAGATGAGGTAACTGAGGCACAGAGAAGTAAACACACACTTTTACATCCACTGCTACTCTAGTCTAAAAGGAGTCTGATTAATGCAGGGGCATAAACAGATGAAGGCTGTGAAAAAGTGGGGGGAAAAAAAGCGTTGAACAGTTCTTCCTTCCCAAGGACTCAGTTGCTCTATCCCACCTGAATCTATGTTACACATAAAGGCACACTGACAGAAATTGCTAAAATAATTGTTTAGGACTATAATAAAGTGCTGAGAATGTTTTGTATGGTACAAAACAGTTTGTAGAAATAAATCCTGCCCTCAAGGATCTGGAATTGTGTCAATCAAATCTATTGTACTCTCCCAAGTGCTTTGTGTAGTGCTCTGCATACAGTAAGCACTCAATACATTTCTTGAATTGACTGAGAATTTTTTTGAGCAAATGATATGAGCCAAGTCAAGAGACTGGATGAATAGCTACCTTAGTTTGCAATGCTGTCTGTGTCATGTTCCGGAGCATTTAGTTGGTGAAAATTCAAGCTCCACAAAATTGTAATTAGAATTGGAAATTTGTGCCAGCAGCAGTAGATATCCAAAAGGCATACACTTTTCCCAAAGGGAAAGGTTTAGGTGTTTATGGTTTTATATGTTTATGTTTTCTGTTCTAATCTCTGTCCTGAAAAGGTCATTTCTAGAAATGCAATTCAGTAGACATGATTTGTTGACGGCTGACTTGTATTTTATTGTGATTGATGTTCATAAGCCTCCTCCTGGGTTTGAGAGCTCCAGAATTTTAATTACTTACATGTTAGCATAATAATAATAATAATAATGATGATGGTATTTGTTAAGCACTTCCTATGTGCCAAGCACTGTTGTAAGCACTGGGGTAGATACAAGGTCATCAGGTTGTCCCACGTGGGGCTCACAGTGTTCATCCCCATTTCACAGATGAGGGAACTGAGGCACAGAGAAGTGAAGTGACTTGCCCCAAATCACACAGCTGACAAGTGCCAGAGTCGGGATTAGAACCCATGGCCTCTGACTCTCAAGCCCATGGTCTTTCCGCTAAGCTACGCTGCTTCCCTGACAGGTGATATACACAGGCTTCCTTAGGAAACAAAAGCCCTCAATTGTGTGTTGTCACTTTTATGTCATAAATTATTCTGATTTGAGAAGCATTGTAGATTAATGGAAAGAGCAAGGTCCTGGGAGTCAGAGGACATTAGTCCAGTGCTCTGCACACAGTTAAGCACTCAATAAATATGATTGAATGAAAGACAGGTTCCAATACTAACTCCCCCACTTGTCTGCTCTATGACCTTGGGCAAAAATTGTCTGTGTCTCAGTGTCCTCATCTGTAAAATGGGGATTTAGACTGTGAGGACCCCAGTACTTAATTGAGCGCCTGGCACATAGCGTGCACTAACACGTATCACTAAAAAAATGAAATTTCATTTGAATGATAGGAGGTTTTCACTGTACATGGAGCCAACCTAAAGGCTACAATGATCCATGCATGTTTAAAAAATTGTTGAGCGTAATGAGGGATAATCAGACATTTTCATCCCTGCTTCCATGAAGAGATCCAAGTTATTCTGTGAATGTCTCCTGACTATTTCACAAAACTATTTTGTGAGGAAGGGGGATGGGGAGGATGGGGATGGTTTACCTGAACTTGGAATCAGAATAAACTTTAATGCTCCCACAATCAATCATATTGTGGGAGCATTAAAGTTTATTCTGATTCCAAGTTACTGATTACAGGCTTACTGTGTGCAGAGCATTCATTCATTCAATCTTATTTATTGAGCATTTACTGTTTGCAGAGCACTGTACTAAGCGCTTGGGAGAGTACAATAAAATGGAGTTGGTAGACACATTCCTGCCCGCAAGGAACTCACATTCTAGAGGGGGAAACAGATATTGAAATACATTACAGATCTGTATGTAAGTGCTTTGGAACTGAGGGTGAGGTGAATAATGGGTGCAAGTCCAAGTGGAAGGATGACTCAGAAGGGTGTGGGAGAAAAGGAAATAAGAGTTTAGTTGGGGAAGGCCTCTTGGAGGAGATGTGCTTTTAATAAGGCTTTGAAAGTGGGGAGAGAGATCATCTGTCACATATGAAAGGGGAAGGAGGGCCAGGCTGGAGGCAAGATATGGATGAGGGATGGGTGGTGAGATAGAAGACAGCGAAGTCGAAGTACCCCTAGTAGGTTGGCATTAGTGCTAGGTTGTAGTGGGAAATCAGGGAGATAAGGTAGGAGGTGATTGAGGGCTTTACAGTCGATGGAAAGGAGTTTCTGTTTGATGTGGAGGTGGATGGGTCACCACTGAGGAGTGGGGAAAAATAAGACCAAATGGTTTTCTAGAACAATGATCTCACTCCTCTGCAATCTAGCATTTCCACCTGCCTCTAGGATATCTCTGTAGGGAGGTCCTGACAGCACCTTCAGCTCAGTGTGTCCAAAGCTGAGTTCCTCAGTTTCCCCCCCCAAATCCTTTCCTCCATCCAACTTCTCTTTCCCATCACAGTTGACAATTCATTCATTCACTCATTCTTCATATTTATGAAGTGCTTTGTGTGTGTAAAGCACTGTACTAAGCGCTTGGAAGAGAAGGCCTTCAAGAGGCCTTCCCAGACTAAGTCCCACATTTCCTCACCTCCCCTTCTGCGTCGCCCAGACTTCCTCCCTTTGCTCTTTCCCCACTCCCAACCCCAAAGCACTTATGTACATATGTCATTTTATTTATATTGATGTCTGTCTTCCTGACTCTAGACTGTGAACTCGTTATGGGCAGGAAATGTCACTTTCAGTGTTGTATCGTACTTTCCCAAGGGCTTAGTACGGTGCTCTGCATATAGTAAATGGTCAATAAATATGATTGAATGAATGAGTGAATGAATAGACAGACACAGTCCCTCACCACAACAAGCTTACAGTCTATAGAGGGAGACAGACATTAATATGAATAAATAAATGAGCAAATAGAGGACAGATAAATGCTACCGTCCTGTATGTCTCTGAAATCCACAACTATCCAACTATCTTCAACTCATCCCTCTCTTTCAACCCCCATGTCCTCTGCCAGTTTTCCTCTATGATATTTCCAGGCCTCGACCCTTCTTCTCCATTCAAACTGGCACCAAGTTGGTCCAGGCACTTGCATTATCCTGGCATAACTAACTGCACTCCAGTTTCTCCCCTTGCCAGTCTGTGCTTCACTGTGTCACTCAGATCACTTTCCTAAAATCTCGTTCTGCACCCTTACTTCTCAAAAACCTTACAGTGATTACCCATTGCTCTCTGTGAGGAGAAACTCTTCACCATTAGCTTTAAGGCTCTTAACCAGCACTCTCCGGATACTTAACCATTTCTCTTCTCCCACTGCACACCCCCCGTCCCCACATGCACTCTTCATTCTTTTCAGTTTCCCTTATTCTCATCTCTGACAACACCATGCCTTTGTCCATGTTCTTTCTTCTGCATGGTACTCCCTCTTCCTTAAAACTGAACACAGCACAGATCCTAAAATGTTTCTACAGGAGGATGTCCAGATTGTACTGTAAGCTCCTTATGGGAAGGGATCATGTCTATCAGCTCTGTTGTATTGTACTTTCCCAAGTGCTTTGTACAGGGTTCTGCATGCAGTAAGGGCTCACAAAATGCCATTGATTGGTTCACCTCCCCATTTTGAAAGCCCACCCCTGAAAGTATATTTTATTTAAAAGACCTTCCCCAGTTCATTTCTATTCATCCCAGGTTATATCCTCCCAAATGCCATGTCATTATTTCTGCTCCATTTGAGTACTTGTGAACTCAAAATCCCCTGTAGCCCATATGTACGTGTTACATTCCTTATTACCTAAGCACTGCCTCATGTACATTATTTCCATTTTCCCTTTCCTTCTATCAGATCAATGATCTTAGTGTCTTTCTCCCATGTTAGAATGTTTGCTTTTTGAGAACAGGGACCATGCGTTCTGACTCTATTTGTACTCTCCTTAGCACAGTGCTTGGCACGTTCTAGACACCCAATAAATACTACTGATTGATACGAAGGCAGCGTAGTCTAGTGGTAACTAATCAATGAACCAGTGAGTGGTATTTATTTAGTGCTTACTGTGTGTAGAGGATTGTACTAGCCACTTGGGAGAGTACAATATAACAAAGTTGGTAATGTTCCCTCCCACAACATGCTTAGAGCCTACATTAGAGCCTACAGACAAGTTTATAATCTAGAAACTGTAAAAAAACACATCCGAAACTCAAGAATTCACTGTGTCACTTCTATCACTGACCCACTGTGTGACCTTGGGCAAATCACTTAGCTTGTCTATGTGCCAGTTATTCTGTATGTAAAAGAGAGAAATTCCTTTGTACCTGACATAAAATGAGATAACTAATGTGAAAGCTCTTTGGGTAATAAAAACTCAAGAGGCTATTATATCTCAATATGAAAATAAAAATCCCAGTAAAAGCAGTGCATGTTGCTATCTTCAGGGCCCAACTGGTGGTATAAGCTTGATTTTATAGAGAAGTCCTAGTGGTAGAGCATGGGCGTGGAAGTCAGAAGGACCTGGGTTCTAATTCCAGCTCTGCCACTTGTCTGCTGTGTGACTTTGGGCAAGTCATTTAATTTCTCTATGCCTCAGTTGCCTCATCTGTAAAATGGGGGTCAAGACTGTGAGCCCCATGTGGGACAGGGACCATGTCCACCCCAGTGTTTAATACAGCGCCTCGCACATAGTTAAGCACTTAACAAATACCACAATTATTATTATTAGGAATAACATCTACCAATTATACTGTACTTTCCCAAATGCTAATTCAGTATTCTGCAAAGAGTAGGCTCTCAATAAATACCATCGATTGATTTACAAACCTCATTACCCATTCCAGAAGATGGCCCCTCTGGTCTATACCAATTTCCATTTTAATCGTAAGTGAAGTAGCTGATTCGTGGCTTTGTATCCTCTGGGTGCAGTCACTGTTCACCTCTCTATATTCGAGTTTTCAATGGCATTCTCATAGAAATCAAGGATGGGCTAGTGGATAGAACATAGGATTGGGAATCAGGAGACCTGCTTTCTAATTCTAGTAATGCCACTGGCCTGCTGTGTGACCTTGGAAAAGTCACTTAACCTGTCTGTGACTTAGTACCCTCACTTGTAAAATGGAGATTAGATACTCAGCAGTCTTTACCTCCTAGATTGGGAGCCCCACATGGGACAGAAATTATTTTGGACCTGATTACGTTGACTTCAGTATTTTGTATAGCACTTGGTATAGAGAAAACAGGTAATAAATACCAACTTCTTGCCCAGATCATACCTCTGGCCTGGAACACCCCCCTCCTCATATAATAATAATAATAATAATAATAATAATAATAATAATAATAGTATCTGTTAAGGGCATACTATGTGCCAAGCACTGTCCTAAGCACTGGGGTAGATAGCCAATGGACAATTATTCTCCCTACCTTCAAAGTCTTATTGAAGGCTCAATTCCTCCAAAAGGTCTTTCCTGACTTAGCCCTAAATTTCTCTTCTTCCATTCCCTTCTGCCTTGCCTTGATTTGCTCCTTTTATTCACCCTTCTCTCAGCCCCACAGTATTTATCACCTATCCATAATTTAGTTATATTGTCTGTCTCCCCATCCAGACTGTAAGCCCACTGTGGGCAGTGAATGTGTCTCCCAATTTTTTTATATTTTATTCTCCCAAGCACTTAGTATAGTGCTCTGCACATAGTAATCATTCAATTAATATGATTAATGATTGATGATTATTATTTCCTCGAGAGAGAGGAGAAAAATGAGATTTAGCTTATGGACTGTTGTCTTCACTGTGGTCAGGGAATGAGTCTGTTTCTTGTTGTATTGTACTTTCCCAAGTGCTTAGTACAGTGCTCTGCACATGGTAAGCACTCAATAAATATGATTGATTGATTGAATGAACGAATGGAAATCTCCTGCAAAACAGACTAGTCCTCGATTCTCCCGTTTCATTTCCAGACTCAGTAGCATCCCCATTCTTTTACAAATGGCATGGGCACCGTGACCCAACCAGAGTGCCCAACTGGGATACTATGACTAGTCCTGAGCAGCATCTTGGTTGTCCAGACAAGGAAGGAGCAAGTCTCATGCACTCCCCTGGGACTATTTCCTCCTTGCAAGCCAGTTGCAACTCCAAGCATGACAGATGGAAGTCGAGAAACTTTCACACATCAAACCCTTGCTCCGCTATCCTTCATATACTGCCCTGACTTTCTTACTGGGATTTCCTGGTAAGAATTTCAGAGCCAACCTAGCCCTGACTGGGCACTCAAAATGTCCTCATGCTGTGGGTCTTACCCTCCCATCTTCAGGGAACAAAATTGGGCTCAGTGTGGCTATGCGGAACTGTTTAATAATGAGCTCCTGGCTGAGCAAAAGTGGCAGACAGGTGTCGTGGAGTCTCTGTGTCCTAGTTGAGATTGGGAATAAATGGAGCTTCACTTGCTGTTTCCTACTCAGGTTTGGAGTGAGCCTGTTCCTCTGTGGTTGTGTTTTGTTTTTTTCAATGCTTACAATGTGCCAGGCACTGTACTAAGTGCTGGGGTAGAGTCAAGCTGAAGAAGTTGGACGCAGTCCACGCTCCACGTGGAGCTCACAGTCTTAATCCCCATTTTGCAGCTGAGGTAACTGAGGCACAGGGAAGTGGAATGACTTGTCCAAGGTCACAGAGCAGACCAAAGGCAGAGCGGGGATTAAAATCTAGGCCCTTCGGACCCCCAGGCCTGTGCTGTATCCACTAAGCCTCTAGACTGTAAGCTCGATGTGGGCAGGGAATGGGTCTGTTTATTATTTTGTAGTCTCCCAAGTGCTTAGTTACAGTGCTCTGTACACAGTGAGCTTTCAGTATATACGATTGAACAAATAAATATGATTTAATTGAATGAATGAAAAGCCACGATCTCTGCCCTGAAAAAGGGGCAACATTGCCCACTGAAATTGAGGTTTTTGGGGCTTCAGAGGCTGGGGAACAAACACCAGGATCAGTGACAAAGATGTTTTTCGCTCCTGGGTTGGTTGGGAGATTGCAAACTTACAGGTTTCCACCTAGATGAGCATTTTAATCCCAAGGGCCTATGTCCTTGGCTGGAGCAGTTTACATACCAAGCTTTAAGAGACGTACTTGCTTCATGCACGGTCGTAGCCGTTCCTTCATGCATCGCTCCACACGGCCCAGTTCAAGGGCATAAGTAAATAATAAATCGCCTCACAGACCTTTCGGAAAAGTAACTTCATGTCAGCAAAACGACTGGGAAGAGTTTCTTCTCGAAAGTCCTTTCTGCCATCAGCCGGAGGGCTGTTAAACTAAGAGTTCCCGATCGAAAGATAAAATCAGCCGTAGAGTGCTGCCTCTCATAATTTCCTTCCACGTCATACTCTACCTATTTCATTTCTATTTGTGCGTGCCTTCGTGCTAGTGCTAGGGAACAAGTGTGAAGTTGTGTGGAATTTTACCGTCTTCCCTTGGGAAATTTTAAATGTAATGACCAATTTCCCTTAATGAGCTAAGGGGCCACAACATAAAGCAATAATCCCTGGACAGAAAAGCTCTACAGAACATGTATTTCCTTGGAATTATAACCTAAATACCAATGACGGATTATCAGGGAGGCAGACTTGGGCTAGTGGAGAGCGCACAGGACTGAGAGAAGTGACTGTAGTCCCGGCTCTTGTCACTTGCCAGCTTTGAGGTCTTGGGCCAGTCACTGAACTTCTTTGTGCCTCAGTTTCCTCATCTGTAAAATGGAAATTCTACACCTGTCCTCTGGTCTTTTTGATCTGAATCCTTCTGCAGGACTGGGACTGTGTATGATGATGATGATGGTATTTGAGTTCATTCATTCATTCATTCAATTGTATTTGTTGAGCGCTTACTGTGTGCAAAGCACTGTACTAAGCACTTGGGAAGTACAAGTTGGCAACATATAGAGGTGGTCCATGTGACAAGCACTGTGCCAAGGTAATCAAGTTGTCCCACGTGGGGCTCACACTCTTAATCCCCATGTTACAGATGAGGTAACTGAGGCACAGAGAAGCTAAGTGACTTGCCCAAAGTCACACAGCTGACAAGTGGCAGAGCCGGGATTAGAATCCACGACCTCTGACTCCCAAGCCCAGGCTCCTTCCACTAAGCCACGCTGCGTCTCATATGCATGATTATCTTATTGTAATTATGCATGTATGATTATCTCCTATCTACACCAGCGTTGAGTATGATGTTTGGTACATACTAAGTACTTCAAAAAAACAATTTTGACTGCAAAATGGAGATAAAATACCTGTCCATCCTCCCTCTTAAACTTTGTCCTCTTGTATGGAACAAGGACTTTGTTCCTTCTGATTATCTTGCATCTACCCCAGCATTTAGAACAGTGTCTGGCACATAGTAAAGTACTTAATAAATACCATTCACTATCATCAACCTGTTTTAACATTGCAGGGAATAATCCCTAGTCTGGTTTTTAACATCTAGGAAAGAGGAAAGCACAGATCCGTAAGTTCTCTTTCCATTTCTTGGTCTAAGCTGCCTTACTGACAACAGGCATGTCACTGAATTTCTCTAGGCTTCAGTTTCCTCACCTCTAATCTAAGAATAATAAATACATGTGTGCTTCTGGTGAGGGGCTAGAAAGTTGTTTTTGCGATGCCTTTAAACTGCTCTGATGAATAGGTCCAGTTTCTGCTGTAATAACTGGAAGCTTAGCTTGGATTCACCCACGTTTAAGCCCAAGTTGAGTCCTACCAGCACTCCCTGCCCCATTCCATGTTACCCGTTACCCGCCCAACTCCATGATACCCACACTCCCTCCCGCTTTCCATGCCACCCATGCTTACTGCCCTTCTCCTGTGTTACCCACACTCTCTTCCCCTAGCCCATGTTATCCACGCTCCCTGCCCTGGCTCTATACCTCATCTCAAGGGCCCGGAAGCATTTGACTTTTCTTCTCAGAGTCCCCTTGTAGCTCCCATTTTTGGTGCCCACGGTATGTGTCACTGCCTGGCTTGTAGTAGCCCTGGAATGTCGCTATTGAATTTTGTAGGCCAAGTTTCTTCCTTGAAACTACCAATGAGCTGGTGAGAAAAGTGGGCACCGGGGCGGCGGGGGTGTGTGTGTGTTGGTTTTGGTGCAGAGCAGGGAAACAGCGTGGCTCAGTGGAAAAAGCACAGCCTTGGGAGTCAGAGGTCGTGGGTTCAAATCCCGACTCCGCCACTTGTCAGCTGTGTGACTTTGGGCAAGTCACTAAG
This sequence comes from Tachyglossus aculeatus, assembly GCF_015852505.1. Classification (NCBI taxonomy): domain Eukaryota; kingdom Metazoa; phylum Chordata; class Mammalia; order Monotremata; family Tachyglossidae; genus Tachyglossus; species Tachyglossus aculeatus. The sequence continues at coordinate 65,306,274 of NC_052070.1, read as the reverse complement.
CTTCTCTGGGCCTCAGCTCCCTCATCTGTAAAATGGGGATTAAGACTGTGAACCCCCCGTGGGACAACCTGATCACCTTGTAACCTCCCCAGCGCTTAGAACAGTGCTTTTTACATAGTAAGCGCTTAATAAATGCCATTAAAAAAAACCCCCAAGCTTACAGTCTACACTCCCTTTCTCTACCCCAAACACACACACGGACACACACCTGCCCACAATTGTCTAAGAAATTTTCCTCGCTTATATGAAGGGGGTCGGGGGGGGCTCCTGGCTTTCCATCAAGGGAGTGTGTTCACACTCTTTCAGGCTTTCGTCTTCTCTCCTTTCCCCTCCCTCCCTTTCCCCTATCGCAGCATCCAGCGCCTCTCATGCAGCCAATTCAGGTGGTTCAACCATCTCCCCATTCTGCTCCACTGGCTGCTTCCTGCTCCGAGCATCATCAGTCAATCAGTGCTCTCCATTCAGTGCTTTCGCTGTGCAGTGCACTGTTCTAAGCCCTTAGGAGGGTACAGTAGGATTAGTAGACCTGCTCCACATCCCATAGTGCCCCCCAAATGCTTATCCTTTTTTTCATGTTTGCAGTGTTCAGGTTTAAAATAATTCTCTCTGGGGAAGAGTGCACACTTGTGTCAACTAGATCTGCTGTGTGGACCTTATAATAATAATAATGATGATGGCATCTGTTAAGCGCTTACTATGTGCGAAGCACTGTTCTAAGTGCTGGAGAGGTTACAGGGTGATCAGGTTGACCCACTTGGGGCTCACAGTCTTAATCCCCATTTTACAGATGAGGTAACTGAGGCCCAGAGAAGTTAAGTGACTTGCCCAGAGTCACACAGCTGACAAGTGGCGGAGCGTGGATTAGAACCTATGACCTCTGGCTCCCAAGCCCGGGCTCTTTCCACTGAGCCACCCTGCTTCTCTTGTGACTGACTCTGACTCCTGATGAAACTGGTTCCCCCTGAGGGCATGTCTACCAACTCTCTTGTATCTTACTCTCCCTAGTGCTTAGTACACTGTGTTGTACACAGTACCTGCTCAATAAATACCATGGATTGATTGGCACTAGGTGCTAAGTACTGGGCCGGTCAAATTGCCTCTCAGCAGGTATCCATTAAGATAAATGTGATTTTATGGGTGCAATTGATCTAATCCAAGGAGGAGAGGACTTCCAGTTGCCATCCAACACCAGTCCATTTGCATTCAGTTACCTAACCCAGGACAGTAGTGATGGGAACTCTGTGGATAGTCTTTGAGATGCTTGGTTCCCACTTAGATTCTCACTCAGCTCCACAATCCTTAGGCAAATTAAGTATCCTCATACTCTACTAGCTCCCCTATCCATAATTGATTTTTATGTCTGTCTCCCACTGTGTAGACTCTTTGTGGCCAGAGATTATATCTACTAATTCTATTGTATTGTAATTTCCCAAGTGTTCTGCACACAATAAGCACTCAGTAAATATGTTGCTTGATTGACTGGCACTTAGAGCTGCTAAGTATTGGGCACCTTCACTTGTCTCTCAGATAAATGAATGTGATTTTATTAAGAAAAATGAGATTTTATGGGTAATCTTGATCTTATCCAAGGACAAAAGGTTTGGAGTTAGCATTCAACACCAAACCACTTGCATTCAATTACCTAACAGAAGAAGATAGTAGTAGAGGAAACTCCATGGATGGTCTTTTAGGTGCTTGATCCTCACTTTGATATTTCAGTTAGTCAACCCTATTTATTGAGCTCTTACTGTGTGGAGAGCACTGTACAAAGCACTTGGGAGACACAATCCCTGCTCACAACGAGCTTTCAGTCTAGAGGTTTTTATGTAAAGAAGCAGCATTGCCTAATGGATAGCGCACAGGCCTGGAAGTGCCGGGCTCCAATCCCGGCTCTGCCGCTTGTCTGCTGTGTGACCTTGGGCAAGTCACTTCACTTCTCTGTGCCTGTTACTGTATCTGTAAAATGGGGATTAAGACTTTGAGCCCTATATGGGCAGGAACTGTGTCCATCCTGATTAACATATTAACATATATCTATCCCAGCACTTAGTACAGTGTCTGGCACATAATAAGCACTTAACAAATATCATAAAAAAGTACATTTGCATTTTCATAATTAATTCAATCGTATTTAGCGCTTACTGTGTGCAGAGCACTGTACTAGGCACTTGGAAAGTACAGTTCAACAAAGAGAGATAATCCCTGCTCACAACGGGCTCACAGTCTAGAAGGGGGGAGACAGACATTAGAACAAGTAAGCAGGCATCAATAGCATCAATATTAATAAATAGAATTTGATATATATATATATATATTTATATACCTCAGAACAAGTAAAACAGGCATTAATATAAATAAATAGAATTATAGATATGTACATATATACACAAGTGCTGTGGGGCGGCAGGTGGGTAGAGCAAAGGGAGCGAGTTGAGGTGAGGTGGGGGGGAGCTGAGGAAAAGGGGTCTTAGTCTGGGAAAATGTCCTTATACTCCATTTTGCCTATCCATTACATTTTAATGTCTGTTCCCCATAGACTATAAGCTCCTTGTGGCAGAAATCATGTCTATCAACTCTATTGTATTGTACTTTCCCAAGCGCTTAGTACAGTGCACTGCACAAAATAAGGGCTCAATACATACTGTCGATTGATCGATTGAGACAATGAGGAAAGAAGCCTTTATTCTCCCACACCATTCGGCCTGCATACTCACATGCCCAAGGATAAAAGCAATGTGGCAAGAGTCACAAGACCATGAGGTCATGTGAAAAGAAAAGGCTACACATGCCATAGAGACCCACTTCAGATTCTGACCTCCAACTAGTAGCTCAAGTCCAAAAGTTTGAGGCCAACTTACATAGGCTTTGGCTAGTGTTAAATCAGATAGCTTTCAACTCCTAAGGCAGACGGGAAAAGATTGGGATCCTGAATTTTCCCAGCTTTGTGCAGTGAGATAAGCCTCTCAAGAGAACTTATGAACTTCCCCGCCATTGAAGAATTTTCAGCACATCCCTCTCCCAGTGACCTGACCTCAGGGAGAGAAAGTTGATGTAGAAAATGCTCTCTTGGGACTCTTCTGAAACCAGCCTTCCAGGGAAATAATAATAATAATGATGGCATTTGTTAAGCGCTTACTATGTGCAAAGCACTGTTCTAAGCACGGGGGAGGATACAAGGTGATCAGGTTGTCCCACAGGGGGCTCAAAGTCTTCATCCCCATTTTATAGATGAAGTAACTGAGGCCCGGAGAAGTTAAGTGACTTGACCAAAGTCACACAGCTGACAGTTGGCGGAGTCGGGATTTGAACCCATGACTCCCAAGCCCGTGCTCTTTCCATTGAGCCACGCTGAAATGAACAGGAGAGGGAAGCAGCTTGGCTTAGTGGATAGAGCACGGGCCTGGGACTTGAAAGGACCTTGGTTCTAATCCTGACTCCTCCGCTTGTCTTCTGTGTGACCTTGGGCAAGTCGCTTTCTTTCTCTGGGCCTCAGTTACCTCATCTGTAAAATAGGGGTTAAGAATGTGAGCCCCATGTGGGATAGGGACTGTCCAACCTGATTAACCTGTATCTGCCCCAGTGCCAGAAAAGTGCTTGGCACATGGTAAGGACTTAATAAGTACCACAGTTATTTTTATCATTATTATTTGGTAATAATAGTGGTATTTGTTAAGCACTTACTATGTGCCAAGTACCGTACTAAGCACTGGGGTGTTACTGCACCACGGAAGACTGGACGGGTGAAATAACTGCCTGCTCAGAATTTCTAACTTGGGTCACCTTTTGAGCCTCAAGAAAGAAAGGAGCCTAGTGTTGGAAGCCAGAAAATGGCCTCAAAGGTGTCAGGAGACAAGAGGAGGCCTATTAGTTACAGCCCTGATGGAAACTGAGGGAGTAGATGGAACCCAGGTACAAGGATGTCCGGAAGGCAGCTGCAACCCGGGAGAATCCAACTGGCCTTTAAACCACAAAGCCTCTCACTCTGATAACCAAATATGTCAGCAGAACTTGGAAATTCCTCCCCCAGGATGCTGAAGATAAAAGGGCAGAACTGCCAGACGAGATTAGGAGAGAGAAAATATGAATTGATCTAAATGGTTTTTTGTTATTGTTACAGAGCCAGAATTCAGCAGAGAAAATGGGAAGATCAGATAAAAAAAGAACAATAGAGGAGGGAACGAAGGGAAGGAAAGAAAAAGAGTGTGGGGATACAAAATGTAAAAGTGATATATTCCAGGGCAAACTGTGTGTTATAATAATAATGATGGCATTTGTTAAGCGCTTACTATGTGCAAAGCACTAAGCGCTGGGGAGGATATAAGGTGATCAGATTGCCCCATGTGGGGCTCACAGTCTTAATCCCCAGTTTACAGTTGAGGTAACTGAGGCACAGAGAAGCTAAGTGACTTGCCCAATGTCACACAGCTGACAATTGGAGGAGCAGGGATTTGAACCCATGACCCCTGACTCCCAAGCCTGTGCTCTTTCCACTGAGCCACACTGCTTCTCCATTTAACGCTTCCCCACAGCACCTGTATATATGTATATATGTTTGTACATATTACTCTATTTGTTTATTTTACTTGTACATATCTATTCTATTTATTTTATTTTGTTAGTATGTTTGGTTTTGTTTTCTGTCTCCCCCTCTTAGACTGTGAGCCCGCTGTTGGGTAGGGACTGTCTCTATATGTTACCAACTTGTACTTCCCAAGCGCTTAGTACAGTGCTCTGCACACAGTAAGCACTCAATAAATACAATTGATTGATTATAAAACAGAGTTCTTGAAAGCTATTTCACAGACCTTGCTTGTGGCATGATGTTGGACGTAAATTGCATTTTACCAATAATGTCACTGAATATCAAACGGACCTTTTCAATGATTGATCTTAAAACTTTTCATAAGGCATATATGACTCTCGTTGAATTTTGGGGTGCTTTACCTATGTCCGCAAGAATGCACATATCCTTCAAACACCTTTCATGCCTCTTACAGAGAAGCAGTGTGGCTCAGTGGGAAGAGCACGGGCTTTGGAATCAGAGATCATGAGTTCAAATTCCGGCTCGGCCAATTGTCAGCTGTGTGACTTTGGGCAAGTCACTTAACTTCTCTGGGCCTCTGTTACCTCATCTGTAAAATGGGGATTAAGAGTGTGAGCCCCTCATGGGACAACCTGATCATTTTGTAACCTCCCCAGCACTTAGAACAGTGCTTTACACATAGTAAGCGCTTAATAAATGCCATCATCATTATTATTACATGTCAAGCTCTGGGCTCTCTTACTACTAAATCTCAGGTGCTCCCACTGTCATAGCTCCTACAGAACAAATTTGCCTCATCTTTGCCACTACTGTGTTGTGTGACCTTGGGCAAGACATTTGGATCTTCTGCACCCCAGTATCCTCTTCTGTAAATTGGGGATAATGACCTCAAAGGGATGTTGTGAGACTAAAATGGGATCACTTATGGGAAAAAGCTCAGAAAAATGAAAGCGCTAGATAATAATAATAATTTTGGTATTCCGTAAGCAATTACTATGTGCAAAGCACTGTTCTAAGCGCTGGGGAGGATACAGGGTGATCGGGTTGTCCCATGTGGGGCTCACCATCTTAATTCCCATTTTACAGATGAGGTAACTGAGGTCCAGAGAAGTTAAGTGACTTGCCCAAAGTCACACAGCTGACAAGTGGAGGAGCCGGGATTTGAACCCATAACTTCTGACTCCCAAGCCCGTGATCTTTCCACTGAACCACGCTGCTTCTCAAAGTAGTATTATTAAATGCTCACTGCCATGTTTCGCTAAAGAGGCTTTCTTTCCCATCCTAGTTTCTACGCAAGAGGTACCCATGACCTGGGTTGTGATACTGGCTCTGCCACTTGTCTGCTGTGTGACCTTGGGCAAGTCACTTAGGTTCTCTGTACCTCAGTTACCTCATCTGTAAAATGGGGATTTTAGGAGTGAGCCCAGTGTGGGACAGGGACTGTGTCCAATCCGATCATACTGAATCTACCTGAACGCTTAATACAGTGCCTGGCACATAGTACGTGCTTTACAGATAACATTAAAAAAAAAGGCACAGCTCCAGACTGGACAGAGAACTGTGGTATGGCCCAGGAACACACTTTGAATGTTGTATGAACCAATCAATCTTATTTATTGAATACTTACTGTGTGTATCTACCCAAGTGCTTTGAACAGTGCTTGGCACAAAGAAAGTGCTTAACAAATACCGTCATTATTATTACAAGATACTGTATTAAGCACTTGGGAGACTACCATATAAAAGAATTGGTAAGCACGGTCCCTGCCCACAATACGCTAACAGTCTAGAGGAGGAGACAGACATTAATATAAACAGCATCTGCCCCTTCCTCTCCATCCAAATGGCTACCACATTAATGTTAGCGCTAATCCTATCCTGCCTTGATGATCGTATCAGCCTCCTTGATGACTTCCCTGCTTCCTGTCTTTCCCCACTCCAGTCCATACTCCATTCTGCTGCCCGGATCATTCTCCTTCAAAAATGTTCAAACCACATCTCCCCACTCCTTAAGAAACTCCAGTGGTTGCCCATCCACCTACACATCAAACAGAAACTCCTCACCATTGGCTTTAAAGCACTCCACCGCCTTGCCCCCTCCTACCTCACCTCTCTACTCTCCTACTACAATACGGCCCACACACCTTGTTCCTCTAATGCTAACCTTCTCACTGTCCCTCGATCTTGCCGCCGACCCCTGCTCACATCCTACCTCTGGCCTGGAACACCCTCCCTCCTCAGATCAGACAGGCTGTCCATCCTCTCGCCCCCTCCTACCTCACCTCCCTTCTCTCCTTCTCCAGCCCAGCCCGCACCCTCCACTCCTCTGCCGCTAACCTCATCACCGTGCCTCGTTCTCGCCTGTCCCACCGTCGACCCCCAGCCCACGTCCTCCCCCTGGCCCGGAATGCCCTCCCTCCGCACATCCGCCAAGCTAGCTCTCTCCCTCCCTTCAAAGCCCTACTGAGAGCTCACCTCCTCCAAGAGGCCTTCCCAGACTGAGCCCCCTTTTTCCTCTCCTCCTCCCCATTGCCCCCGCCCTACCTCCTTCCCCTCCCCACAGCACCTGTATATATGTTTGTACAGATTTATTACTCTATTTTACTTGTACATATTTGCTATTCTATTTATTTTGTTAATGTGCATCTAGCTTTATTTCTACTTATTCTGATGACTTGACACCTGTCCACATGTTTTGTTTTGTTGTCTGTCTCCTCCTTCTAGCTTGTGAGCCCATTGTTGAGTAGGGACCGTCTCTATATGTTGTCAACTTGTACTTCCCAAGTGCTTAGTACAGTGCTCTGCACACAGTAAGCGCTCAATAAATACGATTGAATGAAATAATTGTTCTCCTCCACTTCAAAGACTTATTGAAGGCACATCTCCAAGAAGCCTTCCCTGACTAAGCCCTCCTTTCCTCTTCTCCCACTCCCTTCTGCATCACCCTGACTGGCTCCATTCATTCATCCTCCCTCCCATCCCCACAGCATGTAAGTGTTGATCTGTAATTTATTTATTTATTTAGGTATATTAGTTTCTGACTCCAGACTTTGAGCTCGCTTGGGCAGGGAATGTGTCCATTTATTATATTGTACTCTCAATTCATGCATTGAATCAATTCATTCATTCATTCAATTGTATTTATTGAGCACTTACTGTGTGCAGAGCACTGAACTAAGCACTTGGGAAGTACAAGTCAGCAACATATAGTCCTTACCCAACAGTGGGCTCACAGTCTAGAAGGGGGAGACAGACAACAAAACAAAACATGTGGACAGGTGTCACATCATCAGAATAAATAAAAGTAAAGCTACATGCACGTCATTAACAAAATAAATAGAATAGTAAATATGTGCAAGTAAAATAAATAGAGTAATAAATCTGTACAAACATATATACAAGTGCTGTGGGGAGGGGAAGGAGGTAGGGTGGGGGGGATGGGGAGGAGGAGAGGAAAAAGGGGGGTCAGTCTGGGAAGGCCTCCTGGAGGAGGTGAGCTCTCAGTAGGGCTTTGAAGGGAGGAAGAGAGCTAGCTTGGCGGATGTGCGGAGGGAGGGCATTCCAGGCCAGGGAGAGGATGTGGGCTGGGGGTCGATGGCGGGACAGGCATCCAAAATACCTTTCCTCTTCGGGGGGGTACTGAGGAATGAGCATTTTGCCTATTCTAGCATATACATGTTCAGATGGGCTGAATTCAGCCCCAGCAGCTGAAGGGAAAAATGAAACAGCCCATCTCCAGTGCCACTTGCTGGCCAAACGTGGACAGTTTGGGGAAGTTAGCTAGGCACATGTCCTTGGAGAAAACAACCCAAGAAATTAATGGAATTTTCCAAGTTTTTTTTTTTTCAGTTTGATCGCACCTTACTAACAAGCCCAGAAAAATCACCACATCCTTCCATGTAGCCCATAAGCAAAAGCAGTACATTTGTAGACTGTAAGCTCAATAAATACTACTGATCGATTGACTTGTTGGCAGTCAGAGCTGCCACTTTTAATCAATCAATCATATTTACTGAGCACTTACTGTGTGCAGAGCACTGCACTGTTAAGGAAGCTCTCAAGAGAGTATGAGAGAATACTCTTGAGAGAGTACAGTGTGGCTCAGCGGAAAGAGCACGGGCTCTGGAGTCAGAGGTCATGGGTTCAAATCCTGGCTCTGTCAATTGTCAGCCATGTGGCTTTGAGCAAGTCACTTCTCTGTGCCTGTTACCTCATCTGTAAAATGGGGATTAAGATTGTGAGTCCCACTTGGGACAACCTGAACACCTTGTATCCCCCCAGCACTTAGAACAGTGCTTTGAACACAGTAAGCGTTCAACAAATACCATCATTATTATTATTACAATACAACAGAGTTGATAGCCACATTCCCCGCCCATGGTGAGCTCACAGTACAGAAGGATGCATCAACTGTCACCGATTCCAAGCCCCTGGTGTGATTGTAACCTCTGTTCGAGAAGACTCTCCCGATTGCTGCTTGCCAGATGGGTCCTACCTGCAGCTGCTTCCTGCTCAGTCACTCCAATCTACAGCACATCGCTTGAGGTTATATGGCCGTTTTTTGTAATTGTTCCATTTTTCCCCCTCGCCTGTAGCCCTCCTACTGCAGCAAACCAGATGGTAACCTCCTTTGACCCATTATCTGTCAGTCAATCGTAATTATTGAATGCTTACTATGTGCTAAGTGCTTGGGATAATACAGCATAGCAATATCACAGACACATCCCTTGCCCACCCTTCTTCTCCAGTAGAGCTTTTTTGTTTTCCTGTGGTATTTGTTAAGTGCTTATTCTGTGCCAGGCCCTGTTCTAAATTCTGGAGTAGGTACAAGCTAATCAGGTAGGATACAGTCTATGTCTCACATAGGGCTCACAGTCTTAATCTAGATTTTACAGATTAGGTAACTGAGGCCCAGAGAAGTGAAGTGAGTTTCCCAAGGTCACACAGGATTAGAACCCAGGTCCTTCTGACTCCCAGGCTGTGCTCTGTCCACTAAGCCCGATATGTTAACCTAAAGCTATTCACCCATTGAGGAAAATCTGTAGTCATGAAATGAGAAATAGGAAAACATAACATGGTGATCAGATAGAAGCTGCAGAATTCCCATCTGTGGCCTGTCCAGAAAAAGGAAATGAGCCCCTAAAGAATTTCTCAGGGAAGGTAATTGACTTCAATCGATCAATCACTTGTACTTATTGACTGCTTACTGTGTGCAGAGGACTTTACTAAGCCTTGGGAGAGTACAATATAGCAGAATTAGAGGACACCTTCCCTGCCCAAAACAAGCTTACAGTCTATTCTAAATATGAATAAATAAGTAGCTTATATAATTTAAAGATAAATGCTGGAAGGGTGGAGCAAATATCAAATGACCCAAGGTCATGGATGCAAGTGCACAGACAATGCAGAAGGGAGAACAAGCCGAGGAAAAAAGGGTTTCACTGGGTTAGACCTCCGGGAGGAGATGTGACCTTAATAATGCTTTGAAGGTGGAGAGATTGGTGGTCTGACGTTTGTGGAGAGGGAGAGACTTCCAGGATAGGGGAAGGATGTGGGAAAGGGGTCAGCAGAGAGAAGGAGAAGAAGTATGGCATAGTGGATAGAGCAGGGACCTGGAAATCAAAAGGTCATGGGTTCTAATCCCGGCTCTGCCACTTGTCTGCTGTGTGCCCTTGGACAGGTCATTTCACTTCTCTGTGCCTTAGTTTCCTCATGTGTAAAATGGGGATTGAGACTGTGAGCCCCATGTGGTACAAAGGACTGTGTCTAAGCCAATTTGCTTGTATCCACCCCAGTGCTTAGTTACAGTGCCTGGTGCATAGTAAGTGCTTAACAAATACCATAATTATTATTATTATTCATTCATTCAATCGTATTTATTGAGTGCTTACTGTGTGCAGAGCGCTGTACTAAGCACTTGGGAAGTACAAGTTGGCAACATATAGAGACGATCCCTACCCAACAACAGGCTCACGGTCTAGAAGGAGGAGATCGGGACACAGTGAGTAAACTGGCGCTAGAGGAGTGGAGTGCGGGGTCTGGGTTGTAGGAGAAGATCAGGAGGTGAGGTTGGATGGGGTGAGCTGATTGTGTGCTCTAAAGCTAAAAGTAAGGAGTTTCCGTTTGATGCAGAAGTGGATGGGCAACTATTGGAGCTTCTTGAGGAGTGGGGAAGCATTAGCTGGACTTTTTTGTTGATAAATGATTCATGCAGCAGAGTGAAATATGGACCGGAGTGGGGAGACACAGGAGGCCAGGAGCTCAACAAGGAAGCGGATGCAGTAGTGAAAGTGGGGTAGGTTAAGTGCTTAGATCTGCATGGAAACAGTTTGGATGGAAAGGAAAGGGTGGATTTTAGCAATGTTGTAAAGGTAGAAACGACCGGATTTGGTGACAGACTGTATATGTTGGTGAAATATAAGAGATGAGTCAAGGACAATGCCGAAGCTACGGGCTTGTAAGATAGGGAGGATAGTTGTGTTGCCTGCAGTGGTGGGAAAGACCAGGGGAAGAAGGGGTTTGGATGTGAAGATAAGGAGTTCAGTTTTGGACATGTTTAACTTGGCGTGTCGGCAGGACATCCAGGTAGATATGTCCTGAAGGCAGGAGGAGATTGAGATTGCAGGGCTGGAGAGAGGTCAGGGCTGGAGATAGAGATTTGGAAATAGGCTGCAAAGAGATGGTAATTGAAGCCATAAGAGCGAATGAGTTCTCCAAGGAAGCGGAGCCCTGCACCTATATACTTTTCTGAAATGTTATTTATTCATACTAATGTCTGTCTCCCCCTCTAGACTGTAAGCTCATTGAGGGCAGGGAATGTGTCTGTTTATTGTTATATTGTATGCTCCCAAGCACTTAGTACAGCGCTCTGCACACGGTAAGTGCTCAATACATATGATTGACTGACTGACTGAATAGATGGAGAATAGAAAAGGACCTAGAACTGAGCCTTGAAGGACCCCCACTGTCTGAGGGTGGGAGACAGAGGAGGAGCCAGCAAAGGGACTGAGAAGGAATGGTCAGAGAGATAGGAGAAGAACCAGGAGAGGAGGGTGTTAGCAAATCCAAGGTTTGACAAAGTTTCACGGAGAAGGGGATGGTCAACAGTGCGGAAGGGGGCTGAGAGGTCTAGGAGAATTAGGAGAGAGTAGAGGCAAGAAGACAGTCATTGGTTACTTTAGAGAGGGCTGTTTCTGTCGAGTGAAGGGGATGGAAGCCAGATTGAAGGGGATCTAGGACAGAATTGGAGAAGAGGAAGTGAAGACAGCAGGAGTAAACAACTCTCAAGAAATTTGGAGAGCAATGGTAGGAGGGAGATAGGGCAATGACTGGAGGGAGCCATGGGGTCAAGGGAGGTTTTTTTTTTTTAGAATAGGGAAGGCCTAGGTATGTTTGAAAGCAGAGGGGAAGAGGCTGTTGGAAAGCAAACAGTTGAAGATGGCAGTCAAGGAGGAAGAAGGGGGTGGGTGAACGTTGTAGAGAGGTATGAAGGGCTGGGGTCAAAAGCACCGGTGGAGGGAGTCGATTTAGAGGAGAGGCAAGAGATTTCATCTTGAGTTATTGCAGGGAATATAGGGAGAGTCGGAGAGCTCTCCAAAGATACACAGCATTGGAATTGCGGTGCCAAGAAGAACCCTTAGCCTCAAAGATTGCAGCTTTGGCAACAAAGCCAAGCTCATGACCCTTTTGATTCTGCAGCTGAAATGTTAAAAAATATTGTACAAGTAGGCAGACTGACAAATTTTTCAAGTGAAACTTGGACTTATGTGTGGTTCATTTATTATTATATATATAGATATATATATAATATTACTCTATTTTACTTGTACATATCTATTCTATTTATTTTATTTTGTTAATATGTCTGGTTTTGTTCTCTGTCTCCCCCTTCTAGACTGTGAGCCCACTGTTGGGTAGGGACCGTCTCTATATGTTGCCAACTTGTACTTCCCAAGAGTGCTCTGCACACAGTGAGAGCTCAATAAATACGATTGATTGATTCATTGCTCTTAGATATGGTATTTATTAAATGCAATCAGCCAAGTGCTTAGTACAGCGCTCTGCCCATACCAACTGCTCAGTAAATACCATCGATCGATTGATTGGTTGACCAATGCTGGGGTACTTAGGTATGAGACTGTGAGCCCGCTATTGGGTAGGGACCGTCTCTATATGTTGCCAACCTGTACTTCCCAAGCGCTTAGTACAGTGCTGTGCACACAGTAAGCGCTCAATAAATACGATTGAATGAATGAATGAGACACAGCCCCTGCCCCATTGAAGATTTACAATAGGAAAAGTCGGTATCTTTTTTTTATCAGCAGAGATTCCAGGGCCCAAAGCCATGAAAAGCAGTAAGGCCAGTGGATAGAACACGCACCTGGGATTCAGTGGTTGGTTCTTATCCCGGCTCCACCACTTATCTGCTGCGTGTCCTTGGGCACATCACTTCACTTCTCTGTGCCTCAGTTACCTCATCTGTAAAATGGGAATTATGACTGTTGAGCCCCATGTGGGACATAGACTCTCCAACTTGATTAGCTTGTATCTACCTCAGGGCTTAAATCAGTGCCTGGCATGTAGTAAGCGCTTAACAAATACCATAAAAAAGCAGCCACTGAACTGACTGAGCATTTAGATGTTGGGATTTCATAAAGACACTCTAAAAACCCTTTAAAACATTCCCAGGACTAAAGAATATGTGTGACCCATTAGCAGAGAAAGGCAATCAATCATATTTACTGAGTGCTTACTGTGTGCAGAGCACTATACTAAGGCCCGTGGGAGAGTACAAAATAACAGAGAGAGTCCCAGTGAACTACTAACAAAGCTCAATCCTCCTGTAGATTCATAGTTTGGGCTAGTTCTGCAGCCAGCACAAGCTAAGAATGATTTCCTTCCGTCTCCTGTCAAGCTATTTATTTCCTTGACTTTTTCCTGCGGTGTGCTCCTCAGCTCTTCCTTGTGGAAATACACAGGCCTCCCAATTTTCTCCTGCTTTAAATGGCAACCCAGTTTTAACTTATCACAGCCTGTGTTGTTATAAAAATGTTCTGTAAAAGGCAGGTGACGGGTTGTTATTTCACAGCCCGCAGAAAGAGGAGTTGCTATAAATGATCACACTTTATTTCCAATTATATGTTTCCCCAAAGCCATCCAGTGGCACTTTAAATTAAGGTTTCCAGATGCACATTTAATTTTGCTTTAAGACTAGTAGTGAATTCTTAAGTGTATACCATTTGATAATCCTAAGTGAGTGAAGATCGGCAACTATTTAACGTAATAGGTGTACCATTATTTCATGAATAATGTAGATGCTGAATAAATTAAGAATTAATGAACGGGTATTTTCAGTTGGAATAATTCATTCTTTAATATAGATGCGAATGTTACCAAGAAATTCTGATTGGCCAATACATAACTAGTGTAGTGTATATGTACACTAAATTTATTTTTAGTAGCACAGTAATGGTTATTAACTGTCTCATTAAATTTAAATGAAATATATGTTGAGTGCCGTAGTATTTCAGACCAAACTGTTGTCCTTTTTTGCATATTCCATTAATCCTTTTCAGAACTTTTAAAAAGACATTATCTCATCTTAATTAAAAGAATCAACCGACATGGTTAGGTGAAGAGGTTTTTCTTATTTTCAGGTAGCTCCTGATTGCATGAATATTGTTCTTTTGTCAAAATAAAGATAGAAAAAAAATGGTTTTCAAATGTGCTGCAGATGATTAAGCACAATTTATCTATTTTATTAAATTGCATGAATACAATTATATGAAAAGTTGACCATCTAGCTCTCACCCAGTTGGTGCCCAAGGATGGCCCCTCTCCCTTAATTTTCCAGTTACTAGTTAATGTGTCCTATTTCTTGTGAGCACAGAGTCCTGGGGCCTTCGGAAAAAAAAATCTAAAGTTCAACCTGGGAAATTTCTGGTGTAATCTTCCTTCCAGAGTCAAACCTAGTTTGGAGAGTTCATATTTAATTTGGATTCAGCAGGCCCGCTATTCAGAGCATTCAGTCAATCAGTCGATCAATCATATTTACTAAGCGCTTATTGTGTGCAGGGCACTGTACTAATCACTCGGGAGGGTACAGTGCGACAATATGACAGACACCTTCCCTGCCCGCAATGAGCTTGCAGTCTAGGGGGGGAGACTGCATTAAATAAAACAATAAATGATGGATATATACATGAGTGCTGTGGGACTGGGGGAGGCTGGCGAATAAAGGGGGAAAGTCAGGGGTACTTTAGGAGCTGACACCCTAAAATAAACTTTCATTTTAGGTCGCCTGAACTGGTGGTCAACGGTGTGTTTGAGTTGCAAGCGCCTCCTGCCTTTGGCCACTACCGGAGACGGGAATTGCCTCTTGCACGCGGCCTCGTTGGGTAAGTTGCGCCACTCGGACCCAGACCTCTGGAAGGCAAATAAGCCAGATCCAGAGAAAAGACATTTCTTTCCTTCCCACTGGCTTCTCCCCTGCTTTGGATCTGCTCCCCTGAACCTTCAAGCACTTAGTGCTCTGCACACAGTAAGCGCTCAATAAATACCACGGATCGATTGACAAATAAGTATGGACAGATGGTTATCATTCCTTCCTCCCTTCCAGAAACATAAAACTCCCAAACCTTTCTGTACCAGTAGCACCCTTATGTTTGGGCCTCCTGTGATTTGTTGAGCTGCTGGTAGTCAGTGTTTCATCCAAGCTTTTCATCCAGGGGCTTTTGGATAGTCTCTTGATTGGCTAAATGAGGCTGTAATTTTGTTCTAAGATGGTGAACTTTACCTGAGCCCGATGGGAGAGACGTTTGACGGGCGGTCACTTCCATTTAATCAGTGTTATTTATTGAGCACCTACTGTGTGCAGAGCACTATGTTAAGTGTCATGTCCACACAACCAGCTGCACACAGTCTTCAACGGCTATTTTGTTCCTCGCTCATAAACCTATCCAATATTCCCCTTTTGACCACATATCGAAACCAGAACTTAGGTTAGTGTTAAAAAAGTGTTTAATGGACATCTAGAACCTGAATCAGGTGTGTAAAATATACCTGCCGCACTTTCAAAACAAAGCCGAGTTCTGCAAGAGCCAAATGGTGGAACCTGTCCCACAGAACAAAATGTGACTTGCGGTTTGACTTGGGCACTGTACCGTGAATTTTGAATGTTTGTGGATATTAAGCTTTCTAATGCGTATACATATGCTTTACCGAGGTGTGTCTTTAAATGTGTGTATGAATAGATTTATAGCTGGGCTCTCGGTATGAAGATGACCTGCTGTCAGTGAGAATGTGTCAATGAGGCTGACAAGCCCCGTGTGCGTCTGACTACCCTCCTGTCACATCCATGGCTGCGTTCCTGGATTGGTTTCCCACAGTGCCTGGTGCCGTTTTAGTTCCTCCCCCATGTGTTCATAAATTCAGAAGTATCTGGAATGTGACCAGAGCATTAGGCAGATTCATCTGGGAAAGCAACAGGATCATATCAAATTTACACTTTTTGTCATTTTAATTTTGATAAGCAAAATTCGATCCCGGAGGTAAATTGATCGGTCACTCATTGTTTCTGAGGGACCTTGCTGTAAACCTGTGTGAAGAGTTTTTGGCTACACACCTCACTTTGGGCAGGGGGAGGGAGCGTGTGTGTGTGTGTATGTGTCTGTGTGTGCATACATGCACGTGGGTCAGTACCGTACACCAAGATGTGTCTGTTAGACTGTGCTGTGGTGGACTACAGCGGTCAGCCTTTGGTGGGAGCTGTGTGATTCCAAAATAATAATAATAATAATAATTTTGGTATTTGTTAAGCACTTGCTATGTGCAAAGCACTGTTCTAAGCGCTGGGGAGGTAACAAGGTGATCAGGTTGTCCCATGTGGGGCTCACAATCTTAATCCCCATTTTACAGATGAGGTAACCAAGGCCCAGAGAAGTTAAGTGACTTGCCCAAAGTAACACAGCTGACAAGCGGTGGAGCCGGGATTTGAACCCATGACCTCTGACTCCCAAGCTCAGGCTCTTTCCACTGAGCCACGCTGCTTCTCTAAAACCATCCAATCAGCTCTTCTGTTGGAAGTTGCAGGGAAATTGTAGAGAAAGAAAAAGGAAGCTACTTTTCCCAGTAGGCAAAGGGGCTGATTTGCTACATTTCACAGCTTTTTGAGGAGACGACATACTCCCACGGTCCCCTTGCAAAGGCTCAGTCAAGGCCTGACTGTCTTTTGGCTCTGAATTTTCCCAAAGCATCCTGCTCATGCCTGGCAACCAAAGCCACAGCGTGGAAAGAAGCCGCTCTATCACCAAAACAGTATATGGGAAGCAGAGTGGCTCAGTGGAAAGAGCGAGGGCTCACTAGTCAGAGGTTGTGGGTTCTAATCCCAAATCTGCCATTTGTCAGCTGTGACTCAGGGCAAGTCACTTAACTTCTCTGTTCTTCAGTTACCTCATCTGTAAAATGAGGATTAAGACTGAGCCGCATGTGGGATAGCATGATTACCCTGTATCACCCCGAGCGCTTAGAACAGTGCTTAGCACATAGTAAGCACTTAACAAATACTATTATTATTATTATTACTATATGGGGAAAGATCAACCAGAGAAATTAAGATTCGTAGTTATTTCTGGGTTTTATGGTTTAAATTTTCATTTCCTCTTTCATCCCTTCTTTCATTGAGTCCTTTCTCAGGTAAAGTATTATTTGTTGGCTATTTCTGGGTTTGGAAAGTTGAGGATGTCAGAAGGGATCAGAGCTATTTCAGTTTTCAAAAGATGGGTGCCGAATTTTCCTCTGAGCCTCGGACAGATCCCTTAACTCCTTTATGTCAGCTGAATGCCTTCAGTTTAGATCAATCAATCGTATTTATTGAGCGCTCACTGTGTGCAGAGCATTGTACTAAGCACTTGGGAAGTACAAGTTGGCAACATAGACAGTCCTTACCCAACAGTGGGCTCACAGTCTAAAAGGGGGAGAGATTTTTCCAACTGCCGAGGGATAATTGGCATAATCTCACCCTGAGTTTCCTCAAACCCCCCCCATCCTTCTGCCCAAATATCCACCCATAAACTTCCCAATCCCCTCCTGCTAACTAGTGGGGTTAACCCTTTCCCAGCCTCCTCTAGGCAACCACTCCCTCTTGCCTGTAAATTGTCTGCACTTACCTGAGGCCCGTCTGGCTACCCAGCAACTCTGAGACCGGCTGAGCATGAGTCAAAAGTAAAATTTGTGAGCCAAAACTAGACTTCATGAGTCAAAAGTAGAAGAGAAGCAGTGTGGCCTGTGGAAAGAGCAACAGCCCGGGAGTCAGGGGATCTGGGTTTTAATCCCGGCTCCGCCACTTGTCTGCCGTGTGACCGTGGGCAAGTCACTTCACTTCCCTGTGCCTCAGTCACCTCAACTGCAAAATGGGAATTGAGACTGTGAGCCCCATGTGGGACAGGGATTGTGTCCAACCTGATTTGTCTGTATCCACCCCAGCGCTTAGTACAGTGTCTGGCACATAGTAAGTGCTTAACAAATACTATAAAAAAATAATTTAAACCCTGTCGTCAGTTTAAGAGGAACCAGCCCTTCTTAGGTCTGGATCATCTCTATGAAAAGGCAGAGGGGTATATTTCTTTTTTTTTTAGCTGAAGACCCTTGAAGTGCAGCTTTGGAAAGAAAAGGAAAGGTTGCAGCGTCCTCTGAGTGCCCACAAAGCCACAGTTCAGGTGCAAAGACCCCAGACACAGTTGTTTTGTGCTGGGCACAGGGTAGAGGCCAAAGAAATCAGTATATCCACTTTCCCTTGGTACTCAGCACTTGGGTCTGTCCACCTCCAGCAGCAGGGATAGCATTTGAGCTTTTATTGTGGGCATTCAGAGTGAGTATGTTTGTTGTGTTCCTGACCATTCAGTAGGAGAGGATGACAGCGGGGCACAGGACGCGAAGGCTTACTACACTCACGCTGGATGATTTTACCCCTAACTCCGAGCTACTGCACAGCATGGTGGGTCAGGCCCTGGAGAAATCAATCAGGGACAATGCAGCCTGATGCTCGTAACCTGTTCTTTTCTTCCACATTCATTTTGTATTGACATTTCAAAACACCCACCCCACCGGACTAATGTCGGGAATCAGCAAGTCTCTCTCTAAGTATTTTGAGCAGGTTATTTAAAAACTCTGATCAGTGCGCAACAAGAGGCTTGAGTAACCAAAGTCAGAGTAAACTCCGTCAAGTTAGTCAAGCCTTAATCAATCAATCAATCAATCGTATTTATTGAGCGCTTACTATGTGCAGAGCACTGTACTAAGAGCTTGGGAAGTCCAAATTGGCAACACATAGAGACAGTCCCTACCCAACAGTGGGCTCACAGTCTAAAAGGGGGAGACAGAGAACAGAACCAAACATACCAACAAAATAAAATAACTAACCTTAACTAACCTTAGTCCCCCCGCCCAACCCTACCTTCCTTGCATTGACTCTCCAGCCCAAAGAAATCACCCTGGTTTCACTCGTCCCAGAGATCATGAATCGTGAAGGCTTGGATGACCCCAGAAGCAGGCAAGGCGAGGTTATCTCCAACATATCACAGCTAAAAAACAGCCTCCCTCACAACCCAAAGCCCAGTTAAGAAATTGTGACACTTCAGGGAAGCTTTGTTAGTGATGCTAGGAGGTTATTGGTTATGGGTAGGGAATGTGACTGCTAATTCTGCTGTATTGTACTTTCCCAAGCACTTAGTACAGTACTCTGCACTTAGTAAGCACTCAAGAAATGCCATTGATTGATTGATTGATTGGTATGGGAAATGATCATTCTTTTTAACTTGATTAGCCCCCAAATCATTCAGTGGAGGGAGCTGAGACCATCATTTCATGATTCTGGGGGAAATCCAGGAACTTTCTCCTTGGGATGCACCAAGGGTAAGAAAATTGGTAGACTGTGACTTTGTCGTCCGTTGATGTTTGTCAGCAGCGGAAGATGGAGACCTGGGGAGTAGTGTATGGCAGTGGCTCAGCTATGTCCCCAAAGGTCTGTAGCTCTTATCCTTTCCCATCTGCTGGTTGTTATTTTGAAAATGAAAAACCAGATCCTGGACCCAGAAGATTTTGGCTCTCCACCACCTAGTCGAAGTCATGCAAAAGCAGCTTGCCGGTTGATGTGGATGTTATTTTCATATTTTAACCAGCTTGCATCAAAGCTACATTCTTCTTCCCTGAGCTGTTTACATGGATGGGTTTCATTAGGAAATCTTGAAAAGAATGAAAGAATGAATTATTCACCAAGGAGGAGAAGTGAGCGATTAATTAAGAAGTGATTGCCATCCCCAAAGACCCAGGATGGCTGTGTGAGGCGCGGTTTTTGATGAAATCTTCACAGTTCCGCCTCCCTGCTTTCCTCTTCATTTCTCTCCCCCCTCCTCCCCACTCTTGTTCATTCTGGGTTTTCTTTGTGCCTTAGGGATGTGGGGGTTTCATGACAGGGACCTGGTTCTGCGGAAAGCTCTCTACACAATGATGAGGAGCGGAGCTGAAAAGGAAGCACTGAAGCGCAGGTGGAGATGGCAGCAGACCCAGCAGAATAAGGAGGTTGGTATTCATTCACTCGTATTTATTGAGCGCTTACTGTGTGCAGAGCACTGTACTAAGCGCTTGACCCCCACTTCCCTTGCCCACTTGAGGACCAAGCTCCCAGACCTGCCCTGGGGCACTAGCGATGAGGTAACCGAAGTCAGGATCCAGACAGCCTCGAGATGGACAGGGCTGAAAACCAGGGCATCATTTATAAATCTTGTCTTATGTGAGCCCACTTTTAGACTGTGAGCCCACTGTTGGGTAGGGACTGTCTCTATATGTTGCCAACTTGCACTTCCCAAGCGCTTAGTACAGTGCTCTACACACAGTAAGCGCTCAATAAATACTATTGATTGATTGATTATGCCGTCGAGTCGTCTCCAACCCATAACGACACCAGGGATACATCTCTCCCAGAACGCCCCACCTCCATCTGCAGTCATTCTGGTAGTGTAAGGTAAGGTAAGAGAAGCAGCGTGGCTCAGTGGAAAGAGCCCGGGCTTTGGAGTCAGAGGTCACGGGTTCAAATCCCGGCTCCGCCAATTATCAGCTGTGTGACTTTGGGCAAGTCACTTCTCTTCTATGGGCGTCAGTTCCCTCATTTGTAAAATGGGGATGAAGACTGCAAGCCCCCCGTGAGGCAACCTGATCGCCATGTAACCTCCCCAGCGCTTAGAACAGTGCTTTGCACATAGTAAGCACCTAACAAATTCCGTCATTATTGTTATAATACACATTATATATACATTATAATATGCATTATAATTATGGATACACAGGAAACTGTGTATCCATACGGTTTTCTGGGTAAAAATCCGGAAGTGGTTTACCAATGCCTCCTTCCGCACAGTAAGTTTGAGTCTCCACTGTCTTGCATGCCACTGCTGCCCAGCGCAGGTGAGTTTTGACTTGTAGCAGATTCCCTTTCACTTGTTAGCCACTTCCCAAGCTAGGAATGGAATGGGTAGGCCTCTGCTTGATTCTCCCTCCCATAGTCGAGACTGGTAGAGTACTGGAAACTCTTCAGTTGAGACCCTGAGAGGGGAGTTTATAAATCACCTGCACCCAAACTTCCCAAGTGCCCAGGACAGTACACCACACCAAGTGGATGCTCACTAATTGTTACTACTACTAGGTGCCAAACATTGTGCAAAGTGCTAGGTTGTTACCAGATTATCAGGTTTGACACTGTTTCTGACTCTCATGGGGAAGTTACCGGAGAAGCAGGGTGGCCTAGTGGAAAGAACCCAAGCTTGGGAGTCAGAGGATGTGGGTTCTAATCCCAGTTTGCCACTTGTCTGCTGTGTGACTTTGGGCAAGTCACTTGTCTGTGCCTTAGTTCTTTATTCTGCAAAATGGGGCTCAAGACTGTGAGCCCTGTGTGGGACAGGGACCGTGTCTAACCTGATTATGTGGTGTCTACCTCAGCAGTTAGTAGAGTGCCTGGCACATAGGAAGTGCTTAGCAAATACCATTGAAAAAAGACAGGGGCAGGGACTGTGTCTGACCAGATAATCTTGCATCTACCTCATTGCTTGGTCCAAAGTAAGCACCTAACTAATAATAATTGTGGTATTTGTCAAGCACTTGCTATGTACCAAGCCTTGGGGTAGAGACAAGATAAACAGTTCAGATTAAGACTGTAGGACAGGAACTGTGTGCGACCTGTTTAGCTTGTATCCACACCAGTGCTTAGACTGGCCCATAATAAACATCTAATGAATTTAAAAAAAGATAGGGGGAGTGGGTGCCCTATCTCCAGTTTACAAATGAGGAAACTGAGGCACAGAATGGTTGTGACTTGCCTAGAGCCCTCCATCTGGGATTAGAATTTGGGTTCTTTTGACTTCCAGTTTCACGTCTTTCCACACATTCGCACTGCCTCCCCTTGGTCAGTGAAAATTCAGTCCTACCATTTCCCGGGAAAGACATATCAGAGTTATTCAAACTCCAGTTCCAACCCCCTGAAGAGAGGCTTGTTTGGAGCCCCAGGCAGCCAAGGAGAAATGGGAGCAGGGCTAGCACCTGGCCGAAATGCCTCTTATGAAGTGGCATGTCCAGCCTGTGGCCTCTCTCTTGGCATCTGCCCCGTGGCCATTTACCCGATCCTGTTTGGCATTTCCGCTTCTCTCTTATAATAATAATAATAATAATGGCATTTATTGAGCACTTACTATGTGCAAAGCACTGTTCTAAGCGCTGGGAAGGTTACAAGGTGATCAGGTTGTCCCACGGGGGGCTCACAGTCTTAATCCCCATTTTACAGATGAGGTAACTGAGGCCCAGAGAAGTGCAATGACTTGTCCAAAGTCACACAGCTGGCAAGTGGCAGAGCTGGGATTTGAACCCATGACCTCTGACTCCAAAGCCCGTGCTCCGTCCACTGAGCCACGCTGCTTCTCTTCTTCTCTCACTTCCACCACTACAGGGGAGCAAGGCTTCTTAGAGTCACTGGCTGGTGGATTTAACCCATTAGACCTAGCACACGGTCACTCAGTTGTGATCTTATTTATTGAGCACTTAATGTGTGCAGAGCACTGTACTAAGTGCTTGGGAGAGTACGATACAACAATGTAAGAGACACATTCCCTGCCCATAATGAGTTTACAGGGCAACAAGGAGGCCCAGTGAAGAGTACTCTGACAAAGGATCCTGAATTATTTTTTTTTTTTGTGCTCTTTGGAGCCTGGCAGGGCAAAGTACTCCCTAAAGGGTTACCTGTCCTTCCGTTTTGCTGATTTAGAAAGGGCCCAACTATTCACATTCCTCTAGCAGCAGCGGCTTAGATCCAGTCTGGTTCATTCATTCATTCAATTGTACTTATTGATCATTTACTTTGTGCAGAGCACTGTACTAAGCACTTGGGAGAGTACCAAATAATAATGAACAGATACATTCAGCGGGGTGTAGTGCATAGACCATGGGCCTGGGAGTGAGAAGGTCATGGATTCTAATTCTGCCTCTGCCACTTGTCTGTAGTGTGACCTTGGGCAAGTCACTTCATTTCTCTGTGCCTCAATTATCTCATCTGTAAAAAGGGGATTGAAACCATGAGCCCAACATGGTACAGAGGCTATGTCCATTCCAATTTGCTTGTATCCACCCCAGCGCTTAGAACAGTGCCTGGCACAAGTGCTTAACAAGTACCATAATTATTATTCCTTGCCCAAAATGAGCTTACAGTCTGAAGTTCTGTGGCAGCTTCAGTCCAGACATCTGAGGTGGTTCTTTGATCCCTCTGGCAATCATAACTCCTCCCCTCACCCTGCCAAGCGGAATCCTCTCAGGGTTTATCACATTGGTGCTTTTTAATGTTATTTTTAAAGGAAATTTAATAATCCATTGAAAAATAAAATTATACCTACACATGAGCCCACTTAGACACATATCCCATACAAACTTGATCCATTTCAGGAAAAACAGTCTTGTTCACGTGGTAGCTGTAAGCAATGCTTACTGTCCAGAAAACTGTGGGATAAACTGGTTCAGAGATGGGTTATTTTCACAATGGAGGGCAAGGAAACAACAATAAAAATGGTAGGACAAAGATTACTTTGGGGGCCCCAAGGAGGGAGGAAAATCACAAACTATTCTAAGGTTGCTATAGTTTCTGGCCCTTCTCCATCCCTTCAGTTTGGGAAAAGAGAACAGAGGTTGGGAAGCTGCATGGTCTAGTGGATAGAGCCTGGGCATGGGAGTCAGAAGGATCTGGATTTTAGTTTCCACCACTTTTCTACAGTGTGACCTTGGGCAAGTCACTTAATTTCTCTGTGCTTCAGTTACCTCATCTATAAAATGGGGATTAATATTGTGAGCCCCATGTGGAAAGGGAACTGTGTCCAATCTGCCTAGTTTGTATCTACCCCAGCACTTAGTACGATGCCTGAAACCTAGTGAGCACATAAAGCAGCATGGTTCAGTGGAAAGAGCCCAGGCTTGGGAGTCAGAGATCATGGATTCTAATCCTGGCTCTGCTGTGTGACCTTGGGCAAGTCACTTAGCTTCTCTGAGCCTCAGTTACCACATCTGTAAAATGGGGATTAAGACTGTGAGCCCCATGTGGGACAACCTGATCACCTTGTATCCCCCCCCCAGTGCTTAGAACAGTGCTTTGCACATAAGCACTTAACAAATGTCATTATTATTATAAAGAATGCAAAAAAAAAAGATTCTAGCTGTGTGAGGGAAGGTATGCCAGCAATCAGGGGACTGCCCTCGTTTGCTATGCAGAAGGTTAGTATTTATTCCCTACCATGTATTGGTAAGCTTGGAAATAAACAGTGACCTCGGGAGCAATTATATGACTACAAGACAAGGTAAATTATTCACCAGTTACCTTGGGCAAATTATTTCCCCACTCTGTGCTTCAGTTTTTCCCTTCAGATTATTCCAAGCTGTCTGTCTTTGCCTCCCCAGTCTAATTGAAATACCACCCCAAGATTATAAGTGCCGCGAAGGCAGGGATTATGACTTACAATTCTACTATGCTTCCTTAATGATAGTACAGTGCTCTGTGCACAGCAAGCACTCAATAAATACCATTCATTCATTGAATCGTATTTATTGAGCACTTACTGTGTGCACAGCACTGTACTAAGCGCTTGGGAAGTACAAGTTGGCAACACATAGAGACGGTCCCTACCCAACAGTGAGCTCACAGTAAATACCACTGATGGATCACTCAAAGCTTATATATTGTCATGCCCTCAGTCTCCATTTCTGGGAGATAATGTAGGAACATTGGAGTTAGAATCCATTTTGTTATGCATCTAAGCTCTAAGAAAATCCCCATCACAAAATTATTACTGAGCCTTAGACCAGCTGCAGGGGATTTCTGCCAGCCTGACATGGAACCTGTAGGTATTAACCATCATCAGAGTGGATACTGCTTTCCTAGGGCCCCCATAAGGGAACTTCACCACCACTTTCCCGTGGAACAGGAATTGCCCCTTCTGAGGTATGTGAGCTCAGGCCTTCCCCCACCTTCTAGCTATTTGGAACTGCCCTACACTCAAATTTATCTCACCTTCTTTCTATCTGGAACCATATGAGACTCGAGTTTCTATTCATTCATTCAGTCGTATTTACTGAGCATTTACTGTGTGCAGAGCACTGTACTAAGCACTTGGGAAGTACAAGATGGCAACATATCGAGGCAGTCCCTACCCAACAACAGGCTCACAGTCTAGATTGAAGTCTCAACCCAAGCCAGGAGAGAATAAACGGCCCATTATTCATTCAATTGTATTTATTGAGCGCTTACTATGTGCAGAGCACTGTACTAAGCGCTTGGGAAGTACAACTTGGCAACACATAGAGATGGTCCCTACCCAACAATGGGCTCACAGTCTAGAATTAAGAACATATTAATGGTGCAAGGTAACTCAATAAAAATAATAATAACAATGGTATTTGTTAAGTGCTTGCAATGTGCCAGGCACTGTACTAAGCACTGGGGTGGATACAAGTAAAGTAAGTTGGATACAGTCCCTATCCCACATGGGGCCCACAATCTTAATCTCAGATGAGGTACTGTACTAAGCGCTGGGGTGGATACAAGTAAAGTAGGTTGGACACAGTCCCTATCCCACATGGGGCTCACAGTCTTAATCTCCATTTAACAGATGAGGTAACTGAGGCCCAGAGAAGGGAAAGGACTTGCCCAGGGTCACACAGGAGATAAGTGGCAGAGCTGGGATAATAACCCAAGGCCTTCCAACTCCCGGGCTTGTACTCTAGCCACTAGGCCATACTGCTTCTCTCTTTATAATGGAAGTTAGGAGAGGAACCAAGAGATCTGAATTCTGATGACCGCGGCATTAAAGCCTCCCTTCTAATGGAACAAGGTGGGTGGATAATGCAAAGGGGACTGTGTGACCAGTTACAGAACCTGAAGCCTTCACTTTTGTCTCCCTTAGTCTGGGTTAGTTTACACAGAAGAAGAGTGGGAACGAGAATGGACTGAGCTCCTGAAACTGGCTTCAAGCGAACCCCGCACTCATTTCAGCAAAAATGGAGGCACTGGTGGGGGGTAAGTGACTCTTCCAAGGCCTCTGCTTGACCAATAATTTGGCTGCCAAAATGCATTTCCCAGAGTTGAAGATATGCAGAGTACATTCATCCATCTTAAGGGTGCTTGAGTAGTCATACTTTTCTGTTCAGTACTGTGGATAATCTATTCTAAGGTGGGGTGTGTGTGTCTGTGTATGCGACAGAGCATGCAAAACAGAGACAAGAGTTGTGTCTGTGTGTGAGAGAGGTATGTAGAATTCATCCACATCCATCTCACCAGTGCTTGATTATTCATAGGTTCTGCTACGTGCTATTGATTCATTCATCCATTCAATCGTATTTATTGAGCGCTTACTGTGTGCAGAGCACTGTACTAAGCGCTTGGGAAGTCCAAGTTGGCAAGTTGATAATGTGTTCTAGTGTGTGTTTGTATGAGATTGCATGTGTGTTTGCGTGTGTGTGTATGAGAGAGAGAGAGAGATGAGTTCTGAGTGTGTGTGAGATCAGTTCTCGGTGGGTATGAGAAGCAGCGTGGTTCATTGGCTGCTTGAAAGTCAGAAGTTGTGGGTTCTAATCCTAGCCCTGCCACTTGTCAGCTGTGTGACTTTGCGCAAGGCATTTAACTCCTCTGTGCCTCAGTTCCCTCATCTGTAAAATGGGGGTGAAGATTGTGGGCCCCATGTGGGACAACCTAATTACCTTGTATCTACCTCAGTGCTTAGAGCAGTGCGTGGCGCATAGTAAGCGCTTAACAAATACCATTGTTATTATCAGTTGGGTGTATGTGTGTGAGATAGTGTGTATGTGTATTTATAGTGCATCTATCCATCTTACCTCTGCTTGACTATTCATAAGTTTCTACTGAGTACAATTGATAACGTATTCTGGAGGGTGTGCATGTGTAAAAATTATGTCCCCACCATCTTACCTCCTTCCCTTCCCCACAGCACCTGTATATATGTATATATGTTTGTACATATTTATTACTCTATTTTACTTGTACATATCTATTCTATTTTATTTTGTTAATATGTTTGGTTTTGCTCTCTGTCTCCCCCTTCTAGACTGTGAGCCCACTGTTGGGTAGGGACTGTCTCTATATGTTGCCAGCTTGTACTTCCCAAACGCTTAGTACAGTGCTCTGCACACAGTAAGCGCTCAATAAATATGATTGATTGATTGAACAAGAGGGAGAAAAAGAAAGAGAGAGAGAGATACGGGTTACGTGTGTGTGTGTGTATGTATGAGAGAGTTAGAGTGCATACCTTCCCCTACATAATTGAGTTCTTGGTTTCCTTGGTTTCTGGAAGTGTCTATTTCTCCAGCCGGCACCCTCAAGTGGCTTTCCATGGCTGGCAGTCCTCTGAGCTAGTTAGCAGCAAGACATCGCATGCCCAAGTTAGGAGACCTGGAGAACGATGAGCCAGCTCGAGTATTTCAGTCCCAGAAAAGAGCCAAGCAAGAGTTGAGTGGCAGCAAGGTCCTCCTGGACACAGGGAGAGCCTTGTCCGCGTCGGTTGAGTTGTTATTCTCCAGAGCAAAAGAGCCACGGCAGCTGGAAACCCAGTGCCAAACAGCGCATCCGGGAGGGGCTCGGGGAGTGGGAGGTATTTGGCCTTGGGCCCAGCTTGTGGAAGAAGATCCCTCTCCCCTCGATACATTTATTTCCAAGACAGTTGCCTGGTTCACATGAATCATTCCTCCCTCTGCTCCTCTTGCCAAATTCCTGGCGATGAAATCTGGGCTGCAGGAGAACTGAGAAGGGGCCAAGGAGAGGATGGGCAGAGCAGGAATAGTCAGAAGGATCTGGGTTCTAATCCTAGCTCCACCACTTCTCTGCTGTGTGACCTTGGACAAGTCACTTAACTTCTCTGTGCCTCAGTTCCCTCATCTGGAAAATAGGGATTATGAGCGTGAGCCCTATGTAGGATGGGGACTGTGTCCAACCCGATTAGGTTGTATCTACCCCAGCACTTACAAAAGTGCCTGGTACATAGTAAGCACTTAGCAAATATCATTATTATTATTATTATTATTATCATAGGTGCTTCTAGAGTGTGTGAAATCAAAGTTGTTGGGTTGCTATCAGGATAACCGCAGCTGACCTGTATTTGATCTTGTTATCTTGTGCCTACCTTGGTGCTTAGTACAACACTTGGCACGTAGGACCTAATAAATACCATTATTATTAGAAAGATCAGACAGAAATCTGTAGGAGTAAGTTTGAAGTCATTTGGATCGAAGTGGATTAACGTGTCATTCCACACCATCCAATCTGATTGCTTTCATTCTTCTCTATTGTTTTACAAGTCATAAAACCAATAACACCTAACCCCATGGTGGCAAGTTTATATATTCACTGCATACAGGCATGGCTTGAAATACCGGTTCTCCTTCCTACTTAGGCTATGTGGGATAGGGACTATGTCCAACTTTATTAAGTTGTATCTACCCCAGCGCTTAGCACAGCACCTCTAGACTGTAAAATCATTTTGGGCAGGCAATGTATGTACCAACTCTGTTACATTGTACTCTCCCCAGTGCTTAATACAGTGCTCTGCACATAGTAAGCGCTCAATAAATATGATTGATTGGCACATAGTCAATCAGTAACAAACATTATCCCAAGTATATCTTTGGATGAGAGAGTGAAGTGGGAAGCGTTCCACATGGAGGAGAAATCCAGTGTTCTGGTCTGTTGGAAACGACCCCCTTTTTACTGCTCAAGCAGTGTGGCCTAGTGATGAGAGCGTACACCTGGGAACCAGAGGAACTGGGTTCTAATCCCAGCTATGCCTCTTTCCTGCTGTGTGATCATGAGCAAGTCACTTCACTTCTCTCTGTCTCAATTACCTCATCTGCAAACTACCGTAAAATACCCATCTTTCCTCCCCCGTTAGTTTGTGAGCCCCTCCTCTCCTCCTCTCCCACTGCCTTCTCAGTTGCCCTGACTTGCTCCCTTTCTTCATCCCCCAACTCAGCCCCACAACACATATGTACATATCTGTAAGTGATTTATCTATATCCACATCTCTCTCCCCCTCTAGATTGTAGGCTCATTCTAGGCAGGGCTATGTCTGTTTATTCATTCATTCAATCATATTAATTGAGCGCTTACTGTGTGCAGAGCACTATACTAAGCGCTTGGGAAGTCCAAGTCGGCAACATATAGAGACGGTCCCTACCCAACAACGGGCTCACAGTCTAGAAGGGGGAGACAGACAACAAAACAAAACATGTGGACAGGTAAGTCGTCAGAACAAATAGAATTAAAGCTAAATGCAATCATTAACAAAATAAATAGAATAGTAAATATGTACAAGTAAAATAAATAAAGTAATAAATCTGTACAAACATATATACAGGTGCTGTGAGGAGGGGAAGGAGGTAGAGTACTCTCCCAAGCACCTTGTATAGTGCTCTAAACACAGTAATCGCTCAGTAAATGATTGATTGATTGAATGAATGAACGAGTGAGTGACCTGGTGTCTGAGGCAGAACTTCAACCAGGGACAGTCAATCAATCAATCAGTGGTATTTATTGGGTGCTTACTGTGTACATGCACATAAACCTCACAACACATATGCACATATCTATAAATTGGCATAGTGGCTAGAGCACGGGCTTGGGATTCAGAAGGTCGTGGATTCTAATCCTGGCTCCGACACTTGTCTGTTGTGTGACCTTGGGCAAGTCACTTCAGTTCTCTGTACCTCAGTTATCTCTAAAATGGGGACTGAGACTGTGAGCCCCATGTGGGACAGGGACTGTGTCCATCCCCAGCGTGGCTCAGTGGAAAGAGCCCGGGCTTTGGAGTCAGAGGTCATGGGTTCAAATCCCGGCTCCGCCACTTGTCAGCTGTGTGACTTTGGCCAAGTCACTTAACTTCTCTGGGCCTCAGTTCCCTCATCTGTAAAATGGGGATTAAGACTGTGAGCCCCCTGTGGGACAACCTCATCACCTTGTAACCTCCCCAGCACTTAAAACAGTGCTTTGCACATAGTGAGCACTTAATAAATGCTTTCATTATCCACCCCAGCGCTTAGTACAGTGCCTGGCACACACTGAGCGCTTAAGAAATGCCACTGTTATTATTATCATTATCATTATTATAAATTACTTATATTAATGTCAGTCTTTCCCCCTAGACTCTGAGCTCATTGTAGGCTGGGAAAGTGCCTACCAAATTGTACTTCCCAAGCGCTTAGTACAGTACTCTGCACACAGTAAGTGCTAATAATACGATTGAATAGAATGAATGAACTCTGTTGTATTGCAGTCTCCTAACTGCTTAGTACATGTTCTGCACACAGTAAGTGCTCAGTAAATGCTACTGTTGATGCTGCTGATTATGCTGTGTGCAGAGTATTTTACTAAGTACCGGGAAGAGGACAGTTCTGAGCCTGTTTTTAGATAGGGTTTGTCTTTATCTGTTGCCAAGTTGTTCTTTACAAGCACTTAGTACAGTGCTTTGTACACCGTAAGCGCTCAATAAATACAACTGAATGAATGAACAGTACAACTGGTAATAATGGTAATAATAATAATTGCGGCTTACTATGTACCAAGCACTGTACTAAGCACTGTGGCAGATGCTGTATGAGTAGATCGGAGACGTTCCCTGTCCCACATGGGGTTTACAAACTAAGGGGGACCTACCCTCATTTTAACAGAAGAGGAAACTGAGGCACAGACTTGCCCAGGGTCGCACAGCTGGTCTGTGGCAGAGCTGGGATTAGAACCCAGGTCTTCTGACTCTCAGGCTTGCGCTCTTCACTTTTTCTTGAGGCATCATGGTGCGGGGGGAAGAGAGCTTTGGCATTTAAACTAATAAGAAGCACAGACTTTTGTAGGCAGCCTTCATTTTAAAGGAATTCCAGTGAGAAAAAAAGAATGGTTTATGGGATATGTCACATGCTCAAGAAATTCCTTGAGCAAAAAAGGTTTTGTATGATTTTAAAATTGCGGAAGCGACACGGCCTATTATCATCTTTCTGTTTTAGAACCGGTGAAACCTAGTGCTATGGAGTTTCAACGTAGACGCAGTTCTTCTTCATTTGCTCAGTGCACCTCTTTATCTTGGAGCACATGCTCTCATCAGTTTCCATAACTAACTGCTGTTCTATAGCTGGATGGTCTTTTATTCTCCTTTTCATTCACACTGTTGCCTGTTTTGGCTTCTGTTTCCAATGGAGAAAATGGGGTGTCAGAAGTAATTAGACAAAGCGGAGGTGTAAACCACAGTGGAAAAAAAAATAATTTCTTCAGAAAGTGCTCCGACCATCATGGGGCTTGAACCAGATGGTTTACTGTCAGTTTTTAACCGCTTAACGCCAGACCTAGGACTTTTCTAACACATAGCTTGGATGGAAAAAGGTATGGAGTAGAATTATGGGACAAGAGATTAAAATCAGAATCATATTTTGTTGTCTTGGGTTGTTTGGATGATGATTTCTCTGGTGTTTTGCAGGAATTTTTTTTAAATAACCCAGTCATGAACTCAGCCTCCTGAAGCTTACTGTCCAAGCTTAACTGTCCCCAGTTAAGGCAATGAAAATTGTGTTTGATAAACATTTACAATGTGTCAAACCCTGTTCTAAGTGCTGGGGTAGTTATAAACTAATCATGGACAAAGTCCATGTCCCACACAAAGCCGCCAGTCTTAGTCCCCATTTTACCGATGAGGTAACCGAGTCCCAGAGAAGTAAGATGACTTGCCCAAGGTCACACGGCAAACAAGTGCCAGAGCAGGGATTAGAATCCAAGTCCTTTGACTCCCAAACCCGTGCTCTATCCACTAGGCCACACCACCGCCCTGCTGAGAAACCTAGTGCAACAGTACAGGTCTTTTGGTTTGTCTTTGTGTAGAAATTGGACATTGAGCAATAACTTGATTGTGGAGTTATTCTTTCAAGCTAAATTTTCAAAGCCTAACCTAGATCTGGTAAGAATTTCTAAGTGTCTTCTCTCAGTAGAGCTAAAATATGATGGAAAACGGACTCGCTAGATTTTCCAGCTAAATTCTCAGAAAAGGAGAGGGCTGTCCACAGATACAGGTTTGCATCAGGCAGGCAGCAAGGTAATGATCTTAGTGGGTTTCTACTGAACTAGGTGTTGTTGTTTTTTAATATGAACAGCGTGCGAAGATCAAACCTACCCCTAGAGTTGACTGTTTCATTTTGTGCCAAGAAACTTTTTAGAAACAAAATTAGAGATGTATCCAAGGTACCTCAGAAAAGAGGTACCAGGCTAAAGCTCCAGGAAGTCCATCTAGGGAAAAATAATCCAACTCAAACACAAGAAGCAGCACGGCCTAGGGGATAGAGCACAGGCCTGGGAATCAGAGGACGTGGGTTCTAATCCCAGCTCTGTAACTTGTCTACTATGTGACTTTGGTCAGGT
Organism: Tachyglossus aculeatus; assembly: GCF_015852505.1. Classification (NCBI taxonomy): domain Eukaryota; kingdom Metazoa; phylum Chordata; class Mammalia; order Monotremata; family Tachyglossidae; genus Tachyglossus; species Tachyglossus aculeatus. The sequence goes on along the minus strand of NC_052070.1, from coordinate 65,273,755 downwards.
CGGTTCACTTGTCCGTGCCTCAGTTTTCTCATCTGTAAAATAGGGATTCAGTACTTGTTCTCCCTCCTGCTTAGACTTTGAGCCCCCTGTAGGGCCTAATTGTTTTGTATCTACCCCAACACTTAGTACAGTGCTTGGCACAGAGTAAGCATTTGACAAATACCACAGTTATGATTATGTTGATGATGATTCATTCAATCGTATTTATTGAGCGCTTACTGTGTGCAGAGCACTGTACTAAGCGCTTGGGAAGTACAAGTCAGCAACACTCATTCATTCATTCATTCAATTGTATTTATTGAGCACTTACTGTGTGCAGAGCACTGTACTAAGCACTTGGGAAGTACAAGGCAGCAACATTCATTCATTCATTCAATAATATTTATTGAGCGCATACTGTGTGCAGAGCACTGTACTAAGCGCTTGGGAAGTACAAGTCAGCAACACTCATTCATTCATTCATTCAATTGTATTTATTGAGCGCTTACTGTGTGCAGAGCACTGTACTAAGTGCTTGGGAAGTACAATTTGGCAACACATAGAGACTGTCCCTACCCAACAGTGGGCTCACAGTCTAGAAGGGGGAGACAGAGAACAAAACAAAACATATTAACAGAATAAAATAAATAGCATAAATATGTACAAGTAAAATAAATAAATAGAGTAATGAATTCATACAAACATATATACATATATACAGGTGCTGTGGGGAAGGGAAGGAGGTAAGGTGGGGTGGATAGAGAGGGGGAGGAGGGGGAGAGGAAGGAGGGGGCTCAGTGTGGGAAGGCCTCCTGGAGGAGGTGAGCTCTCAGCAGGGCCTTGAAGGGAGGAAGAGAGCTAGCTTGGCGGATGGGCGGAGGGAGGGCATTCCAGGCCAGGGGGAGGATGTGGGTTGGGGGTTGATGGCGGGACAGGTGAGAACGAGGCCCAGTGAGGAGATTAGCAGCAGAGGAGCGGAGGGTGCGGGCTGGGCTGGAGAAGGAGAGAAGGGAGGTGAGGTAGGAGGGGGCGAGGTGATGGACAGCCTTGAAGCCGAGGGTGAGGAGTTTTTGCCTGATGCATAGATTGGTACCCACTGGAGATTTTTGAGGTTAGGTCCTTCCGACGCCCAGGCCCAGGCTCTATCTAAGGAGCCAAGCTGTTCTCCCCCTTCTAGACTGTAAGCCCGTTGTCGGGTAGGGACCGTCTCTATATGTTGCTGACTTGTACTTCCCAAGTGCTTAGTACGGTGCTCTGTTCACAGTAAGCGCTCAATAAATATGAGTGAATGAATGAATGTTCCTCATTTCTTCATCTGCTACATGCTGCTACCTCTTCTTAACACAGTCGACATAGCCTTGAAGTGAGCCCATCTCATAGCTTACTGTAGTAGAAAGAATCCTGTCACTGTCAGAGATACCACTCAGACTACTCTGAGTGTCCAGATGTTGGGAAGGATGGACGAAGTCCTGAGCCAGAGCCCACCTCATGCCGAGCTCCGTAAATATAGAGCACTGCACTAAGCACTTCGGAAGTACAAGTTGGCAACATGTAGAGACAGTCCCTACCCAACAACGGGCTCACAGTCTAGAAAGGGATTAAGACTGTGAGCCCCCCGTGGGACAACCTGATCAGCTTGTAACCTCCACAGTGCTTAGAACAGTGCTTTGCACATAGTAAGTGCTTAATAAATGCCATTATTATTATTATTTCCAACATTTTCAATAGGGTTGGAATTTTATTTGAATTAATAAGGTCACAGTTTTGTCATTTACAAAGTAGTTACAGTGGTGTAAGCTTGTGGTGGGCAGGGAACGTGTCTGCAAATTCTGTTGTACTCTCCCAGGCGCTTAGTACAGTGCTCTGCATACGGTAAGTGCTCTGTAAATACCATTGATTAAAACCATCATTTCCTACTGATGCAAATTGATGTATTTCTGTCGTGGTTAAAATTAACTTTAGATATGTGGTCTCTACTATGGAATACATTAAGCAATTTTTCTAGGAAAATTACTGTCTCGGGAACCTTAGGTCTGTCCCTGTCTCCACCTCTAGACTGTAAGCTTGCTGTAGGCAGAGACTGTATCTGCTAACTCTGTTATAGTCTTCCAAGTGCTTAGTACAGTGCTCTACAAGTAGTAAGTGCTCAGTAAATACCATCGATTGATTGACTAGGCAAAACAAAAGCAGGCTCACAGATGGCATAAAAAATATTTTTCCGTGAGGTTTCTACTGTTCAGCACATGCCGTCTTTTATGCTTGTAATGCCTCTCAAATATACCTTCCTCTATTTCCTTCGTCCATATGTGTGTGTCGGGAACAGGTTTTATTGAATTTTCCAGGAGGAAATTCTAAATTTGTAGGGGTTGAAGCATTCTTTTGCCACTAATTACCAGTAGTGTTAAATATCTTACTAGAAAAGAGTGATTTCATACCTACAAAAACTGCAGTTAAATTGTAATTATTTAGCCACTTTTCCCTCTCTCTCTAGCTGTGGAGCTAGTGGGAACTTTTAATTTAGATAAGGTATTGCCAAATGATCGTAGAATGTATTTATCCTCCTCTCTAGTAATACACCAGAACACTGATTGGGTGTTAGAAACTGCCACCCATATGCCAGGAGTTTTTGACCAGTCGTCAAGCACGGTGTCAGGGTAGCAACCCAGGACGGTTTCAGGATGGAGCAGGTGGGAAGTCCAGGTGCAGGCCAGCCAGCAACACCCAGCCTGCCCACAACCAGGGCTCAACTACCCGCTTCTTCTAATCTCTGCCGCATCAGATCCATCCCACTGCCTCTCTCGTATTCCAACTTCCATCACCTTAGCTCCTTCTGCTCTGGAGCTTTTCCCTCCTTCCTCTCTGCCTCCCCCAATCTTTTCCTCCAGCATCTCTAGTCATTTGGTGGGACTCCTAGACTTTTATTGTAATAGCCGCTGATGATTTGTTTTATAACTCCATAGATGCCTGGTGTAGACTGGATGAACGATTTGTATAATGCAGTCTTAAAGTATAGTCTAGGTTGAGTGATTTTTTTTTCTCACAAGTCCCCAAAGTCCTTCTTGCTTCTTGACAAAAGGTTTGACTGAGGAAGCTTTAAACAAGGACTCCAAACCTTTTGAATCAATCACTCTGTGACAATAAATGCATAACTAGCAAAACCATGAACCCTTGGATTTGTCTGAATTTAATTGAAAGGGTAACTACCTAGGGCCTTCTTGGAAATCTACTGTTTTGACATTTTAGTTAACGGAAGTCACTTAATGATTGATTTTTTGTGTGTGTGGGATCCCTTGAATTTTACTTTAGTGATGGTGTCAAGATTCGTGAGTGCCGGGTATTCAGGATGGACACTTTTTACTGACAATTGCCATTTCTTCTTTTGGGTTGAGGAAGGTGGAGAGGGGAGCAGGAGGTTGGGGACATCTACTATTCTGGTTCCAGTGAATTTCAGAAGGCAATTTTTAGTCACATTGATTCTGTAGGAACTCCAGAAGGAGCCTGGAGCTCTGATTACTTTTCGTCCAAAAAAAAAAAAAGGTGGGGGGAAACCAGTTCTGATTTCATGGGTTTTCTGACCAGTGATAAAGCAATGCATATTCTTGCATTTGGAAGAAGAAGATTTTTCTTTTTTTAAGCATTTTGCAACAAAGGTTGTTGGGAGGGTATTTGTATGTGTGGAGGGGCGGGGGGTGGGGGGCGGTGTTTCCATTTCTTGAATAATTTGAATTTGTCCCAATCCTTTCTCCCCCTGTGTATGTGCCCTGATTTATGGGAGGAGTAGCATCTTCAGTGGAATTGCAATGGACTGGGGCTCTCAAATGGACAAATTAGAAAAGGCTCCAGGTGTATCTGTTGTCACTTCCTTTTATCATAGAACTTGAGATTGTTTATTAAAAGAACTTTTTGGTCCAGTGGCTTAGGCTTTTGGCTCACATTGGAACTTTAGGTGAATCAAGAAATGTGGGCCTCTCCTACCCTTAACTTCCCTCCCCAGAGTCGGAGGTACACCACACAACAGTTGGTGGGTGGAGGATGGGGGTGGAAAAAGCCAGAAGTCAGAAAGTACCTGTTGGGGCTATTTAATCAGTGGTGAAGGTCTAGATTTCTAATTAAAAGAACATTTGAGATTATCTTGCAAGCTTGACAGGCCTCACAGGACCTGAACGGAGCTGGCTCATGTGGGCAGGAAAGATCCTGGGGGCTACCGAGGCAGCTGTGTTGATAACCACCGGCTGGTCTGTGGTGCCCTAATTGTGGTATTTAAGCACTTTCTTCATTCTAAGCCCTGGGACAGATAAATAGGGCTCACAGTCTAAGTAGAAGGGAGAAGAGGTATATAGCCCCCATTTTTTTTTACAGATGAGGAAACTGAGGCACAAAGAAGTTAAGTGACTTGCCCAAGATCACCTGGCAGACAAGCGGGATTTTGACACCTGGCTACATGTTTTATTTTGTTGCCTGTCTTCCCCTTCTAGGCTGTGAGCCTGTTGTCGGGTAGGGACCGTCTCTATATGTTGCCGACTTGTACTTCCCAAGTGCTTAGTACAGTGCTCTGCACACAGTAAGCGCTCAATAAATACGATTGAATGAATGCATATAGGGATAAGGAGGCAGGATCGGATAGTACTGCTCCAATCAGGCAGAGTCCTAAATGGGGCGAGGTGTGAGAACAGGAAATCCAAGAAGAAGTGATTTTTAGACTTGAATGGGAGCAAAGTGTCACTCAGTTAACTTTTGGATTATCGTTATTACTCTGCACCAGAATCTGTGTTTGGTGCTGGGCATGGGAACATATCTGTTTATTGTTGTATTGTACTCTCCCAAGAGTTCAGTAAGTGCTCTGCACATAATAAGTGTTCAGAAAATATGATGAATGAATGAATTAATCCCCTTGCAGGTTTTCTTTTTCCACTGCTCGCCCGAGACAGTACAAATGAACTGCTTAATTTCTGTACCTAACTGTTACCTGAGGTGAACCATGTGGTTGATGAACTACTGAAAATAGCGCTTCCAGATATCAGATGGCATTCGCACAGTATCCACAATAGGGAGGGTGTGACAGCAGTGATCAATCAATCAATCGAGAGTATTTGTTGAGCACCAGCTGTGTGCAGAGCACTTGTACAAAGCACTTAGGCGAGAACAAGAGAGTTAGAAGATGCAAATAGGGATTGTTGTCTGAAGACTGTCCAAACTTAACCTTTCTAAAGCAGAATTCCTCATCTTCCCATCCAAACTCTGTCCTCCCCGTGACTTTCCCATCACTGTAGACAGTTCCACCATGCTCCCCCCTCACAAGTCCATAAACTTGGCATTATCCTCTACTCAGTCTCCTCCCCCACAGCCTTCCCTGCCTCCTTCTCCTCCCGATCTCCTCCCCAGCCCCCCTCCGCTCCCCCCTTTTCCCCCCCAGTTCTCTCCTCCCCCTGCCACTCATCCTTCCCTCTGCTCTCATTTATGTCCATATCTGTAATTTATTTCTATTAATGTCTGTCTTCCCCTCTAGGTTGTAAGGCAGGGAATGTGTCTATTTATTGTTATGTTGTACTCTCCCAAGTGCTTAGTACAGGGCTCTGCGCATCGTAAGCGCTCAATAAATATGAATGAAAGAATGAGTGTTTCATTCAATCCACATATTCAGTGACATCAAATCTAGTCAGTTTAACATTGATATCACTAAAATCCACCCTTTCCTCTCCATCCAAACTGCTTTCACATCAATTTAAGCATTTAGGGAAGCAGCATGATATAGTGGATTGAGCACTGGAGTCAGAAGGTCATGGCTTCGAATCCCGTCTCCAACACTTGTCTGCTGTGTGACCTTGGGCAAGTTACTTCACTTTTCTGGACCTCATCTGTAAAATGGGGGTTGAGACAGTAAGCCACACATGGGACAGGGACTGTGTCCAACCTGATTTGCTTGTATCCACCCCAGCGCGTAGTACAGTGCTTGGCACATACTAAGCACATAACAAATACCATAATTATTATTATTATTGTTATTATTCTGTCCCACCTCAATTACTGCATCAACCTTTTTGATGACCTCCCTGCCTCCTGTCTCTCCCCACTTCAGTCCATACTTCACTCTGCTGCCCAGATCATTTTTCTACAAAACAGTTCAGTCCAGGTTTTCCCACTCCTCAAGAACCTCCAGTGGTTGCCCACCCACCTCGGCAAAACAAACAGAAACTGCTTACCATTGGCTTTAAAGCCCTCGATCACCTTGTCCCCTCTTACTTCAACTCGCTGCTCTCGCACTACAACCCAGCCCACACATTTCACTCCTCTAATGCCAAACAATTCACTGATCCTCAATCTCTTCTATCTCGCTGACTGTGTCTTGCCCACATTCTGCCTCTGGCCTGGAACTCTTACACCCTTCTTATCTGACAGAAGCTCACTCTCCCCACCTTCAAAGCCTTATTGAAGGGATATCTCCTCCAAGAGGCCTTCCTGACTAAGCCCTCATTTCCTCTTCTCCCACTCCTTTCTGTGTCACCCTTGCGCTTGGATTTTCACCCTTGATTCACCCCACCCACAGCCCCACAGCACTTATGTACACATCCATAATTTGTTTATATTAACGTCTGTCTCCCCTTCTAGCCTGTGAGCTCCTCGTAGGCAGCGAATATGTCGAGCACTTTGTACAGTACACAGTAAGCGCTCAGTAAATATGATTGATTCTCACCTCCAGGAACGTCATTTATATATCTTGATCTTGTTTTCTCAGTTGCCTGCCTCTAGTGCTTGTTTGGTTATCAATCCATTGCCATCTTACTTTTATCTGTCCTACCCAGACCTAGATTGTGAGACCCTATGAGCTTGAAACTCTGTCTAATCGCTTCTGTTTGTATCTGCTTCAAGCATAGCACAGTGCTTGTCACATCATGAGTACTTAATAAACCCCCTAACTGCTCTAAATGAGCATTAAGTCTAGGGAGGGACACAGTTGGAAAATAAATTACAGCTGTGGATGAGTAAGCGCTAAAATGGTACAACATATACAGAAGTTCTCTGGCTGGTTCTGAAGGCGTAAGTGAGGAGGCAATAATTGGGAGGATATAACTGGGTGAGAGGGAAAATTAATCAGGGAAAAATTCCTGGAAGAGGTGGGAGTTCATCAGGTCTTCGAAAATGGTGAGTGGAGTACTCTTGGGGATTGAAGGGGGAGAGGAGGATCCTGGCAGGAGAAAGGGGTATGAGAAAGAAGAGATGAGAATGAAACACAGTAAATTAGCTTGAGAAGGACTGAAAGTATGAACTGGGGAGCAGAGGAAGAAGAGAGTTGATAAGTAAGAGGAAGGATGCAGAGTGCATTCAGACCAGTGCTGTACACGCTGGGTGGGTGTGGGCTGCTCAGATAAGGATCTGGATGGTTTGGGGCAGCATTCATTCATTCAGTCAATCATATTTGAATAAATAAGGGGAACAGCAGGGCAGCAGCAAACAAGGGGACAGGATGGACAGATGGTGATGTGGGAGAAAACCTAGAGAGACCGCATTTTGCCTCATTTGTTTTGAACAGCATAAATAAGTTATGAAGTTGAAGAAAAATGTGCACACTTTTGAAGGGAACACCCATATTCTCCAGAGCTGCAGGCCATCCATTTTCTGGCTTATCACTTAGACAAAGGAAATTGAGACCAAAGAGAGAGTAGAAAATAAATCCCTTTTAAAATGCATTCATCACAAACAGTGTGCCACCTTGATAAAGATCACCAGATATTTGACGTTTTCTAAAGGTTTTGAAGATGTCAATTTTTCCCCCAAGTTTTCATTCTTTTATTTCTTTGATAATGTATCTCCATTCATGGAGAATGATCACTGTGGTCATGGCAGTGGAGGTGGCTGGGGAAGCACAGGTTTTTTAGGTTTGTTCATGCATTCATTCATTCAGTCATATTTATTGAGCGCTTACTGTGTGCAGAGCACTGTACTAAGCGCTTAGGAAGTACAAGTCGGCAACATATAGAGACGGTCCCTACCCAACAACAGGCTCACAGTCTAGAAGGGGGAGACAGACAACAAAACATGTAGACGGTGTCAAAACCATGCTGGCGTTTGCTGAGGTGCCTTTGGCCAGTGGGTCTGGTGGCCAGTCACGGGGTTTGTATTTGTGTCTGTTTGTTTATGGTATTTGTTAAGCACTTACTATGTGTCAAGCACACTTCTAGTCCCTGGGGTAGATATGAGTTAATTAGGTCAGTCAAAGCCCCTGTCCCAAATAATAATAATAATAATAATGGCATTTATTAAGTGCTTACTATGTGCAAAGCACTGTTCTAAGTGCTGGGGAGGTTACAAGGTGATCAGGTTGTCCTATAGGGGGCTCACAGTCTTCATCCCCATTTTACAGATGAGGTAACTGAGGCACAGAGAAGTAAAGTGACTTGCCCAAAGTCACACAGCTGACAAGTGGCAGAGCCGGCATTTGAACCTCTGACCTCTTTCACCAAAGCCCGGGCTCTTTCCACTGAGCCACGTTAGAGCTCGCTGTCTCAGTAGGAGGGAGAACAGGTTGTGAACCTGCATTTTACAGATGAGGAAACAAACACAGAGAAGTGAATTGACTTGTCCAAGGTCACCCAGCAGGCAAGTGGCAGAATTGGGATTAGAACTCAAATTCTTTGACTCCCAGTACAGTGCTCTTTCCTTCAGGCCATGCTGCTTCCCCAGTTCTACAGCTGCTGGAAAAGAAAGTTCTGAATTGGCTGGTTCAGCATAGGGCCCATCTCATTATCAATTTGGACCCTTGTAAGAGTAATGGTATTTATTGAGAGCCTGAGTGTAATATACTGTACTAAGTGCTTGGGAAAACACAACAGAAGCATAAAACATAATTTCAGCCTTTAAGAGCATCATCCTGGGTTCTAATCATTCATTCATTCAATCGTATTTATTGAGTGCTTACTGTGTGCAGTGCACTGTACTAAGCACTTGGGAAGTACAAGTCGGCAACATATAGAGACGGTCCCTACTCAACAACGGGCCAATTACTTGCAGTGTGACCTTGGGCAAGCCACTTAACTTCTCTGTGCCTCAGTTTCCTCTACTGCAAAATGGGAATTCAATACCTGTTTTCCCTCCTGTTTAAACTGTGAGTCCCATGTGGGACCTGGTTATCTTGTTTCTATCCCAGCATTTAGTAATAATAATAATAATGATGGCATTTTTTAAGCGCTTACTATGTGCAAAGCCCTGTTCAAAGTGCTGGGATAGATGCAAGGTGATCAGGTTGTCCCACGTGGGGCTCACAGTCTTAATCCCCATTTTACAGATGAGGGAATTGAGACACAGAGAAGTTAAGAGACTTGCCCAAAGTCATACAGCTGACAATTGGTGGAGCCAGGATTTGAACTCGTGACCTCTGACTCCCAAAGCCGTGCTCTTTCGATTGAGCCACGCTGCTTCTCGGTACTGCTTAGTACAGTACTTAGCACATAGTAAGAGCTGACTAATAATATGAGCTATTATTTATACTCTTAATGAGGTATTTTATTTTCATTAATTAGCATTTTACAAACATTTTAATGCCAATGCTTGTAGCACTAGCTGGTACCTTTATTTACATAATGGGTTCATTTTTGGATTGCACGTGACTGGAAAGTCATGGAAATCTGGAAGAAACTTCAGAGGAAAATGACAACTGTTAGGAAAAGTTTAGAAATGAGGTTTTCTGAGGGAAGGGAAAAGCAGTTGGGATTATTAAACTGGAAACATTGTACTTGTGGGGGTCGTAGCCACTCCTTTATTAATAATAATAATAATTATGGTGTTTAAGTGCTTACTATGTGCCAAGCGCTGTTCTAAGGGCTGGGGTAGATACAAGGTATTCAGGTTGGACTAGTCCTTGACCCACATGGGTCTCAATCCCCATTTTACAGATGGGGTCACTGAGGCACAGAGAAGTACAGTGGCTTGCCCAAAGTCACACAACAGACAAGTGGAAGAGGCAGGATTAGAATCCACAACCTCTGACTCCCAAAACCATGTTCTTGACACTAGGCCATGCTGCTTCTCATGCTGTTTTACTGCTCAGTCCAGGGGATTTAGAGTCAATCCTTCTGGGAGACAGGAGAGAGGAAACCAGGGTTTGCTGTGAACCCTTCTCACCCTCTGATTCTATGGCCTTCAGGGAAAGAAGATTACACCCACACCGTTTCTCCTCTTCGGATTTCAGTAGGACAAATAGCCAGAGCTAGAAATGGAACTTGGAGTAGAGCAAAGGAAAAAAGAAATGAGGAAAAAACCGCACAGATGGCCGTAGGGATCGGCTGTCGTGCCTGATGACCCCAAAATTGTGGTCTCCTGTCATGCGTCTGCGTCAACCCTGTCAGAATGTCCACCAGAAGATAAACATACCTTGCATTTCTCTAATTCCAAATCTTCAATTCCTTTCATGCTAAATAGAGCAACTTTCAGAAATCCGGCCCTGGAAATTGGCGTGTCTTGTGAGATAGGCACTGAGAGGGAATGAGAAGCTACTCCTAACCCGAGGCTAAAACCACATAAATCACAATGAACAGAACTCAACTCTCAGAGCTGAATGCCCTGTGCAAACTCATGAACCCATAAAAGAGCAATGTGGTGTTCTAAAGTAGTTATTTTTATAACTGCATTTCCCTTCCCCCCCCCTTTTTTTTGCCTTAGAAGAAAGGAACAGTTAGTCCTGACATGCTTCTGAGAAGGAATGAAAAGCACTAAATACTGTAAGATTTTATTTTTCACTCCAAGCCCACTGATATTTGTCATTGGTGGGCAATGAGTTTATCAAAGCACAATTATAACCTACATTAACCTAGGAAAGCTCTGAACCTTGCAGACAAGGAGAAGCAAAGCTTCCATGATGCTTGATTTTGACTTTATCGTGATTTGGTCGGATTCAGCCCTTTTGGGGGGCACTTGGGTTGTTTTTGGAGGGAGAGAAAAGCGTTCCTCATCCCTGGCAAGGCTGCTTTGTTAGCTCTTCAGTTCCCCACATTGCTTATCCCATCCCACTCCCACTCCCAGTCTAGTGACTCAAAAAACCTAGGTGTCCAGACTCTTGGACTGCTGGTCTGTAATAATAATAATAATAATAATGATATTTGCTAAGCGCTTACTATGTGCCAGGCACTGTACTAAGCGCTGGAGTGGATACAAGCTAATCAGCTTGGACATAGTCTCTGTCCCACACAGGGGTTCACAGTCTCAATCCCCATTTTACCAACGAGATAACTGAGACCCAGAGTTGTGAAGTGACTTGCCCCAAATCACACAACAGACAATGGTGGAGCAGGAATTAGAACCCATGGCCTTCTGACTCTCAGGCCTGTGCTCTATCCACTATGCCGTGATGCTTCTGTAACCATCAGACCTCTGCCACTCCCTAAGCACCGAACTGTTTTTGAGGACAGTGTAAAGCGTTTTCGCCAGAGGCTAGTAGAAGTCAGAAATCTGGTACCCAAGATTTGCCCCACCCAGCCCTGTATGGTGACCACCTTTCCGGTCCTCAGCTTCCTCCTTCTCCCTGTTGTCCCAGCTGCCATGGTCACCCCCTGAGGCTTATCGGGTCTCCTGAGAGAATCATCTAATTAATTAGGTCCCAACAATTTCAGAGCCAGAACAGAGCCTGGGGGATCCTGTTTGTGAAAACAAACCAAAGAGTTTCTAGAAGAAAGGAATAGTCAACAGTGTCAGACTTCTGGCAGCCCAGAAGTCAAGGAGGATGAAGATAAAAGGAGGTCACTGGAAAGCAGTAGCTCAGTAGGACAAAGATGGGGATACGCAGATCCTAGAAGGGCTGAGATTAGTGGAGATGGAGTGAAGGCAGTTGATCTATATTTATTGCCCAGGCAAGAACCTTGGAACAAGAGCAGGGAGATGAGGCCACAGTCAAAAGGGGTAGTGGAGTCAAGGAAAGTTTGTTGTTTCTGTTTTGTTATCTTTTAAAGTATAGAGAGACTTGAACATGTTTGTTGGTGGAGGGGAAAGAATAGTGGGGAGTGAGAGACTGAAGTTACCAGGGTGGGAGGGAAGAGAGGGGTGAGCAAGTTTTTGAATGGTGAGAATGTATATGGAATCCTTGGGACAGGATTTAAAGGCAGGTAGGAGACCGCTTCTTGAGAGCTGAGAAATATGAGTAAGTGCGAGCAGGAGAGTTTTGAGGTGAGGGTGGCACTTGGAGAAAATGATGTATATTAGGATATATTAAGTGCTCTCTGGGTCCAGAGCTCTGTGTGTTCAGAAAGAGTATACGGGGGGGATTATAAACAGGGTTGTCCCTTGAGGGACTCACAGCCTCTGAATATAGGTGTAGGGGTTGAGATGGCCATATCGGGAACAATGAAACACTGAAATGTTAAAACGACATAAGGGGCAAGGAAAAATATGCAAAACAAAAAAAAAGTCAGAAGGGAGCTTAAGCACTTTTATAGTCACACTAGCCCCTCAGCGCTTATGTATATATCCTTATTCTGTATTGTTCCGCCATCTGTAATTTATTTTAACGTCTGTCTCTCCCTGTAGACTGTAAGCTCCTTGTGCGCAGGGATCATATGCACAATTAAGCGCCTGGTATAGTGCTCTGCACACAGTAAGCACTCAATAAATACGATTGAATGAATCAATAGATACAATCGAATGAATCGTGTCTTACCAACTCTGTTGCATTGTACTTTCCCAAGTATTTCATAGAGTATTCTGCCCACAGAAAGCACTCAGAGCACTCAATGAGTAAAGCAGTGCAGCCCAGTGGATAGAGCCCGGGCTTGCGAGTCAGAAGGATGTGGGTTCTAATTCTAGCTCTTCCACTTGTCTGCTGTGCTTAGTCCAAGTCACTTAACTTTTCTGTGCCTCAGTTATCTCATCATAAAATGGGGATTAAGATTGAGAGCCCCACATGGGACCTGGACTGTATCCAACCTGATTAGCTTGTATCTACCCCAGCGCTAAGTACAGTGTGTGGCACATGGTACACACTTAAAAAAAATACCATAAAAAAATAAAATAAGTACGACAGATTGATTTCGTTCTGGCTAGAGGAGCGTAATTTCTTTTCATGACACAAAATCCTAGCTTTCGTGAGTTTATGCAAGGCCTCCTGCTGTAGTTGTTCTCATTCCCACCTAGCCGGGGAAGAAAACAGGATGGAATGAGGTCACCTCGTTCATGTGAAGAAGAGCTGATGCCGGCCCTTGGTGGCAGTGGTTGTGGCGAGAAGTCAATTCACTCAGCCATGGCGAAGGAGACCGAGAATGAGCAGGGAGACCAAGGTGGCAAATGCTGGGTGTTTCGCTCGGCTCCAGAGGGTGAAGAGGTTTCAAAGTTCATACTTGTTGATATCACTAAAATCCATCCTTTCCTCTCCATCCAATGTGCTATCATGATAATCCAAGCATTTATCCTATCCCACCTTGATTACTATATTAGCCTCCTTGCTGACCTCCCTGCCTCCTATCTCTCCCCTCTCCGGTCCATACTTCACTCTGCTGCCCAATTCATTTTTCCGCAAACATGCTCCATTCATGTTTTCCCACGCCTCAAGAACCTCTAGTAGTTGCCCTTCCACCTCTGCATCAAACAGAAACTCCTCACCATCCTTATTTATTTTTTTTTATTTTATATTCACGTCTGCCTCCCCCTCTAGTCTCTGAGCTTTTTGTGGGCAGGAGTGTGCCTGTTTGTTGTTATATTGTACTCTCTCAAGTGCTTAGTACAGTGCTTTACACACAGTAAGCACTCAATAAATATGATTGAATGACTGAATGGATCCTCTTTAAAGCCCTCAATCACATTGCTCCTTCGCACCTCACCTCCTTATTCCAAACCAGCCCGCACACTTCACTCCTTTAATTGGCCAACCTCCTCACTGTACCTCAGTCTCGCCTCCGAACTCTGCCTCGCCTCTGTCCTCCCTTTTCGTATCCGACAGATTCATTCATTCATTCATTCATTCAATCGTATTTATTGAGCGCTTACTGACAGATGTGACTCTCCCCTCTGCAAAGCTTTATTGAAGACACATCTCCTCCAAGAGCTCTTGCCTAACTAACCTCTCCTTTCCTCTTTTCCCATTCCCTTCTACATTGCCCTGACTTGCTCCCTTTATTCACCACCAGCGGGGCTCAGTGGAAAGAGCATGGGCTTTGGAGTCAGAGGTCATGGGTTCAAATCCTGGCTCCACCACTTGTCAGCTGTGTGACTTTGGGCAAGTCACTTAACTTATCTGTGCCTCGGTTCCCTCATCTGTAAAATGGGGATTAAGACTGTGAGCCCCCCGTGGGACAACCTGATCACCTTGTAAACTCCCCAGCGCTTAGAACACTGCTTTGCACATAGTGCTTAACAAATGCCATCATCATCATTATTATTATTATTATTATTATTCATTCAATCCTATTTATTGATGCGGGCTAGGGATCGTCAGCAAGACTGGTGAGACTGCGGCACTGTGAGAAGGTTAGCTAGCACTAGAGAAGCGAAGTGCGTGAGCTGGGTTGTAGAAAAAGAAACGCGGATGAGTTATGGGCGGCCAAGGTGATGGAGTGTTTTGAAATCAACGATGAGGAATTTTGTTTTAATACGGAGGTGGATGAGCAACCACTGGATTACCAAATCCGTTAAAAAAAAATAGCTACCCCGGTATTTATACAGTGCTTTACTCATAGTAAATGTTTAACAAATATCACAAACAGCCTGGTTTCTGAATTTCTACCATCATCACTCAGCTGAAAGAATTCAGGAGTGGAGGAAGCAGACTATTTGTGCTAGAACAGAGCCCAGCAATTCATGTTGTGCTTTGAGGCTGCTTTACTGGCAGGCAGTTTTATTTTTACATCCTTAAAAATTTGACTTTTCATTTTCTAAAAACTCAGGGGATACAATCGAGGGAAAAAAGAAATCACACTTTAAATGTTGGTATTTGAAGGAGCAACAGCTAGCAATAATACCGATTGAAGACACTAATAAAGAGCATTTTCAAATTACTTAGCAGTGCCATTATCACCTCCTTGTGCCACCCACTTGAAGAAGACCAGCCTTAAAAGATAAAAGGTAAGAAGCATCAGGAAAGTTAAGGGATAAATAATTCACACTTCTTGACCACTTTAATAAAGTCTGAAGTGCGAAGCATAGGTTACAAGTTTCACCACTTCGATAATGGCCCTTAAAATTTGATTGGATTCTTGCTGTTTTCGCCTATCAGATTTACTTTCGAAATGGAGTCTTTCTTCAGATCGTCTTAGAAGACAAGCAGCAAGACCTAGTGGAAAGGCCATGGGTTTGGGAGTCAGAAGAACTGGGTTCTAATCCCGGCTCTGCCGCATACCTGTGGTGTGACCTTGGACAAGTCACTAAGCCTCCCTGTGCCTCAGTTCCCTCATCTGCAAAATGTTCTTTTTCCTGCTTATTCTGTGAGCCCCATGTGGAACCTGATTAACTTGTATATACCGCAGTGCTTAGTATAGTGCTTGGTACATAATAAACACATAACAAATACCACAGTTATTATTATCTTCTTAGACAAAAACCACTGCCTTGGTATAGTCTATTCCAGTGGTCTAATTACCCCTGGAACAAAGAAGTTCTTTCTTAAGTATAACCAAACTTTTCCTTCAGTAGTGTGGCCTAGTGAAGTGAACACCTGTATATATGTATATATGTTTGTACATATTTATTACTCTATTTTACTTATACGTATTTTTCTATTTATTTTATTTGGTTTATATGTTTTGTTTTGTTGTCTGTCTCCCCCTTCTAGACCGTGAGCCCGCTGTTGGGTAGGGACTGTCTCTATATGTTGCCAACTTTACTTCCCAAGCGCTTAGTACAGTGCTCTGCACACAGTAAGTGCTCAATAAATACGATTGAATGAATGAATCTGGGTATGAACTCTCATAAAGTTAGAATAAATTCCCAAAGAACTCTCTCAGCAAATCAAGTCAGCCCCACAGAACTTATATACTGATCTGTAATTTATTTGCATATAATAATAATAATAATGGCATTTATTAAGCACTTACTACGTGCAAAGCACTGTTCTAATTCATTCATTCATTCAGTCGTATTTATTGAGCGCTTACTGTGTACAGAGCACTGTACTAAGCGCTTGGGAAGTACAAGCTGGCAACATATAGAGACAGTCCCTACCCAACAGCGGGCTCACAGTCTAGAAGGGGGAGACAGACAACAAAACAAAACATATAAACCAAATAATAGAAATAGAGAAGTTAAGTGACTTGCCCAAGGTCACACAGCAGACATGTGGCGGAGCCGGGATTCGAACCCATGACCTCTGACTCCAAAGCCCGGGCTCTTTCCACTGAGCCACGCTAATAATAATAATAATAATGGCATTTACTAAGCACTTATTATGTGCAAAGCACTGTTCTAAGCGTTGAGGAGATTACAAGGTGATCAGGTTGTCCCAAGGGGGGGGCCTCACAGTCTTCATCCCCATTTGACAGATGAGGTAACTGAGGCACAGAGAAGTGAAGTGACTTGCCCAAAGTCATACAGCTGACAACTGGCACAGCCAGGATTTGAACCCATGACTTTGACTCCAAAGCCCGGGCTCTTTCCACTGAGTCGTGTTGCTTCTCCAAATGACTTGCCCAAGGTCATGCAGCAGACATGTAGAGGAGCGAGGATTAGAACCCAAGTCCTTCTGATTTCCAGGCCCGTGCTCTATCCACTAAACAACGCTGCTTCTCAATAATTGTGGTATTTATTAAGCGCTTACTCTATGCCAAGCACTGTACTAATTGCTGGGTTGGATACAAGCAAGTCGAGTTGGACACAGTCCCTGTCTTGTGTGGGACTTACAGTCGCAATCCCCATTTTACAGGTGAGGTAACTGAGGCACAGAGACGTAAAGTGACTTGCCCAAGGTCACACAGCAGACATGTGGCAGAGCCAGAATTAGAACCTCTAAACTTCTGACTCCACCGTGATGCTTCTCATAGTTTTATCTGTTCCCAGAGCAGAGGGAGGGTCACAAGCTAGGGAAGCCATTTTTGTCTCCCAGGCAGTGGAGTTATTTCTTGGTGTTTTTTTCTGATTTTATTACTTTGGCTGTGGAAGGCCGAGAAACCTCTCCTGGCTAAGGATGACGTTGAGTGATCGGTGAAGTTCAGTCAGTTGTTCAAAGTCTCCTCCGGAGCTTTGTCACGTGCTTCATAACCAAGGGGTAGGTGCCCAACTCTGAAGGGTACTTCCCAAGCGCTTAGTACAGTGCTCTGCACACAGTAAGCGCTCAATAAATGCGATTGATGATGATGATGATGAAGGGTGGCCCTGGTGACCGCGGTTACCCAGATCGAGGCAGAGAAGGCGTAATAAACAGAGACTGGAAGCTCGACTGGAAGCTCACTATACGCAGGGAACATACCTACCAACTCTCTTATACTGTACTCTCTCAAGTATTTAGCAGCGCTGCTCAGTGGAAAGAGCATGGGCTTTGGAGTCAGAGGTCATGGGTTCAAATCCTGGCTCCACCACTTGTCAGCTGGGTGACTTTGGGGAAGTCACTTCACTTCTCCGTGCCCCAGTTCCCTCTTCTGTAAAATGGGGATTAAGACTGTGAGCCCCCCGTGAGACAACCTGTAACCTTGTAACCTCCCCCGTGCTTAGAACGGTGCTTTGCATGTAGTAAGTGCTTAATAAATGCCATTATTATTATTATTATTATAGTCCACTTCTTTGCGCACAGTAAGTACTCAATAAACACCATTGATGGATTGATTGGTAGTAGGCTAGGAAAGCCAGTATTTCTGTCCCTCAGATTATGTGGTTTTGACTTTTTAGACTGTGAGCCCACTGTTGGGTAGGGACTGTCTCTATATGTTGCCAACTTGTACTTCCCAAGCGCTTAGTACAGTGCTCTGCACACAGTAAGCGCTCAATAAATACGATTGATTGATTTATGTTCTTTCTATTCTTATTTTTTTGACTCAGAAGGGGTGAGAGTTCTCCTAGATAAAGCTGGTGCTTTGTGACTAGTAGAGATGAGTAAGTTGTTCTGAAGTAGCACTCCTTCCCATTCAGCGATTCCCTAACAACCAAATGGTACTCCCACAGTTTTTACCTATTTTTTTCCAATCATCTCATCATCATCATGTTACTTGGAAAGCGCTGATTACATGTCAAGCACTGTTCTGAGCACTGGGGTGGATACAAAATAATCAGGTTGAACGCAATCCTTCTTCAACATGCCGCTCAAAATCTAAGTAGGAGGGAGAACAGAAGCAGCGTGGCTCGGTGGAAAGAGCACAGGCTTTGGAGTCAGAGGTCGTGGGTTCAAATCCCGGCTCCACCACTTGTCAGCTGTATGACTTTGGGCAAGTCACTTAACTTCTCTGTGCCTCAGTTACCTCATCCATAAAATGGGGATTAAGGCTATGAGCCCCACGTGGGACAACCTGATCACCTTGTAACCTCCCCAGCACTTAGAACAGTGCTTTGCACATAGTAAGCGCTTGATAAATTCCATCATTATTAGAACAGGTATTGAATCCCCATTTTAAAGGTGAGGGAACTAAGGCAGAGAGAAGTGAAGTAACTTGCCCAACGTCACACAGCAGGCAACCGCTCCTTCCTCCTTCCTCTCCCCCTCCCCATCCCCCCCCACCCTTCTTCCTTCCTCTCCCCCTCCCCATCCCCCCCCGCCCTACCTCTTTCCCCTCCCCACAGCACCTGTACATATGTTTGTACAGATTTATTACTCTATTTTACTTGTACATGTTTACTATTCTATTTATTTTATTTTGTTAATATGTTTTGTTTGGTTGTCTGTCTCCCCCTTCTAGACTGTGAGCCCATTGTTGGGTAGGAACTGTTTCTATATGTTGCCAACTTGTACTTCCTAATCAGTCAATCAATCAGTCGTATTTATTGACCACTTACTGTGTGCAGAGCACTGTACTAAGCACTTGGGAAGTACAAGTTGTCAACATATAGAGACAGTCCCTACCCAACAGTGGGCTCACGGTTAGAAGAGGGAGACAGAGAACAAAACCAAACAACCAAACAAAACCACTGTACTAAGCGCTTAGTACAGTGCTCTGCACACAGTAAGTGCTGAATAAAGACGATTGAATGAATGAATGAGCTGGCAGAGCTGGGATTAGAACCCAGGTCCTCTGATTCCCTGGCCCGTGCTCTTTCTTCCATCAGGCCACGTGCTTCTCATAGAGGCCAATTGGGCACCAAGCAAGTTCTGCTGCTGAGAGGGCACACAAAATTATTCTGGTCCAGGACCACAGACAACATTTGGTTTCCCACTAAAGTCTCCAACAATTAGTACAGCAGTGGTTATGAGGTGTACAAACGGGTCAAGGACAGACAGGGATGCTCTGTTCTTCGGCCACAGTCTGTTAACTATGTCTGACAATCACCAACTCACTACAATGTGAAATAGCACCATTATATGCTACCACGCTTGGCTGATCCTTCGTGGTGTGGAACACGACTGCAGAATTTTTTTCCTATGGTATTTGCTACGTGCTTAATATGTGCCAAGTACTGTACTGAATGCTGAAGTAGACACAAGGTAGGCATGTGGGACACAGTCCGTATCCCGCATGGGGCTCACAGTTTTAATCTCCATTTCACAGGTGAGGTAACTGAGGCCTAGAGAAATGAAATGACTTGCTTAAGGTCAAAGATAAAAAAAATGGCGGGGTCAGGATTAGAACCCAGGGCCTTTTGTCTCCCAGGCTCATGCTCTCTCCACTGGGCTACTGCTGTATGACTTTGGACAAGTCACTTCACTTCTCTATTCCTCAGTTACCTCATCTGTTCCTCCCCCTCTCCATCCCCCCTGCCTTACCTCCTTCCCTTCCCCACAGCACCTGTATATATGTATATATGTTTGTACGTATTTATTACTCTAATTTACTTGTACATATCTATTCTATTTTGTTAATACGTTTTGTTTTGTTCTCTGTCTCCCCCTTCTAGACTGTGAGCCCTCTGTTGGGTAGGGACCGTCTCTATATGTTGCCAACTTGTACTTCCCAAGCGCTTAGTACAATGCTCTGCACACAGTAAGCGCTCAATAAATACGATTGATTGATTGATCTGTAAAATGTGGATTGAGACTGTGAGCCCCATGTGGGGCAGGGATTGTGTCCCACCCAGTTTACTTGTATCCACCCCAGCGCTTAGTGCAGTGCCTGGCACATAGTAAATGCTTAATGAATACCACAGTTATCTGTGAAATACTGTAGAGGAAGAACTAGCAGAATTTAGACACAATCTGAAGATGGAGGAGAATGATGGGGATGGTCAAAGATTAATAATTGAGGTAATAATTGTTAAGCAATTACTATGGGCCAAGCACTGTACTAAACACTGGGGTTAATGCAAGATAATCAGGTTCCACATGGGACTTACAGTCTAAGTAGGAAAAAGAACAGGAATTGAAGCACCATTTTTCAGATGAGAGAAATGAGGCACAGTGACTAGTGTAAGTCAGTCAGTTAATCAACAAATACCAACATTATTATTATTATATTTATTGAGCGGTTACTGTGGGCAGAGCACAGTGCTCTGCCCACAGTAAGCGCTCAATAAATACAATTGAATGAATACAATATAGCAATAAATGGACACAATCCCTGCCCACAAGGAGCTTACAGTATGGGGGGAGATAGACATTAATATAAACAAATAAGTAAATGATATGTACATAAGTGAGAAGGGGCTGGGGGGGGGGGGGATGAATAAAAGGAACAAATCAGAGTGACGCAGAAGGGAATGTGAGAAGAGGAAAGAAGACCTTAGTCAATAAGGTCATACAACAGGCAAGTGACCCAGCCGGGATTAGAACCCAGATCCTCTGACTCCGAGGCCACTGCTCTTCCGCTAGGCCATGCTGCTTCTTAGATAACACCAAGGTTTCAAGCTTCTGGGACTAGGAGGATGGTGGCCTTGACTATAGAGTTGTGAAAGTTAGCCAGAAGGGAAGGCTTATAGTTAGCAAGAAAGAGAGGCTTAGGAGGAAACTGAAGTTTTAGGTGCCAGAGGACCAAGTGCACGAGGGGATTTCTCAGAGGCAGATGATTTAGTTGGTGAGGCAGATGAAAGTTAGGACTGGAAATGTAGATTTGCGTGTCATCACATAGGAAAGTAGCTGAAGCCGTGTATGTGGATGAGCTCCTCTGCCACATGCCTGCTGGGTGGCCTTGGGTGAGTCACCTAACATCTCTGAGGCTCAGTTTCCTCGGCCTTAAAACGGAGATTCAATATCCGTTCTCCCTCTACACAGACTGTGAATCCATTGAGGGATAGGGGCTGTGTCCCAGCTGGTTGTCTTGGAACTACCCCAATGCTTAGTTCAGTGTTTGACACGTAGTAAGCGCTTAACAAAACCGCCATCATCATCAGAAGATAGTAATCAAAGACTACTCTCTATAGATTAGGACTTTGAAATGTATAATGACTGTTCCTTGATGTTCAATAGGTACAAATCTTAACGCTCCAGTAATTTCTGTGTGTCTCCCAGAAGAAGCATCATGGCCTAGTGGAAAGAGCTTGGGCCTGGGAGTTAGAGGACCTGAGTTCTAATCTCAGCTCTTGTCTGTTTCTCTGCTATGGGACCTTGGGCAAGTCACTTAACTTCTCTGTACCTGAGTTCTCCTGTTCTCCCTCCTACTTAGACTGTGAGACCCATATGGGACAGGACTGTGTCCAACCTACTTAATCTTATATCTACCCCAGCAGTTAGAACAGTGGTAGACACATAGTAAGTGCTTAAAATTGCCATAAAAAATGACAGGTTGGTCTTCATGATTCTATTTTCTTTAATTTTGTGTATCTGTGCATCATTGGACAGTGCTAGTAGAAGCAACATGGCTTAGTGGATAGAGCACTGGAGTCAGAAGTACTTGGGTGCTAATCCTGGCTCCGCTACTTGTCTAATGTGTGACCTTAGGCAAGTCACTTAACTTCTCTGGGGCTCAGTTACCTCATCTGTAAAAATGGGGATTAAAACTGTGAGTCCATGTGGGCCGTGGATTGTGTTCAACATGATTAAGCTGTATCTAAACCAGCATTTAGAACAGTGTTTGTCACATGCTAAGCATTTAGCAAGTACTATTATTATTATTTTTATTACTATTACTTGGTAAGTAGAAGAATTTGGTGATGGGCTTCACCTGATCGCAGATAACTCTCTTTTGTTGTGGGAGGGATTTGTGAGTTAAGCTGGCTTAAGTTTTACAGTTGGGCAAATGTGTTAATTTTTGAAAGGATTTGGTAAATAGCTGCATGCCATCTTGTCAGTGTGCTTCCAATGCATTCACGGGAACTTAACAGGTCCTGGGTAACCGTCTCAAGGATTTTTGATGATGCTCAGATGATGCTGTCTTTCCCATCTCTGTAGACAACACCACTATCCTCTCTCTCTCACAAGCCCATAACCTTGGCATTGTCCTCGACACATCTCTCTCATTCCTCTGTCACCAACTCCTGTTGGTTCTACCTTCAATGCTAAATTCCTCCCTTTCCTCTCCAAGCACATATCCTATTCCACCATGACTACTACTACTACATAATATAATAATAATAATAATAATAATAATAATGATGGCATTTGTTAAGCACTTACTATGTGCAAAGCACTGTTCTAAGCTCTGGGGAGGTTACATTGTGCCACGGGGGGCTCACAGTTTTAATCCCCATTTTCCAGATGAGGTAACTGAGGCCCAGAGAAGTGAAGTGATTTGCCCAAAGTCACACAGCTGACAGTTGGCAGAGCCGGAATTTGAACCCATGACCTCCAACTCCAAAACCCATGCTCTTTCCACTAAGCCATGCTGCTGCTTCTACATCTGCGTCCTCGCTGACCTTCCGGCCTCCTGTCTCTCCCCACTCCAATCCACATTTCACTCGGATGCGCAGATCATTTATCAACAAAAACGTTAAGTCTAGGTCTCTCCAGTCCTCAAGAACCTCCAATGGCTGTCTATCCACCGCCGCATCAAACAGAAAATCCTTACCATTGACTTCAAAGCATTCAGTCAGTTCACCCCATCCTCCTCACCTCACTAATCTCCTACAGCCTAGCCTCCACACCAGCTTTCCGAGAAGTAGAGTGGCTCAGTGGAAAGAGCCTGGGCTTTGGAGTCGGAGGTCATGGGTTCAAATTCCAGCTCCTCCACTTGTTAGCTGTGTGACTTTGGGCAAGTCACTTAACTTCTCTGGACCTCAGTTCCCTCATCTGTAAAATGGGGATTAAGACTCTGAACCCCCCGTGGGACAACCTGATCACCTTGTAACTCCCCCAGCGCTTAGAACAGTGCTTTGCACATAGTAAGCACTTAATAAATGCTATTATTATTATTATTATTATTATTATTATTATTATCTTGTCTATCTCACTACTGACCCTTTTCCCACATCCTCCCCCTAGCCTGGAACTCCCTTCCGCTATATATGTGCCAGACCACTACTCTCTCTACTTTAGAAGCATTATTAAGGTGACATCTTAATGATGGGATTTATTAAGCGCTTACTATGTGCAAAGCACTGTTCTAAGCACTGGACATCTTCTTCCAGAGGCCTTCCCCAATTAAGCCCCTTTTCCCCAGCTCATTTTCCCTTTGCCTCGTCTGTGCACTTCGATCTGTGCCTTCATTCTTTCATTCAGTCACATTTATTGAGCACTCACCGTGTGCACTTTACTAAGAACTGACAGTAGAGAAGCAGCATGGCTCAGTGGAAAGAGCCCGGGCTTTGGAGTCAGAGGTCATGTGTTCAAATTCCAGCTCTGCCAGTTATCAGCTGTGTGACTTTGGGCAAGTCACTTAACTTCTCTGTGCCTCAGTTTCCTCATCTGCAAAATGGGGATGAAGACTGTGAGCCCCCCGTGGGCAATCTGATCACCTTGTAACCTCCCCAGCGCTTTGAACAGTGCTTTGCACATAGTAAGCGCTTAATAAATGCCATTATTATTATTATTACAATGTAACCATAAACAGACACATTCCCTGCTCAGAGCAACCTAATCTTTGGACATTTGATATTTGCCTGCCTCCAACCCCACAGCACTTCTGTACATATCTTTAAATTATGTTAATCACTTATTCATATTAATGCCTGCATCCCCCTCTGGACTGTATGCTCATTCTGGGCAGAGAACATGTCTGCTAATTCTGTTGTACTCTCCCAACTAATTACTACAGTGCTCTGCTTATATTAAGTGCTTAATATATATGAATGATTGATTGATCAGAGTCTCATGAGATGAAAGTTTTTTTCCAGAGTACTGGAATAAAGTTCCTCATCCTTCATCTTAAGCAATGCAGCATAGTTTCAATTTAACAAGATTGAACCTGTTCCACAACCATATTTTACCCTATTAGACAATGGGAATAGAGTCAGGGAAAATTAAACTTTGCCATAGCCTGCATATTATTTGTGAAGTAGCTATGGATCATGCATTTTCTTTCTCCCTGTTTCATTTCACATCTCTTTTTTTTCATTTTCTGTCTCCTCTTTCTTATCTGAAATTATGCACTCTTTCTTCTTTTTCCCTCTTTCTTTCACCTTCAATTTTTTTTTCCTGTTCTGTCCTCTCTTTTTTCCTCTCCTATTCTGTCCCACTCTTTCCTTTTGTTTCTCTTTCTGATCTTTTTTTTCCCTTCCCTGGTTTTCTTACTCACTCTTTCCTTCTGTCTTGCTCACTTGCTTCTCTTTTCCTCCTCCTCATCCCCACCTGTCTTATTAAATGTCTGTGTGTCCACAAACCTATTCTACGTCTTTGCCTTTCAGACTCTATTTTTAATCATTCTTCTGGCAGTCCCCAAAATAGACTTTCTATCAACCCCTTTTTAAGCGACTGAAGATTGCCCAGCAACATGAAAAGGTTTCAGCATTTTATATCTTGATGTGTTATCCACACACCATACGGTACATCATTAGTCAATTTATTTTCTTGAAAAACATGAGTGGGGTATTTTTTTCCTTTAAAAAAAGCTTATTCATTTCCCATTTTAAATCTATGAGTCAAGGTATCTATAGAGAGAGGTGAGTAAGAGGGAAAATAACAACAACAAATCATAAGGATCCCGGTTATATATGGCTTTTTGATCGTAAACATAGCCTACGTTCTTATCCCATTGTTGGATCTATTACTTTACTTCTGTTTTCTACTTCCTGATCATACTTTCCCCCTTGTACTTTTCCGTTTTCAGATGAGTTTTCACTGGATTTTATATTCAAAATAGTTATAGTTCCTTTGTGTTGCAAAATCTCTGATCTCTAAAATAAAACCAGATACAGGAAAGATTGCAGCTATATGGTTACTGAGCAGGGTGACAAACTCTTTTTTTTCTCTAATACCTGTAATTTACATTGGAATAACATTTTGGGGTTTTGATAGATCACAGGCATGACACTGCATGGAATTTTTAGTAGTCTTCTTTAATAATAATAATAATTATTATTTGTTAAGCGCTTACTATGTGCCAAGCACTGTTCCAAGCACTGGGATAGATACAAGGCAATCAGGTGGTCCCATGTGGGGCTCACTTTAGCAGTAAGAGGGTGGAAATTTATTTGCACCTTCATGTTAGTCCTGATTTCAGACCATGTTAAAAAGATAAAGCACTTCCCCTATCCAGGAGAATCTTGTCTCATGAAATGTATTTAAAGATACGTTTTATGCCCTATCCATATATGATATTAACTGAGAGGAGGTAGGAAAAATGGGGTTTGAGGTAGAGTTTTTTTACAGCCTCATACACCCACTAGACCGTAAGCTCCTTGAGAGCAGGGATCATGTCTACCAACTCTGCTGAACTGTACTTTCCCCAGCACTTAGTACAGTGCTGTGCACATAGTAGCTCAGTAAATTCCACTGATTGACTGATTGGTGGAAGTGAGAGCTCCTGATCTCCCAAGACAAATGGAAATTAGTGTTAGAAAATAAAACTTTTTCCAAAAAATACCAGGAGAACTTGGTAAGAGGAAAAACATGCCTTGTGGTCAGTTTCTCACATTGAATCATTTGTCAAGTGTCCATTAGACCAAAGATTATCTGTGAGCAAAAACTGTGTTTTCAAGAATAACCAAAACATGCCTTACAAAAGAAAATGTAGTGCTGTCTGTGGCATCTTGGATTTATGGTTTCTTAAATGGATACATTTTGGTTAAGACTGATCTGGCAGTCTGACCTTATGCAGCACATTAGTTACCATGAGTAGTAATCAAAGGCTGAATAGCCATATTTTAAACTCTTTTGTAGTCTCCAGCCTTCTTAACAGTGTTTCCACTGCAGTAAAGATTTAGAATTTTGTATGTAGGCAACATGCAGATTCATTCCAAAAGTTCAGCTCACCTCTGCTCTCTTAACAATCACCCCCACCCTTCTCATTCAAATGGCTCTGGTGGCCGAGATCAATTTTCCTGGCCAGGTCCTATCCTGCTGCCTGAATTCCCTTTCTCCCAACCCTACTCCTATTAAGAAGAGCTGAATCTAGGGAATTTGGGGTATCCTTCTCCAATCTCATCCTGAAGATCTGGGACCCTTAAGAACAAAATCCCATGCTGGAGTATAATAAATAATAATAATAATAATGGCATTTATTAAGTGCTTACTATGTGCAAAGCACTGTTCTAAGTGCTGGGGAGGTTACAAGTGATCGGGTTGTCCCACGGGGGGCTCACAATCTTAATCCCCATTTTACAGATGAGGTAACTGAGGCACAGAGAAGTGAAGTGATTTGCCCAAAGTCACACAACTGATAATTGGCGGAGCTGGGATTCAAACCCATGACCTCTGACTCCAAAGCCCGTGCTCTTTCCACTGAGCCAGTGCTTACTATGTGCCAAGCGCCCTTCTAAGCATATATATGCTTAGAAGCATATATATATATATATATATATATATATATATATATGGTTGTACATATTTATTACTCTATTTATCTATTTATTTATTTATTTTACTTGTACATTTCTATCCTACTTATTTTATTTTGTTGGTATGTTTGGTTCTGTTCTCTGTCTCCCCCTTTTAGACTGTGAGCCCACTGTTGGGTAGGGACTGTCTCTATGTGATGCCAATTTGTACTTCCCAAGCGCTTAGTACAGTGCTCTGCACATAGTAAGCGCTCAATAAATACGATTGATTGATTGATTGATAGGGCAGATACAAATTAATTAGGCTGGCCACAGTCCCTGTCCCACATGAGGCTCACAGACTAAGTCGAAGGGAGAACAGGCATTGAATACCCAGTTTACAGATGAGGCTCTTGGAATGGGATCTGAGAAAGGATGAAGGACCGTGATGAAGGAGATGGCTCAGTCCCCCTCATGCCTGGTTCTTTCCTTACAACATTTCCCTCTGGGCTTTCCCTCCCACCATTTACTCACCCTTATCCCTCTTTTTCCCTTCGCCAATCTCTCATATGTCTCCCATCAGCCCGAGCCATAGAAACCCATCAGCCAACTTTAGCCCTTATGAATGTATACCCACCCTCAGAACTCCCATATATCTTTATTCAACTGTACATTCAATTATTTATTTTGACGACTCTAGTTGTATTTTTTATGTCTGTCCACCCCTTTAGAATGTAAGTTCTTTGTGGATTCCTTATATGTGTATTTTCCAAGCACTTACTATACAATGCATCACAGCAAGTGGATTCTGGGAGGCTTTTATATGGTATTTTTTAAATGCTTACTTTGCACCAGATACAAGCTAATCAGGTTGGACTTAAGAGCACGGGTTTGGGAGTCAGAGTTTGTGGGTTCTAATCCCTCCTCTGCCACTTATCAGCTGTGTGACTTTGGGCAAGTCACTTAACTTCTCTGTGCCTTGGTTACCTCATCTGTGAAATGGGGATTAAGACTGTGGGCCTTACGTGGGACAACCTGATCACCTTGTATCCCCCCCAGCACTTAGAACAGTGCTTGGCACATAGTGAGCGCTTAACAAATACCATAATTATCATTATTATTATGTCCCACATAGGGCTTACAGTCTTAATCCCCATTTTGCAAATGAGGAAACTGTGGTCCAGAGAAGTTAAGTGACTTACCCAAGGCCACACGGCAGACAAGTGGCAGAGCTAGGATTAGACAACAGATCCTTCTGATTCCCAGAGCTGTGCTCCGACTACTAGTCCATGCTGCCTCTCTCTGGGTGCACAATAAAAATTACTAGTACTACTACAGTTTCAGCCATAAAGCAATAGCCAAGATCCTGGAAAAACTTGCTGAAAGGAAATCTCATTATCAGAGAAAAAGGCAGTTACTAACTAAACCGATTAACAGGAGGATGGGTCATTCATTTACCTGACCACTTGATTCATCAGAGAGAACCAAGAAGAAGAAGATTGAAAGGAGGGGCTAGCATTCTTGCCGGAAAGTTTGAGAAGATATGAATTGGAGACAGAAAAGTGAGATCTTTAGGATTCAGACCGGAGAGTCTCTGAGTGATCAACCTCCGCTCCCCCGGAAGAACAATGTTGTGACAGCCTGGGATCCCCCCCATCAGTGTCGTACCAACCTGAAGTTGGTCGGTCAGTCGATCATATTTACTGAGCCCTTACTGTATGTAGAGCACTGTACTAAATGCTTGGGGAGTACAGTATAATAGTATAACAGACACATTCCCCATCCACAACAAGCTTGCAATCTAGAGGGCGAGACAGATGTTGATAGAAATAAATATATTTCAGATCTGTACCTAAGTGCTATGGGGCTGGCGGGGAGGCAGGGTGGGGAATGAATGAAGAGAGAAAATCAGGGCGACAGAAGGGAGTAGGAGAAGAGGAAAGGGGGGCTTAGTCTGGGAAGGCCTCTGAGAGGACATGGGCCTCCAATAAGGCTTTGAAGGTTGGGAAAGAGCAATTGTCCGTCTGATATGAGATGGGAGGGTATTCCAGGCCAGAGGCAGGATGGTGGCTAGAGGTCAGGGGTGATATACACGAGATTGAAGTATAGTGAGAAGGTTAGCATTAGAGGAGTGAAGTGAGCGGGGTGGGTTGTCGTAAGAGAGTAGCAAGCTGCAGTCAGTCAGTAGTATTTATTGAGCACTTAATGTGTGCAGAGCCTTGTACTAAGCACTTAGGAGAGTACAACATACAATTAACAGACACATTCCCCACCCTCAATGAGCTTACAGTGTAGCAGGGGAGACAGACATTAATATAAATAAATACAATTATTACAGATATGCACATAAGTGCTGTGAGGCTGGAAGGAGGGATGAATGAAGGGGACAAAGAGTGACATAGAAGAGAGGGGGAGATGTAAGAGGGAATGTTTAGGGAGTACAGGTTGTTTACTTGTACATATTTACTATTCTATTGATTTTGTTAATGATGTGCATTTAGCTTTAATTCTATTTGTTCTGACGACTTGACACCTGTCCACATGTTTTGTTTTGTTGTCTGTCTCCCCCTTCTAGACTGTGAGCCCATTGTTGGGTAGGGACCATCTCTATATGTTGCCGACTTGTACTTCCCAAGCGCTTAGTACAGTGCTCTGCACACAGTAAGTGCTCAATAAATACGATTGAATGAATCCCAAAGGCTGTCACTTTCCTGGGAAGGGAAAACGCTTGAGGTTCCCAAAACTCTGTTGTTTCCACTAGGCATCCTAGAGTTGCTTTTTCAGTGATCCTGGGGCAGAGAGAGCTGGGCAAGCCCCAACATATCAATCGATCAATCAATGGTATTTATTGAGCGCTGGCTGTATGCAGAACTCTGTACTAAGCACCTAGGAGGGTACAATATATCAGCATTGTTCCCTGCCTACAAGGAGCTTAGGGTCTAATGACATGCATTCACCCACCAGAAGTACAGAAACTGAGTAACTAGGTACCGTGCCCTATTTTAAAGAACATGGTCTGCCACTGGCCTGCTGGGCAACCTGAGCAAGGCTCTTCACCTCTCTGTACTTCAGTTCCCTCATCTGTAAACTGGCAAAGAGGTAGCTGCTCCCCTGACTTCTTGTATTGTGAGCCCTGTGGGGGAAGGGAGACAGTCTTATCTGACACATGAGATACCAGTTATCTGAGCTGAGTACAATGCTTGGAATGTAATAAATGTTTAATAAATGCTAAAATAATAAATAATTGGTTGCTGGAATTTTTAAATTTAAGTTGTGCAGGGACCATCTCTATATGGTGCTGACTTGTACTTCCCAAGCACTTAGTACAGTGCTCTGCACCCAGTAAGCTCTCAATGACTACGATTGAATAAATGAATTAATGCCCTGAAGGGCACATTTTCCACTTGATGCATTAGTCACTTAACTTCTCTGTGCCTCAGTTACTTAATCTGTAAAATCAGGATGAAGACTGTGAGCTCCCTGTGGGACAACCTGTTCACCTTGCAACCTCCCCAGCACTTAGAACAGTGCTTTGCACATAGTAAGAGCTTAACAAATGCCATTATTATTACTAGAGAACCAGCATGGCTCAGTGGAAAGAGCGTGGGCTTTGGAGTCAGAGGTCATGGGTTCAAATCCCAGCTCTTACAACTGTTAGTTGTGTGACTTTGGGCAAGTCACTTAACTTCTCTGTGACTCAGTTACCTCATCTGTAAAGTGGGGATTAAAACTGTGAGCCCCCCTTGAGACAACCTGATCACCTTGTAACCTCTCCCGAGCTTAGTACTGTGCTCGGCACATAGTAAATACTTAATAAATGCCATTAAATAATAATAATAATTGTTAAGTCCTTACTATAGATCTCATTCGCTCCCACGGCTTCAACTATCATCTCTATGCTGATGACACCCAGATCTACATCTCTGCCCCTGCTCTCTCCCCCTCTCTCCAGGCTCGCATCTCCTCCTGCCTTCAGGACATCTCCATCTGAATGTCTGCCCGCCACCTAAAACTCAACATGTCCAAGACAGAACTCCTTGTCTTCCCTCCCAAACCCTGCCCTCTCCCTGACTTTCCCATCTCTGTTGACGGCACTACCATCCTTCCCGTCTCACAAACCCGCAACCTTGGTGTCATCCTCGACTCCGCTCTCTCATTCACCCCTCACATCCAAGCCGTCTCCAAAACCTGCTGGTCTCAGCTCCGCAACATTGCCAAGATCCGCCCTTTCCTCTCCATCCATACCGCTACCCTGCTCGTTCAAGCTCTCATCCTATCCCATCTGGACTACTGCATCAGCCTTCTCTCTGATCTCCCATCCTCATGTCTCTCCCCACTTCAATCCATACTTCATGCTGCTGCCCAGATTGTCTTTGTCCAGAAACGCTCTGGGCATGTTACTCCCCTCCTCAAAAATCTCCAGTGGCTACCGATCAATCTGCGCATCAGGCAGAAACTCCTCACCCTGGGCTTCAAGGCTGTCCATCACCTCGCCCCCTCCTACTTCACCTCCTTTCTCTCCAGCCCAGCCCGCACCCTCCGCTCCTCTGCCGCTAATCTCCTCACCGTACCTCGTTTTCTCCTGTCCCGCCATCGACCCCCGGCCCACGTCATCCCCCGGGCCTGGAATGACCTCCCTCTGCCCATCCGCCAAGCTAGCTCTCTTCCTCCCTTCAAGGCCCTACTGAGAGCTCACCTCCTCCAGGAGGCCTTCACAGACTGAGCCCCTTCCTTCCTCTCCCCCCTTGTCCCCCTCTTCACCCCCCCCATCTTACCTCCTTCCCTTCCCCACAGCACCTGTATATATGTATATATGTTTGTGTATATTTATTACTCTATTTATTTTACTTGAACATATCTATTCTATTTATTTTATTTTGTCATTATGTTTGGTTTTGTTCTCTGTCTCCCCCTTTTAGACTGTGAGCCCACTGTTGGGAAGGGACTGTCTCTATAAGTTGCCAACTTGTACTTCCCAAGCGCTTAGTACAGTGCTCTGCACACAGTAAGCGCTCAATAAATACGAATGATTGATTGATTGATAGTGTAAACTGTATTCTTGTACCCTGTCCCACATGGAGTTCGTGGTCTAAGTACAAGGGAGAACAGTATTGAATCTCTATTTTACAAATGTGGGAACTGAAGCCCAGAGAAGTTGTGACATGTCCAAAGTCATATAGCAAAGAAGTGACAGAACTAGGATTAGAACCCTGGTCCTCTGATTTCCAGGCCCTTGCTTTTTCCATGTGCTATTTGCTTTCCCAACCTCCAAATTTGAACTACATTAGAGAAGGACCGCAAAAGATATCCTGCCTTGTCTGAAGCCACGACTGTGAGGATTTGAGATATTTTTTTTTCCAGAAGACACTGAAATAGAGCATCAGGTAAATAGAGAAGTGAAGGACCCCAAAAGATATCCTGCCTTGTCTGAAGCCACGAGTGTGAGAATTTGAGATATTTTTTTTTCCAGAAGACATTGAAATAGAGCATCAAGTAAATAGAGAAGTGAATGAAAGTTGTGTCTCCCTCCCTCTCATCCTTTCTCTTGGTGTGATTGGACCACAATCCCTTCCGCAGATACTGCACTTTTCATCTTAAGGCTTCATGCTTGTACCCAGGTCTTGCCACCTAGACAGTTGCCATATTCTCCAGGGCTGCCTCAGTGAAAACCCTCTTTTTTATGTCATTTGTTTTGCACTTACTATGGGCCAGGTGCTGTTCTAAGCACTTGGGTATATACAAGGTAATCTAGTTGGACACCATCCCTGTCCCACATGGGGCTCACAGTCTTAATCACCATTTTACGAATGATTTAACTGAGGCCCAGAGAAGTGAAGCAACTTACCGAAGGTCACACAGCAGACCAACATTGGAGCTGGAATTAGAACCTTGGTCAATCTGATTCCCGGGCCTGGGCTGAATCCAATGGGCCAATGTTGGGAGAGGTAGAAAGGACAATAACAGTATGGCTAGTGAATAGAGCATAGGGTTAGGAGTCAGAAGAACTGAGTTCTATTGTGGCTCACCACTTGTCTGCTGTGTGTCCTTGGGCAAGTTACTTCACTTCTCTGTGCCTCAGTTACTTCATCTGTAAAACAGGGATTTAGACTGTGGGCCCCTTGTGAGACATGGACTATGCCCTATGTGATTAGTTTGTATCTACTCCATTGCTTAGTACGGTGCTTGGCACATAGTAAGTGCTTAAATACCTTAAAGGGGAAAAAAAAAGAAAAAGCCTGGGGAAATGGCCTCAGAAGAGGGCCCTTGGGAGCAGGATTTGAAATATGCCCCTAGAATTGAAAAGTCCAATATGCCAGCCTAAATCCACCATTTTTCCTGCCTCAAGAAAAATTTTGTTTTCTGATGATCAGCCTTTCCTCTCTTTATTTTTCAGGGTGGACAATTCAGAGGATCCTGTGTATGAAAGCTTAGAGGAGTTCCATGTTTTTGTCTTAGCCCATATATTAAGAAGACCGATCGTGGTTGTAGCAGACACAATGTTAAGGGACTCTGGTGGTGAAGGTAAGTTAATTTAGAAGGATGCAATGTATCAGTCTCCTCAGCAGATTTTTCATTTGTGATACTTATTGATGGAAAGGCAAAACAGTGTAGAATTTTTCCATATACTATGTAGGTAGAAAGTCGAAAGCTGAGGTTTTTTTTAAAATTGGAACTGAATTCATTATAATTTATTGACATTTGTAATGACTGAGCATAATTGGAGCTGACTAATTTGCCCCCATATATTTGAAATTCAAGTTATTGTACACCTTTTAGAGAAGCGGCGTGGCTCAGTGGAAAGAGCCCCGGCTTTGGAGTCAGAGGTCATGGGTTCAAATCCCTGCTCCGCCAACTGTCAGCTGTGTGACTTTGGGCAAGTCACTTCACTTCTCTGGGCCTCGGTTCCCTCATCTGTAAAATGGGGATTAAGACTGTGAGACCCCCGTGGGACAACCTGATCGCCTTGTAACCTCCCCAGCGCTTAGAACAGTGCTTTGCACATAGTAAGCACTTAATAAATGCCATTATTATTATTATTATTACCAACATATCCAAACTAATATCGATATGAATGCTTGAATAACTGGCTTTCCTTCTACTCAGGGTGGTGATATTTGTGTAGGTGCAGGCATTTGTGTGTATATCTATATATATCTATATAGATCTATATATATAGATATATATATAGATAGATAGATCTATCTATATATATCATATCTATATATCTATATATCTATATATAGATATACACACAAATAAAATATAACTTCTCTAAATTCTCATAATTGGAAGGATTCTCAGATCTTTTGCAACCTTTTGTGCGAGTATCATCAAAATTGCATCACTGTCCATCAGGTGAAAATTGGTCCAATTTTCCTAATGAAGCAAGCTGTAGAATGTGGTCCACTTTTCCAAGTCCCAGGATTAATAGGATTGAGTCAGTCAGTCAGGTTATGTACTGAGCACTTATGGTGTGCAGAGCACTGTATTGCATGCTTGGGAGTATACAATATAATAATATAGGGGACACATTCCCTCCCCACAATGAGCTTACAGTCTAGAGGGGGAGACAGACATTAATATGTCAATAAAATTATAGATATGTACATAAGCGCTGTGGTCCTGGGCGGAGGGTAATGAATGGAGGGAGCAAGTCATGGATACACAGAAGGGAGTGGGAGAAGAGGAAAGGAGGGCTTAGTCAGGGAAGGCTTCTTGGAGATGTGTCTTGAAGAAGTCTTTGAATGTGGGGAGAGTAATTGTCTGTTGGGGGGAGGGTGTTACAGGCCAAAGGTAGGACATGGGTGAAAAATTGGCAGTGAGATAAACGTGTTAGAGGCAGATGGAGAGTTAGGAGACCACCTTTTTGTTTTCGATTCTACCACTTTTTGGCTCTGTTTTATTTCAGTTACTATAGTTCCCTGAACCTCGGTTTGTCCAACAATGAGAGGAGTGCAATGTTTGTCGAGGAAATAAAGTACATGCTATAGGAGCTCTTCATGTTCCAACCCCCCATTGATTTCACCAGGAATCTCCTGACTTGTCGGGACTCTGGAATCCATATCTCTCTGTTAATAATAGTATTGATTTATGTATTGTAAATTATTTACCTATATTAATGTCTGTCTCCCCATCTAGAGTGCAAGCTCATTGTGGTCAGGGGCTGTGTCTACCAACTCTGTTGTATTCTCCTAAGCACTTAGTATTAATAATAAATAAAATAAATAATGGCATTTTTTATTAAGCGCTTACTTTGTGCAAAGCACTGTTCCAAGTGCTGGGGAGATTATATGGTGATCAGGTTGTTCCACGGGGGGCTCATAGTCTTTATCCCCGTTTTACAGATGAGGTAACTGAGGCACAGAGAAGTTAAGTGACTTTCCCAAAGTCACACAGCTGACAATTGGCGGAGCCAGGATTTGAACCCATGAACTCTGACTCCAAACCCCGTGCTGTTTCCACTGAGCCACCCTGCTTCTCTAGCATTGTGCTCTGCATACAGTTAGAGCCCAGTAAATACCATTGATGATGATGATGATGAGGGGAATCTCAGCATTGTCATTTGAAGTATTTTAATGGGCTTAATCTTCAATACCGGTTCTTGATACCTAAAAATTGTGTTTTTTTTTTGTCAATAGTAAAAACAAAATTTTATTTTTAATTAAAATCTATTGCAACTTTTGGGGAGATGTTCTACCTTGGATAGCTCTTTTCGGATTTTTCTTCTGTATTTTTAATAAGAAATGTGTCTAAAGTAATCCCTTTGCTTCTCCAAAATTTGACTCCTGACATTTTTATTGCCCACATGATTTAATCTTATGCTAGTTTAAGCACCTTAGTGGCTTGGATTTGATTAAGGGTGCAATTCAGAGGGCTTGGTAAATCCTGATGGAGAAGAAATGAAAGCCGCAAATAAACTCCTAGAAGCAAGCAGCTTTCATAAACAAGGAGAGAATACTGAAAATAAGATGAGAGAAAGAGTGCTCTCCAGAATGTTCCAGAAATGTTTCCTAGCCTGAGAAATCTAGTGCTTATACTGTTGAAAATATCCTAGAGCCAAATGGTTTTTTTTGTTTTTTTTTACTTATGTCACTATCATCATCATCATCATCATCAATTGTATTTATTGAGCGCTTAGTATGTGCAGAGCACTGTACTAAGCACTTGGGAAGTACAAATTGGCAACATATACAGACAGTCCCTACCCAACAGTGGGCGCACAGTCTAAAAGGGGGAGACAGAGAACAAAACCAAACATACTAACAAAATAAAATAAATAGAATAGATATCCAGATAGAGAGATGGCGGGCCAGAAACCACGACTCTGGGAACCTGCAGAAAGTTTCTGAAATCCCCGAAGTGACTATCCCGCACAGGACTGGGTGATGATAAACAGTGTAAATTACAATTGGAAATGTCTACAATTGGATGAGGAGCATTTGAAAAAAAAAAATGAGCTATGCCCCCTCACCCCCACCCTGCCTCACCACACCAACGATCCTTTGGTTCATATGGCAGGGAGCATGTCTACCAACTCTGTTACGTTCATTCATTCAATCAATCGTATTTATTGAGCGCTTACTGTGTGCAGAGCACTGTAGTTATGTGTTCTATTTCATTCTCCCAAGCACTTAGTACGATGCCCTGCCCACTGTAAGGGTTCAACAAATAGGATGGTTTGATATTTCCCGAATTCTGCTTGTCGTTTCAGCATTTGCACCTATTCCTTTCGGAGGAATTTACTTGCCGTTGGAAGTTCCGCCCAACAGATGCCACTGCTCACCTCTGGTTCTAGCTTATGACCAAGCCCATTTCTCTGCCCTTGTGTCCATGGAGCAAAAAGATCAGCAGAGAGAGCAAGGTGAGCCAAGATTCAAGTTGTGAAGGGGCACTGGTGCATGTGGTCAGAATGATTCAGAAGGCCATACCCTTTGGGTTTAAATCAGCGATCTGAATGGCCGGGATTTTACATTCATTTGGAATACGTGTGCATCATCAAGGATGATAGTAGGAATATGTTTTCAACGGTTCTTTGATATTTCCTGAAAAACCTTTGTTTTCATTAAAATCTGTAGATAGTCGTTTTGTCGTTAGAAATATCAATACAAAATCCAGCTGTGGGAGCCAGTAGATAATCAATCAATTGTATTTATTGAGTGCTTACTCCAGAGAGAGCGCTGTACTAAGCGCTTGGTGGAGTACAGTATGACAGAGTTGGTAGACACACTCCCCGCGCACAATGAGAGAGAAGCAGCATGGCTCGGTGGAAAGAGCACGGGCTTTGGAGTCAGAGGTCATGAGTTCAAATCCCGGCTCCACCAGTTGTCAGCTGTGTGACTTTGGGCAAGTCACTTAACTTCTCTGGGCCTCAGTTACCTCATCTGTAAAATGGGGATGAAGACTGTGAGCCCCCCGGGGGACAACCCTGATCACCTTGTAACCTCCCCAGTGCTTAGAACAGTGCTTTGCACATAGTAAGCATTTAATAAATGCCTTCATTATTATTATTATTATTAATGAGCTTACTGTTTAGAGGGGGAGAGAGACATTAAAGTAAATTAGTGATATGTACATAAAGTGTAGTAGGGCTTGGGGCGCTCCACTACTTGACTGTAAGCTACTTGAGAGCAGGGAACGTGTCTATCAACTCTGTTATGTTGTACTTTCCCAAGTGTTGGTACAGTGCTCTGCTCACAGTAAGCACTCAATAAATGTGCTCAGTAAATGGAGAAGAGTGTGGCCTTGTGGAAAGAGGATGGGGGCTTGGGAGTAATAGGACCTGAGTTCTAATCCCAGCCCTTCCACTTGTCTGCTGTGTGTCCTTGGGCAAGTCACTTAACTCTTCTGGATCTCAGTTCCCTCCTCTTTAAATGGGGATTCAGTACCTGTTCTCCTTCCTATTCAGACTGTTAGTCCCATGTCAGGCCTGAGGATCTTCTCTTTATCCCAGCGCTTAGTACGGTGCCTGACAGAAAGTAAGCACTTAACAGGTATTATTGTTACAAATAATAATAAATATTATTGATTAATTGATTGACTCCCTGCCGACAGGAGCTTACGAGGCTTCTCTCCTGTAACTATTATGGAGGGAGTCTGTGGAAGAGGGTTGAGTCCATTCTCAGAAAAGTGGACAACCAGCTAGCACAGGAATTGGCTACTTGAAACAAGACTGCCTTCTCTCTAGGATGGCCACTGATAATAATGGAGAGTATCAGTTCTTCCCTTTACCTTTGGGCCTCAGTTACTGATCTGTAAAGTGGGAATTGAGACTGTGAGCCCCAAATGGGACAGGGACTGTGTCCAACCTGATTAACTTGTATCTACCCCGGCACTTATTACAGTGCCTGGCACACTGTAAGCACTTAAGAAATACCGTAATTATTATTATCATCATTATCATTATTCTTATTATCGTTATTGAAGAGACCTTGCATCTGGGAGTCAGAAGGACCTGGGTTCTAATCCCAGCTCTGTCAGTTGCTGTCTGTGTAACCATGGGCAAGTCACTTAACTACTCTGTGCCTCTAGACTGTGAGCACTTTGTGGTCAGGAATATGTTTGTTGTTATATTGTACTCTCCCAAGTACTTAGTACAGTGCTTTGCACACAGTAAGTGCTCAATAAATACGATTGAGTGAATGAATGAATGTCTCTCAGTTTCCAAAATTGTAAGATGGGAGCCCCATTCCTGTTATCCATTTTACTCAGACTTTGAGCCTCATAGGGGACAAGACCTTATCATCATCAATCGTATTGAGCGCTTACTGTGTGCAGAGCACTGTACTAAGCGCTTGGAAGACCTTATCCAACCTAATTGTACCTATCCCAGTGCTTACAACAGTGTTGACACACAGTAAATGCTTAACAAATAGCATAAAATATCCTCCTTTTCATTTTCTCAATAAATCAATCAGTCATATTTATTGAGCATTTACTGTGAGCACAGCACTGTACAAACTGCTTGGGAGAGAACAATATAAAAAAATAATAGACACATTTCCTAGCCACAGTGAGCTTTCTTTCCCCATCTTCTTTCCGGTATGAAGAAAAACATAGATTACCACATTAAACTCCTCATTTTTGATAAATGCAACAAAACCATGCTGTTCCAAGGTTGATTCAAACAGTTCATAACTGAGCTCCACAGTTGCACCACAAGCAACAATATGAATGTCCCCATTCCAGAGGAGTTGTGACAATAGAGATGTAGGATCCCACCCGCTCTCATGACATAGTGGTATTCAGTCAGTCAGTCATATTTATTGAGCGCTTACTGTGGGCAGGGCACTGTAGTAAGCGCTTGGGAGAGTACAGTAGAGCAGTATAGCAGACACATTCCCTGCCCACAATGAGCTTACAGTCTAGAGATATACTTTCCATCCCTTCCACCAACTTCTTTGCCTGTCCTATGCTTATTATGTGCCAAGCACTGCACTAAACACTGGGATAGATACAAGATTCATTCAGCCGTATTTATTGGATTTACAGGATAATCCAACCCCTGTCCCACAAGGGGCTCATCATCATCATCATCAATCGTATTTATTGAGCGCTTACTGTGTGCAGAGCACTGTACTAAGCACTTGGGAAGTACAAATTGGCAACATATAGAGACAGTCCCTACCCAACAGTGGGCTCACAGTCTAAAAGGGGTCTGGAAATAGAGTCAACTCCCCAAACTAGGTTACCAGGACTACATAATCCCAAAATCCATAAGATATAGAAGGCCCTCTCTCCCCTAGAATCACCAAATATTCCCTTGTAATGACCCGTCAGCTCCTACAGATAGCCCTGAAATTAGTCTTTCTGATAACTGTTCCAGGAGCAGAATTGAACTAGCTAAAACTTTCCATTATGCAGCATGGCCTAGTGGGAAGAGCACAGACCTTGTTTAGACCTTGCGGAGGATCTGGATTGTGATCGCAGCTTTACTACTTATCTGCTGTGTGGTCTTGAGCAAGTTACTTAACTCCTCTGGGCCTCAGTTCCCTCATCTGTGAAATGGGGGGTTTATTAATTCTCTCCATCCCACTTAGACTGTGAGTCCCATTAAGGATTTGGTTATCAATCAATTAATCAATCAGTCGTATTTATTGAGCGCTTACTGTGTGCAGAGCACTGTACGAAGCGCTTGGGAAGTGCAAGTTGGCAACATATAGAGACAGTCCCTACCCAGCAGTGGGCTCACAGTCTAGAAGGGGGAGACAGAGAACAAAACAAAACATACTAACAAAATAAAATAAATAGAATAGATATGTACAAGTAAAATAAATAAATAAATAAATAGAGTAATAAATATGTACAAACATATATACATATATACAGGTGCTGTGGGGAAGGGAAGGAGGTAAGATGGGGGGGATGGAGAGGGGGACGAGGGGGAGAGGTAGGAAGGGGCTCAGTCTGGGAAATCTTGTATCTTAGTGTTTAATACATAGTAAGCACTTCACAAACACTACAGTTATCATTATTGATAACTCACCTCTGACTTTGATGACAAATGGGTAAGGTTCATTCAGTCAGTGGTATTTGTTGAGCGCTTACCCTGCTCAGCGTCAAGAGCATGGGCTTGGGAGTCAGAGGTCATGTGTTCTAATCCCAGCTCCGCCACATGTCTGCTGTGTGACCTTGGTCAAGTCACTTAACTTCTCTGAGCCTCAGTTACCTCATCTATAAAATGGGGATTAAGACTGTGAGCCCCACATGGGACAACCTGATCACCTTGTATTCCCCCCCAGCGCTTAGAACAGTGCTTTGCACATAGTAAATGCTTAACAAATGCCATTATTATTATTATTATTATTATTATTATTATTATTATTATTATCATGGTACTAGGCACTTGGGAGAGTACAATGGAACAGAGTTGGTAGACATTTTCCCAGCCCACAATGAGCTTACAGTCTATGAACCAGCTTAGACAAGTAAGAAACCTAGCTATTTGAAGTGTATGCTGTTTATTTTAGTAAATTTGCTTGTTGTGTAAAGGAACTAAGGCATGTATCCCTGAGAACTTACAAATTTACATTTGTAAATTGGGAGGCTGAACCAGATGGGGGTACTTTTTAGAGCTTTTATTGTGTAAGAGTAGACTGTGAGCCCATTTGGTGGGTAGGTACTGTCTCTATATGTTGCCAGCTTGTACCTCCCAAGCACTTAGTACAGTGCTCTGCACACAGTAAGTGCTCAATAAATACGATTGAATGAATTGAATGAATAAGAGTAGTAGTAATAGTGTTTATTGAGTATCCACTTGGTGCCACTGAGTCAGGCATTTGGGAAGGACAGAATAATGATGTGACAGCTCACAAGGAAATTACACTCTACTGGAGGAGACAAAATAGAAATATTTTCAGTACTTGAGGAATAAATGAAATGAGCAGATGTATAATAATGGTGGTATTTATTAAGCGCTTACTATGTGCAAAGCACCATTCAAAGCGCTGGGGAGGTTACAAGATGATCAGGTTGTCCCCCTGGTATTTATTAAGTGCTTACTATGTGCAAAGCACCATTCAAAGCGCTGGGGAGGTTACAAGGTGATCAGGTTGTCCCACGGGGGGCTCATAGTCTTAATCCCCATTTTACAGATGAGGTAACTGAGGCACAGAGAAGTTAAGTGACTTGCCCAAAGTCACACAGCTGACAGTTGATGGAGCTGGGATTCGAACCCATGACCTCTGACTCCAAAGCCCATGCTCTTTCCACTGAGCCACGCTGCTTCTCTGAGCCACGCTATATTATACACGATTGCTATGAAGAGCGTAAATGAGCACATAAGCAATGCCTCTCTCTAAAACATGTGTTATACAACCTGCATATATTTTATATCTGCTTTCAGATTTTGACTTTAGGGTTAGAATACGGTGTACGATCTGAAACAGAAAAAATGAATGGTTAAGCATCCGCTAATAGTAGCTGTGATGTATCAAAAATAGAAACAAGAGAAAAATAGCACATTTTGGTGTTGGCCAGGTGATATGAGTCAGAGATAGGAAACTATAAAAAAATATCTGTGAAACCAGTTGTTATGGAAATATCATGTTGCTTCTCTACAAGTAGTTATTTCCAGATATAAAACTTTTGCTAAAGAAAAAAAGTCTTTACATTTTCTAAAGTTTCCAACATTGAACTTCCAATGAGAACCAGACACTTGCCTCATTATTATTCTGATTTGGGTGCTTCGTATTTTTCCCACAATGTCTTTATGAAATAAGAAATCTGCTTTGGTTACTCTTTAGGAAGGGCATTATAATAATGTGAATTTTGGGAGTTGGAAACCTAAATCCTTCACTGTTTTTCCATTTTAAATTTCCATCATGTGGGGACCTGGAGAAAGGCGTATGAATGATTTATAGCTCTCAAAAAACCTCTGAGATGCTGCTGTCTGGGAATGGTGATGAGGAAATATTATGACCAAAGGTAGAAGAGTAGGCAAGAAAGCTGAACCTGTCAAGATTTTCAAACAAAATAGAGCCTATTGAGATGGCAAATGAGAAGATAATATGCCCCCGTGATCGTGCCTGAAA
Organism: Tachyglossus aculeatus; assembly: GCF_015852505.1. Classification (NCBI taxonomy): domain Eukaryota; kingdom Metazoa; phylum Chordata; class Mammalia; order Monotremata; family Tachyglossidae; genus Tachyglossus; species Tachyglossus aculeatus. The sequence continues at coordinate 65,231,420 of NC_052070.1, read as the reverse complement.
TCGCAGCGTTGCTGTAAATGGGTCATGGTAAAAGTGAATCCGTGAGACCGTCTTTCTTATCAATATCTAGAACCTTCAGCAGTTGCCCATCCAACGTCCTTACCTTCAGCTTTAAAACTCTCCATCACCTTGACCCCTCCTACCTCATCTCACTGCTCTCCATTCATTCATTCATTCAATCAATCGTATTTATTGAGCACTTACTGTGTGCAGAGCACTGTACTAAGCGCTTGGGAAGTACAAGTTTGCAACATATAGAGATGGTCCCTACCCAACAGCGGGCTCACCACAACCCAGCCCCCACACTTCACTCCTTTAATGCCCGTATACTCACTGTACCTCAAACTCGTTTATCTCACTGCCGCCCTCTCCCCCATGTCCTACCTCCTGCTTGGCATGCCCTCCCGCTTCATATTTGACAGATGAACTCTCTCCCCACCTTCAAAACTTTATTGAAAGCCTGTCTCCTTCAAGAATCCTTCCCTAAGTCCTCATTTCCTCTTATTCTATTCCCCTCTGTGTCACCCTTGCACTTGGATTTGCTCCTTTATTTCACCTCTCCTTCATCACCACAGCACTTGTGTACATATTCAAAATGTATTTATTAATATTGATGTTTGTCTCCCCCTCTGGACTTAAGCTTGTTTTGGGCAGGGAATCAATGCTATTATATTGTAGTCTCCCAAGTGTTGTGCACACAGTAAGCACTCAATAGATTCATTCATTCAATTGTATTTATTGAGCGCTTACTGTGTGCAGAGCACTGTACTAAGAGCTTGGGAAGTACAATTTGGCAACATATAGAGACGGCCCCTACCCAACAGTGGGCTCATGACTGATTGATTGTTTGAAGTGGGTGCATTTTTTATCTGGATGCAATTTTACTTTCCAAGAGCTTAGTACAGTGCTCTGCACACAGTAAGTGCTCAATAAATATGATTGAATGAATGAATGACTGAATGAACAACAAGTTGAACAGCAACTGCTGGAATTTACAGGACGGTAGTGCGACAGGTTCTGATCATTCTAAGTAGCATGAGTTCATTGTAAATTCAACTTGAAGGAAATGATTATGATGGTATTTAAGTGCTTGCTATATGCCAGGTGCTGTACTAAGTGCTGGGGTGGATACAAGCAAATCGTGTTGGACACAGTCCTTGTCCCACAGTCTCAATTCCCATTTTATAGGTGAATTAACTGAGCCACAGAGAAGTGGACTGACTTACCCAAGGTCACACAGAAGACACATGGCAGAGATGGGATTAGAACCCATGACCTTCTCACTCCCAGGCCCAGGCTTTATCCACTACGCCATGCCAATTAGAACTTCCTTCTAAGGTCTTCTCGACTCGTCTAGGCAATATTAATACACCAAAAAATATCTGTTTTGTAATAACAGGGTCCCGGATGTGTGAAATGAGTTTCTGAACAATCCACACCCATCCTGCTATTTCCTCCAAGGGGCAGCAGAAGAGGCAGGGAGAGAGCAGCGTGGCGTAGTTGAATAGAGCACAGGCCCAGGAGTCGTAAGGTCAGAGGTTCTAATCCTGGCTCCACCACTTCTCTGCTGTGTGACCTTGGGCAAGTTGTCTTACTTGTCTGTGCCTCAGTTACATCAACCATAAAATGGGGATTGAGAGTGTGAGCCCCACGTGGAACAGGGACCCGATTTGCTTGTGTCCACCCCGGCGATTAGTACAGTACCGAGCACATAGCAAATATCATGGTTATTATCGTTGTTATTGGAAGCAGCCTGGGGGAGTTCATTAAGGAGCACCAGAGGGTTCTGCGAAGGGCCCAAGTTCAGAAAGGTTTTCTTAGTCAGCCTTCCTGCATCTCCTAGTCCCTGAAGCCCGTGTCTCTGTGGCCCTGGTTAGGAGGTCAGTCCCATGTATTTTCTCTGTGACCCGCCTTCTCAGTTGAATTTAGTCTGGCTGTCTCCCAAGAGAGTGCAGGGAAGCAGCACAGCTGAGCGGATCGAACACAGGCCTGGGAATCAGAAGGACCTGAGTTCTAATCTCAGCTCCACCACTTAACTGCTGTGTGTGACCTTGGGTAAGTCACTTCACTTTTCTGTGCCTCAGTTACCTCATCTGTAACATTAGGATTAAGACTGTGAGTCCCACATAGGACAGGAACTGTGTCTGATCTGATTGCCTTGTATCTACCGTAGTGCTTAGAACAGTGCTTGGAACATAGTAAGTGCTTAATGGATATCATTATTAGTATCATTATTGTTTTTATTGTTATTATGTGCTCTAAAATTTTACTGGGTGGAGGGACCTAGAATTTTATCAGTATTATGGAGGGAAGAGGTTTAAGAAAGATGGTGCCAGCTGACAATAAAAATAATAATAACATTGTCATTTATTAAGTGTTTACTATGTGCCAGGTACTGTACGAAGCACTAGGGTGAATACCAGCAAATCAGGTTGGACAGAATCCATGCCCACATGGGGCTCACAATTTGAATCCCCATTTTACAGATGAAGTAATTGAGACACAGGGAAGTTAAGTGACTTGCCCAAAGCCACACAGCAGGCAAGTGGCAGAGTCAGGATTAGGACCCATGACCTTCTGAATCGCAAACACATGCACTATCCTCTATGCCATGCTGCTTCCCCATGGTAATGTCATGATAATTCCATGATAATGTCGTGGCCTAGTGGAAAAGAGGATAGGATTGGGAGCCAAGGGATTTAGGGCCAAATCCAAGACACTGGCCTGCGTGGGTGACCTCTGTATCTCAGTTTCCTCATCTGAAAAATGGGAGATGAAATTCCACTCTCTCTTCTCTTGGGTTGTTTCACGTGTGCCGTGTCCAATCTGAGTATTGATTATCTATTCCAGCACATACCACAGTGCTTTGCACCTCATAAGCAGTTAATAAATACCAGAACTGTAACTGATTCTGTCCAGGGATTGACTGAGAGCATTGTTCAGAAGCTGGAAGGAAAGAAAGTCTGTGGTTTACCATCACAGCCGTATTTGACTTCCTGGAAAAGCGAGAGGTAAAAGAAGGGAAGATTGGGGAGAGGAGGCTATCATACTCTCCCAAGCACTTAGTACAGTGCTCTGCACCCAGCAGACACTCAATAAAAATCTACTGATTAGCTCATTGATGGAAAATGCGTAAGTCACTTAATCGATTGACAGAGGGTTCCCACAAATATTGCCAAGTGGAAGGAAAAAGGAGTGAGAGGTTAACAACAGAAAGAGCTGGCTCAGGCTTTTTGTATGATACTAGTTAAGCACTTACTATGTGCCAGGCACTGTACTAAGCGCTGGGGTAGAAACAAGTTAATAAGGTTGGGCATAGTCCCTGTCCCACATGGTGCTCACAGTCTTAATCCCCATGTTGCAGATGAAGTAACTGACATACAGAAAAGGAAGTGACTTGACCAAGGTCACACAGCAGACATGTAGCAGAGCTGGTATTAGAACCCCCATCCTCTGACACCCAGGCCTGTACTCTTTCCACTGGGCAATTCTACCTCCTCAGTTAGTTCATAGGAGCAATAAACATAGAGGTTAAGCATGTTCCATTGAGGCTTTCCAAGTCTAAAAGTGCATATTGCTGTAGAGGACTGGGTGTCTATGTAACCCTGCTTAAGAGGTAAACCCATATATTTTCTTCATGACTGTGCCCCTCACCTCCTAAGGTGAATTTAGTCTGGATATCTCCTGAAAGAGTACAGCTTCTGACTCACCACAGAAGGATTTCTTCATTTTGCGATGATGAGAACCGATTCGTCAGTCAGTGAATATTTATTGAGCTCCTTATTTTTCTCAAAAAAATGTTCAGATCATGTTTTCCCATTCCCCAAGAACTTCCAGTAGTTGCCCATTCACTTCCGCATCAAACTGAAACTCCTTACCATCGGCTTTAAAGCCCTCAATCACCTTGCCCCCTCTTATTGTGCCTTGCTGATCTCCCATATGACCCAGCACTCTCACTTCGTTCCTCTAATGCCAACTTAATCTCTGTGCCCTGATCTTATCTACCTTACTTTTGGCCCCTTGCCCACGTCCTGCCTCTGGCCTGGAACTCCCTCCACCTTCATATCTGACATACCATCACTTTCCCAACCTCCAAAGTCTTATTAAAATCTCACCTCCTCTAAGACGTCTTCCCCAACTGAGTCCTCATTTCCCATGCTCCCTCTCGCCCCTGCATTGTCCTTGCACTTGGATGCCTTTATTCACCCCACTCTCAGCCCCAATTATGCAGTAATAATATGTGGTAATAATAATGTAGTCAGAGAAGCAGCGTGGCTCAATGGAAAGAGCCCGGGCTTGGGAATCAGAGGTCATAGGTTCAAATTCCGGTTCTGCCAATTGTCAGCTGTGTGACTTTGGGCAAGTCACTTCACTTCTCTTGCCTTGGTTCCCTCATCTGTAAAATGGGGATGAAGGCTGTGAGCCCCAAGTGGGGCAATCTGGTCATTTTGTATCCTCCCCAGTGCTTATAACAGTGCTTTGCACATAGCACTTAACTGTGCCATCAGTATTATTATTAGTATGTAATAATAATAATAATTGTAGTATTTGCCTAGCACTTACTCTGTGTCAAACACTGTACTAAGTGCTGAGGTAGATACAAGATCATCAGGTCCCACATGAGGCTCCCAATCTGAGTAGGAGGGAGAGTAGGTACTGAATTTCCATTTTGCAGGTATGGGAACTGAGGTATAGAGAAGTGAAGTGACTTGCTCAAGATCCCACAGCAGACAAGTGGTGAGCCAGGATTAGAATCCAGGACCTCTGACTCTCAGCCCCATACTCTTTCCAATAGGCCAAACTGCTTCCCTGTACCTGTAGATAGACATATCCATAATTAATTTTAATATCTCTCTCCCCTTCTAGTCTGTAAGCTCCCCCTAAGCAAACTGGAAAGAAACATGGTATAGAATAATCTAAATATTTTACCTTCATGCTACAGGCCCCTCTAACTTTGTCAACCCTGCTTGACAAGCATTGTTTACTTCAGTCAAGGTGAAGAGAAGCATAAAGTACAGTGTTCTGCACATAGTAAGCACTCAATAAATAGGATTGAATGTAATAGTAGTCTAAGGCTGAGGATTGTTTCAATTGTTCTCTTCAAGTTCTTTGAGGGTTGGCGATTTCCATCTCTACCGAGATGGAAAGAAGTGCAACAGAAATAAGTTAGGTTAATATAAGACAAAGAACTTTGATAAAAAAGGATTGTTGTTGGACTATTAAGGGAGATTTTAGAATGTCCATTCTACCACAGTTAGTAGGTAAACCATGCCTGATTATCTTGTTCTGATGACTTGACACCTGTCCACATGTTTTGTTTTGTTGTCTGTCTCCCCCTTCTAGACTGTGAGCCCATTGTTGGATAGGTACCGTCTCTATATGTTGCCAACTTGTACTTCCCAAGCGCTTAGTACGGTGGTCTGCACACAGTAAGCACTCAATAAATACGATTGAATGAATGAATGAATGTGGGCAAGGAACATGTCTACCAAATCTATGGTACTGTACTTACCCAAGCAGTTAGTACGGTGCTCTGCATACAATAAGCACTCAATGAATATAATTGAGCACTGTATTACGCTTGGGAGAGTCCAATATAATAATAATAATAATAATAATAATAATAATAATAATAATAATGGTATTTGTTAAGTGCTTACTATGTGCAAAGCACCATTCTAAGCAATGGGGTAGATACAAGGTTATCAGGTTGTCCCACCTGTGTCTGACAGTCTTAATCCTCATTTTAAGATGAGGAAACTGAGGCACAGAGAATTGAAGTGACTTCCCCAAAGTCACAATTGGTAGACACAATCCCTGCCCTCAAGAAGTTGACAATCTAGTGGGAAAAATGGTTCAAATCTTCACAACCGTAGAGTTTAGCATCAGTTTCTTCTCAGTGTGGTGAAGACTTGGGTGGTGGGACTAGACTGATTGAAGCCAGCAACCTCCTAAGGAGTTGATTGTTGTGGCCTCATTTCTCGCTCTGTGTGGTGAAGCTCTCCAGGTGGGGATCGTGATATAGAATTGAAAGAAGAAGGTTATGAAATAAAATAGCTGCTGTATAAATAATCAACCGTCGGGTTCCACCAGAGAGAGCTGAAGTTCTCTAAAGATCATTTTCTTGGGAAAAGTGAAGCTAGACCCTTACTAAAAAATAAGCAAGTATCACATTGAGATTCTTTTAATCGGGAGTTTGGATTGATGATTCTCAAAAGTATGTGTTCGTGAAGTTGTCAATTCAAAAGCACAGTCACCTCATTATGAAGACTGATTTTCCTTAAACGGATAAATTCTATGGCTCTAATCCCAACCTAGCTCAAAGGATCCTTTGATTTAAATGTTACAAGGAGACACTATGAGTGAAAAAGCAACTCCTGTTTTATTGCCAATCCTCCCTCCAAAATGTTCAGATGTGTGGAAGGAAGAGTAGCTCTAATTAGTATTAGAGAAGTTGAGAACTATTGAGAAACCCAGAAACCTCCTCAACCCCTCCTAACAACCAATTGATTTAATTAGACTAACAGTGATTTTTTGAAACAAATGAGCTGGATGCTCATTTGCTCTTTGCTGACTTGCACATTATGCTATATTATATTTTTATGTTATTTTTAAGTGCTTGCTATGTGCCAGGTAGTGTACTAAGCACTGGGGTAGATACAAGGTAATCAGGTTGGACACAGTCTATATGTGTTAATTCCCATTTTTACAGATGAGGTAACTGTTGCACGGAGAAGTTGTGACTTGCCCGAGGTCACACTGCAGACAGATGGTGGAGCCAGGATTGGAACCCAGGCCCATGATCTTTCCATTAGACCTTGCTGCTTCTCATGTGTTATCGTGTTGTTTTCTTATTTTAGCCCCAAGTTCTTTATTTCAAATCATTACTTAAAGTATTGCATTACAAAGTATTGGATGACTAGAAAATCAAAATAAAGGATCTGGTTGAAAAGTTTAACAGTCCAGTACCTAACAAGTGCTTTCCATTGACACGACTCCATAAAATACCCAATCCTGTAATGCATCTAAAAGATCTTGACCAGTTTTGCTATTTTTAAGACTGTATTTGTGATGGATGACCTCAAATCAGCATTTATTGCATTCTTTATATATTTCCAGGAAGTATACAGATAGGTTGTAAGCCCCATGACTGTCCATTCTGAAGATATTCTATTTATTTTATTTTGTTAATATGTTTTGTTTTGTTCTCTGTCTCCCCCTTCTAGACTGTGAGCCCACTGTTGGGTAGGAACCGTCTCTATATGTTACCAACTTGTACTTCCCAAGTGCTTAGTACAGTGCTCTGCACACAGTAAGCACTCAATAAATACGATATGAATGAATGAATGAATCATGTACTAGAGTACATACAGTAGTTATCAATCAGTCGATGGTATTTATTGAACACTTACTTTACTTTTTGCAGAGCACTATACTAAGTGCTTGGGAGAGCACAGTCCAGTTGGTAGACATGATCCTTGCTCTCAAGGACCTTACAGCCTAGATCGAAGAAGCTACTAGTGATCAAATTCACCCATGGGGGTCTGCATGGCTGTAAAGGCCAATATGAGACCCATATTTCTCACGACAATGTGCACCCACAAAAACTATCATGTGATAGGCTGTCCTGTCAGTCAATTGGATTTATTGAGTGCTTACTGTGTGCAGAGCACTATACGAAGAGTTTGGGAGAGTACTATATAGCAGTGTAACAGACACATTCCCTGCCCACAGTGTGCTTAAACTCTTCCGGTGGAGAAACACTTTAATATAAGTAAATATGTATGTTGGGTACAGCATGGGTCCTGTTTTTCCTTTGCCTCCTTGTCTCACAGTCCTTATAGGCTTTCTATCAATCAAATCAATCATATTTCTGAGTTCTTACAGTGTGTAGAGCACTGTAACAAGCCCTTGGGAGAGTACAATATAAGAGTTGGTAGACACATTCCCTGCCCACAAAGAGCTTCCAGTCTATTTGAAAAGAGCCTCTCTTTTCTAGATTACTATTTCGAGCCATTTCTTGTCTTATTACCATGAAGATTAAAAATCCAGTTTTAAAATCAGTGACTCATTATATTGTACTCTCCCAAGTGCTTAGTACAGTGCTCTGTACACAGTAAGCACTCAATAAATATGATTGATTAATAGATTGATAGAATACATGTATTCTTCCACAAACACTGAGGAGGAAAAAGAAAACTCTAAATGTAATGTCTGATAAATCTTCAGGATTCCTTTTTGGAAAAGCACAGGTGAAAGACTTGTCCAAAGTAGAGTTGTTGTTTAGAAACAGTAAACTTCAGGCATAATCTTTCAGGAAACGTGTCTGCCAACTCTGTTTTACTGTACTGTTCTAACCATGTGCTCTGCACATAGAAAGCGCTCAACAAATACCATTGATGATGATGACGGTCTCTTTGACCATGTTTAGATCTCACTGTTAACCACCAACTACTGCTGCTTTGAAAGAAGACAAAGGCTTTTGGTGTAATATTTTTGGTATAATGCAGTTTGACTGCTTTGAAACTTTATTACTTCTATCAGCCTCAGATAATTCTCAAAGCGGAATACTGCAACAGGCAGCTGCATCTTCCTGATTAATGTCATTGCCTCTCCCGCGGCCCCTCTGAATATGTACAAGGATTAAAGAGAAATCCTGCATTCCCCACTGCCTCCTCCTTGGCTCCCTCTACATAGACCCCAGAGTGATTTTTGATCCTAGTCTTATCTGGAAAGTTTTTATGGCATAGTGCTGGCCTGTGTTTGTGGGAGAAGAGGGACAAAAGAAGAACTAATAATAATAATAATAATAATAACAAAAATAGTAATAATGGTATTTGTTAAGCGCTTACTATGTGCAAAGCACTGTTCTAAGCACTGGGGAGGTTACAAGGTGATCAGGTTGTCCCATGGGGGGCTCACAGTTTTAATCCCCATTTTACAGATGACGTAACTGAGGCACAGAGAAGTTAAGTGACTTGCCCGAAGGCACACAGCTGACAGTTGGCGGAGCCGGGATTTGAACCCATGACCTCTGCTTCTACAGATCTTGCCCTGGGGCCTACGTCACTCGCCTAGGATGGCCAATTTTGTTACCTCCCCATGGTTGTCCTCTGTGTCCATAAACCTGACTGCCTGGGAGGCTGGAGTCTATGGGGTAATGTGGACTCATTCATTCAGTCATATTTATTGAGCGCTTACTGTGTGCAGAGCACTGTACTAAGCACCTGGGAGAGTACAACAATGAACAAACACATTCCTTGCCCACAACATGCACCCCCTGCATCCCCCTGCCCAATATCCAGCCTCTATGTGCTCAGCACATAGTAAGCGCTTAACAAAAACAAATAGTTTTCCTCTTCTCCCTCTCCCTCTTGTGTCACCCTGACTTGTTCCCTTTTTTCACCTCCTCTCCCAGCCCCACAGTACTGATGTACATATCTGTCATTTATTTATATTAACATCTGTCTCCCCTTCTAGACTGTAAGCTCACCGTGGGCAGGGAGTGTGTCAGTTATGTTATATTGTACTCTCCCAAGCACTTAGTACGGTGCTCTGCACACAGTAAGTGCTCAATAAATCAATAAATACGATTGACTGACTGACTGACTTTCTTCCTTCTAGACTGTGAGCCCACTGTTGGGTAGGGACTGTCTCTATATGTTGCCAACTTGTACTTCCCAAGCACTTAGTACAGTGCTCTGCACACAGTAAGCGCTCAATAAATATGATTGATTGATTGATTGATTTTTATCTTATATGTCTAATCACAGCCTCCTCATCACTTCCCACTTGTCCCTCTCTTTCTCTGATTTGCCCAGATCACTTGTTTCTCATCACCTCCCTTGTGTGGACTCTTTCTGGTTAACCTGGGATGATCCACAGGTTCTGTGAAGGGATAGAAAATGATCTGAATACATTCTGTGTATGCCACATTGACTTTAGAATCGATCAGTGTGATTGTTAGGGAACATATCTACCAACTCCGTTGTAGCTCACTCTCCCAAGACTAAAGTGCTCTGCACCCAGTAAGCACTCAATAAATACCATTGATTCATTGATTGATTAGGACAGAGACTCTTATCTTCCCCACACTCTGTCAAACCCACTGGAAAACCCAGGACAGGCACTGGTAACATATGTGAAAATCAATCAACCAATGGTATTTGAGTGCTTATTATGTGCAGAGCACTGCACTGAGCACTTAGGAGAATACAATCCAACAGAATTAGCAGATACGTTCCCTGCCCATAGCGAGCTTACAGTCTAGAGGGCGAGACAAACATTAATATAAATAAACAAGTAATTTATAATGCATAATTTAAATATATACATAAGTGCTTTGGGATTGCAGGTGGGGCACACATCCAGTGTTCAAAGATCACAGGCCTTGGAGGTGGGGAGAGTGATCGTATGTTGATATGAAGGGGGTGGGAGTTCCAGGCCAGAGGCGGGATGTGTTTGAGCGGTCGGCAGTGAGGTAGACGAGATTGAGATACACTGAGTAGGCTGGCATTAGAGGAGCGAAGTATGTGAGCTGCATTGTAGTAGGAAATTAGTGAAGCGAGGTAGGAGGTGACAAGTTGGTTGAGTTCCTTAAGCCTATGGTAAAGAGTTTCCATTTGATGTGGAGGTGGAGGGGCAACCACTGCCCAACACCTGTGGAGTGCAGAAACGGACTGAACATTTTTGTAGAAAAACGATCTGGGCAGCAGAGTATAGTATGGACTGAAGAGGGGAGAGATAGGAGGCAGGGAGATCAGTGAGGAGGCTGATGCGGTAATCAAGGTGGGCTAGGATAAGTGGCTGCCTGTCAACCTATGCATCAAGCAAAAACTCCTCACTCTCGGCTTCAAGGCTGTCCATCCCCTTGCCCCCTCCTACCTCACCTCCCTTCTCTCCTTCTACAGCCCAGCCCACACCCTCTGCTCCTCTGCTGCTAAGCTGCTCACTGTACCTCATCCGGCCCACATCCTCCCCCTGGCCTGGAATGCCCTCCCTCCACACATCAGCCAAGCTAGCTCTCTTTCTCCCTTCAAAGCCCTACTGAGAGCTCACCTCCTCCAAGAGGCCTTCCCAGACTGAGCCCACATTTTCCTCTTCTCCTCCTCCCCATCCCCCCCACCCTACCTCCTTCCCCTCCCCACAGCACCTGTATATATGTTTGTACAGATTTATCACTCTATTCTACTTGTACATATTTACTATTCTATTAATTTTGTTAATGATGTGCATTTAGCTTTAATTCTATTTGTTCTGATGACTTGCCACCTGTCTACATGTTTTGTTTTGTTATCTGTCTCCCCCTTCTAGACTGTAAACCCATTGTTGGGTAGGGACCGTCTCTGTATGTTGCCAACTTGTACTTCCCAAGTGCTTAGTACAGTGCTCTAAACACAGTAAGCGCTCAATAAATATGATTGAATGAATGAATGAATAAATGCTTGGATTAATGGCGTAGCAGTTTGGATGGAGAGAAAAGGGCAGATTTTAGTGATGTTGTCAAGGTTAAACTCACAGGATTTGGTGACAGATTGAATATGTGGGTTGAATGAGAAAAATGAGTAGTGTGTAACCCTAAGGTTACAGGCTTGTGAAACACGGAAGCTGGTTGTGCTGTCTACTGTGATGGGAAAGTCAGGAGGAGCACAGGATTTGGGTGGGAAGATAACGAGTTTTGTTTTGGAAATGTTAAGTTTGAGGTGTCGGCGGGACACCCAAGTAGAGATGTCCCGAAGGCAGGAGAAATGTGAGACTGCAGAGAGGGAGAGAGATCAGGGCTGGAGATGTCGATTTGGGTATCATCTGCAAGAGATGGGAGTTGAAGCTGGGGGAGAGAATTAGTTTTCGAAGGGAGTGGGCGTAGATGGAGAATAGAAGGGGACTGAGAAATGAGACTTGAGGCGCTCCCAGAGTTAGGGGGTTGGAGCAGAAGAGGAGCTCACATAAGAGACTAAGAGTGAGTGGCCTGAGAGACGGGAGGAGGAGAAGAGAGGACAGCGTAAGTGAAGTCGACGTTGGATAATGTATCCAGGATGAGGGGTGGTTGACAGTATTGAAGGCAGCTGAGAGGTCGAGGAGGATTACTATTGAGTAGAGGCCATTTAATTTGGCAAGACAGAGATCATTCGTGACTATTGATAGGGCAGTTTCTGTGGAGCACTCAATACATGTTTAATTATCACAATAAATACTATACTAATTATGCTTCATTTGTATTCAGTCATCATCCAGACACAAGCATTACTTTGAAACCCTTGCATTTTCTTCGAGGTCTCAGAGCCCTAGATGAAGTCCACCCATCCTATGCACTGCTTTAACAAATAACAGTTTTCTTAGAGTAATAATTATAATATAATAATAATAATAATGACTGCGGTATTTGCTAAGTACTTACTATGTACCAAGCACTGTACTAGGCTCTGGGGTGGATACAAGCAGATCAAGTTGGACACTGTCCTTGTCCCACATGGGGCTCCCAACATTAATCCCCATTTTACAGATGAGGTAATTGAGGCACAAAGAAGTTAAATGACTTGCCCAAGTTCACACAACAAGCAATTGGCAGAGTCAGGATTAGAACCTGTGCTAAGAAGGATCTCTTCCTTCCAGGCTCACTAATTTGGAGAGTTTGAATTTAATTTACATAATCACCAGTTCAGTGCAAATACCCTGGGGATGAATTTCCTCCAACTTGGAAATTGGGGGAGATCAGCAGATAATCTCATGCATAAAGCTCCTCGCACTTCAAATCTAACCTTCCATTCCAGCCTGCCATGAATCATCAAGTCCAATTAAACTTCTAGATTTACTTGCTTTCAAATCAGAATCAAACCTAACCCAGAATAGATCAAATTGAAATATACTGAGGTGAAAAACGAACACAAAACCCATGTGTTGACTTGTACTGGAGAAAATAGATTTGTTTTGCTGTGAGAGAAAAGGCCCTTCCTACTTCTATACTGTGAGCCCACTGTTGGGTAAAGGACCGTCTCTATATGTTGCCAACTTGTACTTCCCAAGTGCTTAGTACAGTGCTCTGCACACAGTAAGCACTCAATAAATACGACTGAATGAATGAATGAATAAAATGACAGAGCCTCCTGTCAGCAACAAGAGTGAGGCCTCAGTTATTCATTCATTTGATCATATTTATTGAGCGCTTACTGGGTGCAGAGCACTGTACTAAGCGCTTGGGAAGTACAATTCAGCAACAGATAGAAACAATCCCTGCTCATAATGGGCTCAAAGTCTAGAAGAGGGGAGGCAGACATCAAAACAAAAAAAACAAAAAACAGGCATATCTCTTGTGCTTTTTTACGAAGGATGAGGCCCAGTACTGGCCAAATGAACTTCACGCGGAGGTTAGAGCTGTACTTCAATCCACTTTTCTCTTGGCACATTCCTTTTTCACTGCAGCCTTCCAATAGTCCTCAAAAAACACAGTGCTGGAATGGCAGAACTGAAGCGGAGAGAACCAGCCTTGGGCCATGGGATCCCAAGCAACGGTAACGACAGAGCATGTTTTATATAATAGATAGAGCCCAGGCTGGGAGTCAGAAGATCATGGGTTCTAATCCCAGCTCTTCCACTTGTCTGCTATCTGGCCTTGGGCAAGCCACTTCACTGCTCTGTGCCTCAGTTACCTCATCTGTAAAATGGGGATTAAGACTGTGAGCTGCGTGTGAAACAGGGACCATGTCCAACCTGATAACTTTGTATGTACCCCAGTCCTTAGAACAGTGCTTGGCATATCATAAGTGCTTAACAACTACCATTATTATTATTGTTATGATTATCTTCAGGATGCATGGCCTTTTCCCCTGGCCATGAACGATCACCTTGGGAAATCAGTCCTCTCGTCCAGGTGACTAGGTGTCGGGGCCTGTCATCCGTTGCTACCTCATCACAGACCATCACCAGTCAGAAGCAGTGTGGCCTAGTGGAGAGAACACAGGCCTAGAAGTCAGAAGGACCTGAGTTCTAATCCAGACTCTGCTATTTGTCAGCTGTGTGACCTTGGGCAAGTTACTTCTGTACCTTAGCTACCTCACCTATAAAATGGAGATTAAGACTCCGATCCCCATTTCGGACATGGATTGTGTCCAATCTTATAAACTTGTATCTACCCCAGCACTTAGTACAGTGTCTGGCACATAGTAAGTGCTTTATCAAATATCAATAATATATTCAAAAGCCTTTGTGAAGTCGATGGCAAACTTGAACAGGCAGATCCATTGCCCAATTCTTTGGGGGCTGCCTTGTAGGAAAGATGATACCAAACGTGCCAGGGCCTCATCCTAAGTCACTTGGTTTTCAGGAAATATTATTTCTGCCAGCTGTCACCATGGAGGTTCAGCATTACTCTGGCTGGGTTCTAATCCCAGCTCCACCACTTGTCTTCTGGGTGACCTTCGACAAGTCACTTCACTTCTCTATGCCTCAGTTACCGTATCTGTAAAATGGGGATTAAGTCTTTGAGCCCCATGCGGGACAGGATTGTGTCCAATCTGACAACTCTGCATGCAGTGCTTTGTACAATGCTTGGCATCTAGTAAGTGCATAGCAAATGCCACAATTATTGATGATGATGAAGATGATTATTGTTAGAACCTCTCCAGCTGTGCCCGGGAGACATAGTTATTACCTGAAGCATGATTTCTCTTCCTTTGGTGCAGGTGGACAGCAGAGGCGTCTTTGAATTCCTGTAGCATGTCTTTTCATTTTCAGGTGACACACACCACATCAGGCAGCTTTTTGGAGCGCTTGTAGTCCTCATATTTCTACACCTCCACAGAAGTGCCAGATGGAACAGCAACTTTGGCTGTTTGAACTTTGATTTATCAATCAATCAATGGTGTTTATTGAGCACTTACTATGTGCAAAGCACTGTCCTAAACATTTGGGAGGAATAAAATGCAACAGAGTTAGCAGGCATGTTTCCCCGCCCACAACGATCTGATAGATGTACAGTTCGCGGTACCTCTAACACGGTTTGTGCGACGGTTAGTGGGAGGAATTCAAAAACCATTGATGGACATTTGAGAACTTTGTTGACCACCTGTCCAGGACTACAGCATGATTAGTCAGCTTGTCTTATACCGTCTAGTCATCTCCGAGCCATGGCAACTCCACGGACGTATCTCTCCCAGAACGTCCCACCTCCCTTGCGATCGTTCCTGCAGTGTATCCACTGAGTTTTCTTGGTAAAAATACGGAATGGTTTACCACTGCCTCCCTCTGCACAGTAAACTCGAGTCTCTGCTGTAGACTCTCTCCCGTGGGAATTTTGACTTGGAGCAGATAGCCTTCCACTCTGTAGCCACTTCCCAAGCTAGGAATGGAATGGCTGGGCCGCTGCTTGACTCTCCCTCCTGAAGTCGAGACTGGAAGAATACTGGAAACTCCCCAGGTGCGACCCTGAGAGGGGGATTAGTTAGCTAGTCGTGACTTATCAGGAGGCCTCCCCAGACTGAGCCCCTTCCTTCCTCTCCCCCTCGTCCCCCTCTCCATCCCCCCAATCTTATCTCCTTCCCTTCCCCACAGGTGCTGTACATATTTATTACTCTATTTATTCTACTTGTACATAGCTATTCTATTTATTTTATTTTGTTAGTATGTTTGGTTTTGTTCTCTGTCTCCCCCTTTTAGACTGTGAGCCCACTGTTGGGTAGGGACTGTCTCTATATGTTGCCAATTTGTACTTCCCAAGCTCTTAGTACAGTGCTCTGCACATAGTAAGCGCTCAATAAATGCGATTGATGATGATGATGACTTATCGGTATTCAGGATGGGATTATCCCCACTGATCCAGCAACAGCATGAAGCTTGAGAAACTTCTTGCTCGCTATGCTTTCAGCTTCTGCTTGGAATTTGTCAATTGGTACTCCCCAACACTTCCCCTTTCTCTTTGGTAGCCATGGCTTGTACTAGCTGCTTGGTATGGTGATAGGTCCCTCTTGTCAGCAGACATCCTGTCATTGACCACCGCCCCCCTCGCTTACCCTCGCTGTCATTTCTGTTAACCCAGTCATGGTGTTTTCTCTCGAAAAAGCCAAGGACATCTAAAACGGTAGTGGCTAGAGCACGGGCTAGCGAGTCAAAAGGTCATGGGTTCTAATTCCGGCTCTGCCACTTGTCTGCTGTGTGACCTTGGGCATGTCACTTTACTTCTCTGGGCCTCAGTTATCTCATATGTAAAATGGAGATTGAGACTGTGAGGCCCACATCGGACAGGGACTGTGTCCAACCCAATTTGCTTGTATCCATTCTAGTACTTGATATAGTGCTTGGCACACAGTAAGTACTTAACAAATGCCACAATTAGTATTATTATTATTATCCTTGAATTCCGACCATGACGTCTCAAGATCTGAGCTCTTAGAAGATGAGCGTGAGTCAGGAACCTAATCCATTCCATTAGCTAGATTGAGGTGTTGGGTAGCCAGAGCCAGATAATTATGGCGTTTTCTAAGAATTTACTATGCATCAAGCACTGTTCTAAGCACTGGTTAGAACACAAGGCACTGTACTAAGCCCTGGGGTAGATACAAGGTAATTGGGTTGGACACAGTCCCTATTCCACATAGGGCTCACAGTCTTACTCCCCATTTTACAGATGAGGGAACCGAGGCAAAGAGAAGTTAAGTGGCTTGCCCAAGATCATACAGCAGACAAGGGGCAGAGCAGAGGCTAGAACCCAAGAACACAAGAACAAGTTAATCAGGTTGGATATGGCCCTGTCCCACAGCGAGCTCACAATTTAAGTCAAATCTTGGATACTGAACCCCTTCATAGGTGGTCTGCATAGGCAATGCCTGCTCAATTCTCATTTTCCTGGCTACTAGATGATAGTCAGACATCATGAATATATCCCTCATAAAATATTCTCTCATTTTTTTATGGTATTTAAGTGCTTACTGTATGTCTGGCACTATCCTAAGCACTGGGGTAAATACTAACTAATTGGTTTGGACAGAGTCCGTGTCCCAAGTGAGACTCACAGTCTTAATCCTCATTTTACATATAAGGTAACTGAGACCCAGAGTAGTTAAGTGACTTGTCCAAGTTCCCCTATCCACTAAGCTCCACTGCTTCTCTTTCATGATGGTTTATGACAAAATAACCTATTATTATTAATAATAATAATAACAATTGTGGTATTGGTTATGTGCTTACTGTGTGCCAAGCACTGTACTAAGCCCTGGGATAGATACAAGGTAATTGGGTTGGACACAGTCCCTGTTCCACACTGGGCTCACAGTCTTACTCCCCATTTTACAGATGAGGGAACTGAGGCAAAGAGAAGTTAAGTGGCTTGCCCAAGATCATACAGCAGACAAGTGGCAGAGCAGAGGCTAGAACCCAAGTCCTGCTGCCTCCCAAACCTGTGCTGTATTTACTAGGCCACACTGCATCTCTTGTATGCCTCTCTTCTTCTAGATAGTATTAATAGTATTACTCTCTGTGTGCACAGTTTTGTACTAGGAGCTGAGAAAGCGTAAACAAGTGACAGTGTGGAAACACAGGTGTATCTGTGTGGTTTTGTTTTGAGCTGCCAGCTGGAACACAGTATTTGAACTAGCCGGCTGATTACTCGCAATTATTAAGAAGAAGAGTGCTTTAACTACGCCACGCCTACTTAAAACACTGGGCTGGACTTCTGAATGACAGTCATTAAAGTTGTGTAGAATAATGAACTCGTCCTTTGGCATGGTGGCATCATCTTGGCCTAGCTCCTCTGGTTGTTTCCTCTCGGGATTTGAACTGGTTGTTTGGAGAGGGAGGACTTGATCATAAGGCCAGTTAGTTTCAAGGGGTGGTTGTCTTGGTCTTAGCCATTATGCCTAGTCTCATGGGCCGTTCTGTGTGCTTGCACATGTGTGCTGTTATGTAAATATCTGTAATTTAATTAATAATAGTGTCAGTCTCCCCCTCTAGACTTAAAATTTGTTGTGGAAAGAGAATGTGTCTGCTTATTGTTAAAATGTACTCCTCCAGGCCCCTCTCAGGGTCGCACCTGGAGAGTTTCCAGTACTCTACTAGTCTCGACCACGGGAGAGAAATTCAAGCAGAGGCCTACCCATTCCATTCCTAGCTTGGGCAGTGGCTAGCGAGTGGAAGGCAATCTGCTCCAAGTCAAAACTCTCCTTTGCTGGGCAGTGGCAGCATGGGAGAGAGTCGAGGGTGGAGACATAAGCATACCGCCCGGAAGGAAGCAATGGTAAACCACTTCTGTGTTTTTACCAAGAAAACTGTATGGATACACTACCGGAACGATTGCAGATGGCGGGGGGTGTTGTGGGAGAGATGTGTCCGTGGTGTTGCTATGGTCGCAGACGGCTCGAGAGCATAAAAGAAGACGAGACTCTTCCAAGCTCATACTGCAATGCCTTGCACACAGTAAGTGCTCAGTAAATACGTTTGATTGATTAATTGATTAGCTAGCCACTGCTCTTGAAGAGGTTTGCTGATCCACCCGGCAACAACTTCTCCGAACTAGATTCATCAGGCAGCCATTTCTTACTCAGTGTTGTTCTGTCACAGTCAAGCCTAGCCAGCTCTCTGGTGATGATTGAGCTTCAATAAGTCAATCAATCAGTGGTATGTATTAAGCTCTTACTGCGTGCAGAGCACTGTGCTAAGAGCTTGGAAGACTTCGATATAACGGAATGGGTAGGCGTGATCCCTGTGCACAAAGAGAAGCAGCATGACAAAGTGGATAAAGCAGCGGCCTTGGAGTGAGAAGGTCATGGGTTGTTTTTTATGGCATTTATTACGTGCTTACTATGTGCAAAGCACTGTTCTAAGCGCTGAGGAGGTTACAAGGTGATCAGGTTGTCCCACATGGGGCTCACAGTCTTAACCCCCTTTTTTCAGATGAGGTAACTGAGGCACAGAGAAGTTAAGTGACTTGCCCAAAGTCACACAGCTGACAATTGGCAGAGCCGGGATTTGAACCCATGAACTCTGACTCCAAAGCCCGGGCTCTTTCCAGTGAGCCAAGCTGCTTCTAATGCCGACTGCACAACATGTCTGCTGCGTGACCTTGGACAAGTCACTTCACGTGTCTGTGCCTCAGTTTCCTCATCTGTAAAAATGGGGTTGAGACTGTGAGCCTCACGTGGGACAGGGACTGTGTCCAACCCAATTTGCTTGTGTCCACCCCAGCACTTAGTACAGTGCTTGGCATATAGTAAGGGCTTAACAAATACCACAGTGATTATTATTGTTATTATTAACGAGCTTATAGTCTAGAGGAGGAGAATGCTACATGGCATAGAAGATAGAGAATTGGCCTAGGAGTCAGAAGGTCATGGGTTCAAATTTCGGCTCTACCATTTGTCTGCTTTATGACCGTGGGGATTGAGCTTAGAACAGTGCCAGTGTTTAGAACAGTGCTTTGCACATAGTAAGCGCTTAACAAATACCATTATTATTATTATTATTATTATTATTATTATTATTAAGGCTGTGAGCCCCACATGGGACAGGGACTATGGCCAACCCAATTTGCTTTTATGCACCCCAGCGCTTAGTACAGTGCCTGGAACAAAGTAAGCGCTTAACAAATACCACAGTTATTATTAATTATAATTATCTGCCGGCCAATCAACATTCAATAAGCAAGACTTAGAGATTTGTTGGTTGATTTTGTGATGGGTGAGCAGGTGGCTGGGGTCTGGAAATGAGTCTGAGCTAAAGCAAGCCCATTTTTAGGTATTGTTTCCTCCCCATTCTCCAGATGGGAGAGTGCGATTCTATCCCTGCGGAGAGCCATTCTGTCACGTGAGAAGACTACACTTTGGGCAGTGATTGACCATCACTGCCACACTGCCCACCCAAAGGTTCATGATTAAGGGCCATCAGCAGCATGGCTTAGTGGATAGAGCACAGCCCTGGGAGTCAGGAGGTCATGGTTTCAAATCCCGGCTCCACCAGTTGTCGGCTGTATGACCTTGGGCAAGTCACTCCACTTCTCTGTGCCTCTGTTACCTCATTTGTAAAATGGGGATTGAGAATTTGAGCCCCACATGGGGCAGGGACTATGTCCAACCTGATTTGCTTGTATCCACCCCTGTGCTTAGTACAGTGTCTGGCATATAGTAAGCACTTAAAATACCATTATTATTATTATTATTATTATTAGCAGAGGCCTCGTCCTCCTGCCTCTTCCCTGCTTGGTCATCACAGGAGGAATTTTGTTGGGAAGACTTCACGACAAAGCCTGCATGAAGAAAATGACAGCAGTCACAGTGGTTTGAGAAACACCCCTCACACTGCCTCCTTCTTACCAGCCGTGTTCACAGTGAGGCAAAGAGAAGTGGTGTTTCTTAATGGATAAGAGCATGGGCCTAGAAGTCGGTAGGATCTGGGCTCAAATTCCAGCTCCGCCACCTATCTGCTGCGTGACCTTGGGCAAGTCACTGAACTTCTCTGGGCCTCAGTTCCCTCATCTGAATGGGGATTCAGACTGTGAGCCCCACCCGGGACAGGGACTGTGTCCAACCTGATTAACTTGTATCTACCCCAGAGCTTCCCCTCTTAGGGTCATCATCAATCGTATTTACTGAGCACTTACTGTGTGCAGAGCACTGTACTAAGTGCTTGGGAAGTACAAGTTGGCAACATAAAGAGACAGTCCCTACCCAACAGTGGGCTCACAGTCTAAAAAGTCACACCTGAAGAGTTTCCAGTACTCTACCAGTTTCAACTTTGGGAGGGAGAGTCAAGCAGAGGCCTACCCATTCCATTCTTGGCTTGGGCAGTGTCTAGCGAGTGGAAGGCAGTCTGCTACAAGTCCAAACTCACCCGTGCTGGGCAGCAGTGGCATTCATTCAATCATATTTATTGAGAGCTTACTGTGTGCAGAGCACTGTACTAAGCGCATGGCAAAGAGTCGAGGGTGGGGACTCAAGTTTACTGGGCAGATGAAGGCAATGGTAAACCTCTTCCATATTTTTACCAAGAAAACGCTACGGATCCACTACCAGAATGATTGCAGATGGAAGTGGGGCGTTCTGGAAGAGATGTGTCCATGGCATCGCTATGGGTCGGACATGACTCATCAGCAATCATATTTATTGAGCGCTTACTATGTGCAGAGCACTGTACTAAGCGCTTGGGAAGTACAAATTGGCAACATATAGAGACAGTCCCTACCCAACAGTGGGATCACAGTCTAAAAGAGTGGGCTCACAGTCTAAAAGACAGCATAAGACAACAACAATTGGGAAAAGTATCTCCTTCACAACAAAAAAGGTGTGCTGATCACCGAGAAACTCTAGGAGTTGTGAACTCTAAAAATGCAAATGCTACAGTACAGTAATGTACAGATGTGTCCTTGACGTCGCTATGGGTCGGAGATGACTCGACGGCATAGGACAAGATCCCAGTGCTTAGTTCAGAGCCTGGCACATATTAAATGCTCAACAAATACCGTTAAAAAAAACCCCCAAAACATAGAGCCACAAGCCAGTAGTGGGACAAGGGTTACAGCACAATTTAAAGTGCACACAACAGCTCCACATGCAAGATCTATTCACAGCCTTAGCGACTTAGTGATAGTTGTGCTATGGACACTTCGAACCAGCAGTCAATCAGTCAGTAGTATTTATTGAGCACTTACTGTGTGCAGAGCACTGTACTAAGCGCTTAGATGAGTGCAACATAATAATATAACAGATACTTTCCCTGCCGACAACAAGCTTATAGGGGGAGACAGATTTGAATATAAAGAAGTGAAATTACAGCTATGAACATAAGTGGTATGTTGACCACATTAGCCAACTCTTTTTCTGGGTTTCTGCTGAATCTGTCCAACACGCAAGACACTTCTAGGCAGTTGTTCCACCACAAACCTTCTCCAGCAATGACAGACCCCTAGCAAACATTCCCCTGATTCTAGCGATGCCTTCTCCTTCCACTCCCCCCACAATCCCCATGATGAGCTGTAGATTGGATTTTGATAAAGGGGGAATTCCTGGAATGATCCCATGGAAAGCAGCTTGGCCTAGTGAAAAGAGGTCAGGCTTGGGAGTCAGAGGACCTGGGTTTGAAGCCCAGCTCTTCCCATTGCCTGCCGTGTGACCGTAAGCAAATCATTTTACTTCTCTCTGCCTCCATTTTCTCATCTGTAAAATGGGGGTTCAAAACCTGTTGTCTCTCCTACGTAGATTGTGAGCCCCGTGTGGGGCAGGGTCTGTTCTGACCTAATTAACTTGTATGTACCCCAGCATTGAGAACACAAATAGTAAGATCTGAACAAATACCATAAATAATAATAATGATAATAGAATAAAAGTAATGATAATACATGATTAACATCAAATGAAAAGCACTAGGGTATGATTCGTTGAAAGTCATCCGACACATGGAACTATCGGAAAAAGCTACATGAAAATACTGCCTCATCCAAAACAAATGAGAGGCTTTATGATCTTTGGTTTTATAACATCTTGCCAGAAGATAACAGTACTTCAAAGTCAGTGAAATGTAGATGACTAACCCTGGCTTTTGTCTGACAGAGTCCATTTTGGAGAGGAGAAATAATCTCATGGGTGAAGAATAAAAGTGATGTCACAAATTTCCCATGCATGAAAAGAGCATTTATTTTAGGCTTGGGATAATTTTCAAGCTACTAAGTATTAGAAAGAAGCCTGAGACAGTCTATCAATAGTATTTATTGAGCACTTTCTGTGTGAAAAACACCGTACTAAGCTCTTGGGACAGTACAGTATAACAGAGTTGATAAACGAGTTCCCTGCCTAAAAGGAGCTTTCTGTCTAGCTTTACCATTCAGTCTTTGTGTCTAATAAATATTCTGAAGGACTACAAAGTGGTTCATTCAATTGTTCATAATAATAATGATAATAATTGTGGTATTTGTTAAGTGCTTATTTTGTAATATGTTCTGGGCTAGATACTAGATAATCAGATGGGACACAGTCCCTGTCCAGACTGTAAGCCCATTGTTGGGTAGGGACCGTTTCCATATGTTGCCGATTTGTACTTTCCAAGTGCTTAGTACAGTGCTTTGTACACAGTAAGCGCTAATAAATACGATTGAATGAAAGATAAGGCTTATAGTCTGAGTAGGAGGAAGAACTAGTATTGAATCCCCTTTTTACAGACAAGAAAACTGAACCATAAGTGTTTTGCCCAAGGTCACACTGCAGACAAATGGCAGATCCAGGCTTGTACTTCCCAAGTGCTTAGTACAGTGCTCTGCACACAGTAAGCGCTCAATAAATACGATTGAATGAATGAATCCAGGATTAGAACCCAAATCCTCTGAGCCCAGGCTCTTTTCACAAGGACATGCTGCTTCACTTTTTACAACAACAGACAGCAAGAAAATAGAATGTCCTGCCATGCCTTTCCTAGAGGCAGGAATGGGTTTAGTGGAAAATGCAAGGGACTGGGTGACAGGAAACCTGGCTTCTGGTCCTAGGTATGCCACTTGCCTGCTTGATTGCTTTCCCTCTCCATCCAAACTGCTGCTATACTCATCCAAACTGTTGCTATACACATCCAAGCACATATCCTATCACGCTTTGACTACTGCATCTGCTGACCTTCCGGCCTTCGGTCTCTCTCCACTCCAGTCCATACTTCACCCTGCCGCACAGATTATTTTTCAAGAAAAGCATTCAGTCCATGTCTTCCCCCATCCTCAAGAACCACCAATGGCTAGCCATCCACCTCCACATCAAACAGAAGCTCTTTACCATTGGCTTTAAAGCACTTAATCAGCTCACCCCCTCCTGCCTCACCTCACTAATCTCCTTCTACAGCTCAGCCCACCCACTCGGCTCTTCTAGCACCAGTTTACTCACTGTGCCCCAATCTTGTCTTTCTCAGCACTGACCCTTTATCCACATCGTCCCCCTATTCTGGAACTCCCTTCCCCTCCAGATGTGCCAGACCACCACACTCTCCACCTTCAAAGCATCATTAAGGTCACATCTCCTCCATGAAATCTTCTCCGATAAAGGCCTCTTTTCCCCACCTCACTCTCCCTTATGTGTTGTCTATGCCCTTGTATCTACAATCCTCACCTCAACCTCACAACACTTAGGTACGTATCTTTAAATTATGCAGAATACATTACTGATCTATATTAATGTCTATCTCCCCTTCTAGACTGTAAGTTCCTTAGGGGAATGTATCTGCTAATTCTGTTATACTCTTCTAAACGCTTAGTATGGTACTTTGAACAATTCATTCATTCAATCATTAGTTCATTCAATCGTATTTATTTAGTGCTTACTGTATGCAGAGCACTGTACTAAGCGCTTGAGAAGTACAAGTTGGCAACATATAGAGACGGTCACTTACTGTGTGCAGAGCACCATATTAAGCGCTTGGAAAATACAATTCAGCAAGAAATGGGGACAATACATACAGTGGGCACACAGACTAGAAGCGGGGAGACAAGCAGCAAAACAAGTACACAAGCATTGATAGCATCAAGATCAGTAAATGGAATTATAGATATATTCACATCATTAATATAAATGTAATTATAAATATGTACATCTATACACAAGGTTCTGTTGGGGGGAAGGGGGTAATAATAATAATAATGATAGCATTTATTAAGCGCTTACTATGTCCACTGTTCTAAGCACTGGGGAGGTTAAAACAAGGTGATCAGGTTGTCCCATGTCCCACAGTCTTAATCCCCATTTGACAGATGAGGCAACTGAGGCCCAGAGAAGTTAAGTGACTTGCCCAAAGTCACACAGCTGATAAGTGGTGGAGCCAGGATTTGAACCCATGACCTCTGACTCCAAAGCCCGGGCTCTTTCTACTGAGCCACGCTGCTTTTAGAGCAAAGGGAGTGAGTCAGGGTGATGGGGAGGGGAGGGGCAGCAGAGGAAAAGGAGGGCTTAGTCTGGGACAGTAAGTGCTCAATAAGTGCTCGATTAATATTATTGATTCATTGATTGAGTAACTGAAATAGGCAATAATATAAAAATATTGGGAAGGGGTCTACTGACTCTATTATATTCTCCCAAACACTTAGTACAGTGCTCTGCACACAGTAAACACTCAATAAGTATGATTGATTGATTGAAGTGCTATATGCCAAGCACTATGCTAAGCACTGGGTAGATACAAGAAAATCAGGTCCCTCATGGGACTCACAGTCAAAGTAGGAGGGAGAACAGGTATTGAATCTACAACTTGCAGATACAGGAAATTCATTCATTCAATCATATTTATTGAGTGCTTACTGTGTGCAGAGCACTGTACTAAGCACTTAGGAAGTACAAGTTGGTAACATCAAGAGAGAGTCTCTACCCAACAGTGGGCTCACAGTCTAGAAGGGGGAGACAGACAACAAAACATATTAACAAAATAGAATAAATAGAATAAATATGCACAAGTAAAATAGAGTAATAAATATGTACAAACATATATACATATATACAGGAAATGACTTGCCCAAGGTCATACAGCAGACAAATGATGTAGCTGGGATTAGAACCCAGTCCCTTCGACTCCCAGGACTGTGCTCTTAACTTCTCTGTGCCTCAGTTATCTCATCTGTAAAATAGGGATAAAGACTGTAAGCCTCATGTGGGACATGGACCTGATTAGCTTGTGTCGACCCCAGTGCTTAGTACAGTGCCTGGCACATAGTAAGTGCTTAGCAGATACCATGAGAAAAGAGGAGTCCTCTCCGTGCAAAAAACTGCTTTGACATTACTCCTCTTGAGACACCTTACAAGGCAAATCTGCAGAGGCATTCCTCGCAAAGTCTCTATTAGGAAGGACGGAGGAAGATTTTCCGATCCTATTTTTAAACTGAAATGCAGCCCCATGAGCTAGTCAGAGATGTGGGTTGAGATTCTAGATGCTGCTCGTCTCTCTCTGACTCAGTTGCAGAGGAGGAGAAAGGAGCTTCTGGGGAAGTGTAACCTCATAATAATAACTGTGGGATTCGTTAAGCACTAACTAGGTGCCAATCATCATCATCAATCGTATTTATTGAGTGCTTACTATGTGCAGAGCACTGTACTAAGCGCTTGGGAAGTACAAATTGGCAATATATAGAGACAGTCCCTACCCAACAGTGGGCTCACAGTCTAAAAGGGGGAGACAGAGAACAAAACCAAACATACTAACAAAATAAAATAAATCACTTTTTTAAGCGCTGGGGTAGATGCGGCTGAATCAGGTTGGACACGGTCTCTATCCCACATGGGGCTCCCAGTCTAAGAGAAGCAGCGTGGCTCAGTGGAAAAGAGCCCGGGCTTTGGAGTCAAAGGTCATGGGTTCAAATCCCGGCTCCGCCAATTAGCTGTGTGACTTTGGGCAAGTCACTTCACTTCTCTGGGCCTCCGTTACCTCATCTGTAAAATGGGGGTGAAGACTGTGAGCCCCCTGCGGGACAATCTGATTACCTTGTAACCTCCCCAGTGCTTAGAACAGTGCTTTGCACATAGTAAGCACTTAATAAATGCCATCATTATTATTAAGAGGGAGGGAGAAAATATATTGAATTCCGTGGCTCAGTGGGAAAGAGCCCGGGCTTTGGAGTCAAAGGTCATGGGTTCAAATCCCGGCTCCTCCAGTTGTCAGCTGTGTGACTTTGGGCAAGTCACTTCACTTCTCTGGGCCTCAGTTCCCTCATCTGTAAAATGGGGATGAAGATTGTGAGCCCCCCTCGGGACAATCTGATTACCTTGTAACCTCTGCAGTGCTTGGAACAGTGCTTTGCACATAGTAAGCACTTAATAAATGCCATTATTATTATTATTATTAAGAGGGAGGGAGAAAATGTATTGAATTCATATTTTACAGTTGAGAAAACTGAAGCATGGAGAAGTGAAGGGACTTGGCCAAGGTCACACAGCAGGCAAGTGACAAAGCTGATTAGAACCCAACAGTGTGGCCTAGGGGAAAAAACGGGCCTGAGTTCTCATCCTGGCTCTGCCACTGCTGTGTGATCTTAGGCGAGTTACTTAACTCCTCTGTGTTTCTTCTTCTATGAAGTGGGGATAGAATATCCATTCTCCCTTCTCCTTAGACTGTGAGCTGACATGATGGCCCTGTATTTACCCCAGCACTTAGAATTGTATGTGGCACATGGTAAGCATTTATCAAATACCACAGTTCTTATTATTCGGGCTCTGACTCCCAGGGTCCTTCCACTAGGCCATGTAGCCTTTTTTATTTTTTGTTGGAATAACTCAGAGACAACATCACTAGGTTCAGCGCTTCTTTAATGGTCGCATAAAGCTTGTATATAGCAACAGCGTGGCTCAGTGGAAAGAGCCTGGGGTTGGGAGTCAGAGGTCATGGGTTCTAATCCCGGCTCCGCCACTTGTCAGCTATGTGACTTTGGGCAAGTCACAACTTCTCCGTGCCTCAGTTACCTCATCTGCAAAATGGGGATTAAGACTGTGAGCCCCATGTGGGACAACCTGATTACTTTGTATCCCCCCGCAGTGCTTAGAACAGTGCTTGGCACGTAGTCAGTGCTTAACAAATGCCATCATTATTATTATAGTATGTCAATTCATCAAATAGTATTTATTGAGCGCTTACTGGAAGCAGAGCACTGAACTAAGTGCTCAGGAGACTTGACAGATAGATTATCTGCCCACAAGGAGTCTAGAGGGGGAGACAGACATCAAATTACTGATATATTTGTAAGTCGTGTGGGGCTGAGAGTAGAGTGAATACAGGGTACAAATCCAAGAACAAGGGTGATCCAGAAAGGAATCAATCAATCAATCAATCAATTGTATTTATTGAGTGCTTACTGTGTGCAGAGCACTGTACTAAGCGCTTGGGAAGTACAAGTTGGCAACATATAGAGACAGTCCCTACCCAAGAGTGGGCTCAAGGTGGGAGGGGACATGCGTTCAGGTTGGGAAAAGGCCTCTTGGAGGAGTTTTGATTTAAATAAGGCTAAGACGGTGAGGAGAGTGATAGTCTGTCAGATATGAAGGGGGAGGGAGTTCCGGGCCAGAGAAGGGGACGTGGTGAAGGTGGAGGTTAGAGTATCATCGAAAAGAAAGACTTTTGAAAGGTCGCCAAAGTCTGCAAGAATCCAGTCCAATGTATTAGAGCAGGTGGTCAGGACTGTGCCTGACAGGAATGAGGAAACTTGTTGAAGGAGAATTATCAAAAGCAAAGAAGTATCAATTGTTAAAAACAACATGAATGGGTGAACTTCTAATCATAATAATAATAATAATGATAGCATTTATTAAGCGCTTACTGTGTGCAAAGCACTGTTCTAAGCGCTGGGGAGGTTACACTGTGATCAGGTTGTCCCACATGGGGCTCACAGTCTTAATCCCCAATTTACAGACGGTAACTGAGGCTGTGAGCCTCACTGTTGGGTAGGGACTGTCTCTATATGTTGCCAACTTGTACTTCCCGAGCGCTTAGTACAGTGCTCTGCACACAGTAAGCGCTCAATAAATACGATTGATGATGATGATGAGGCACAGAGAAGTTAAATGACTTGCCCAAAGTCACCCAGCTGACAAGTGGCGGAGCTGGGATTTGAACCCATGACCTCTGACACCAAAGCCTGTGCTCTTTCCACTGAGCCACGCTGCTTCGTAAATTCAGCTGGTGAAACTTGAGTGACTTTATAGCCTGTTGTTGGCCCAGGAAAGAGCGAAGCTCCTTGTGGGCAGGGAACATGTCTACCAACGTTGTTACGTTATATCAGTCAATCAGTGGCATTTATTGAGCTCTTACCGTGTGCAGAGCATTATACTAAGCGCCTGAGTACAATGTAACAGACATATTGCAGTGAGGAGGGGTGCCCCGGGCTCCCGTGGGACTGGCAAATGGGGGAGTGGACTGGCCCGCAGACACCGGTCCCTCCGGCTCTGACCATACGGCCGGAGCTCACGGCAGGAGCATCGCCTTTGGGGATGCTCTGGCTTGCTGCTGACGGGCTGGCCCCGTCGGACTCGGTGTGACAACATTCACACTGATGATACACTTTGGCATCATCATCAATCGTATTTATTGAGCGCTTACTGTGTGCAGAGCACTGTACTAAGCGCTTGGAAAGTACAAATTGGCAACATATAGAGACAGTCCCTACCCAACAGTGGGCTCACAGTCTGGCATCCCTGGATGTTGTCATATCCGTGGATCAAAACACACACAAAAACACACAAAAACAGAGAAGCAACGTGGCTCAGTGGGCAGAGCCCGGGCTTTGGAGTCAGAGGTCATGGGTTCAAATCCCGGCTCCGCCACATGTCTGCTGTGTGACCTTGGGCAAGTCACTTCACTTCTCTGTGCCTCAGTTACCTCATCTGGAAAATGGGGATTAAGACTGTGAGCCCCCCGTGGGACAACCTGACCCCCTTGTAACCTCCCCAGCGCTTAGAACAGTGCTTTGCACATGGTAAGCGCTTAATAAATGCCATTATTATTATTATTATTCTCTGAACCTCAGTTCCCTCATCTGTAAAATGAGGATCAAGACTGTGAGCCCCACGTGGGACAACCTGCTCACCTTGTATCCCCCCAGCAATTAGAACAGTGCTTTGCACATAGTAAGCGCTTAACAAATGCCGACATTATTATTATTCTTATCATTATTATATTATATTCACTGGAGACACAGTTTAGCCGATTCACTTTGACACTTCTCCATCAGGCCGATTTCTGGATCTCCACTTTCCAAGCAGCCCCTCCGCAGCTAACCTCCAGGCTAACATGCCAGGAAGGGGGGTTGGCAGTGAGTATTCTTTAAACAAAACAACAACAAAAAAAAACCTCTTCCATCTACATTTTTATGGTATTTGTTAAGCATTTACTATGTGCCAAGCGCTGGGTAGATACAAGCCAACCAGGTTGGACAGTCTCCCAAGTACTTAGAGCAGTGCTCTGTGTTGAGTAAGCACTCAGTAAATACCATTGATTGATCAAATGACCTGAATTCTCATCCTGATTGAGAAGCAGCATGGCTCACTGGAAAGAGCTCGGGCTTTGGAGTCAGAGGTCATGGGTTCAAATCCCGGCTCTGCCAATTGTCAGCTGTGTGACTTTGGGTAAGTCACTTCACTTCTCTGGGCCCCAGTTACCTCATCTGTCAAATGGGGATTAAGACTGTGAGCCCCCGTGGACAACCTGATCACCTTGTAACCTCCCCAGCACTTAGAACAGTGCTTTGCACATAGTAAGTGCTTAATAAATGCCATTATTATTATTATTTTTATTAATATTAAAAAGTAAGCTACACCTAGACTGTCAGCTCCTTGTGGGTGGGAACATGTCTACCCACTCTGCTGTATTTTACTTTCCTGAGCACTTAGTACAGTGCTCTGCACACAGTAAACGCTCATTAAATACCACGGATTGAAGTCTTAGCACGTCTCCCGGACCATGCCATCAGTGACAAAGTTGTCTGACCCAAGAACCACCCAGGGAATTCTGTAAGGTGACTAGGTCCAACAGGAAGTAATCAATCAATATTATTTTTTGAGTGCTTACCACGTGCAGAGCACTGTACTAAATACTTAGAGAGTACAATACAACAGAGTCAGTGGACTTGTTCCCTGCCTACAATGAGCTTACAGGATAAATCCTGAAAAATAGCTGATTATGGGGGTCAGGGAAAGCTTGTGAACTTGGTTATCTCATTGCTGACTTCCAGCCCACATCCTCCCCGCCACCTCCTTCCTCCTGTCCCAAAGACAGTTACTCCCCACTCCTGCAAAGCCTTATTGATAATAATAATAATAATGTTGGTATTTGTTAAGCGTTTACTATGTGCAAAGCACTGTTCTAGGCGCTGGATGCCACATCCCCTCCAAGAAGCCTTCCCTGATTCACCCTCTTTTCGTTTTCTTCAACTCCCTTCTGAGTCTAGCTCCCATTATTCACTCATTCATTCAATCGTATTTATTGAGCACTTACTGTGTGCAGACCACTGTACTAAGCTCTTGGGAAGTACAAGTTATTCATCCCCCAACATTTATGCACAAACCTGTAATTTCTGCATATGCTTGTCTGTCTCCCCCTCTCGACGGTAAGCTTGTTGTGGGCAGGGAATGGGTCTGCTATATTGTACTCTCCCACATGCTCACTAAACACAGTGCTCGGCAAATAGTAAACGCTCAGTAAATACGATTTGATTGACTACCATGCGCTTTCACTTGGTGGGGAAGTGTCAAAGTGAATCGACTAAACTGTGTCTCCAGGGACTGTTGTCGGTTATATTGTACTCGGGCGCTCAGTACAGTGCTCTGCACACAGTAAGAGCTCAATAAATGCCCCTGATTGACAGATTGATGTAACATAATAGAGTTGGTTGACATGTTCCCTGTCCACTGCTGCAATGACTGCTGTTGTAACTAGGTCCTCAGCGTGATCATTTTTCCATGGGCACTGTAGTGTGCTGCGCCCCTAGTTATTATTATTTCTAGTTTACCTGTTGCACTCTTTGCCCCAGCAGGCACGTGGCAAGCAGGGATGAAAAAGGGCAAGTGGCTCTGGGCAAGCCACGAGTCCTGGAATCGATTCCTCCTCCTCCCAGCGTCTCATCCTGGCGGGGCAAGTCTAAGTCTCGTCCAATCAATCAATGGAACTTATCATCATCATCATCAATCATATTTATTGAGCGCTTACTATGTGCAGAGCACTGTACTAAGCGCTTGGGAAGTACAAATTGGCAACATATAGAGACAGTCCCTACCCAACAGTGGGCTCACAGTCTAAAAGGAGGAGACAGAGAACAAAAACAAACATACTAACAAAATAAAATAAATAGGATAGATATGTACAAGTAAAATAAATAAATAAATAGAGTAATAAATATGTACAAACATATATACATATATACAAATTATCCAACACTGCCCATAGAGCACTTGACTAAAACACATGTCCTTCAGTCTCAATGGGCATCTCCAACATCATCAGTGCAGGGATCCTGAATTAACAACCTAAATTTTAGCACGTTTCCTGAATTATTTAAACGCTTCCCTGTTAATCGATCCGTCCATCGTATTTATTATTAATAATAATGATGGCATTTGTTAAGCGCTTACTGTGTGCAAAGCACTGTTCTAAGCGCTGGGGAGGATACACGGTGATCATGTTGCCCCACGTGGGGCTCACAGCCTTAATCCCCATTTTACAGATGAGGGAACTGAGGCTCAGAGAAGTTAAGTGACTTGCCCAAGGTCACACAGCAGACATGTGGGGGAGCCGGGATTAGAGCCCATGACCTCTGACTCCCAAGCCCAGGCTCCACTGAGCCACGCTGCTTCATTCATTCATTCAATCGTATTTATTGAGCACTTACTGTGTGCAGAGCACTGTACTAAGCGCTTGGGAAGTACAAGTTGGCAATGTATAGAGACGGTTCCTACTCAACAGTGGGCTCACAGTCTAGGAGAATGATGGTATTTGTTAAGCACTTACTATGTGCCAAGCACTGTTCTAAGTGCTGGGGGGGATACAAGGTGATCAGGTTGTCCCACATGGGGCTCACAATCTCAATCCCCATTTTCCAGATGAGGTCACTGAGGCCCAGAGAAGCGAAGTGACTTGCCCAAAGTCACACAGCTGCCAAGTGGCGGAGCCGGGATTAGAACGCATGACCTCTGACTCCCAAGCCTGGGCTCTTTCCACTGAGCCATGCTGCTTCCCTTAATGAAATTTATTGAGCTCTTACCATGTGCAGAGCACAATAAACAGAATTAGCAGCCACGTTCTCACAATAAGCTTATCAACTAGAGGGGGAGACAGACATTGATACGAATAAATAATTTATAAATATAACTTCATTTAAAGATATGTACATTAAGTCCTGTGGGCTTGGGGGATAAGATTTCCCCTATCCCAAGGAAGGAATTAAACCCTTTGAAGAATCAGCCCAATTGGAGATATGTACCAAAGTGTATAAACACACATAATATTTATTTTATGTTCCCGATTTGTACTTCCCAAGCGCTTAGTACAGTGCTCAGCACACAGTAAGTGCTCAATAAATATGACTGAATGAATTTAAATTTATTTTATTTCATTTTTATGAGGTGTCCTCCCAACCCTCAATCCTGTTTATTTCAGCTTGTTCTTCCCAGGTAACAAAATCCCCCCAATTAGGATTCTCTGCTCTTGGCCTTGTCTTCAAATTGTTATTGGCCTGTAGAACTCTTCAGGATTCTTCCTAATGAAATTCACAAGTGAAGCTGAACCTTGAAGGTGTGAAGGAAGAAAAAAATTCCCCACACTTACAGTTTAAATAATTTGAGCCATTTGGGGAAATGATGACCAAAATTATTTTAGGAAATGATTAATCATATCACCTTGGTGTGTTTCTTAAGGAAAAGCTATGGTCACATACATCAGTTTCAGTTTCTATTCCGAGTTAGTAAAGCATTTTTCTTGCATGATTAATGGAAAATATAGAAAGTTGGTAAAACTTAGAAAGGTATTTTAATTGTGAACGCCCTCCGTATTATGTGTCTCTATATAAAGTAGCAAGCCTCTTCCTCAGCCTCAAGATTTAAAAGGTTAGGCTATGGAAAATCTGCATATTATGCAAAGAGAAAGTATGACCTACAGCAATATGGTAGCTCCCTTTGCTCACCGCCCCCCTCCGTGCCCCACAGGACTTGTGTATATATGTACATATTTATAATTATAATTCTATATTTTTATTAATGATGTGCATATATCTATAATTCTGTTTATAGTGATTCTACTGATGCCTGTTTACTTGTTCTGATGTCTGCCTCCCCCCTTCTAGACTGTGAACCTGTTGTGGGCAGAGATTGTCTCTATCTGTTGCTGAATTGTACTTTCCAAGCGCTTAGTACAGCATCCTGCATACAGTAAGCGCTCAATACGATTGAAAGAAGGAATAAATGAATGAATTATGGTATAACTCTCCATGCCCTCACTCTGGAAAGGGCCAGTAAAAATAGTAAGCTTCTAAACTTATGTGAAGATTTTATTTTCAACTAATTTTCCATTGCTCAAGACAAATGAACCAAGCTGCATTTCAGAGTTCGCAAATGAATTAGGTACTCATTAAGCAAGCTCACTCATCCTCTATTCTCAACCATCAGTATCAATTGAGGGTAATCAACTCTAGCTTCCCTAAAATATACTTCGGTCACTGTGGCATTAAAACCCCACCTAGTTTAGGTAAATATTTGAATTCCACTGGTTCTGGCAAGAAGCATACCTTTCAATCCTTAATGTAGTTGAAAGTTGGAATCAGGCTTCGCAGTGACTTAGAAAATCACTGAGGGTGCAAAAGTTATCTTTAGCTGTGGAGAACGGACAGGGATTTTTTGTTGAGCTACCTCTGACTGTATCCTCTGCCCCTAAGAATACCAATACAAATTTGTTGAACACTTACTATTAATAAATCAATCGTATTTTCTGAGCACTTACTGTATGCAGAGCACTGTATTAAGTGTTCGAGAGAGTAATAATAATAATAATGATGGCATTTATTAAGTGCTTACTGTGTGCAAAGCACTGTTCTAAGCGCTGGGTACAATATAACACTGTAACACACTCATTCCCTGTCCATAACAAGCTTACAGTCTAGAGGGAGAGACAGGCAAGCAGTGAATTTTTTTTTAATGGTATTTGTCAAGTGCTTATTCTGTGCCAAGCACTGTTCTAAGCGCTGGGGGGTTACAAGGTAATCAGGTTGTCCCACGTGAGGCTCACAGTCTTAATCCCCATTTTACAGATGAGGGAACTGAGGCACAGAGACGTTAAGTGACTTGCCCAAGGTCACGCAGCAGACAGGTGGCAGAGCCAGAATTAGAACCCACGTCCTCCGACTCTCAAGCCCGTGCTCTTTCCACTGAGCCACGCTGCTTCTCTACAGTGAATTTAGAGTAGCAGTATGGAAGAGCCAGAGGTGAGCATTTAGAGACTGGTGGAAATTTTGGAGGATTTATCTTAGCACAGTGTTCTGCACACACTAAGCGCTCAATAAATACCACTGATTGATTATAGGGGTGTGAAAATGGATTGATTGGCCAATGGATGAAAAATCTGTCCTTGCCAATTATCTCAATCAATCAATAATGTGCACTGAGTGCTTACTATATACAGAGCACTGTACTAAGTGCTTGGGAGAGTATAATACAAGAGAGTTAGTTGGTAGATACTTGGTAGTTGATAGTTGGTAGTCCTTCTAGACTGTGAGCCCACTGTTGGGTAGGGACCGTCTCTATATGTTGCCAACTTGTACTTCCCAAGCGCTTAGTACAGTGCCCTGCACACAGTAAGCGCTCAATAAATACGACTGAATGAAAGAATACAATCACTTCCCTCAAGGAGCTTACAGTCTGCAGGGGAGACCAACATTAAACCCTGGGCAAGTCACTTAATTTCTCTGTGCCTCAGTTGCCTCACCTGTAAAATGGGGATTAAAACTGTGAGCCCCACGAGGCCAGGGGTTATGTCCAACCCGATTTCCTTGTCTCCACCCCAGTGATTAGTAAAGTCTTTGGTACATGGTAAGCACTTAAAAGCCATAATAATTATTATGATGATTAATAATTATAATAACAATAACAATGAACTCCAGTCGGGGGAAGTGGCAAAATCTAAGTTGGCTTGGGGTGGGGAATCTAAGTGTTTAAGTGGTACAGATCCAAGTGCACAGGAAGTGCAGTAGGAAATGTAAAAAGGGTGGAGAAATGAGGAGTTAGGGGAGGCTTCTGGAAGGAGATAGAATTTTTCATAGGGCTTTGAAGTTGGGAGGAGTGGTGGTCGTATGTCAGGAAGCAGCGTGGCTCAGTGGAAAGAGCCCGGGCTTTGAAGTCAGAGGTCATGGGTTCAAATCCCGGCTCCGCCACTTGTCAGCTGTGTGACTTTGGGCAAGTCACTTCACTTCTCTGGGCCTCAGTTACCTCATCTGTAAAAATGGGGATGAAGACTGTGAGTCCCCCGTGGGACAACCTGATCACCTTGTAAACTCCCCAGCACTTAGAACAGTGCTTTGCACATAGTAAGCACTTAATAAATGCTATTATTATTATTATTATTATTATTATTATTATTATTATTATCATCATCACACTCCCAGCCATTACTGAGTGCACAGAGGGTGATGAACTGCACTTTGAGCTCAGTCTCATGGGCCAGTTCTGGGAAAATCATATCAAGGAACTTGACATAAACACCCAAATCAGTTGCATTGCCCTGAGGATACCAATCAATCAATCAATCGTATTTATTGAGCGCTTACTGTGTGCAGAGCACTGTACTAAGCGCTTGGGAAGTACAAGTTGGCAACATATAGAGACGGTCCCTACCCAGCAGTGGGTTCACAGTCTACCCTTGTGATAGCGTCATCCACAAAAATAGGCCAGAGACCGACTACGGCAGGCCCTTGCCCTCACCAACCGCCCCCAGAAATAGCAAAAAACTAGCTCCACCCCCTCACTGTGAGGGGGCAGCCAGGGGAAACTCCTTGAGTTTTCCCCAGTTGCTTCCCTAAGGAAGATAAAAATTCCCAGCCAACAGGATGCATTAGGAATTCCCTTGAGCACCTGGGGGAAGTCCTGCAGGCAATTAGTGTTGGAGATGTACCCTCCCACCTGAGCCCTTCAGCACAGTGAAATAGTCAGTGAGATGAAGGGGAAATAATGTGACAGGAGCTGAGCTTTGCTGGTCTCTGGAGCAGAATCCGGCCTGGTCCTCGGCTCCTCGAAATTACTGTCTCGAAGGGGAAACACACATTACCGTGGCCATG
Source organism: Tachyglossus aculeatus (assembly GCF_015852505.1). Taxonomy (NCBI): domain Eukaryota; kingdom Metazoa; phylum Chordata; class Mammalia; order Monotremata; family Tachyglossidae; genus Tachyglossus; species Tachyglossus aculeatus. The sequence continues at coordinate 65,194,690 of NC_052070.1, read as the reverse complement.
GGAACCCAGGCATCCAGTGCCACCCCATGGAACTGCCTAGTATCAGCTGCTTTATAGTCCCCCTCTTTATGCTATAAAAAATATTTCTTTTCCAAGAAGGAACCCGCTGAAACATCTAACTGGGCAAGATTATAGTTTGGAATCTATCACCGGAGTAACGGAGATTTTAGAAAACCGTATTTATTTTATTCTGTTAATATGCTTTGTTCTCCGGCTCCCCCTTCTAGACTGTGAGCCCGCTGTTGGGTAGGGACCGTCTCTATATGTTGCCAACTTGCACTTTCCAAGCGCTTAGTACAGTGCTCTGCACACAGTAAGCGCTCAGTAAATACAATTGAATGAATGAGTTGATCTTTCGTAATACGAAACAGTTCTTGTTGTAATGGATATTATTAAGTTTAGTACAGTGCTGTGTACACAGTAAGTGCTCAGTTAATGCCATTGATTGATTCTTTTGGTAATGCATTCTGATCTTTCTGGATAATGTGGATAGTGTATTGGTGAAGCTCTTTTCCAAAAATCACTACTGTTGTTTGGCCCACTCTTGTACCCAGATATCCTGTTATTATTGATGATGACAATAGAAGCAGCGTGGCTCAGTGGAAAGAGCCCGGGCTTTGGAGTCAGAGGTCATGGGTTCAAAATCCCTGCTCCACCACTTGTCAGCTGTGTGACTTTGGGCAAGTCACTTCACTTCTCTGGGCCTCAGTTACGTCATCTGTAAAATGGGGATGAAGACTGTGAGCCCCCCGTGGGACAACCTGATCACCTTGTAACTTCCCCAGCATTTAGAACAGTGCTTTGCACATAGTAATTGCTTAATAAATGCCATTATTATTATCATTACTCCCCCTCCTCCCCCTCCCCATCCCCCCGTCTTACCTCCTTCCCCTCCCCACAGTACCTGTGTTTGTACATATTTATTACTCTATTTTATTTGTACATATTCTGTTTATTTTATTTTGTTAATATGTTTTGTTCTCTGTCTCCCCCTTCTAGACTGTGAGCCCACTGTTGGATAGGGACCATCTCTATATGTTGCCAACTTGTACTTCTCAAGCGCTTAGTACAGTGCTCTGCACACAGTAAGCACTCAATAAATACAATTGAATGAATGAATGAATGAAAAGGTTGGACACAGTCCGTGTCTCATATGGGGCTCACAGATTTAATCCTCGTTTTACGGATGAGGTAACTGAGGCCCAGAAAAATGAAATGACTTGCCCAAGGTCACCCAGCAGACAAGTGGCGGAGCTGGGATTTGAACCCAGGTCCTTCTGACTCGCAGGCCCGTGCTGAATCCACTGTGCTATGCTGCTTCTGTCAGTGTGTCAGGGAGATAACAAGAGTGTCTACATGGGGCAGTGGTGTATCCTGATGACTGTTGATTGTACTTTCTGTCTTCCTCAGTGCTCCTCTCAATCAACCAATTAATCCATCAGTGACATTTATTGACCACTAAACTGTGTGTAAAGGACTATATTAAGCACTTTGGAGAATTCAGTACAACATAGTTGGTGGACATGTTCCCTGTCCACAAGGAAATTACTGTCTAGAAGGGGAAACACACATTAAAATTAACTACAGATACGTACATAAGTGCTGTGGGGCTAACACTGGAATGAATATTAAGTGTTCAAAGGATACAGATCCAAGTCCATAGGCAATAAGGTTGAGATGAGAGCTTAGTTGGAGAAGATGTGATTTTAGTAAAGTTTTGAAGATGGAGAGAGTGGTGGTCTGGTGGATATGAAGAAGGAAGGAGTTCCAAGACAGAGGAAGGACTTGGGCAAGTAATCTGTGCTGAAATAGGTGAGATTGAGGTACTAAAAGGAAACAGATGGTGCTGGGTCAGAACCAGAAACTCAAATTTAATCCAACAGAGTTGATTACTTATTTCAAAGATGGCCAAATTGTACGGTTTCACTTCAATTAATCGGGTCCTGAAAGTGCAAAAAAGGTAATAAAACATTGAGAATAACAGCATTGGGATACTTGGCGTATTTCTAGACTGTGAACCCATTATTGGGTAGGCACCATCTCTATATGTTGCCGACTTGTACTTCCCAAGTGCTTAGTACAGTGCTCTGCACAGAGTAAGCGCTCAATAAATATGATTGAAAGAAAGAAAGGAAGTAGGTTGGTGATGGAGGAGCGGAGTATTCCGGTTGGGTTATAGAAGGAAATCTCCCAGGTCAGTATGTGGGGTTGATGTATTGCTCAAAGTGGAATGTGATTAGTGTTTGGATCAGCATGGTAGCAGTATGGATGGAGAAGAAAGGGAAGATTCTAGAGGTGCTGTGAAGGTAGAATATTTATGATTTCATGACATGTGAGTTTGTTATCAGCTGGGAATGTGTCCACTAATTCTGTTGCCTTGTATTCTCCCAAATGCTTAGTACAGTGCTCTGCCCAAAGTAAGTGCTCCAATAAATAGGATTGATTAATTAATTAAATATATGGGTTGAACGAGAGAGCTGAGTCGAGGATAACGTTTAGGTTGTGGGATTCTGAGACCGGTAGGATTGTGCTGCCTATGGTGATGGGAAAGTCATGGGGAAACCATGGTTTGAGTGGGACGATGTAAGGCAGCAGCATGGCTTAATGGTTAAAGCACCGCCCTCAGAGTCTGAGGACCTGGGTTCTAATCCTGCCTCTGACACATGCTTGCTGTGTGACCTTGGGCAACCCACTTAACTTCTCTGTGCCTCAGTTACCTCATCTGTAAAATGGGGATTAAGACTGTGAGCCTCATGTAGGACAGAGATGTGTCCAAATTGATTAACTTGTATTATCCCAGAACCTAGAACAGTGCTTGGCACATAGTATGTGCTTATCAACAAGTATCATAATTATTATCATTATTATTAAGATGGGGAGTTCTGTTTTAGACATATTAAGTTTGAGGTGTCGATGGGACACTCAATTAGATAGATCCTGAGGGCAGGAGGAAATCTGAAAACTGCAAAGAAAGAGACAGATCTGGGCTGAGAGGTAGATTTGGGAATCATCCATGGAGAGATGGTAGTTGAAATTGTGGAAGTGAATAAAATCTCCTGGGAGGGGTGGTGTAGATAAAGAATAGGAGGAGACCCAAAACTGAGCCTTGAGGAACCCCCACAGTTGGAGGGTGGGAGGCAGAGGAGAAGTCTGTGAAAGACTGAGAATGAATGTCCAGAGAGATATGATGTGAACCAGGAGAGGACCCTGCCAGTGAACCGAAGTTTGGATAATGTTTTCAGGAGATGTGGGTGGTCCTTAGGGTTAAAGGGATCTGAGAAATAGAGTAGGATTAGGATGGAGCAGAGGCTGGTGGGTTTGGCAGATGTTGAGGAGAGGGTTGAATTTAATTCAAATCAGTCATATCAATTGAGAGCTTATTGTGTGCACAGCACCTGTAGTAAGTGGGATAATACAATATAGCAAAAAACAGTCACATTCCCTTCCCACAGTGAGTTGAAAGAGAGAAAGTAGAGGCTGTGAGTATAGATGTTTGGAAAGGAATGGTAGGAGGGTATGGTAACTGAAGGGAGCAGAAGGTAAAGGGAGGGTTTTTTAGGATAGGGGAGACAGGAATATCTTTGAAAGCAGCAGGGAAGAAACCATTAGAAAGTGAACGATTGAAGATGGCCATCAGGGAGGGGGGAAAAAAAGGAAGGGTCAAGTGTTTTGATAATGTGAGAAAGGATGGGGTTGGAAATGCAGGTAGAAGTGGTAGATTTTAAGAGGAGGTGGGAGATCTCCTCTGAAGAGAATGCTGGGGAGAATGGGAGAGTCAAAGAAGGGGTGGGAGGAGGGAAGAACAGGAGAGGAGCAGGGGAGATTTTAGGGGAAGCCCATTTAATTGTTTCCATTTTATCAGTAAAGTAGATGGCCAGATCATTAGGGGCAAGAGCTGGGGTGAGATGGGAGGAGAGAGTTAAACATCTGAAACAGCTGGCTCAGGAAGTGCCCTTCCATCTTCATGGCTAAGAGACTATCGCTCTCCCCACCTTCGAAGCCTTATTGAGGGCACATCTCCTCCAGGAGATCTTCCCCGACTAGGCCCTCCTTTCCTCTTCAACATTCCCCTTGTACTTGATTTTGCAGCCTTTATTCACCCTACCCTCAGCCCCACATCCATTATGTACATAACCATAATGTATTCATTTCTATAAATGTTTGTCTTCCCCCAATTGACTAAGCTCAGTGTGGGCAAGGAACATGTCTACCAAATCCATCGTATTCTCTCAAGGTCTTAGAACCGTGCATGGCACACAGTAAATGTTCATTGAATTTGATTAATTGATTGATTGAAACCCACAGAGACAGGTGCAGGCGCAGAAACGTGGACAAAAGGAGAAAGGCTGAAAGCCCTTTCTTTATTCAGTGCTTTGGTGATGACTTTTAATCTTCCTCTAACACCCCATGGAGGGGCAGGTAACTGGGGAGGAAGAAGGGGGTGAACAGGTTTCAGCTGCCCCAGTGTTATGGGGGCAATTTTATATATTACTGCTTTTTGAGTATCAGTCTTCCTTTGGGCTCAAAATGAGTCCAGGTTTTCGTCTAGTTTTCACAAGCAAATCACCTGGAGACAGGATTTTCTAAGGTTTGGGATGGTGGTCAGCTAGCATTCTTGACCCTACAAGAGAGAAGCAGTGTGGCCTAATGGATAGAGCATGGGCCTGGGAGCTGGAAGGACCTGGGTTCTAATCACTTCACTTCTCTAGGCCTTAGTTACCTCATCTGTAAAATGGGGATTAAGACTGTGAACCCAATGTCGGACAGGGTCTGATTAGTTTGCATCTACCCCAGCACTTACTACAGTGCCTGGCCCATAGTAAGCATTAAGCAAATACCACAATTATCATCATTATTATTATTACAACCTTTCAAGGATTTGGGGAAATTGAGCCCCTATGGGTTTCATTTCTTTTCCCCATTCTTTATAGACTTAGCTCAGGGAGGAATGCAGTCAAAAGTCCTCAATTGGCTACCATCATCATCATCATCAATCATATTTATTGAGCGCTTACTATGTGCAGAGCACTGTACTAAGTGCTTGGGAAGTACAAATTGGCAACATATTGGCAACATTGGCAACAAATTGGCAACATTGGCTACCATAGACCAAAGATGTAAACTCCAAAATGGTAATCCAGGAGAAGAGTGCAGGACTGAGATACCTAAGCCTAAAGGGTATAAATTTGTTCTTAAATATCGTTTTTGTTAAGCACTAACTTACTGTAGCAGTGTTTTTAATTTTTGGTATAGTTCTACAGAGTTGTTAGATATGATCCCTGCCCACAAGGAGCTTACAGTCTACAGGGGAAGACAGACATTAACATGAGTTACAGATAGGGGAAATAGTAGAGTATAAGAATGTGTTCATAAGTGGGTGGAGATGGAGTGAGTTCAGAAGTGCTTAAGGGCTACGTAGTTAACACAAAAGGGAGGATGGAAAGGGGAAATGCATGACAGAGCCCCACGTGGAACAACCTGATCACCTTGTAACCTCCTCAGCGCTTAGAACAGTGCTTTGCACATAGTAAGTCGTTAATAAATGCCATCATCATTATTATTATTATAACACCATATTTACTTTTTGTGAAAGGGACTTCGTTTGGAATTTTAGGTCAGCAGCTTTGTTTTTTTCCTCCTACCATCTGGCATCAGATACTCAGTATCAGTCCATCACTGACCTAGCATCCACGCCCACGTCCTTCCTGATGGTCTCTAAAGAGGTGCTTTTCTACCTCCTTTCAAAAATCAATCTACGGGCTTCTCCAACCCCATCTGCTCTTACCTTCTAAATACACTCGCACCCTTTCTCTTCCCTTTTCCATCTGCCATCTTCAACTGCTCACTCTGTTGCCTCCTTCCTCTCTGTCTTCAAACTGTCCTATGTCTCCTCTGTCTCTGATGAATGTTTCAGAACCATTTAGGCGCTGAGGTGTGTCTGGAGTGATGCGTGGCCTAGGGTATAGAGCATGGGACTGAGAGTCAAAAGGACCTGGGTTCTAATTCTGGCTGTGCCACTTGTCTGCTGCATGATCTTGGGCAAATCCCTTCACTTTTCTGAGCTTCAGGTAAATGGGGATTAAGACTGTATCTACACAGTGCTTGGCACATAGTAAGTGCTTAATAAATACCATCACTGTTTTTGTGATGAAGAGAAGCAATGTGGCTTACTGAGAAGAGCACGGGCTTGGGAGTCAGAGGACGTGAGTTCCAATCCCAGCTCCGCCACTTATCTGTTACGTGACCTCTCTGTGCCTCAGTTCCCTCATCAGTAAAATGGGGATTCAAAGCGTGAGCTCCACGTGGGACAACCTGATTACCCTGTATTTACCCCAGTGCTTAGCATGTAGTAAGAGCTTAACAAATACCATTATTATTATTATTTTATACAAAGCAATTTTAAGCGAGTTTTACATGTTCCGGCATTTTGTATTGTTTCGATTTAAAGCATCCTTCAGTTGAACATAGTTTGGGAAATATTGTGTTAAGAATGATCAGAATAAAGAAGTTCCTTAGCACTAAAAGGGGGTGGGGGTGGATTTCTGTATTCACATGTGACAGGATGCAAGACTGAACAGTGTGGCTGCCAGCCCTTGCTGGCGGTCAATCAATCAGTTGTATTTATTGAGCACTTACTGTCTGCAGAATACTCAGCACTTGGGAGAGTGAAACAACATAGCCTAGTGAGCATGGGCCCAGAAGTCAGAGGACCTGGGTTCTAATCCTGGCTGTAATATGGATATGAAGACTGTGAGCCCCATGTGGGCATGAACTGTGTCCAACTTGATTAACTTATGTCTACCCCATCCTTCGTCCTTGCCAAGCCCTTGTCTTTCCTCTCCCCCTCGTCCCCCTCTCCATCCCCCCGTCTTACCTCCTTCCCTTCCCCACAGCACCTGTATATATGTATATATGGTTGTACATATTTATTACTCTATTTATTTATTTATTTTACTTGTACATTTCTATCCTACTTATTTTATTTTGTTGGTATGTTTGGTTCTGTTCTCTGTCTCCCCCTTTTAGACTGTGAGCCCACTGTTGGGTAGGGACTGTCTCTATGTGATGCCAATTTGTACTTCCCAAGCGCTTAGTACAGTGCTCTGCACATAGTAAGCGCTCAATAAATACGATTGATTGATTGATTGATTGTCTTCTCAGGATGGCACTTGGAGAGTTTACAGTACGATCTCAGCTACAGGAGGGAGAGTCAAGCAGAGGCATATGCTTAGTACAGTGCTCTGCACACAGTAAGTGCTCAATAAATACAATTGAATGAATACGCATTCCATCCTCAGCTTGGCAGTGGCTAGCGAGTGGGAGGCAATCTGCCACAAGTCAAAACTCACCAGTGCTGGGCAGCAAGAGAGTCGTTGTTGCCAACTTGTTGCCAACTTGTATATGTTGCCAACTTGTACTTCCCAAGTGTTTAGTACAGTGCTCTGCACACAGTAAGCGCTCAATAAATACGATTGATGATGAGGGCGGAGATTCAAGTTGATGATAAACCACTGCCTTATTTTTACCCAGAAAACTCCATGGATACACTATCAGAATGACTGCAGATGGAGGTGGGGGCATTCTGGAGAGATGTGTTCCAAGGAGTCTCTATGGCTTGGAGACAACTCGACAGCATAAGACAAGACCCAGCCGTTAGTACAGTGTCTGGCACATAGTAGTTAATATAATATAAAATAGAATTGGTAGACAATTTGCCCTGTCCATCACAAGCTTACAGTCTAGAGGGAGAGACAGAGACTAGAAGAGAGTTCAGTGTTACGCCTGATGGTAGAAATACCTCCATTTGTCAGACTTGACAAATTCCCACCATTCCACACATGTGCGTGATGTTATTTAGGATGCTGCTTTAGAGGACGGGGGATTTTCTCCCTGATGGTTAGCACTGGGGGTCAAAGTGGTCTTCTGCTGCTCTCTCCCCACTAAGCACTTATCTTGTTGATCACCCGGTGGTATTTACTGAGCCCTTACTGTGTGCAGAGGACTGTACTAAGCGCATGGGAGAGTACAATATAACAGAGCTGAGAGACAGGTTTCCTGCCTATTCTGAGAATGAACTCATCCAATCCCAAACAATGCTGTACTCTGGAAGAACAGGGGAAAAGCAGTCACCAGTTCCAGAACTTTGGGCTTACAGCTCTTTCCATTTTAATCAGTCAGTATTGATTATCATTCAGGTGCCTACAGGTTAGAGTAAAAAAGCATTCATTGGCCAGGGCAAGTATGCTTTTATGTTAGAGAATGAGAACAATACTGAAAGGATGTCAAAATTCCCCTGTAGATAGCAAATATTCCACTTTGCTTAAAAATAAAATACTGGTCATGTATCATTTTTCATCCCATTGAAGTATCCCCGTTACTGAAGCAGCGCGGCTCAGTGGAAAGAGCACTAGCTTTGGAGTCAGAGTTCATGGGTTCAAATCCCCGCTCCGCCAATTGTCAATTGTGTGACTTTGGGCAAGTCACTTCTCTGTGCCTTGGTTCCCTCATCTGTAAAATGGGGATTAAGACTGTGAGCCCCTTGTGGGACAACCCAATCACCTTGTAACCTCCCCAGGGCTTAGAACAGTGCTTTGCACATAGTAAGTGCTCCATAAATGCCATCATTATTATTATTATTATTACAAAAAGAAATAACAATTATAAGGGAGAGGACATACGGAACAGAAGGGATTATTCCTTGGATTCTAAGAGCTGCTAATCAAATAATAATGATTATCATGTCATTTATTAAGTTCTTACCTTCCTATGTGTTAAATGCTGGGATACATACTAGGATTAGGTTAACTGAGCCAAGACAGTCCCCGGCCCAGCCAAAGTTTCCAGTCCATCATAACCCCAATTTACAGATGAGGAAGCTGAGGATCAGAGAGCCCAATCGTCACCCAGCAGGAAGAAGGGGAATTAGAACCTAAGTCTCCCCCAGTCCCAGACCCAAGTTCTTTCCCATTAATAATAATTATGGCATTTGGTAAGTGCTTACTATGTACCAGCCACTGTACTAAGCACTGGAATGGATACAAGCAAATCGGATTGGATGTGGACTCTGCTCTGTGGCTGTGGAGAAGTGGAAGGGCTGTGGTTAAAGTAGGTAGAGGCTAGACTGGGAGCCTGTTGTTGGGTAGGGATTGTCTCTGTTGCTGAATTATACTTTCCAAGTGCTTAGTACAGTGCTCTGCACACAATAAGCACTCAATAAATACGATTGAATGAATGAATGAACCTCCATGGAGGTAGTGGCACAGATCCCAGCATCTATCAGCACACTTCGCCCTCCACATTCAACCCTCTGTACTAAGTTCTTGGGAAGGATGGAACAAGCAAGAAATGCAAGCCCCTTATGGGCAACAAATAGTCCATTTCTTTAAAAATAAGAATAATTATTGTGGTATTATGATAAGTGCTTACTCTGTGTACTAGGTTTACAGTGTACCACGGAGGCATAGCAGTAAGTGCTGAAGCACTTAGTACAGTGCTCTGCAAAAGTAAGCGCTCAATAAATATGATTGAATAAATGAGTGAAGCAGATACAAATAATCAGTTTGGACAAAGGCCCTAATAATTGTGGTATTTGTAAAGTGCTTACTATGTGCCAAGTACTATACTAAGCACTGACGTCTACAAGATAATCAGGCCCCGCATGGGGCTCACGGTCTAAGTAGGAGGAAGAACAGGTTTTGAATCCCCATTTTACAGGTAAGGGAACTAAGTCACAAAGCGGGAAAGTGTCAGCCCCGGGATTAGAAACCCAAAGTGGTATTTGTTAAGCACTTACTGAGTTCCAGGCACTGTACTAAGCACTGGGGTGGATACAAGCAAATCCGATTGGACACGGTCCCTGTCCCACATGGGGCTCAAAGTCTCATTCCACATTTTACGCATGAGGGAACTCAAGCACAGAGAAGTGAAGTGACTATCCCAGGGTCACACAGCAGACAAGTGAGGGAGTCAAGATTAGAAATCTTTGCTCTTCCCCCCCCCCCGCCCAGATCCAAAGCACTTATCTACATAAATGTAATTTTATTTATTTGTATCGATGTCTCTATCCCACTCTAGACTGTGAGCTCATTGTGGGCAGGGAATGTCACTGCTTATTGTTGTATTGTACTTTCCTAAGCACTTAGAACAGTGCTCTGCACACAGTAAGTGCTCAATAAATAGGATTGATTGAATGAATGAATGAACCCAGGTCTCTGATGCCCAGGCCTGCACTTTTTCCATGATGCCATGCTACTTCCCTGTCCCATGTGGAATGCAAAGTCAAAGTTTAAGTACTTCCAAGCACATAGTAAGTGCGTGCCACCCAGCGGGTATTCTATCAGTTAATCATATTTATTAAGTGCTTACTATGTACAGAGCACTGTACTAAGTGCTTGGGAGAGTGCAATAGAACAGGTCGACATGTTCCCTGCCCATGACAAGCATAGACTCTAGAAGGGACTCAGTAAATTCCAGTTCTCTGATTACTACCGCCAAATGGCCAGCAACCTTTTAAAGTACGCACTCAATAGAGAAGGAAATTAGGGTATTTGCTAAATATTCACTATTCATTCATTAATTCAATCGTATTTATTGAGCGCTTACTGTGTGCAGAGCACTGTACTAAGCGCTTGGGAAGTACAAGTTGGCAACATATAGAGACGGTCCCTACCCAACAGTGGGCTCACATGTGCTGTTCGCTGGGTTAGATATAAGACAGGTTGTATCCTAGTCCCTGTCCCACATGGAGTTCACAGTCTAAGATGACATATTGTCCATGCTCTCCCTTTTCTCCTTATAGTAATAATAATGATGGTATTTATTAAGCTCTTACTATGTGCCAGGCCAAGGGATAAGAACGGGATCATCGAATTAGGGTTGTGAATTCAGTATGAAAATTATTTCATTCATTTCATTCATTCAATCATTCAATTGTATTTATTGAGCACTTACTGTGTGCAGAGCACTGTACTAAGTGCTTGGGAAGTACAAGTTGGCAACATACAGAGACGGTCCCTACCCAACAACGGGCTCACAGTCTAGAAGGGGGAGACAGCCAACAAAACAAAACATGTGAAGAGGTGTCAAGTCAAATTTCCAATTCTGAGTTTGTCTCACATGGAGTTCACAGTCTAAGATGACATATTGTCCATGCTCTCCCTTTTCTCCATATGGTAATAATAATGATGGTATTTATTAAGCTCTTACTATGTGCCAAGCACCAAGGGATAGGAACGGGATCATCGAATTAGGGTTGTGAATTAGGTATGAAAATTGTTTCATTCATTTCATTCATTCAATCAATCATTCAATCGTATTTATTGAGCGCTTACTGTGTGCAGAGCACTGTGTGTAGGCCTTCCCAGACTGAGCTCCCTCCTTCCTCTCCCTCTCCTCCCCCTCCCCATCCCCCCCGCCTTACCTTCTTCCCCTCCCCACAGCACCTGTATATATGTTTGTACATATTTATTACTCTATTTTATTTGTACATATTTATTCCATTTATTTTATTTTGGTAATATGTTTTGTTTTGTTGTCTGTCTCCCCCTTCTAGACTGTGAGCCCGCTGTTGGGTAGGGACTGTCTCTATATGTTGCCAACTTGTACTTCCCAAGCGCTTAGTACAGTGCTCTGCACACAGTAAGTGCTCAATAAATACGATTGAATGAATGAATGAATGGGAAGTACAAGTTGGCAACATATCAAGACGGTCCCTACCCAACAGCGGGCTCACAGTCTAGAAGGGGGAGACAGACGACAAAACAAAACACGTGAAGAGGTGTCAAGTCAAATTTCCAATTCTGAGTTTGTTAGTGCAGTCACTGGCGGCTGGATCCCACGCCGGGTGCGGAGAGAAGGAGGGGCGGCGGCACTGCCCACCTCAACTCAGGCGCAGGACACAGTCGGTGTCTGGGTACAGGAGAGGGCCAGCTGGTACTTCTCCACCTGGAATGGGGGCATGAAGCAGCCCCTCAGGTAGTGGTAGCATCTGGTGAAGAAGCGGGTGGACAGCTTGGGGGCAGTGAGGGAGACCAGCAGGTCCGGCTGCAGGCCTTCCGCGCTGCCCTTCCCAACGTCCCAACCAGAGGAAACATCGATGCTGGCGATGGGCACCGTCACCTTGGCCAGGATCTGCAGGACGTCAGCAAACGGGGCCTGCACGGGCCCAGCAAAGCTGAAGCCAAAGATAGTGTCCACCACGAGACTGTAGAGTTGATCGACCAGTGCGGGAAACAACTTGAGGGGGCGTGCACAGACCAGGCCGTCTCCCCCATTGTTCCTGGGACCACACAAGACCAGGATGGTGAGGGGGGGGCTGCTGGGGAAGTAGTCAGGGGGGTAGGCCTTTGCGATGGCGGTGGCACAACTCAGACCAGCACGCTCCATCAGCTGGTCCACACTGAACCGGTATTCGGTGAACAGGTCCTGGTCCCCACCGCCTGGGCCTCTTGCTGGCTGAGGTACTTCATGGCAGCAGGGCCCATTTGTATTTTTCATTTGTATTTATTGAGTGCTTATTGCGTGAAGAGCACTGTACTAAGCGCTTGGGAGAGTACAATATAATGAAAATGCCCAAGCCCCGCCCTGATTACAAGGATAAGAAGAAAGCCGATATCTGAAGTACATAGGCATTGTTGTCTGGAGACTTCTCAAGGGGCAATGACAACAGTACTCAGATCACCATTCCAGCTGGGAATTTAGTGTCTGGGGCTCTTCATCCATAATGATCCGTTCACCTCAATGATCCGCTTGACAGTTTACACCTCGGGGTCTCCCTTTCCCAAGATGATCTCAACTTTTGTGTAGTTTCTGGGGGCTGGTGAGTGGAAAAAGCTCCCAGAAGACTCGAGGGAGGGTGGAGAGTGATTTCATCCCAGGAAAACAGTAAACATTGACCAGCTGTGAAACCCACTTAGAAAGCTTTTTAGCTACTAGATGGGATTTCAGGCTCATCAAGTCTTTAACAAGGGTTTGCTAAGAGGGTCTCTCTCTCTCTCTCTCTCTCTCTCTCTCTCTCTCTCTCTCTCTCTCTCTCTCGCCAGCAGGCTTTTAAAATATACACTCAATAGAGAAGGAAATTAGGGTACTTGCTAAATATTTTCTGTGTGCTGTACGCTGGGTTAGGTAAAAGACAACTAGGTTGTATCCAAGTCCCTGTCTCACATGGAGTTCACAGTCTAAGATGACATATTGTCCATGCTCTCCCTTTCCTCCATATAGTAATAATAATGATGGTATTAAGCTCTTACTATGTGTCAAGCACATAGTACCCCTCTCTCTCTCTTTCTCTCTCTCTCTCTCTCTCTCTATATATATATATATATATATAACCCCCCTCTCTTTCTCTTTATATATATATATATAATAAAATATATACCTCTCACTTTCCATCCTTCCCTTCCCCCCACTCATCTCTCTCTCTCTCTTCCTATCTTTCTCTTTTCATCTCTCTCTCTTCCTTTCTTTCTCTCTCCCTCACACTCACTCTCTAATTCAGAAAGGACCAGGGAACTCTGTAGAAGAGAAAAAGATATACCTGTTTAGTGAAATGAGTGAGGAAACTAGCATGTCTTTGCTCTGCCTGCAACCTGGAAAGTTAGCACCTTCGTCTTTGAAGGATTTAAGTGAATTGTTAGAATAGCTGGAGTGAAGAAACCCAAGAGTTCCCACCTCCACATCAGCCGTCAGTCAGCAGGATAAGAGCTTAATTTGACTTGGGAGAAGGAGCAAGGCTTAATAGAAAGAACACTATTCCTGGCTCTGTTACTTGCCTGCTGTGTGACCTTGGACAAGTCACTTAACTTCTCTGGGCCTAAATTTCTTCATCTGTAAAATGGGGAGTAAATATCTGTCCTCTTTCCCTTTAGGCTGTGAACCCCATTTGAGACCTAATTATCTTATATCCACCTCAGTGCTTAGCATCTCTCCAGCCCAGTAGGCTATTCGTTATTCATTATTCACTTGTATTTACTGATTGCTTTTTGTGTACAGAGCACTGTACCTAATAATAATAATAATTATGGTATTTGTTAAGCACTTACTATGTGCCAAGCACTGTTCTAAGCACTGAGGTAGATACAAAGTAATCAGGTTGTCCCATGTGGGGCTCACAGTCTCGATCCCCATTTTACAGATGAGGTAACTGAGGCACAGAGGAGTTAAGTGGCTTGCCCAAGGTCACATAGCAGACAAGTGGCGATGTTGGGATTAGAATACTTGTCCTCTGACTCTCAAGTCCTCACTCTTGCCACTAAGCCATGTAGCACTTGAAAGTGTACAATATGACAGTAAACAGACATATTCCTTGACCATAATGAGCTTACAGTTTACAGGGGGAGGCAGACATGAATATAAATAATAAATTGCAGATATGTACATAAGTGCTGTGGAGGTGGGAGGGGGGATGAATAAAGGGAGCAAATCGGAGTGACGCAGAAGGGAGTGGGAGAAAAGGAAAGGGCTTAGGGAAAGCCTCTTGGGGGAAGTGTGCCTTCAATAAGGCTTTGAAGGGGAGGAGAGTAGTTCATGTGCATATCTATTTTTCCTTCTTCCTCCCACCTGGAATTTACTTTTAGTGACTGTCTCCCCTGCTAGAGTGCAGAGTCCTTGAGGATAGAAGAGTGCGTGGAAGGTGGGTGTCGAGCGGTTTGAGGAGCTGAAAGATCTCAGCCCTTGCATTATCCCTCCCAGGTGGAGTGAAAGTGAGCTGGGAAAAGTGAGTGGAGCTGCATTTTGGGATGGCGATGGCTTGGGTCCTTTCAGTGTCTGCCGGTATTCCAGAGCTCCTCTCACAGGCTAGGAACTCAGCCCGGAAACATCCCAGGCAAATGAAACCCCAAGCTCCCTCCAGCTGGCAGTACATGCCCTGTCCTGGTACTTCCTCCAACCTGCTGGTCACTCAAGCTGATTTGATCAGAACGGTGGCCACAGGCTGAAAGGCCCAAGCTCTGTCTGGGAGCCAGGGCTCCTGGGTTCTGGTCCTTCACTGGCCCTCTGTCCCCCTTTTCCACCCTTAATAATAATAATAATGTTGGTATTTAAGTGCTTACTATGTGCAAAGCACTGTTCTAAGCACTGAACACCTTGATTACACACCTTCTGGATGTGGAAAGGAGGGTGACCCTTCTTCTGGGCAGTGAGGACGCAAAAGAACATCTTGTTGGTACCCTTCTACACTGTGAACGCCTTATGGGCAGGGAACGTATCTGCTAATTCTGTCGGATTGGATTCTCCCAAGAGCTTAGTACAGTGCTCTGCACATACTAAGCACTTAGTAAAGGCCATTGATTGATTGATTGATTGATTGATAGACACAAAAGCCAGATACCAAGGTTTCTCCAAGCCCTGGGTTTTGGTGCACAATCCACTGTTTTACATTTTCTGACAGTGAAATTAGATAATAATGATAATAATAATGGCATTTATTAAGCGCCTACTATGGGCAAAGTATTGTACTAAGCGCTGGGGAGGTTACAAGGTTATCAGGTTGTCCCATGGGGGGGCTCACAGTCTTAATCCCCATTTTACAGAGGCGGTAACTGAGGCCCAGAGAAGTGAAGTGACTTGCCCAAAGTCACACAGCTGACAATTGGTGGAGCTGGGATTTGAACCCATGACCTCTGACTCCAAAGCCCGAGCTCTTTCCACTGCGCCACGCTGCTTCTTTGCATCTGCTTGATTAGATGTTAATCAATCCATCAGTTAATCCCCCTCTAAACTGTTAGCTCATGGGCAGAGAACGTGTCTAACCAGCTCTGTCTCATTGTACTCTTCCAAGTGCTTAGTACAGTTTTCTGCTAAGTGTAAGCTCTCACTAAGTATGATTGATTTTAATTGAATACTTTCTGTGCACAGGGCACTGTACTGAGTGCTTGGGAGACTAGGCTACAACAGATTCGGTGGACACAGTTTTAAAGCAAGAGTGCCACCGACTTCCAGCTGCACTTTAAGGAAAAAAACCCTGCCCCATTTTTATGTTAGCCGAGAGTGTCTATGTCCAAACCCTTGGGCTCATTTACTCCCGGTGCAGCAGGTTTGTGGAAGAGCATGAGCAGCATAGCCAAGTGGAAAGAGCACAGACCTGGGATTCAGAGGACCTGGGTTCTAATCCTGCCTCTGACAATTGCTTGCCGTATGACCTTGGGCAAGTAACTTATCTTCTCTGTGTCTCAGTTTCTTTAACTGTAAAATGGGGATTCAAATCCTGTTCTCCTTCCTACTTAGCCTGTGAGCCCCATATGGGACAGGGATTGGGTCTGAATTGATTAATTGATATCTACACCAGTGCTTAGAACAGTTTTTAGTAAGCACTTAACAAATACTATTAAAAAAAGTCTTTTCTGGATGCCTGGTGAATCCTCATTGCTCCTCCCTGACGAACAGAAATGAACATGGGAAGCATCATGGCCTAGTGGAAATAGCATGTGCCGGGAACTCAGAGGGCCTGGGTCCTAATCCCAGCTTTACCAAATGCTTGCTGTGTGACCTTGAGCAAGTCACTTAACTTCTCTGTGCCTCAATTCTCCCTCCTACTTAGACTGTGAGACTCCTGCAGGACAGAAACTCTGTCCATCCTAATTTGCCTAATAATTATCCTGATTCACCTAATTACCTTTTATCTACCCTAGTGCTTAGAAAAGTGTTTGACACCTAGTAAGTGCTAAACAAATACCATTTTTAAAAAACCAAAACATTAAAAACTGGCCCTGGATCGTCCAGAACCACCAGTAATTATGAGTCAGGAGACACATGATTGGCACCTCTCTCGCTCTTTTGGTCTTAGTGCCACTATGGTGGGTTAAATCCAGGAAGGGGTCCCTGGGGACAACAAGGATTCTCTGCCCCAGGCCTTCAACTGCCAAGGAGATTGGGACAAAATAGCGTTTGAGGATCCTGGTGACAGAAATGGAAGGGTGGGAGGGAGGCCTGGCTCTCTCTCCACCCATAAATTCAAAACCAGAGCTGATGGGTTAACAGAAAATAATAATAATAATAATAATAGCATTTGTTAAGCGCTTACTATATGTAAAGCACTGTTCTAAGTGCTGGGGAGGATACACAGTGATCAGATTGTCCCACGTGGGGCTCACAGTCTTCATCCTCATTTTACAGATGAGGTAACTGAGGCCCAGAGAATTTAAGTGATGTGCCCAAAGTCGCACAGGTGACAATCGGCAGAGCCGGGATTTGAACCCATGACCTCTGAGTCCCAAGCCCAGGCTCTTTCCATTGAGCCACGCTGCTTCGTGGCCTAGTGGAAAGAGCCCAGGCCTAGTGGAAAGAGCCAGGCGACCTGGATTCTAATCCTGTCTCCACCTCTTGTCTGCTGTGTGATCTTGAGCAAATCGCTTCTCTGTGCTTCTCTGTGCTTCAGTTTCCTTAAAATTGGGATTGAATCCTATTCCCTCTATTTAGACTGTGACCCCCATGTGGGACAAGGACTGTGTCCAACATGATTAATTGGTATTTACCCCAGTGCTTATAACAGTGCTTGATGCATAGTAAGGGCTTAAGAGTTTTGAAGTACTATTATTATTAATAGCAATTATAGGCTGGCTGCCCTTGTTCAGTGCTCTGCACACAGTAAGCACTCAGCAAATACAATTGAATGAATGAATTATCCACGCAGAAATAGGAGGTGCTCTTTGTTTCACTAGTTTTCCATCTCTTCCATGATTTATTTTTATTTTTTAACGGTCAGTCTTTCGTCAGTTTCTTCGTGGTGACACTTGAGGGCAGAATTGGGTAATTTTTCTTAGTTGTCTTCAGTTGAGAAGGAAACATTAATAGTATCCAATTATAGCAACCGAGGGTTTCCTTTTCACCTAGCTGTGGTATCATAATTGTGAATAACGTGAAAATCAAGCCCAATCGATACGTGAGTTGAACACGCTGATTATTACTGGAAATGGAGAGTTACAGATAGGCCATGCAGTGATGTGGTGTGTTGGAATGGCTGGCAAAGCGTGAAGGTCCCCTAGTCCGTAAGCTCACTGTGAGCAGGGAGCGTGTCCAGTAATTCTGTTGTATTTTCATAAGCACTTAGTTCAGTGCTTTGTTCAGTCGCCTGTCCCGCCGTCGACCCCCGGCCCACGTCCTCCCCCTGGCCCGGAATGCCCTCCCTCCACACGTCCGCCAAACTAGCTCTCTTCCTCCCTTCAAAGCCCTACTGAGAGCTCACCTCCTCCAGAAGGCCTTCCCAGACTGAGCCCCCTTTTTCCTCTCCTCCTCCCCATCCCCCCCGCCCTACCTCCTTCCCCTCCCCACAGCATCTGTATATATGTTTGTACAGATTTATTACTCTATTTTACTTGTACATATTTACTATTCTATTTATTTAGTTAATGATGTGCATCTAGCTTTATTTCTATTTATTCTGATGACTTGACACCTGTCCACATGTTTTATTTTGTTGTTTGTCTCCCCCTTCTAGACTGTGAGCCCGTTGTTGGGTAGGGACCGTCTCTATCTGTTGCCAACTTGTACTTCCCAAGCGCTTAGTCCAGTGCTCTGCACACAGTAAGTCCTCAATAAATATGATTGAATGAATGAATGAATGAATGCTCTACACATGGTAAGTGCTTAATAAATACCATTAAGGAAGGACCTGCTAGATAAACCCTATCTCCTGCAGGAAGCCTTCCGTGACTGAGCCCTCCTTTCCTCTTCTCCCACTCCCTTCTGCGTTGCTCATATTCGCACCTTCATTCATCCTCTCTCCCTTCCCCATGGTACATGGGTATCTGTATATATATGTAATAAATTCATTTCTTCATTTATTCATCTGTTTATTATTCGCACCTTCATTCATCCTCTCTCCCTTCCCTACGGTACATGGGTATCTGTATATATCTGAAATTCATTCATTTCTTCATTTATTCATCTATTTATTATTCGCACCTTCATTCATTCTCTCTCCCTTCCCCACGGTACATGGGTATCTGTATATATCTGTAATTCATTCATTTCTTCATTTATTCATCTATTTATTATTCGCACCTTCATTCATCCTCTCTCCCTTCCCTACGGTACATGGGTATCTGTATATATTTGTAACTCATTCATTTCTTCATTTCTTCATCTGTTTATTTCTATTAATGTCTGTCTCCCCATCTAGACTGTGAGCTCGCTGTGGGCAGGGAATGTGTTTGGTGTTATAATTGTGCTCTCCCGAATGCCAATGAATACTATTATTACCATAAATAATAATAATAATTGGAAAGGTTTATCCTACTCTAGATTGTAAACTTGTCAGCAGGAAATGTGTCTACCTCCTCTGATGTAGTGTAATCTCCCAAGCCCTTAATTCAGTGCTCTAAAAAGAGTAAGCACTCAGTAAATACCATTGATGAAGAACCTGCTGGATAAACCCCATCGATTGACAAAGTTCATCACCCTCTAGACTGTAAGCTTGTTGTGGGCCAGGTCATGTGTCTACCACCTCTGTACTCTCCCAAGTGCTTAGTACAGTGCTCTGCACACAGTAAGTGCTCATCAAATATAATATTGATGGATCAATTGATTGAGCCCAGCCAGAACCAAGCAGAGATTCCACTTAAGGTCCTCCTGTAGACAGACTCGAGTGTCTAATGATCAGTAATGGTTATCATAACCTGTAAGGTGTTTAATATGCAGCAAATCCTTGAGGACACCTAGAACGGAAGGAACCCCTATTAACCTATTTCCCTCTAGAACATCCAAAAGTTTCCATGACATGTTGGCCCATTTTGCACTATGAGTGGCTTAGTAGCTAGAGCACGGGCCTGGGAACCACAGGAATCTGGGTTCTAATCCTGGCTCCACGACTTGTCTGCTGTGTGACCTTGGGAAAGTCATTTCACTTCTCTATGCCTCACATGTAAAATGGGCATAAATAATAATAATGATGATGATGATGATATTTGTTAAGTGCTTACTATGTGCAAAGCACTGTTCTAAGCGCTGGGGAGATACAAGGTGATCAGGTTGTCCCATGGGGGGCTCACAGTTTTAAAAGACTTTGAGCCTCATTTTGGACAGGGGCAACCTGACTATCTTGTATCTACCTTAGTACAGGTCCTGGCAGATAGTAAGAGCCTAACAATTACCACTATTATTATTATTACTGTCGTGTGATGTAATACTAAAATTTGATCATCATTAATATAATAATCAGCAGGTGAAATCCTTCAAAATGATCTGTGCAATTAATGAACCAATCAGTGGTATTTAATTATTCACTGACCTAAATTGGGAAAGTACAATGTAACAGAGTTGGTAGGTGTAATCCTGGCCCACAAGGAGCTTGCAGTCTACAGAGGGAGATAGTCATTAAAATAGAATGGAAATAGGAGAAATAGTATAGTATAGAAATAGTGTAGGACTATTTATATAAGTATCGTGGGACTGGGGAGAGTTATTAGGAGTGTTTAAAGGATAATAGTAGATGCAGAGGGGAGGACCCGGGTTCCAATCCCAACTCTGCCACTTGCTTGCTGTGTGACCTTGGGCAAGTCTCTTCACTTCTCTATGCCTCGTTTTCCTCAACTGTGAAAGGGAATTTCAAAACCCATCCTCCCTCCTACTTAGAGTGCGAACAGGACTCCGTCTGACCTGATAAAGGTGTATCTAGCCCAGAACTTAAAACAGTTCTTGATACATACATAGCAGTTAACAAATTCCCTAACAAAAACCGGAAAAAATGATGAGCCAGGTTAGGTAGGAGGGAGAGAGATGATTGAGTGCCTTAAAGCCAGTGGTAAGAAGTTTCTGTTTCATTGTGGTGGTGGATGGGCAGCCATTGGATGGTTTTGAAGAGGGGAAAGACGTGGACTTGAACGGTTTTTCAGAAAAATGAGAAACAGATAGATGAGCAGTATATATCACCTCCTGGTTGATTGTCTTCAGAGTTTAAATGACAAGGTCACCCCATCTTGCAACTAGGGGTCAGAGCCAGGGATAAATGAGGCAGGGCTCTCCTTGACCACAGGTGACCTCTCCCCACAGTGAATTTATTGAAAGTGAATATTTATGAATACTTAAATGATGCTCTTCTCCCATTTTCAATTTATTTATGAATTAATGGAAAGCCACTCTTCTTTTGATTACATCTTTCCTATCTGTCTCAGGTCCCTTTGTCCAGACCTCCCCTCACGGCAAGGCTGGGGGGACTACTCTTTTAGCACACAGTTTTCTCCACTGGGGATGCACGTGGGTCATCAGTCATCATATACATTGAGCACTTACTGTTGGCAGAGCACTGTACTAAGCGCTGGGGAGAGTCCACTAGAACAATAAACAGATATCCCCTGCCCATAATGACCTCACAGTCGAGAGGGTTAGGGGTGGGGACTCCAGGACGGCTGCCTGGCTTCAGGACCATTTCCCGGATTCCTTCGATGGGTCAGGGAGACCGAGTCACTGGCAAGTGATTTCGCCGGCCCGAGGACTCGTGTGGATGGTGGGGGCAGGAGTGGACCGAGGGGGAGGCACCCGGCTCAATGATGCCCAACTCCGAGTCCTCTTCTGGAGGAAGGGACCCGGGGAGCGGGTGGCAGGCTGGCTTTGGACGGCGTCGGATGACTGGAGGATATCAACTGTAAGAGGCATGTTTGGTCATCGCTCCTGCCCTTCTACAAAGGATTGGTAGATTTGTAAGGACGCCCAGGTTCGTTTGTGGTCCAACGAACGCCTCTCAGGCAGATCATCATCATCATCATCATCAATCGTATTTATTGAGCGCTTACTATGTGCAGAGCACTGTACTAAGCGGTTGGGAAGTACAAATTGGCAACATATAGAGACAGTCCCTACCCAACAGTGGGCTCACAGTCTAAAAGGGGGAGACAGAGAACAAAACCAAACATACTAACAAAATAAAATAAATAGAATAGATATGTACAAAGATCACCTCCATCGCGTCCCCTTCCAAAGCAGTGCGACAAAGCAGCGTGGCCCACTGGAAGCAGCTCAAGATTGGGAGTCAGAGGACCTGGATTCCAGTCCCAGCTCCATCATTTGCCTGCTGGGTGACCATGGACGAGTCACTTTGCTTCTCTCATTGCTCAGTGGAAAGAGCCCGGGCTTGGGAGTCAGAGGTCATGGGTTCAAATCCCAGCTCCACCACTTGTCAGCTGTGGGACTTTGGGCAAGTCACTTCACTTCTCTGGGCCTCAGTTACCTTATCTGGAAAATGGGGATTAAGACTGTGAGCCCCACGTGGGACAACCTGATCACCTTGTAACCTCCACAGCACTTAGAACAGTGCTTTGCACATAGTAAGCACTTAATAAATGCCATTATTATTATTATTATTATTATTATTATTATTATTCTCTGGGCTTCAGTTTCTTCATCTGTAAAACGGGGGTTAAATAGCCACTCTCCATCTTACTTAGATTGCAAACCCCAAGTGGAACAGGGACTGCGTCCCACTTAATTACCTCGTGTCGACCCCAGCACTTCGCACAGTGCTTGGCCCATAGTAAGTGCTTAGCAAATACCACATTTATTATTGTCGTTACTATTTCAGTTGGAGTTCTGAATACCTGGTGATTTCTTGTGATTTTCCAGCTAACCAAATCATTCCCTCCTTTTCATTTCTTGTTGTCTTTTCTCTTCTAGCGGTTATCCCTCTCACTGACTCTGAACACAAGCTCTTACCTTTACACTTTGCTGTCGATCCTGGGAAGGACTGGGAATGGGGAAAGGATGACAATGATAACGCCAGGTTGGCCAAGTAAGACCCGTCTCCCTTTATTCCTGAAAATGAACAATAAAGTGCCTTGTGCCCCGGCCATGATAAAGCTGAGGGAGTGTGTGAGAAGTAGAAATAGTAGTAATACTAATGAGAAGCAGCGTGGAGAGAACACAGGCCTGGGGATCAGAAGGACCTGGGTTCTAATCTCCCCACCACCACTTTTCTGCTGTGTGACCTTGGGCAAGTCACATCACTTCTCTGTGCCTCAGTTACCTCATCTGTAAAATGGAGATTAAGACTGTGAGCCCCATGTGGAATAGGGACTGTGTCCAACACTATTTGCTTGTGTCCACCCCAGCTCTTAGAACAGTGCCTCACACATAGTAAGTGCTTAAACAAATACCACAATTATTATTCTCATCATTATATTATTATTATAAGAATATACTAGGGATAGTAGTAGTAATAATAATAATAATAATAGAGTAGTATTGATTAAGTGCTATAGCAAGTGCTTAACAAATACCACAATTATTATTCTCATCATTATATTATTATTATAAGAATATCCTAGGGGTAGTAGCAGTAATAATAATAATAATAAAGTAGCATTGATAAAATGCTATAGCAAGTGCTTAATGAATGCCACAATTATTATCCTCATCATTATATTATTATTATAATAATATACTGGGGGTAGTAGCAGTAATAATAATAATAATATAGTATTGATGAAATGCTATAGTAAGTGCTTAACAAATACCACAATTATTATCCTCATCATTATATTATTATTATAATATACTGGGGGTAATAGCAATAATAATAATAGAGTAGTATTGATTAGGTGCTATAGTAAGTGCTTAACAAATACCACAATTATTATTCTCATCATTATATTATTATTATAATAATATACTAGGGGTACTAGCAGTAATAATAATAATAGAGTAGTATTGATTAAGTGCTATAGTAAGTGCTTAACAAATACCACAATTATTATTATCATCATTATATTATTATTATAATAATATACTAGGGGAAGTAGCAGTAATAATAATAATAATAATAATAGAGTAGTATTGATTAAGCAGCGTGGCTCAGTAGAAGCAGCGTGGCTCAGTGGAAAGAGCCCGGGCTTTGGAGTCTGGGGTCATGGGTTCAAATCCCGGCTCTGCCAATTGTCAGTCAGCTGTGTGACTTTGGGCAAGTCACTTCACTTCTCTGGGCCTCAGTTCCCTCATTTGTAAAATGGGGATTAAGTCTGTGAGCCCCCCGTGGGACAACCTGATCTCCTTGTAACCTCCCCAGCGCTTAGAACAGTGCTTTGCACATAGTAAGTGCTTAATAAATGCCATCATTATTATTAGTAGTAGTAGTAAGTGCTTAACAAATACCACAATTATTATTATCATCATTATATTATTATTATAATAATATACTAGGGGTAGTAGTAGTAATAGAGTAGTATTGATTAAGTGCTTCTTGGGTGCAGAGCATTGTTCTGAGTGCTGAGACAGAATACCCTGTTGGGAATTAAACACAGCCCTGTCCCTTGGGGGGCTCACAATCTAAAAAGTAATATGGTGAAGGCATAGCTTAACCCTCGGCTATAATCCTCTTGACCTTTGAGGAGTCGTAGGACCTAGGAGGAGTAGCAGCTTAACCTAGTGGAAAAAGTACTGGTCTGAGAGTTGAGGGCCTGAGTTCTAATCCCAGCTCTGCCCATTGCCTGCTGTGTGACCTAGGGCAAGTCACTTCACTTCCCTGTGTCTCAGTTTCCTCATCTGCAAAATGGGGGTTCAATGCCTGTTCTTCCTCCTCCTTATCACTGATGATACTTAGACTGTGAGTCCCATTTGGGAGGGGAATGTGTTCGGGCTAATTAACTTGTATCAGCCCAGGGTTTAGAACAGTGCTTTATGCATAGTAAGAGCTTAACTATTATTATTATCGTTTGGGGTAATCTTATATTTTATAATGCTTCAGAAAAATGAAGATTTGAGCTTTCACCTCAGATGTATTTTACACTCATTTGGAATATGTTTTTTGTTCGTTTCCTCCACCTGGCCTCCCCAGTTTGATTCTGTCTTTAGAAGCAAAGCTGAATCTGCTGCACAGCTACATGAATGTAACCTGGATCCGGATACCCTCCGAAACGCGGGTAAGCCTCTCCCCCCACATAGAGGGTCTTGGCCTGGACGTGTATGTATGGAGATGGCAGAGGGCTTTGGAAATCTTTTTGCCCCCAAAATGAAATCCAGTGGAATGCAATTCTTACAGACCAAGCTGCTCCGTGGCTGCTTTCACGTTGACTTTTCTCCCTCCGACCTCAGTCTTCTTTTCAGAAATGAAGCCCCCTTCCACCACATCCCCATCAGCTCCTTCCCTCCCTCGCAGGCTCTGCCTTTAACTCAACCTGGATGTTGGCATCCTATCCCTCCATGGCTCACTTCGCTTATCGTGTTCTCCCCAGGGGTTGGCGGGGGAAGCTTGTTTTCTCATGAATGGAAGTACAGTGGAAAGCACGGGAAGATTAATGTGGAGGTCTTCCCTTTTTCGACTTTCCAAAGCTTAGGGTTTGAATTTAGGTTGAAAAATAAGATGCTGTCAGTGTGCCTGTGTGAGTGAGTGTGTGTGGAGAGGGGAAGGTGAGAGAGGGTGAAGGTAGGGTGGGCCTAATCATGGGAATTTATCTATTTATGTATATTAAGTTCTGTCTCCTCCTCTAGGCTGGGAACTTGTCATAGGCAGGGAATGTGTCTATTTGTTGTTGTACTTTCCCAAGCACTTAGTACAGTGCTTTGCACACAAAAAGCGCTCAATAAATAACTGAATGAACATCAGTTAAGTCAATCATTGAATACCTTCTATGTGCAGATGATGCTACTAAATGAACTTAGATACTGGGGTATGTTTTCTTGTGTGGTGGTGTTTGCCTCCATGGGTTTTGGGGGATTTTTTGTTGTTGGTGGTGTTTTTTTCTTAAAGGAGAGGGAGAAGACATGCTTACTCACAAAGCAGTCTGTAGGTATGTCACAACATTGAAGTATCTCGGCCAAGATCAGAACATGCTTTGCTGCCGCAGAGCATAATGAATTAATTTTGAGTTTGAGGAAGAAGTTGAAAGTTGGGCAGAGAAGGCCAACTCTTCCTTCCCAGAGATGTCGCTTTCTTCCTCCCATACGTGAAATGAAGAGGCCAACATCTAAACTGGTTGCCGACATTAACTGGGGCCTTGTGTTCAAAAGCCAGCATTGCTAGGAGTAGGACAGAAGGACACCAGGCTGGACACCGAGCCAACCTCTGTGCCAGACACTCTGGGACTTACCCAGGAAATACCAGATGTGCCTCCAGTCCTTTGGAAACTTACTGTCAAACAGAGTCCCGGATGTTATAGCCCTGACCTACAGCTCAAACTGCTGCTGGTTTCTCTCCAGATTGACCATGTCCTGTGTTATTCATTTTTGATATTTGAGTTGTTTAGAATTCTTAATTTTGGTTGTTCTTATCCATGAATGCTTCATGCATTCCCCACTTCCCCTTGCCCTGTCCTCTTATCCCTTATCCTCTGCCTACCCCTATCTTCTTGCCCTGCCTTCTCCCCACTCCCATCCCCCATCCCACCTCCTCCTCCCCACCCCATCCTCTCACTCCACTTCCTTCCCTGCCCCATCTTCTTGTCCCACGCCTCCTCCCCCAGGCAGTTTGCCAGCTTGATTGCTCCTCACTGAGGAAAACTCCCCTTGAGCAAAAAAAAGAAGGAGCATCCTGAACCAGGAGAGGAGTTAAGCAGCGTGGACCCTGGCTAACTAACCCGTCCTTCTGCCGGACCTGGGGTTCCAGATGGGATTGTCCTTCCATAAAGTAAACAGAGGACAGTAACACTCTCTCCTGGAGAGTGAGTTGAGTGTCAAGGGTAGAGAAACCCAGCAGCATCCCAGAGACCTTGACCAGAGATAGAGTTGGAATCAGTAAGTCAGTCAGACGTGTTTATTGAGCGCTTACTATGTGCAGAGCACTGAACTAAGCGCTTGGGAGAGTACAATATAACAGACAGACACCTTCCCTGCCCACAACGAGCTTACAGTCTAGAGGGGGAGACAGACATCCAGCAGATTGCCAAAGAGTCTCTTGCAAATCAAAACTGACTGAAGCCCAGAACCGTCATCCCACTATTTGGTGGAACTCTGGGAAGCTTAGTCGAGACAGGTTCTTGAGCTCCCGTGTTATCGTTATCTTTAAATGTATTTTTTTTTTGGTGGTCTCAGAAGGGTCTGTAAGCCACATGACAAATTGCAGACGAGGCTCGGTCATCAGGACTGTAAGCTACATGACAAATTGCAGAAGAGGCTCGGTCATTAGGACCAAGAACCTGCCCTTTAGACTGAAAGCTCACTGTGGGCAGGGAATGTGTCTATTATATTGTTATATTGTACTCCCCCAATCTCTTGGTCCAGTCTTCTGCACACAATAAGCACTCAATAAATACGATTGACTGACCGACCGACTGATTTGATGCCCGGGCTACTGGCTTGTTCAGAGCCACCCGCCCTGTCTCAGCCCTTCAGTCACGTTCCCTCTGGGGTGCCGAGTGCCACGAGGAAGTAGGCAAACAGGAGTGCTGTCTGCTGTGAAGTGCTTGTGTGGTCTTTGCCCACATTAACCAGCTCGAGGCAGAATCGGAACTGGAACCCTGGCCTCCCGATTCCCGTAGCAGGGCTCTCTCTGCCTTACCAACAGCCGGGCTTCTGCAGATGGCGCAGAGATCCAGAGGTTGCCTTTTAGATGCTCACTAGATGCTATCTAGAAGCTATCGGAGGGCTGAGACAAGACAGAGATGCCAAAGTTCTCCCAGATCCACACACAAAAGCTTTCCTGTTTCCAGGCAACCTGCTTTATGATTTCACAGGAAAAAAAAAAGCTATCGAAGTTCCCTTCTCAGAAGGGTTCTTCATATGGGAACAATCCCGCTATTTAACATGCAGATTATAAAGTCTCTACAATGTACTAGTGCAGACGGCCTCAGTCACGCCTTTTTAAAACCACTCATTATCGGAGCCAAACGCATCCTGTTTCTATCCCTCCTGAGGTTTCCTTTAAGGGCTCCACCTCAGATGCGCTGAAAAAAGAGGCACGTTAACCTCTTTTAAAGCCTCATCAGAGCACATCTCTAAATTCTCAAATCAAAGCAAGAGAAGGAGGCTTTTTTTTTCCATTGGAATTTGTTAAGCGCTTACTGTGTGCCAGGCACCGTACTAAGCGCTGGGGTAGATACAGGCTAATCATGTCGGACACAGTCTCTGTCCCACATGGGGCTCACAATCCTAAATCCACGTTTTCCAGATGACGTAAATGAGGCACAAGAGAAGTGAAGTGACTTGCCCAAGGTCACATGCAGCGGACAAGTGGCAGAGCCGGGATTAGAAGACAGGTCCTTTTGACTCCCAATCCTGTGCTCTACCCAGTAGGCCAAGCCCCTTCTTTCCTTTGGAGAGAAACCTTTCCTTCTCAGCATTATGTTTTAGCTCTAACCTCTTCCCGATTTCCCTCGCTAGGCTCCTTTGGCCCAACCAGAATCCCCCACGGCATCGGCCGGAGAGGACGTTCAGTCCCTGGCCGACTCGATGGACTCCGACCGTGATTCCGTCTGCAGTAACTCCAACAGCAATAACGGGAAGAACGGCAACAAAGAAAAGGAAAAGGAGAAGCAGAGGAAGGAGAAGGACAAAAACCGGGCGGATTCGGTGGCCAATAAACTGGGAAGCCTCAGCAAAACGCTCGGCATCAAACTGAAGAAGAACATGGGGGGTCTGGGGGGACTGGTCCACGGGAAGATGAGCCGAGCCAATTCCGGGAACGGGAAGAATGGCGACCCGCCGGAGAGAGGCAAAGAGAAGAAGTCCAAGTCCCGCAAAGGCAGCAAGGAGGAATCGGGCCAGTCGGCCAGTACCTCCCCGTCGGAGAAGACGACGCCGTCTCCCACGGACAAGGCGAGCGTGTCTCCATCCGAGAAGAACGCCAGGTCCCCGTCAGACAAGCAGACGGACACCTGGAAGTACAGCACCGACGTGAAACTGAGCCTCAACATCTTGAGGGCCGCGATGCAAGGCGAGCGGAAGTTCATCTTCGCCGGCCTCCTCCTCACCAGCCATCGGCATCAGTTCCACGAGGAGATGATCGGCTACTACCTGACCAGCGCCCAGGAGCGCTTTAACGCCGAGCAGGAGCAGAAGAGGAAGGAGGCGGAGAAGAAAGCGTCGGCCCCGGGGGGGTCCTCCGGCAGGAAGCTGGAGCCGGAGGCATTCCCCAAGGAGAAGCTCGAATCGTCGCCTCAAGGCGGGGCGTCGCCAGTCCTGCCCGCAAGCCATACCTCTCAGCTGGTTTTAAAATTCAAGGACCGGACCAGTCCCCCGCCCGGGTCGTTCCCGTCGCCCGGCCACGGCGCCAAGAGGTCCGGGCCCACGCCGGTGTCCGTCCACTATAGCCATACCCCTCCGGTCCAGAGGCAGAGCGTCATCCATTTGCACGACATCAACTCCAAGCCGGCCAGCTTCCAGGACGACACCTTCAAGCCCGTGGTGGGCACCCTCAAAACCTGCGCCACCTACCCCCAGCAGAACAGGTCCCTGTCATCTCAGTCCTACAGCCCAGCCCGGGCTGCAGGCATCCGCACGGTGAACACGGTGGAGTCTCTGACCTTCGCCCTGCCCGCCGAACACAAGTCCCAGACGTACACGAACGGATTCAACCCCGGCGACGTCCGAGACGGGCTGGAGTTCGCCGACGAGGAAGCCCCGCAGACCTGGTTGAACAATGAGAAAAACAGAGGCAGAAGCACAGTTTGCCCAATATATTCCATCCAGCAGAACCGCTGTAAGAAAGAGAACTGTTCCTTTTATGGCCGGCCGGAGACGGAGAACTATTGCTCCTACTGCTACAAAGAGGAGCTCAAGCGCAGGGAGAGAGAAAACAAGGGGCACAGGCACTGAAAACCGCGAGGATGCCCCCAAACCGCTCGGTTTGCATCGGTTCCTGACGAGAGGGAAAGAGGGTCGGGGCCCCGGAGCCGAGAGAATCCTCAGAAGGGACCCAGCAGATGACATCCGGCTCGTTGCTTCTTGGGGGAAAGGCGGAAATGAGAGGATTAATTTATCATAAAGAATTTATTTTCCATTTCGTCGGTGTCTTTTTTACATACACTGGTCAGCTGAAAGGTTATATCCTCCTTTGTCAGTGCTGTGTATATGTACGGTCAAAAATTACTAATGGTGCCTGAATTTACACTGACATCTCTCAGGTAGTAGAAGGATAAGGGAAAACAAGTCATAATATTGGAGATGTGATGTTGTACCAGGAGAACATCTGCCTCATTCACATGTGAAATCCAATAGCCATCGTGAGAATCTCTTTCGTTCCTCAACAGATAAGTGAATTTCACAGCCCTTTGTTTTCGGAAGGGAAATAATAATTTTGCATACTTTTTGTAACATAGTGACTGACATCTTCCATTTTTAGTACACGTCGGTATGCGTTCAGTTAGAGGTGCGAGGTGTGGAAACCAAATGCGAAGAAAGGCCCGGATCTTTTGCTTTGCCATGTATGTGCTCCGTCCTCATTAGCAAGCGTGCTCCGAGGTCTTTATGCGCCACTCCACCCCCCAGCCCCAACCCCCGCACAGCTCTATCCCATTTAAGAGAGGATCCCTTGGTCATTTGCCCATGATCCCTAGATTGATTCCCGACTTTGGAAAAATGTGGTCGGTCCCTGGCGAACGCAAGGTTCATCTCCTATGCGAACTCTCTTCTCAACACCCCCACTCGATGGAAGAGGTGACATCGACACTGCCATCAAGCAAGCCCGGTGATGTAGAAAATGGGTACAATCTAACCTACCTCACAGGGCTGTTGTGAGGTTAAGTTTGTGTCGGTCGGATGGTTGGAGATACTCCAGAAGCAGGAGCTAGATATTGACATTGCTAGTTGTGGACAGTTCCAGAAAGGTGGGCTGGGCTCAGGAAACTCTCCCGGGGGAGAGGTAGGCCTAAGCCTGTTTGAGCACGATTACGCTGGGATGCTCAACTTTTAAATTTTGGTACCCTTTTCATAATGAACAGTTTTCAGTAGGCAGATGGAAGGAAATCGAGTATTCAGGGGATGACCAACAGCAAGCGGGGAGGAAGGTGAAAGAGAGTGAGATGTGGGCTTTTTAAAAACCCAGAACAAAAGCAGGTAACAGATGTATTTGCTTGTGCTTTCTCTGCAAATTGGCCTTTTCACTTGAAATATCAAACAACAGAAAATGAAGCCAGGAGGTTTCCCTTCCCCTTAGGAGAAACCTGGGTGCAGTGTATGTTGGAAGATGCCCTATTTGCTTGTGAACCCAAGCCTGAATTTTTTTTTTTAACCTTTGGTCAAAACATGAGTGATTGTTGCAAGATAAAGGATGTATTTTCAAATGAGATGAAAATGTGATTGGGCCCAATTTGTTGAAATTCCCCTAACTTGTGTGTGCCTCCCATGTAAATTTCTGAAAAGTGTATCCATAGCAACCATATTTTCTACAGCAATACCCATTATCTTGCCATGGATTACCTCTAATGATAACGTGTATTTTAGCCAAGGAAATCTGTGATTTCAATTTTTTTCAATTAAAAATTCAATCTTGTTAGTTTCAGAAGAATATCAATCAGGAGGAACAAATCCTCAGTGAGGGGGGGAAATAATTAAGATTACCTAGTCAAGCTCTAGGATAACATCTGACGTTCTTTACGAAAAATGCTTCTAAAAGAAGCTATCACAATGCTCAGCTTTAGAATACCGCAGTTTAGATCTGTCTCTTGATTTGAGTTGAGTGCTTCACCTCAGGAGGAGAAAAGGAAGAACAGAAATAGCAAAAAAAGTGATGCATTTTTTACTTGTTTTAAATATTAACAGTAGAGTAATTTCTGTGCATAGTTCCTTTTTTATTCTGTGGCACATGAGGTTTTCAGCAAATTCAAGTTTTACATGAGCCAATTACTAGAGTCAAAATCATTTAGTAAATAGAAACTTTACTGAAATTTTTTGAAAAGGTTCATTTTGGGGCTGAATGATACTTTACCTCTGTATTAGTAATATATTTGTCTCTCCTCCAAGTGTTTTTGTTACTCAAAATAAGAAAAACAAAAGGTTTACTTTTCTTTTATAAAAATCTAGCGTATGGTTCTATGACAGCTCTTCAGATCAACACATTATCTCCTGTCTGTGCTAGAACGTTTGCTTTTAAAGATAGGTTTTCCATGTTAAATTCTTGCTTCAATTGTAGAAACACAGACATCTACTCGACTGATTGAATGCCGTTGCCGCTGAACACCTTAAAAAGATTTAAAAAAAAAAAGTTCACCTTGGAAAAGGCTTAAATCCACCCACAAGAATGGATACATCCTTAGGCACCAGGCAGAATGAAAGTTAGACAAAGCAGGCGTTTGTTTAAAAGGTTTCTAATGCACAGCCTTCCTGCTATTTGAAATTTTCAAAGTCGAAACTTGCTATGCAAATCTTCTACTTTAGTCGTATACTCCGATGGGTGCAACAGGTCTGTTCACTTGGAGGAAATCTTATATAAAATGACAGTACCCAAAAAAGGGGGTGAGCTACTGCATCTTCTCAAAAGTAAAAGGAAGCCTCGAGCAGTTGAAAGGTGTGCCGCCTAATATCTTTTGCGACATTTTTGAAAGTCTGAAATGGGGCCTCTGGCCCTGAGCTCTTCACCACTCACACAAAAGGGTCCGAGGGTCCAAGACGAGCCAGTGTTTGATGCAGCCATGGTGGGTGTGACTCGAATGAGGTGAGAATGCCCGATTGATTCTCCACAGTGGCCATGCAGGCCGCAACAGTGGCCTACGCTGCATTTAACCTCTGGGGAAGAGGAAACCCTTGGAGTCGGGGACGGCCAGAGTTTCCAGAGCTGATGTCTAGATTTAAAGCTGATTCTAGTGACTTTCCCTCAGGCAACCTCCACACAGGAGGAGAAGCATCCTAGAAGAAACAGGTCTGGCGGGAAAATCCCCACAGACTAACTTCAAATTTAGAAGCCAAGCACGGGAGGCTCTCTGCTCGACTAACTAACCCCCAGCTTACTGCCCCCCACCACCACCTTAGCCCCCCTCCACGCGGCTCCTAACGTTGATCTTCTTGACTCCACAGTAGAGCAGTCTTTGAGATCTCTGGAGCCATCCTTTTTTCCACACAGTGGTTTTAATTGAGCCGGTTTTCACAGTGATAGTCTCCTGTTTATTGGACACTGGTAATCGTGATAACCCTAAGGCTGGACACGAGAGAATTAGGATTGATCCCTGGCCCGAGGCTTCCCAGCCTCAATTGTTTTCTAACACTAAAATCACAGCATGCTGACCAAATGGTGCCTTTACTTTCTCAGCGAAAGGGAGAATTGGATAACCAGATGAAGAAAGGAGGAGTCTTTTCCTAAGGCTGGAGTAGTGGAAGCACCATTAGAAGACCCAAATTCCCATTGGAATTATCATCCTTATGGCACTAAAGCCGGGCCCGGATAAGAAAATAAGTGATCCTGGTCCGAAGTGGTTTTTCAGTGTAGAGAAGCAGCGTGGCTTCAGTGGATAGAGCATGGGCCTGGGATTCAGAAAGATCTGGGTTCTAATCCCGGCTCTACCTCGGGCAAATCACTTCACTTCTCTGGGTCTCAGTTACCTCATCCGTAAAATGGGGATTAAGACTGTGAGCTCCACGTGGGACTGGGATTGTGTCCAATCCGATTTGCTTGTGTCTACCGCAAAGCTTAATACAGTACCCAACACATAGTAAGCACTTATCAAATACCACAATTACTATTATTATTATTGTTATTATTATCATTTGGTCTGTTTTAGGTCTTTTCCAGTGTGCTACAGATGTCTTTGCTGAAGCTTTGGCAAGTTCCATGAAAGATCACCAAATATTTATAAAGCATAGCTTACATCATTTCAGGAATTTACTTTACATTTATGTGCACATGTATTCACTGGGTATGTGATTGAAGAAACAAAGTCATTGTTCAAGATCGCTGTTTGTAAGTGGATTCCGTTTGTAGATTTTGGGGCTGGGTTATGTTGAGATTTTACGAGCCAAGTTTAAATTGTAATATAGAGATTATTTTTATATTATTTTCAAAATAGGCCAGAGAGAAATATTTTGAGCCTTTATTAAAACAGGGTTGTTGTGTGAGAGAGGTATAGGAATTAACCTTGAAAAAAGAGCTTGGAAGCATCCTCCTGAAGTTCTAAATGCTATTTGGTGTGCACGCAAATACCTATTTGAAAGTCAGAATGTACAAATGTTTTTTCTTAATTGAAAAGTTTGATGTTTCTCCATGAATTTTGGTACAGTACTTTCCCTTTCGTAAGCACGTTCAGAGAGATGAAATTGTCAGGAACGTTTCTTACACGAAAACAACGTTCCTATCTATGGTGATTACTCAACTGGGATTTGGAGCGGTTTGAATCCATTATTGGAGATACATTTGCTTTCTTTAAATGGATTTATGCCACCATTTGCAAAGGCTCTCCACAGTTGGAAATTTTGTGAATTAAAATAACAACAGTACACCCAAACAAAGGGTAAAATAAATCACTCTGGATGTGTGAAATATTTCCGTATTTTGTTCCTCCACAGCCTTTTACGTGGGGTTAGCAGTTAGGCTGCACCAACCAATAATGTAATTTTGTCTCTACTCTGCCCTTACAAACATGCTTATTTTTCAGATCACTCTATTTTTTTACCAAAAGTAAGTAACCTATTAAAATGTACTTGAATATCATTTGCCGGGGAAGGGAAGGCCATACCTAACAGCTAAGCAAGAGAAATGCTTCAGCCCTGCTTTAAGCTTGCAACAACGTTAGGTGGAAAGTGGTAACGTTGTATGTTTCGATGCGAGGGAAGATGTGTGGCGTGTATTGCAGGCGTGTGGGTCCTTTCTTTATGACAGTGTCTTCGTTGCGGGCGATGCAGACTATCCACAGAACCATTTGCCCTCCGAGGCGAAGTGAAGGGAAGGGTAATGGCCCTGCGGATAAAGAGGGCCCTGCCTTAATGAACCAAAATAGAAATGTCCCTTTTAATTTACCAACTGATTTCTTATCCCCACTACTGTACTTCTTGCACAAGGGCTGGTTCTTTTAGAAGTAGCATCATTTGAAAGTAATCTGCTTCTATTGAGCGAGCGGGAGTCTTGATCCCGGTCTGCTGTATCGTTGGATACCTAGGTGTACTGTACTAAGGGAGACTAAATGGCTGATGCATATTTGCACTGTGGAACGTGCGGTGTGGTTTCAAGCAGGCACGTTCCGAACAGCCTTAAAGTTGTGGCTCTTTGGGGACTGAGAGTCACTTAACTGGATAGAGCCTCTGTCCCAACTCCTCATTTAATCATGACTGTAAATCCCTTTAGTCAGCTGCGGCCTACCTAATTGCCTACCGCTTTGGAGTTGTTTGCAGCTGAGTGGCTTTTCTTGAATCGAAGGAAAGCACGCCTCTCATTCCAAGTTACGATTCATAAAGCGCTCACCGATAGGCAGGGGAGAGGGCCACAGCAATTAACTAGAACGGGCAGATGGGTGAAGATCTGGTAACTGTGGCAACTAAGTGTTCGATGTTAATATGTAGTAGGGATTAGAGTGCGTGTCCATAGCAATATTTGCCACCGGACCGTCCTAAACTAAGAATGCTGTCAATTCAGCATTCCAAGTAGAGATGTTTAATTCCTTAAATAATATTCATTGCAAAAAAAAAATACCCACACCATCCATTGTAAAGTCAAAAACATAAAAAGGCTTATAATGGTGGGATGAAAACAGCTCCAGACATGCCCAGTTAATTGTGCTCTGGTTTGTTTTTGTTTTTTTTCCTGAAGATTTTCTGTCATTAAAAGCAGTTTTAAATGAGAGGGGAACCCAGGGGTCGCTTTGTCAGAAGGTCTGGTGGAGCTGCCTAATCTTGTTCTCTGCACATATTTTTTTTGGTATTTTATCAGTGCACACGAGTGAGCAGCTAAACGTTGCATTTCTCCCACTCAGGAAGACCTCATAACCTTGGCTTGGAAGCTTCTTCTTTTGGTTAGCATCATGAAAATACCCTCAGTAAAAGAGAATGAACTGAAAACACACAGCTGCAGGAATGGTATGAAAGCCATTGTCCCTAAACGATGTAAACTGCAAAACTTTGATTTATAGGATATTACAGAATTTAGGGAGGTTCTTTTTTTTCACCTTTCTAGTTGTGGAAAAAAATTACTAATTCTGTGTATACTTATATGATGTAAATTATGCATATACAATAAGGCGCTTTTCCCCATGAGTGTCTCAAGGAACTACATTTACATGGACCTGCTATGGAACTCAGTTCATTCAGCATATGCCAAGGAGAACAAATAGGATTTAAGCCTCAATTTAGTAGCAGTGAAATTAGCAACACAGACCTCAGTAGGCAGGGAGTTCCCGGAACTAGGATTTTACCATTAATGTCATCTTGACATTTTCCGTTTTTCCAGGACTTGGCTCCGGTTAGCTAGATTAGACTTCCACCCTCCTTCTTTTGTCCGCTCTCCTGATGACCGACTTGTATCCCTGATGACGACTGTGCTTCCGTGAGTTCAGAAAGGATACTTTGCTGTGGGGGTAGTTTGGAATACCAAGATGGCCTGTTGGTTTCAGCATTGCTCAATGAGTTGCTTTTTTCTTTGAGTTGGTGCCTTGAGACCCTCCAGTGGGCTTTGGCAAGATAAGCAGCCTCTCCTCTCTTTGAGCCCCTCTTTGACACTGCAGTCTTTTCTGCAGATGAAGTTGCTCAAAGTCCTGATTGACTCCACCTTTCCCGTGTGTTTGCTGCTTCCCGTTTCTCTCTGATTTAAGCTCTTTACCTCTTAAGGAAAGGTAACTTCTCTGGAATGTGGACCTATGGGAATGTCCCCTATCCTCAGCAATCTTACCTTTAAGAGTCCATCCTGCCAGGGAGGGCCCCTAATCCTGCCATCCCTTTACAGACAAAGCTTTTTCTCCTTTTACCCAGGGTTGGGGTGGGAAGGAAATCCACCGGTCATCTTTAACCTTTCTCCAGCATACCATTGCACCATGTAAATGCCCTCTGGTGACTCACATGTCCCATACTGAATTCCTTATGTATGTCCCCTCAGTATACAGGCCAAGGAACCCTGCCTGGCCTCTTTATCTAAACCGATTCGGTGACGGGAAGGTTGGGGAAAGAAGGGGTGATCTGGCGGGTTTTCCTCTAAACTACAACCAAAGTTGGTAAAAATGAAAATGCAAAAACGTAAGAGATGCAGCTACAACCTGAAGAACTCGATGCATTCAAAACATCTCCACCAGGGCCAAACAAGCATGCTTGTCCTCGGGGCCCTTTGCGGGGGAGAACTGTATTTAATTCTTGAATGAATAACCAATGTGAGCTTACCTGGCTTCGTCACACGAGAATTAGGCTTCTCAATAGCTACCCCATCATTGTGCTCTTCAGAGCTTCGCTTAGTTTGCCGTCGTCTCTGATCAGTTTCTGTAGTTTTAGCAGAAAGTTGTTTGCAAAAAAATGATCTGAACAGAATGGAGGAACACTTCATTTAGAGCTGCGGTGACTTTCTAGGTTTCTCCGGGTCTGACGCGTTGGTTTACGTTCTCAGCTTGCGTAGAAGTGGACGATTCGTTCCGTTTTCCTTTTCAAGGTTCACGAGTATGAATGGATGTTGTCCATTTGGGCTTCACGCCATCAATTTCCCACAAATTCACACTTGCTTAGTGGTAGTGATGGAATGAGGACAGAAATATGAAAATGGCAAAGGAATTATTTCATTTTGAAAAATGCCAGTTGTGAAGGACCTGCTGTACATGTGATTGTCATTCTGGTTACATTCAAATGTTATTTTTTCACCCGGTCAATTCTTTGACAAAGAAAGATATGTGAGAGCTGTTTTTAGCAGTGGCATTGTTACTTTGTAAAGTATTAAAGCACTAAACCAACTTTTGCAATATGTAGTAAATCTTGCTTTCGTTTTGGAAAACTTCCAGTTATGACTGTCGCACTTTTTATAGCAGAACTGTATTTCATTTCTTTCTTTTATGAAAGATTACTTCAAGTAAATAATAGCTCTGTAATCCGTGTGACCTAGCTTCTCCATTATTTGAAACCGAGAGAAGCTCTAATGCCTATTCAATAAAATTAATTTATTTGTAAAGTATCCATGTGTCTGAATTATCTTGCCAACTCTTGTGTTTTCTGTAAGCCAAGTGAAAACCAGCTTTGGAGTGAAGAGGGCTTTCTTCCTGTGGCCTGAATGAGTGACCTAGAATGGTCAGATGTCCATTGCAGAGAGAAGAGGTCTTTCACTATGTGAGTAACAGATGTGAACATTTTTATCCCAGAGTCAGATTTACTGTCTCTTAATGGAAACCCTCTTGATTTTTTTGCTTCTGTTCTTTTTTATAAACAAGGGACCTTGCTTTGCCAGGAATAAACAAGTAGAGAGTTACAGCCAAGACTGTATGCTTCACCTTGAGTTCATGTTAATTGTATTTGTTCTTTCTCAGGAAAGGGTAATGATATTTAGAAAACGAAAGGCGAGGAAATTAGCTCTCTCGGAAGACCGAAATTAGCACCCTGGATTTTTCACCTTTGAGTTTCTAGAAGTTGCTACAACCCCTCCATTGTGAGGTGCTTTCAAAAAGCAATAGATCCATAGCATTTACTGGACACCTACTGTGAACAGAGATTATACTAACGACGCTGGACAGTCCAGTGGAATTAGTAGACATGATCCCTGTTCTCTATGAGTTTACAATCTAGCAAATGTATGAATTAGCCATCTTGTGGCCTAGTAGGTAGAGCACAGACTTGGAAGTCAGAGGGGCCTGGGTTCTAATCCCAGCTCCGCCATTTGTCTACTGTGTGACCTTGGACAAGTCACTTCACTTCCTCTGTTCCTCAATTACCTCGTCTGTAAAATGGGGATTGAGACTGTGAGCCCCATCTGGGATAGGGACTGTGTCCAACCAAAATTGCTTGTATCCACCCCAGTGCTTCGTACAGTGCCTGGCACAGAGTAAGCACTTAACAGATACCATAATTACTGTTACTATTATTAGCAAATGTGACATTAGCTGGTTCTCTTGCCAGGAGCTTCGTACAGAAATTTGGAATAGGATGCATCCTAGAAACAGGACTGTCAGAGATTGTTATGTTCTGGTACCACAGCACTACCCCTTGAAAAAAGCATAGGAAGTAGCATGGCCTAGTTGATAGAACATGGGCTTGGGAATCAGAAGGACCT
The DNA here is from genome assembly GCF_015852505.1 of Tachyglossus aculeatus. NCBI lineage: Eukaryota > Metazoa > Chordata > Mammalia > Monotremata > Tachyglossidae > Tachyglossus > Tachyglossus aculeatus. The sequence continues at coordinate 65,155,689 of NC_052070.1, read as the reverse complement.
GTGTTCTAATTCTGGCTCTGCCACTTTCATTCACTCTTTCATTCAGTTGTATTTATCAAGCACTTACTGTGTGCAGATCACTGTATTAAGCACTTGGGAGAGTACAATACAACAATAAGCAGATACATTCCCTGCCCACGACGAGCTTACAGTCTAGAGTGGGGGAGACAGACATTAATAATAATAATAATAATAATAATAATGGCATTTATTAAGTGCTTACTATGTGCAAAGCACTGTTCTAAGCTCTGGGGAGGTTACAAGATGATCAGGTTGTCCCACGGGGGGCTCACAGTCTTAATCCCCATTTTACAGATGAGGGAACTGAGGCACAGAGAAGTTAAGTGACTTGCCCAAAGTCACACAGCTGAAGTGGCGGAGGCAGGATTTGAACCCCTGACCTCTGAATCCATATGGACATAAATGCTGTGGGGCTGGGGGAGAACAAAGTCATGGTGATGCAGAGGGAGTGGTAGAAGAGGAAAGGGGGGGCTTAGGAAAGGCCTCATTGAAGGAGATGTGCCTTCAATAAGGCTTTGAAGAGGGAGAGAGTAATTGTCTGTTGGACTTGAGGAGAGAAGGCCTTCCAGGGGTCAGCAACAAAATTGGCGAGATCTAGGCATAGTGAAAAGGTTAGCACTAGAGAAGTGAACTGTGCTGGCTGGGTTGTAGAGGGAGAGTAGCAATGTGAGGTAGGAGGGCATTAGGTGATGGAGTGGTTTAAAGTGAATGGTGAGGAGTATTTTTGTGATGCAGAGGTGGATGGGCAAACACTAGAGTCTTTTGAGGAATAGAATGATGTGCCTGAACATTTTTGTAGAAAAATGATCCAGGCAGCAGAATGAAGTATGGACTGGAATGAGGAGAGGCAGGAGGCTGGGAGGTCAGCCAGGAGCCTGATGCAGTAATCCAGGCAGGATAGGATGAATGATTGTATTAACATGGTAACAGTTTGGATGGAGAGAAAAGGGCAGATTTTAGCGATGCTGTGAAGGTGGGGCTGACAGAATTTAGTGATAGATTGACTATATGGGTTGAATGAGAGAGAGAAGTCATGGGAAACGCCAAAGGTGCAGGCTTTGTGAGACAGGAAGGATGGAGGTGTCATTTACAGTGATGGGAAAGGGAGGGGAAGGACAGGGTTTGGGTGGGAAGATAAGGAGTTCTATCTTGGACATTTTAAGCTTAAGTTGACAGGAGTACATCCAAATAGAGATGTCTTGAAGGCAAGAGGAAATGTGAGACTACAGAGAGGGAGAAAGACCGGGGCTGGAGATTTAGATTTGGTTATCATCTGCATAGAGATTTAGATTTGGTTATCATCTGCGTAGAGGTGGTGGTTGAAGCCATGGGAACGAATGAGTTCTCCAAGGGAGTGGGTGTAGATGGAAAATAGAAGGGGGTGGGAGGCAGAGGAGGAGCCCCCGAAGGAGATTGAGAATGAACGACCAGAGAGATGAGGAGAACCAGGAGAGGATAGAGTCAATGAAGCCCAGGTTGGAGAACGATTCCAGGAGGAGCGGGTTGCCCACAGTGTCAAAGGCAGCTGAGAGGTCGAGGAGAATTAGGATGGAGTAGAGGCCATTGGATTTGGCAAGAAGAAGATCATCAGTGACTTTGACCCACTTGCTGCTGGGTGATCTTGGGCAAGTCATTTAACATCTCTGTGCCTCAGTTACCTCATCTGCGAGTGGAGATTGACTGTGAGCTCCATATGAGGCATGGATTGGGTCCAACATGATTAGCTTGTATCTGCCCCAGAACTTAGTAAAGTGCCTGGCACATAGTAAGTGCTTAACAAATGCCATAAAAAAAATCTCACCCTGACAAGCTTTGGTGGTATCCCTGATGATGATTTTCTGCCACAGTTTTTCAGAAAACACAGAAGAATATTAGCAGAAGAGCACAGGTTTGGGTCACTAATATGGTGGGTGGTTTCCTGAGGGATTTTGATTTTTGAAATAATTTTGAAACTAAATTGGGAGCCTAGAGCAGAAACGACCGGCTCATCCACAGACTTGGCGTGGAGCTATCTGGAAATTCCTAACAATCAATCAATTAATGGTATTTATTGAGCACTGACAGTGTGCGGAGCAATATACTAAGCACTTGGGCGAGTATAATACACAGAATTGGTAAACACAATGAGTTTATAGTCTAGAGTGGGGGACTGAGATTAATATAAATAAATTGTGAATATTCCAGTTGCAGTGGTCAGGGGAGGAATATGTATGGAGCTTGAAAAATGGAATTAGGAAAAATGGAGAAGAGACCTATCAGATTAGGAATTTCCAGGTCAACTCAGGATTATGCATAGAATCTCTGGCTAGGATTTCATCGAACCCATTGTGAAGGACAAAACAGTGAATTGTTTTGTTTTTGTGGTCATGGCATAAAATAACTGATGAGGGGTGGCTGAAAGGGCCATTTCTGTCTTTGGCTGGATGTACTCTCCCAAGTGCTTAGCGCAATGCCAAACACACAGTAAACATTGAATGAAAGCTGTTGATTGATTGATTGATTGGGGATGCTCCCAGGTCACCTCTTGATTGATGCATGAAAGACAGTGGAACCTCTTTTTTCTCCATTCTTGGTGGAAAGAATTATCCGGGTGTTTGTAGCTTTAATAGCACTACACGGGGAAGTTCAGTGGAAAAAAAAGTCTTTAGGGACAGACTAAAGGCAGAATTTGTATAACATCTTGTGAGACCATTTCTCCCTTTATTTCTGTCTCTACTTGAATCCTCGTAGGGCTGGTCAATTCAGATTCCTAATTTGGAAATCCGCCTTGGTGAGAACCAACTCTGAATATGGGGAGAAATAAAATCATTTGAAACAAGAAGAGTTAACTGAGTGTAGTGCTGGGTTTCTACTTGGAACACTTAAAGTCATTTTCCAAAGAACTACTGTTTCACAATATCGATTGCAACTGTTTCAACAATGAATTCCAGATAAGAGGACTGAAATGTGGGCCAGTTAAGAATTGCCCATTTTTAGGTTATGGTTGCAATTGTCTCACATCATAATAGTCAGTAGTTTGCTAATCTCTTCCACCAAGAGAGGTTTTCATCAGCACTCCCTTCACATTTATGAGGTCTAAGAGGTGGGGAGGTGTGATTTCTCTTTTAGAAAAGGACTGTGAGACTCACTAAAGTCCGGGGACTTTCCAACCAGTTGGCGTAAATCAGAGTAACCACAGCCTTCTGCTCTTGAGTTTATTACTCGGTCGACTCACTCTACTAGGTCAATGCCGGGAAATCACCCTTGAGGATATGCTTGGGTAAGCACACCAACTGCGAAAGGTAAACCCAGTTTCTCTTGCCAAAGAGCACATGGGGAGTGTATAACTTCCAAGAGCTGAGAAAGTGCTTGTGTGGCTTTATTTGGCTTTTCAGAAGGAAGGCTCTCTCAGGGATAAAAGAGATGGCCAAGTTCCAAATAGAGAATCACTAGATCAATGAGCCCATCAAATGATGGGGAGGTCACTGATGGTGGCATCCTCTGTGGTAATGGATCACTTTTGCTTCTCTGTGCCTCAGCTGCCTCATCTGGAAAATGGGTATAAAGACTCTGAACCTCATTTCATTCATTCATTCAATAATATTAATTGAGCACCTATTGTGTGCAGAGCACTGTACTAAGCGCTTGGGAAGTACAAGTCGGCAACATAGAGAGATGGTCCCTACCCAACAACGGGCTCACAGTCTAGAAGGGGGAGACAGACAGGACTGTTCTGACCTTTTTTTTTTTTTAAATAGTATTTGTTAGGTGCTTTCTATGTGCCAGAAACTGTACTAAGCGCTGGGATAGGTACAAAGTAAAAAAGTTGCACATAGTCCGTGTCTCACATGAGGCTCACCGTCTTAATTCCCACTTTACAGATGACCTCACTGAGGCCCAGAGAAGAGAAATGACTCGCCCACGAACACACAGCAAACAAGTGACGGAGCTGGGATTAGAACTCAGGTCTTTCTGATTAGCTTGTGTTAACCTGATTAGCTTGTACCTATCCCAGCATTTAGTACAGAGGCTGGCACATAGTAAGTGGTTAACAAATTCCCTTAAAAAAAAAAAGAATTCTGGGGAAGGGGTCAATGGATGGAGTGAGTTAGCCAAGTGGAACTTGGGACCAGGCAAGCTGGGAGTTGACGTGAGAACCAGCTAGGAGCTGGGCTGTGAGCCCACTGTTGGGTAGGGACCATCTCTATATGTTGCCTACTTGTACTTCCCAAGTGCTTAGTACAGTGCCCTGCACACAGTAAGTGCTCAATAAATACGATTGAATGAATGAACAGTTGCTTCCAGTTTCCCTGGCTAGAAGTCTCCCAGTACCCCTTCCATTCCTTTCCAAAGCTTCTCCGGTCTGGCTCTTGGCAGGATGGAAGTTGATAGGTTAAAAAACCCAAGCTTATGGCAACAAATTATTAGTAATCAATCAACATCTGCAAGTGTCCACCATCCCCAACATATGTTCAAGTTTAGGTGAGTGGCATTTATGATGAGTCTAGATTTGCCCCATTTCAGCTTTACAACACATCAGTTTTGACTAGTGATTTTTAGGCAAATAACCCATTTTTTATATATCCATAGTTGCCCTATGAACTTGAGGAAGATGCCACCAAATGTGAAATTCATATTTGGACGTGCATATGACTGGAAAGGCCCATGTGGAATGCAAAGCTGTGCCCACAGTGTGCACAGCATGGCTCAGTGGAAAGAGCCCGGGCTTTGGAGTCAGAGGTCATGGGTTCAAATCCAGCTCTGCCACTTCTCAGCTGGGTGACTTTGGGCAAGTCACTTAACTTCTCTGTGCCTCAGTTACCTCATCTGTAAAATGGGGATTAAGACTGTGAGCCCCCCCAGGACAACCTGATCACCTTGTAACCTCCCCAGAGCTTAGAACAGTGCTTTGCACATAGTAAGTGCTTAATAAATGCCATCATTATTATTATTATTTTGCTAGGTTGTCCTATTGGTTGTTTGCAGCTACATTTCCTCCAAGAGGCTTCCCTAAATCCTCCTTTCATTTTTTCCCACTCCCTTTAGCATCACCCTGACTTGCTGTGTTTATTCATCCCTCCTCCCTGCCCTACAGCACTTACGGACACAGCTGTAATTTATTTATTTGTATTAATGTCTGTCTCCCCCTCTAGACTGTAAGCTTGTTGTGGGCAGGGAAAGTGTTTATAGTTATGTTGTACTCTTCCAAGCACTTGGTACAGTGCTCTGCACACAGTAAACTCTCAATAAATATGATAGAATGAATAAGTGAAGGATTGAATGAATGAAACCATTCATGTAGCTCAATTCATATGAATTTTCTGTTCAAAAAGAGCCACTCCACTCCTGATTTTAGCATGTTATTTTAGTCTATCCATCATAATCAGCTCCCATTTTCAGCCAGAATGTATCATCGTCTGAGGCCTTGTTTTTACTGAAACCCTCAAACCTTTCCTCCACGCTCCTTCCTTTCAGTGTTTTGGGTTTTTTTTAATGGTATTTGTTAAGCAGTTACTATGTGCCAGGCACTCTACTAAGCACTGGGACAGATCTAAACCTATCAGGTTGGACACAGTCCATATCCCACGTGGATCTTATGGTCTTAATCCCCATATTACAGATGAGGTTACTGAAGCCCAGAGAAGTTAAGCAACTTACCCAAGGTCATACAGCAGATGAGTGGTGGAGGCAGGATTAGAATTTATATCTACCTCAGGGTTTAGAACAGTGCTTGACACATAGTAAGAACTTAACAGATACCATAATAACATTATGAAACCTCTCTGATGCAATGGGAGCCATTAATATAGCTATATTCTTCAATTCTGGATAACTTTGATGAAAATAGGGTATCTGACCTTGGTTCAAGTAACCAAGAATGCAGCATGGCCTAATTGACAGAGCCTGGGCCCTGGGAGCCAGAGGACCCGGGTTTTAATCCCAGCTCCACCGCTTGTCTGCTGTTTTACCTAGAGCAAGTCATTTAACTTCTCTGTGCCTCAGTTCCCTCATCCGTAACAGGGGGATTAAGACTGTGAGCCTCATGTGGGGACATGGGCTTTCCAACCTGATTACCTTTAGTACAGTGCCTGGCACAGAGTAAGTACTAAAGTCGCATTTTTAAAAATCACATTTATCATGATAATAAATAATAATGATGGCATATGTTCAGTGCTTACTATTCACTGTTCTAAGTGCTGGGGGGATACAAGGTGATCAGGTTGTCCCATGTGGGGCTCACAGTCTTAATCCCCATTTTACAGATGAAGTAACTGAGGCATAAAGAAGTTAAGTGACTTACCCAAAGTCACACAGCAGACATGTGGCGGAGCCGGGATTAGAACCCATGACCTCCGACTCCCAAGCCCAGGCTCTTTCCACTGAGTCACGCTGCTTCTTTATAATATTGTTCCTGTCAGAAAAATGGTTTCCATTTACAAGGTTTCAATTTAAGAGACAGTTTTAGGAACCAATTGTGTCACAAGTCTAAATATAGCCTGTAAAAAGAAAGAGCGTGAAGAAATTTCACTTATCAGTACAACTCTGCTTTTGCTGTAAGTCGCCTCTCAAAGTTTCCTTTTGCTGTCGTGCCTGGTTGCCAGCAGAAGCTCCTGGAAACTTTTCCATATCATATATGTTGTGAAGCTGTAAGGATTAATGGAAAGACATAGGGATGGAATTCAGTCGTATTTATTGAGTGCTTAACTGTGTGCAGAGCGCTGTACTAAGTGCTTGGGAAGTACAAGTCGGCAACATATAGAGATGGTCCCTACCTAACAACGGGCTCACAGTCTAGATGGGGGAGACAGACAACAAAACAAAACATGTAGATGGGTAAAATCAAAATCATCAGAACAAGTAGAATTATAGCTATAATGCACATCATTATACACAGTGCACAGTGCACTATAATGCACAGTGCTCTGCACACAGTAAGCGCTCAATAAATACGATTGATGATGATGATCATTAACAAAATAAATAGGTACAAGTAAAATAAATAATGTAATAAATCTGTACAAATATATACAAGTGCTGTGGGGAGGGGAAGGAGGTAGGGCAGAGGGGGGAATGGGGAGGTGAGGAAAAGGGGGGCTCAGTCTGGGAAGGCCTCCTGGAGGAGGTGAGCTCTCAGTAGGGCTTTCAGAAGACCTGGATTCTAATCCCAGCTCCATTTTTTGCCTGCTTTGTGACCTTGGGCAAGTCACTTGACTTCTCTGAGTTTCAGTTTCTTCATCTCTAAAGTGGGAATTAAATATATTTTCTCCTTCTCCCTTAGACTGCGAGCCCACTGTGGCTCATTGTCCAAGAGGGGGACAGATTGAGGAAATATCCCCTATGGGGGCTGCTCCCCTCAGTGTTGAATATGAGAGGGGAAGAGTGCAAGACATCAACGAATGGTATTGACTGAGAGCACTGTACCAAACCCATGGGAGAGTAAACAACACTAGAGTTGGTAGGATTGATCCCCGCCCACAAGGCACAGAGAAGCAGCGTGGCTCAGTGGTAAAGAGACCGGGCTTTGAAGTCAGAGGTCACGGGTTCAAATCCCAGCTCTGCCAATTGTCAGCTGTGTGACTTTGGGCAAGTCACTTCACTTCTCTGGGCCTCAGTTACCTCATCTGTAAAATGGGGATTAAGACTGTGAGCCCCCGTGGGACAACCTGATCACCTTGTAACCTCCCCAGCTCTTAGAACAGTGCTTTGTACATAGTAAGTGCTTAAATAAATGCCATTATTATTATTATTATTAAGGAGCTGCAAGGCCTGGGATTCAGAGGACCTGAGTTCTAATTCCAGCTCTGTCACATGTCTGCTCTGTGATCTTGGACAAGTCACTTCTCTGGGCCGCCTGCCTCCCATGTGTGACCTTGGGCAAGTTATAGAACATCTCTGTGCCTCAGCTTTCTCCTCAGTAAAGGGGGGATAAAAGACCCATTCTCCCACCCATTTGGGCTGCGAGCCCCATGGAGGATAAGGACGCTACCTGACCTAATTATTTTGTGTCTACCTCTGCCCTTAGTACAGAACTTGGCACCTCGTAAGTGTTTAACAAATACTCCACTTGGCTTACTGGATAAAAGGACTCAGAAGGACCTGGGTTCTAATCCCAGCTCTGCTATGTGACTGCTGTGTGACCTTGGTCAAGTCACTTACCTTCTCTGGGCCTCAGTTACCTCATCTGTAAAAAGGGAATTAATAATGTGAGCCCCATGTAGGTCAGAGACTCTGTCCATCCTGATTAACTTGTATCTACCCCAGTGCTAAGAACAGTGCTTGGTATGTAGTAAGCACATAACAAGTACCATTATTATTATTATTATTATTGTTGTTATCATCCCCAGGTGGAAACTCTGGAAGGTGACTGTAAAGAACACTTGCCCACAAACACAGGACTCATATAGCGATTTGTTTTTCCAATGCTGCATGGGATAAAATCATTCCTCTCCCTGCCAGTTTCATTCCTTATTTATCACACTGTCACGCCCCTCAGCCAGGACTTGGCATGTGCGTCCATTCGGCAGTTTTTTCATTCACTCATAACTATACGAAACTTCTCTTTGGGACAGAAGTGAGGTGTGGGAAAAACCAATCCTGGCCGAGAAAGACAAATTCATCCAGAGCCATAAGCAAGCTCTTTTTACACCACGCTCGGGATTTTCAAGTCTATTTGCTGCGGATTAAAAACACAAGCTGGAAAGAGATCCACAGGGCGCAGAGCTGACAGTTTGTGCCAAAGAGCTGTCTCTGCTTTGTTCGAAGTCTGGGACTTATCAAACAGATGGCCTGTCTTCCTCTTCACGACAGCTTTATAAATGGGTGGATTTGGAAACCCGATGCAGCCGATGACTCGGGGAACTCCTGCGTGATGAATGAGTTTCAATTACAGAGGGACGTTAATAAACGTCACTGAGTCGAGCCTTCAGCAACAAATGGAAAAAGGCATGATTTCCCCGCCTGACCTTCAATCCGCAGAGATTCCAGTGGCAATTGTAGGAGAAAATGAAGTTCCAAAATTTACTGCGGCTTGGCTCTTCGACGACGGGAGTTGAATGGTGGGAACGCCAACTATAATAAGGTCAAGTCATGGAGAAGGGAGGTTCTGCTAATGCTTCAAACAGGAATCTCCTATTTTTTTATAGTATTTGTTAAGTGGTTAGTATATGTCAACCACTGTATTAAGCAATGGGATAGATACAACCTAATCAGGTTGAACACAGTCCATGCCCCGTAAGGGGCTCCCAGTCTTACCCCCCATTTTACAGATGAAGGAACTGAGGCAGAGAAAAGTTAAGTGACTTGCCAAGGTCACACAGCAGACAAATAGCGGAGCTGGGATTAGAAATCGAGTCTCCTGACTTTTAGGCCTGTGCTGTATCCATGAGATCATGCTGTGTCTCATTTTTCCTTCTCCTACTGTCACTTTCCCCTCTCAGGGTTGCACTTGGAGAGTTTCCATGTCCTCTACCAGTCTTGAACACGGGAGGGAGAGTCAAGAAGAGGCACACCCATTCCACTCCTAGCTTGGGCAGTAGCTATCGAGTGGAAGGCAATCTGCTCCAAGTCAAAACTCCCCTGTGCTGGGCAGCAGCAGCATGGGAGAGAGTCGAAGGCGGAGACTCAAGTTTACTGTATGGAAGGAGGCAATGGTAAAAGTACTTTTACCAAGAAAATTCCATGGATACATTACCAGCATGGTTGCAGGTGGAGGTGGGGAGTTCGGGGAAAGATGTGTCCATGGCATCGCTATGATTTGGAAACGCCAGCATGAGACAAGACTGTCACCTTGCTTTATATTTAGTATTTGTGAAGTACTTACTATGTACCAAGCAAGGTTCTAAGCACTGGGGTATAAACAAGAAACGGGAAGCAGCATGGCCTAGCGGATAGAGCCCAGCCCGGAATTCAGACGGACCTAGGTTCTAATTCCAGCTCCACCACTTGTCTGCTGGGTGACTTTGGGCAAGTTGCCTCACTTCTCTGGGCCTCAGTGACCTCATCTGTAAAATGGGGATCAAGACTGGGAGCCCCACATGGCCCAGGGACTGTGTCCGACCTGATTAGCTTGTATCTAGCACAGTGCTTAGAACAGTGGCTGGCATATAGTAAATGCTTAACAAATACCACAAGAAAAAACAAACAAAAAAAAAACAAACGAGGTTATCAGGTTGGACAGGGTCTCTGCCCTGCATGGGGCTCATTTTTAGGTAGGAGGATTGCTGCTTCCATCTCAGCCGGGTGTAAATTGGCATGAGTGGGTTCGGAGATGGAGTTGGAACTGTTTCAAACTTATGCAGTTGGGTGGACTTGGGAAAAAGAAGTGAACCTCTAGGGGTGATTCCACCCAACCAACAACAGCTGAAGCAAGGAAAACAGACTCGGTCAATCAATCCCGGCTCTGCCAATTGCCAGCTGTGTGACTTTGGGCAAGTCACTACACTTCTCTGGGCCTCAGTTCCCTCATCTGTAAAATGGGTGTGAAGACTGTGAGCCCCTCGTGGGACAACCTGATCACCTTGTAACCTTCCCAGTGCTTAGAACAGTGCTTTGCACACAGTAAGCGCTTAATAAATGCTATCGTTACTATTATTAATCACTTGTATTTACTAAGCGCTTACTGTGTGCAGAGCACCATACCAAGTGTTCGGGAGCACACAATATAACAGAGTTGGCATTATTATTATCATTATTGTTATTGTATTTATTAAGCACTTACTATATGCTAAACACTGTTCTAAGTACTGGGGTAGATGCAAGGTAATCAGGTTGGACACAGTCCCTGTCCCACATGGGGCTCACAGTCTTAATCCTCATTTTACAGATGAGGTCACTGAGGCACAGAGAAGTGAAGTGGTTTGCCCAAGGTCAGACAGAAGACAAGAGGCAGAGTGGGAATTAGAAGCCATGAACTTCTGACTCCCAAGACCTTGTTCTATCCACTAAGCCTTGCAGTCTAGAGAGGAGTAGACAGGAAGGTGCCAATCATCATTTATTGAGTGCTTACTATGTGCAAAGCACTGTACTAAGCGCTTGGGAAGTACAAATTGGCAACATATAGAGACAGTCCCTACCCAATACTGGGCTCACAGTCTAAAAGACACTTATTGGCCTGAGATTAAAGATTGACCTGAGATTAAAGAGATGAGATAGAGGGCTAAGTAAATAGAGAACACAAACCAATATCTATTGCAAACTCATCCTCTAGAATGTAAGCTCATTATGGGCAGGGAACATTTCCTCTAATTCATTCATTCAATCGTATTTATTGAGCGCTTACTGTGTGCAGAGCACTGTACTGCTCTGATGTACAGTACTCTGGTGTATTGTACTCTTCCAATCACTTAGAGCAGTGCTCTGCCTGTATTAAGTGCTCAATGAATACCATTGCTTGATTAATTGATATACAAAAGTGCTACGAGTAACTGGAAGTACATAAGGGACTGGGACTTGTCGGGTTGATTTGACCTGGACTTGGAGAGGAGATGAGGGATTGGGGAAGGCTTCTTCCATGAAGTGTGGCCTTGGATGAGAGTGAGAACTGTGGTTTGGGTGATTTGCAGGGTGCGGGGAGTGCCAGTCAGGGAGAAGGACACGAGAAAGAAGCTGAGAATGGGGAACGAGGGGAGAGTAAGAAGGTGAGCTTAGAGGGCGTGAGCTGGAGAGCTGTGGATGAAGTGAGCAGATATGACAGAAGAAGAGAGAGCTGATGGTAAGGAGTTTTTACTCAATGCAGAGGAAAACGGTAATAATAATAATAATGTTGGTATTTGTTAAGCACTTACTATGTGCCAAGCACTGTTCTAAGCGCTGGGGTAGATACACGGTAATCAGGTTGTCCCAAGTGGGGCTCACAGGCTTCTTCCCCATTTTACAGATGAAGTAAGTGAGGCACAGAGAAGTTAAGTGACTTGCCCAAGATCACACAGCTGACAAGTGGCGGAGATGGGATGAGTAGCCATTGGAGGTTTTTGAAGAGGGAAGATGACCTCGGTCACCCTGAAGAGGGAAGAGATGGAGGAGGGGAGACAAGTGAGGAAGCATGACTGTGAGCCTGCTGTTGGGTAGGGACCGTCTCTATATGTTGCCAACTTGTACTTCCCAAGCGCTTAGTACAGTGCTCTGCATACAGTAAGTGCTCAATAAATACGATTGAATGAATGAATGATGGCTGGAATACACCAAGTCAAGCGCATCATCCTAGTGGAATGGGCATGGAACTGGATTTTAATCTTGGCATGGCCATTTGACTGCTGGGTGACCTTGGGCATGTTACTTCACTTCTCTGTGCCTCAGTTTCTCATCTGTAAAATGGGGATTGAATACCTGTTCAATCAATCAATCAGTGGTATCGATTGAGTGCTTCCTCTGTGCAGATTACCATACTAAGTTCTTGGAAGAGTGCAATATGTCAGAAGCATGGCTTAGTGGATAGAGCACTGTCCTGGAGAGTCAGAAGGACCTGGGTTCTTCTCTCTAATCTGCCATATGTGACCTTGGGCAAGTTACTTCACTTCTCTGGGCCTCAGTTTCCTCATCTGTAAAGTGGGGATTAAGACTGTGAACCTCATATAGGCCAGAGACTATGTCCAACCCAATTTGCTTGTATCACACCAACAGCACTTAGTACAGTGCCTGGCATGTACTTAGCACTTAAAAAATTCCATAATTATTATTGCTATTATGTGCAGCGCACCATACTAAGCTCTTGGGAGAGTACAACAGAATTAGCAGACATTTCCCCTGCCCATAATGAGCTTACAATCTCACTCCTACTTAGACAGTGAGCCCCATGTATGATTAATCCTGATTAACTAGTTTCTACCCCAGGACTTAGGACAGTGCTTGACACATAGTAAGTGCTTAATCAATGCCATTATTATTACTAAGTGATGGATTTGACTTTCATCCCCTCACATCTGCCAGGCCACAGCTTTCCCTATCTGCAAAGCCTGTCTCCTCCAGGAAGCTTTCATTGATTACCTACCAACCCTCTCAAATCAGTCTTTAGTAGCCCCACTCAGGGTTTATGTACATTGCAGCTTCTCCTCTTCAGTTATGGTCGAATCTTGGTCTAGTCACCAAGATTTTGTGATGCTGCCTGAAACTCCCTGCCTTTAGACTGTAAACTCATTGTGGGGCAGGAACATGTCTACCAACTCTGTTGCACTCTTCCAAGTGCTAAGAACAGTGCACCGTTCATAATAAGCACTCAATAGCTATCATGGATGGATTGTTTTTTATGGTATTTGTTAAAGCTCACCAGAAGCAGCCTGGCCTAGTGGATGGATCATGGGCCTGGGATTCAGAAGGACCTGGGTTCTCATCCTTGCTCTGCCACTTGTCTGTTGTGACCTTGGGTGAGTCACTTATCTTCTCAGGGCCTCAGTTAACTCATCTGTAAACTGGGGATTAAGATTGTGAGCCCCCCGTGGGACAGGGACTGTGTCCAACCTGTTCTACCCCAGTGCTTAGAACAGACCTTGACACATAATAAGTGCTTAACAAATACTACCATCATTATTATTATATGCCATTTGTGTTGTAACAAAGCAGCGTAGTCCAGTGGAATGAGCACGGGCCTTGGAATCAGAGAAGCTGGGTTCTCATCCCAGCTCTGACACTTGTCTGCTGTGGGACCTTGGGCAAATCACTTACCTCTCTGGGTCTCAGTTCCCTCATCTGTAAAATGAGATTCAATATCTGGTCTCCCTCCTTCTTAGACTCTGAGCCACACATGGGACCGGGACCGTGTCCAACCTGCTAACCTTGTATCTACTCCAGCTTAGAACAGTGCTTGACATGTGGTAAATGCTTAAGAAATACCATTATTAGTATTACTATTATTATTATCTTTATTATTGTCATTACTAACAATCTTATTTCATGTGGACTCAGTTTTGCTTGAGTATTTGCATACGTGGTGTCTTCTTCCATTTGATTCGAACACCTTACAGAGACTAAGTGGTATTCACCCTTTCAGTCAATCCCTCAGTGGTATTTACTGAGCACCAACTGTATGCAGAGCACTGTGCTAAGCATTTCGAATGCAATGGAAGTAAAAGAAGAGGTCTCTGTCCTCAAGGAGTTTACAGTAAAATGGGGGAAAAAAGCCAGAAACAAATTATTTACAAATAGTGGCATCAAAAGTAAGAAGGAGTGAAGATCACTGGGGCCTCCTGGAAAGAGCACGAACCCGGAGGTCGGAGGACCTGGGTTCTACTCCTGGTTCTGCTACTTACCTGTTGTGTGACCTTGGTCAAGGCACTTAACTTCTCTGGGCCTCAGTTTCCTGGTCCATAAAATGAGGATTTGATGCCTGTTCTCCCTCCTAATTAGATGGTGAGCCCCCGTGGGACGGGTATTATGTCCAGCATGATTTTCTTGCATCTGCACCAAGCTCAGCACAGTGCCTGGGACAAAGTAAGGGCCTAACAAATACCACAGTTAGTATTCAAAAAAGATACAAAAGCTATCGGCAATACTAGGAAAGTTGAACTACTTATTAGAAGGTGCAGGTCTATGCATCGCATATTTAAGTGCTAACGCAGCATTATATCTTCGCCAGGCTAAGGGCGGTTGTTAGGGAAGCAGTGTGGCCTAGTGGAAAGAGCTATGTGTCTCTTGTCTGCTGTGTGATCTTGGGCAAGTCACCTCATTTCTCTGTGCCTCAGTTCCCTCATCTATATAATGAAGGTTAAGACTGTGAGCCCTATATGGGACAGGGACTGTATCCAACCTGATTATCTTGTATCTACCCCAGTGCTTAGTACAGTACCTGGCACATGGTAAGCACTTAACAAATGCCACAATTTACTATTATTATCATTATTATTATAGGCAGTAGACATCCGGGGAACCTTCCTACAAATACCATGAACTTATCGTTTGTTTCTTCTTGGATACAACTTATCTCAGGTCCAATGCAGGGAAGCAACGTGGCATAGTGGATAGAGCACGAGCCCGGGAGTCAGAAGGCCATGGGTTCTAATGCTGGCCCCGCCACATGTCTGCTGTGTAGCCTTGGACAAGTCACTTCATTTCTCTGGGCCTCAGTTCCCTCATCTGTAAAATGGGGATTAAGACTGTGAGCTCCATGTGGGACAGGGACTGTCTCCAACACGATTTGCTTGTATCCATCCAGGCTCTTAGTACATTGCCTGGCACATAGTAAGTACTTTACAAATTCCACAGTTATTATTATCATATTATTATTGGGAACCAGAGGGACCTATTGGAAAGAGCACAGAACTGTGAGTTACTGGCTTCAGATTCTAGTCCCATTTCTACCCCTTGCCTGCTGTGTAACCTTAGCAAATTATTTAAATTCTCACCACCTCAGTTTCCTCATCTGTGAAATGGGTTAAATTACCTGTTCTTTCTCCCTCAGGCTGTGAGTCTCCTTTGGGAATAAGGATTGTCTCTGATCTGCCTATATTGTATCTACCCACCGCTTAGTACAGTGCTCAGTCTACAGTAAGCCCTTATCAGATACCACAATTATTATTAGGCCCCAGGAATTAACAAAGGGCTTGGACCACAGGAAGTGCTTGATGTAGCAAAACACCACTGTGTTGTATTTGTTGTCTGGACATTTCTTGTTTTGTGTGTAAGACCTTCGTGTGAGCTTGAATTCATACAGTTTCCAATTTAAGGGCAGGAGATCCGCTTCTTGTTTCGTTCTGAATGGAAAAATATTCCATGCGTGTTACAAGGGCTGCTTGCCATGAATTGGGGAGAGAGAGCTGTATTGGCCTTTTCAAGGGAAAAGGTTAAAATAACCTGACACTGGTTGTGTGATCCAAAGGTACGCTACTTGGCTGCCATTCCGAGACAAAGATAGCAAGAACCGCAACGGCCTCCTCGTGTGGACCCACTGGGAGTTTTGGGGGCTTTTCCTAAAGCTATTCCGGCTGGCGAGGTAACATGGAAGTACCTTGTGTCCTGGTGTCCTGAGGCAAGGAACCAGTACTTTGGAGTGTTTATCCCAGAGTCAGTTCACGCTATTCCTTCTAGTCAACCCGAGAAGCCGCTGAGACGCAGCGTGGCCTAGGGAAAAGAGCATGGGCCAGGGAATCAGAAGACTCCGGTTCTAATCCCAGGCTCCGTCACTTGTCTGCTGAGTGACCCTGGACAAGTCGCTTCATTTCTTCGTGTCTCAGTTCCCTCATCTGTAAAATGGGGATTGAGACTATGAGCCCAGTGTGGGACAGGGACTGTGTCTAAACCGATTAGCTTGTAACTATCCCAGCTCTGGCACGTAGTAAGTAAGCTCACTGTGGGCAGGGACTGTGAGGCTCACAGTCTCAACCTCCATTTTACAGATGAGGTACAAAAAAGGAAAGTGACTAGCCCAAGGTCACACAGCAGACTAGTGATGGAGCTGGGATTAGAACCCCTGACCTTCTAACTCATAGGTCTGTGCTCTTTCCACAACTCCAAGCTTCTTCCCAGCATGTTATATTGTACTTGTTATATTGTACTTTCCCAGGAGCTTAAAACAGGGCTTTCCACACAGTACGTGCTCAAGCAGCGTGGCTCAGTGGAAAGAGCCAGGGCTTGGGGGTCAGAGGTCATGGGTTCTAGTCCTGCCTCCTCCACTTAGCTGTGCGACTTTGGGCATGTCACTTCTCTGTGCCTGTTACCTAATCTGTAAAATGGGGATTAAGACTGTGAGCCCCACATGGGACAACCTGATCACCTTGTAACCTCCCCAGTGCTTAGAACAGTGCTTTGCACATAGTAAGTGCTTAACAAATGCCATCATCACCATAAATATGATTGAATGAAAGAAAGTGCTTTGTGGAAACGAATACCACAATTATTATTAAACACCACCACCAGAAGTCTTTGCCAAGGAGATAACAGGCCCAGATGTGTCCCCCTAGGTTCTCCATGCTTTCCATTCTAGGGAGAGTTTAAGAGGAGCAGTGGACCTGAGAATCAGGCCTCTGTGGCCTGGTCTGGGACTGCTGGGGCTCAGTAGCACTTGGAAAACATCTCCTCTCCCGCTATGCTTTTGGCAGGCCACTGTGACCCTGCAGTTCAGCTGACGCTTTCTTTCCATCCTCTTCCTATTTCGGTTTCAGATTCTGCACATTGCACGGAGACATTGCTTCCCAAGCTGCCCTATGATCTTGGAATTTGGCCTTCAGAAAGCGGCAGACTGTCTGGCTTTTCTTTATTTTTTTAATGGCATTTGTTAAGAGCTTACTACTTGCCAGGCACTTTACTAAGCGCTGGGGAAGATGCAAGCCAATCAGGTTGGACGCAGTCCATGTCCCACTTGGGCTCATGGTTTAAATCCCCATTTTACAGATGAGGGAACTGAGGCCCAGAGAAGTGAAGTGACTCACCCAAGGTCACACAGCAGACCATTGGTGGAGCAGGGATTAGAGAGCAGGTCCTTCTGGCTCCCAGGCCCTCTGGGCACTCTTGGGGAAACGTCATGTCAGCAACAGGTGCTGGGCTGCCCTCCCCTGCCCCTGGAGACTCTTAAAGGGCAAAGCCCTATGACTGGCATATTTTTGAGGGTGCCAACCCCCAGCCCCAGAGTTGTTACTGTTCAGTTGTGGCTTAGCTGCTCTCTCCGGCCGTTCATTCTCAGTCTCCTTTGCGGGCTCCTCCTCCCCCTCCCATCCCCTTACTGTAGGGCTTCCTCAAGCGTCAGTTCTTGGTCCCCTTCTGTTCTCCATCTATACTCACTTGGTGAACTCATTCGCTCCCACAGCTTCAACTATCATCTTTACGCTGATGACACACAAATCTACATCTCTGTCCCTGCTCTCTCTCCCTCCCTTCAGGCTCGTGTCTCCTCCTGCCTTCAAGACATCTCCATCTGGATGTCTGCCCGCCATCTAAAACTCAATATGTCCAAGACTGAACTCCTTATCTTCCCTCCCAAACCCTGTCCTCTCCCTGACTTTCCCATCACTGTAGATGGCATTACCATCCTTCCCGTCTCACAAGCCCGTAACCCTGATGTCATCCTTGACTCCGCTCTCTCGTTCACCCCTCACATCCAATCCATCACCAAAACCTACCGGTCTCACCTCTGCAACATCGCCAAGATCCGCCCTTTCCCTCCATCCAAACTGCTACCCTGCTGGTTCAATCTCTCATCCTATCCCGACTGGATTACTGCATCAGCCTCCTCTCTGATCTCCCATCCTCCTGTCTCTCCCCACTTCAGTCTATACTTCACGCTGCTGCCTGGATCATCTTTGTGCAGAAACGCTCTGGGCATGTTACTCCCCTCCTCAAAAATCTCCAGTGGCTACCAGTCAACCTACGCATCAGGCAAAAACTCCTCACTCTTGGCTTCAAGGCTGTCCATCACCTTGCCCCCTCCTACCTCACCTCCCTTCTTTCCTTCTCCAGCCCAGCCTGCACCCTCCACTCCTCTGCCGCTAACCTCCTCACTGTGCCTCATTCTCACCTGTCCCACCGGTGACCCCAATCTCACATCCTCCCCCTGACCTGGAATGCCCTCCCTCTGCACATCTGCCAAGCTAGCTCTCTTCCTCCCTTCAAAGCCCTACTGAGAGCTCACCTCCTCCAGGAGGCCTTCCCAGACTGAGCCCCCTCTTTTATTACTCTGTTTATTTTACTTGTACATATTTACTATTCTACTTACTTTGTTAATGATGTGCATCTAGCTTTACTTCTATTTATTCTGATGACTTGACACCTGTCCACATGTTTTGTTTTGTTGTCTGTCTCCCCCTTCTAGACTGTGAGCCCATTGTTGGGTAGGGACTCTATATGTTGCCAACTTGTACTTCCCAAGTGTTTAGTACAGTGCTCTGCACACAGTAAGCACTCAATAAATACGATTGAATGAATTGAATGAAAGGGAGAGAATGGATTTTGAGATGTGAGACTCCTTGGATTTGAGGCCTATAGCCCTTTCGACCCCTCTCAGGATCACAGCTGGAGAGTTTCCAGTACTCTACCAGTCTTGACGATGGGAGTGAGAGTCAAGCAGAGGTATATCCATTCCATTCTTAGCTTGGGCAGTGGATGACAATCTGCTACAACTCAAAACTCATATGGGCAGCAGCAGCATGGGAGAGGGTTGAGGGTGCACAGACTCAAGTCGCTTGAGTGGAAGAAGGCACTGGTAAACCACTTTAGTATTTTTACCAAGAAAACTGTATGAATACACTCCCAGAATGACTGCAGATGGAGGTGGGGCGTTCTGGGAGAGATGCGTCCTTGGCATCACTATGGGTCTGAGATGACAACAGTTTTAGACAAGACAAGCCCTTTCAGGGCACAGAGGTACTATCAAAGGGGTTTTTGAAAGATCTCTGAAAACTCTGAGAGAAGCAGTGTGGCCTAGAGGATGGATCACGGCCTTGGGAGTCAGAGGGACCTGGGTTCTAATCACCGGTCTACTGCTTGCCAGCTGTTTGAACTTAGGCAAGTCACTTCACTTCTCTATGCCTTAGCTCCCTCATCTATAAAATGGGGATTAAGACTGTGAGCCCCATGTGGAACATGGACTGTGTCCAACCTGATGAGCTTGTATCTACCTCAGTGCTTAGTACAGGCTGGCACTTAGTAAGAGCATAACAAATGCCATTACAAAGAAAAGGGATTAACATTCCTTCCCAAAGTAGTTTACTCAATAAGACTGACCTTCACAGAGAGGCCTGGGAAATTGTCTCGCTGTTAGGAATGAGATGGAGAATCAGGTTGTAGTCACCAGGGCTTTGTAAATGATAATTATTATTATTATTATTCTTGTCTTATGTAGTCAAGTCATTTCCGACTCCTAGCAACCTTTGAACGCATCTCTCCCAGAATGCCCCACCTCCATCTGCAATCATTCTGGTAGTGTATCCGTAGAGTTTTCTTGGTAAAAATACAGAAGAGGTTTACCGTTGCCTTCATCTGCCCAGTAAACTTGAGTCGCCACCCTCAACTGTCTCCAATGCCACTGCTGCCCAGCACAGGGGAATTTTGACTTGTAGCAGTTCACATTCCACTCGCTAGCCACTGCCCAAACTAGGAATGGAATGGGTAGGCCTCTGCTTTATTCTCCCTTCCACAGTCGAGACTGGTAGAGTACTGGAAACTCTCCAGGGGCGACCCTGAGAGGGATTATTATTACTAGCATTATAAATAATTATAAAATAAAGATATTCAAGTGCTTACTATGTGCCAAACACTGGGTAGATACAAGATAACTAGGTCGGGCATAGTCCCTGTCCCACATGTTGCTCACAGTCTAAGAAGGAGAGAGGGCAAGTACTGAATCTTTGTTTTACAGATGAGGAAACTGAGCCACTGAGAAATGACTTAACCCAAGGCCACATGGCAGGCAAGTGGCAGAGCTGGGATTAGGACACAGATCCTCCAATTTCCCAGCCCAGGCTCTCTCCCCTGGCCTATGCTCTTTTCAAAAGTGTGAAGTGTTTTCTTTTGTTTTTCTGGCTGGGAGTAGAAATTGAATGACCCAGGGTGAGTTAGGGTAGCTCAGACTGATCGCTGTCCAAAGTTCTCCCCATCTACAAATCCCTCCTGAAAACCTACTTTCCCCAAATAAACTCTATTTCTGGGTGGCATAAATCCATTAATCACCCGTGACACTTGTGCTGTCACACCTTCCCTTAGGATTCATTCTCATCTAGACACACCCTGATTAATACTTACATGTTTTCCTATCGATGCTATCTTAGGCTGATTTTCTGGGTATACAATCACACCTATTTATGCTTGTCGTATACCCTCATACGGCCTTCTCAGGGTCTCACCTGGAGAGTTTCCAGTACTGTAACAGTCTCAGCTACGGGAAGGAGAGTCAAGCAGAGGCATAGCCATTCCATTCCTAGTTTGGGCAGTGGCTAGTAAGTGGAAGGCAATCTGCTACAAGTCAAAACTCTCCCATGCTGGGCAGCAGCAGCATGGGAGAGAGCTGAGGACTGAGACTCAAATTTCCTCTGCAGAAGGCAGCGATGGTAAACCACTTCTGGATTTTTTCCAAGAAAACTCTGTGGATACACTACCAGAACGATTGCAGATGGAGAGCAGGGCGATCTGGGAGAAATGCGTCTGTGTTGTCGCTATGGGTCAGAAACAATTTAACAGGATAAGACAAGACACGCAAGCATCCATGCAATGCAGGTGTTGTGGCGTTATCACTTTCTCCTGCTCCAAATACTTGTGTTTGTCAGTTCCCCTGTTAAACTGTAAGGTCTTTGAGGGTAGGGGCCATGTCTCTTATTTTTCTTGTACTCTTCTTGGTCCTTAGGACCAGGGCTCAATAAATACCATTGATACTCTCAATCATATGCCATTCAATAACTCCCCTCATTTGATTCATTCTTTCAGTTGGATTAATTGAACACTTACTGTGTGCCAAGCACTGTACTAAGCACTTGGGAGAGTATGACATAACAATAAAGAGGCACACTCCCCGCCCATAACGAGCTTTCAGTCAGTTCGACTGGATAGTTCACCTGGACACATTGCCTTCCTTAATTGCTTCGTGGTAGCTCTTTTTGTTCGTTTCTTTGTGGTATTTGTTAAACACTTATTTTGGTCCTGTCACTGTACTAAGTGCTGGGATAGATATAAACTAGTCTGATTGGACACAGTCTTTAAGCCCCATTTTACAGATGAGGTAACTGAGGCACAGAGAAGTTGAGTGACTTGACCAAGGTCACACAACAGACATGAGACAGAGCCGGGATTAAAACTCAGGTCCTCTGATTCCAAGACCCATGTTCTTTCCACTAGGCCAAACTGTTTCTCTCTTTTTCTTCAAGGGAAGACAGGATTGAGGCACGAGAACATTCCTGAGAGTCAGAGGACTTGGGTTCTAATCCTGACACCATGATTTGCCTGCCATGTGACCTTCATCAAGCCTCTTAGCCCTACGATGCCTCGGTTCCCTCATTTGTAAAATGGGAATTCCTTTGTACACTCCGAGCCCCATGTGGAACCTGATCATCTTGTATCTCCTCAAGCACTTAGTACAGTGCTTGGTGCACAGAAGCACTTAACAAATACCCCAGTTCTTCCATTTAAATTCAAACTCTAAACTAAGGCTATTAGACCTGTCGGCACAGGACCAGGAGATGCTAATTAGACATCATCAGATCCCACTCAAAGCTATCTCCCCTTTAGAGGTCTATGGTAAACACAATTATGATGGGAGGCAGACACTTCAGATAGACATGTAGTTGTCCTTCATATTTGCAAAAGGCAGCGTTAATGGTGAAATTCACCATGAATCTGTCTGTGAGAGAACCACAATCCCAGCCACATCTTGTGACTGAAAGGACTCACGTTTGCTGGGTTTCTTTTTTTTGCCACCTTATTTCTTGTTCCTTAGAAAGCAGTGTGGCCAAGTGGATACACAATGGGCCTGAGAGTCAGAAGGGTTCTAATCCCCAAGCGCTTAGTACAGTGTTCTGCACACAGTAAGCACTCAATAAATACAAATGAATGAATAATCCCGCCTCAGCCACTTGTCTGTTGTGTCACCCTAAGCAAATCCCTTCACTTCTCTGGGCCTCAGTTATCTCATCTGTAAAATGGGGATCAAGACTGCGAGCTCTGCCTCATATTTTTTTTTTTATATTTATTTTATTTTGTTAGTATGTTTGGTTTTGTTCTCTGTCTCCCCCTTTTAGACTGTGAGCCCACTGTTGGGTAGGGACTGTATATGTTGCCAACTTGTACTTCCCAAGCGCTTAGTACAGTGCTCTGCAAACAGTAAGCGCTCAATAAATATGATTGATGATGATGATATTTGACAGACAATTACTCTCCCTTTTTCAAAGCCTTATTGAAGGCCCATCTCCACCAAGAAGCCTTCCCTGCCTAAGCCCTCCTTTCTTCTTCTCCCTATCCCTTTTGCGTCTCCCTGACTTTCTCCCTTTATTCATCCACCCTCCCAGCCCTGCATCACTTATGTGCTTATCTGAAATGTATTTATTTCTATTAATGTCTGTCTCCCCTTCTAGACTGTAGGCTTGTTGTGGTCAGAGAATGTGTCTGTTTATTGTTATGCAGCACTCTCCCAAGGGCTTAGTATAGTGTTCTGCACACAGTAAGTCCTCAATAAATACCATTAACTGACTGACTGACTGCCCATGTAGGACATAGTCTGTATCCAACTTGATTTGCTTGTATCTACCCCATTACTTAGTACAGTGTCTGGCACATAGTAAGCGCTTAACAAATACCATTAAAAAAAAAAGAGCAGCTCCTTTATAGTAGTTACCACTTTGTTAGTCTATCGTTGACAACTGACTTTGAGTTTTTAGCTGGGATGTAGCACTCTCTGCAGCTGTGTTTTACTGCGTCTTTAAAATGTTTTTTCTGTCCTCCTTGAATTTGTTCCTTAATTTTAACTCTCTCTCTGCCAGTTGTGTACCACTGTCATTCAGTCTCCTCATGTGTCCCACCCAACATAGCTTTCATTCATTCATTCAATTGCATTTATTGAGTTCTCACTATGTGCAGAGCACTGTACTAAGCGTTTAGGAGAGTACAATAGAGCACGGGCTTTGGAGTCAGAGGTCATGGGTTCAAATCTCGGCTCCGCCAATTGTCAGCTGTGTGACTTTGGGCAAGTCACTTAACTTCTCTGGACCTCAGTTACCTCATCTATAAAATGGGGATTAAGACTGTGAGCACCCCGTGGGACAACCTGATCACCTTGTAACCTCCCCAGTGCTTAGAACAGTGCTTTGCACATAGTAAGCACTTAATAAATGCCATTATTATTATTATTATTAGAATATAAAAATAATCAGACACATTCCCTACCCACAGTGAGCTAACAGCCTAGAGGGGGAGACAGACATTAATAGAAATAAATAAATTACAGATATATACAGAGAAGCAACATGGCTCAGTGGAAAGAGTACGGGCTTGGGAGTCAGAGGTCATGGGTTCTAATCCCGGCTCCGCCACTTGTCAGCTGTGTGACTTTGGGCAAGTCACTTAACTTCTCTGTGCCTCAGTTCCCTCATCTGTAAAATGGGGATTAAGATTGTGAGCCCCAAGTGGGACAACCTGATCACCTTGTATCCCCCCAGCACTTAGGACAGTGCTTTGCACATAGTAAGTGCCTAATAAATACCATCATTATTATTATTATTTACATAAGTACTGTAGGGCTGAGAGGAAGGGTGAACAAAGAGAGCAAGTCAGGGTGATGCAGAAGGGAATGGGAGAAGAGGAAAGGAGGGCTTAGTTAGGGAAGGCCTCTTGGAGGAGATGTGCCTTCAATAAGGATTTGAAGAGGGAGAAGAGTGATTGTCTCATTGAGCGTCGCTTTGATCTCGAAGACCGAGTTCATTCCCGGTCTTCAATATGCGTGATCTTGCCTTGTCATCTGACAGATCATAAGCTTCTTGAGGGGAAAAAATCAAGTTTACCAGCTCTGCTGCACACACTCTCCCTAGCACTCAGTACCTGCAGTGCTCTGCATGCAAGAAGCACTCAATCAATACTATTGATTGATCGATTGATGTTGAGTATAACTCATAAGTGACACTAATGTTCAAGAAGATGGATGTGAGAACAGGAGTGCAGATCTCTCAGTTGGAGAGGATTTTGGAGAGCAGTACAACTCTGTAGACCCGTAGTTTGGTCTGGAATCTGGAACCACGCAGTTATTTCATTTGGTCTGGCCGTGTTCCAAAGGATGCGATGACTTTTTAAAAATTGGATTTTCTACTCCTTTGTCTTTTGTTGCAATGTCGTCAGCATACTGTCTACGTAAAAGAATTCTGCGACAGCATTTAGCTCCATGTTGCCAGTATAACTTTTTGGTTGCATGTATGGTTTTCCTGATGCAGACTGATTCATTGCCTTATTTTTCTTTAGACTTATTGTCTGCCCATAATGCCTGGTGGCTTCGGTAAAACAGTTTACATTTAAATTCTTCGCAACTGAAGAAGCAGCGTTGCTCAGTGGAAAGAGCCCGGGCTTTGGAGTCAGAGGTCGTGGGTTCATTTCCCGGCTCCGCCAATTGTCAGCTGTGTGACTTTGGGCAAGTCACTTAACTTCTCTGGGCCTCAGTTCCCTCATCTGTAAAATGAGGATTAAGACTGTGAGCCCCCTGTGGGACAACCTGATCACCTTGTAACCTTCCCAGTGCTTAGAACAGTGCTTTGCACATAGTAAGCACTTAATAAATACCATTATTAAATTAATTAAATTAAACTGGCTTAAATTCCCCCAAATCGACTATAAGGCTCTCTACTGTCTGGCCCAGTATTACTTTTCAGCTCTTTTCACCTGCCCTTCCCCAACTTGGAGAAGCAGTGTGGCCTAGTGGAAAGAGCATGGGCCTGGGAGTTGGAAAGATCTGGGTTCTAATCCCACCTCCCCCGCTTGCCTGCTGTGTGACCTTGGGCAAATCACTATGCTTATCTGTTATAAGTAGAGTGTACTTACCTGTTTTAATTGCTTAGCTCAGTGTCTGGCACACAGTAAGTGTTTAACAAATACCATTAAAACACAAAGAAAGAAACAAACAAAATAAAACTCACTGTCTTTGTTCTTCCCAAGCAAACTTTTACTTCTACTTTGGGGCCCTCTCAATATCCCCGCCTCCATCCTCTCATTCCCGCTGTTCTCCCAGCCTGGAATTCCCTCCCTCCCCACATCTGAGAGCTCAGCTCTCCCCAAATTCAGAACCCTATAAAATTCCACCTCCTCCAACAACCTTTCTGCAATTGGTTACCCAGCACCCTGAGTCATATAATCCCTTCATCAACTCTAATATTTATGAACCCTCCTTAGCATCTGTGTAAATGTCTACTCAATTATTAATTTTGCCCACCCTACCTGTAAATAATCTAATGTTTGTCTCTCCCATTACAGTGTAAATGCCCGGTAGACAGTACAGTGCTAAGTGCGTATACAGTTCTTTGCACACAGTAAGTGCTCAATAAATACAATTGAATGAATAAATGATTGAATGACAAGGAAAAGACCACTTCTTTATTCTGTGCTTCCCAAGCAGCTAATACACTGCAACACACTAAAGGGATGCTCAATAAATACTAGTACTACTACTCCAACTACATGTCTCTTTCGGCATGTGCCTCCGGACTGTGGGATCGTGTCAGTGAATTCTGTTGTATCACTCTCTCCAAGTGCCTAGTACAGTGCTGTGCAAACAGTAACCGCTCAATAAATGCTGTGGATCAATTGATTGACTGACTACCTCCAAGACCTCAGCCATCAGACAAGCAGCGTGGCTCAGTGGAAAAGAGCCTGGGCTTTGGAGTCAGAGGTCATGGGTTCAAATCCCGGTTCTGCCAACTTTCAGCTGTGTGACTTTGGGCAAGTCACTTAACTTCTCTGTGCCTCAGTTACCTCATCTGTAAAATGGAGATTAAGACTGTGAGCCCCCCGTGGGACAACCTGATCACCTTGCAACCTCCCCAGCGCTTAGAACGGTGCTTTGCACGTGGTAAGCACTTAATAAATGCCATCTTTATTATTATCATTATTATTATCTGCATACTGCAGGTTTTGAATGACTGTTTCTAGGGTGATGTGTGAAGTCTTTTGAGGTGGAGGAGTTTCCCAGAGGTGCAGAAGTGCATTCCTATACCTGCCTCCTCGTCTCCTTTATCAATCAATTAATCCAATTTATTGAGCACTTACTGTGTGCAGAGCACTGTACTAAGTGCTTGAGACAGTACAATATAAGAGGTAAATAGATGCATTCCCTGCCAACAGCAAGCTTCCAATCTAGAGTTTACTCTTTTTCATCTTCCAGCATGGCTGAATAGAATAAATGGAATAGGACAAATAATAATCATTGTGGTATTTGTTAAGCACCTACTATGTGCCAATTACTGTTCTATGCACTGGGGTAGATATGAGTTAATCAGTTTGGATACTGTCCCTGTCCCACATGGGGCTCACAGTCTTAATCCCCATTTTACAGATGAGGGAACTGAGGCCCAGAGAAGTGAAGTGACTTGCCTGGCATCACGCAGCAGACAAGTGGTGGAGCGGGATTAGAATCCATGACCTCTGGACTCCTAGGCCTGTGTGCTATTCACTATGTCATGCCCTTCATTCCCCCTTCTAGACTGTGAGCCCGCTGTTGGGTAGGGACTGTCTCTGTATGTTGCCAAGTTGTACTTCCCAAGCGCTTAGTACAGTGCTCTGCACACAGTAAGTGCTCAATAAATACGATTGAATGAATGAATGAATGAATGAAAATGCCCGGGGGTCAGTCAGCCAGTCAGTGAGATGCTTCAATTTATCGACCTAATCTTATTTTTTGCCTTTCTCCTTGAAGATGGTGATGAGGATGGTATCTTTGAGATCCTGAGGCACTTCCTCATTGGCTCATGTTGAGGAACAGCTTGTAAAAGTTCTCAGAGCCGGGGGTTCCTTTCTTGCTCTTACCTGGTATTAGGTATATGACATCAAGTCCAAGCGCTTTTCCATTTCTCATGGCTCTGACAGCTGTGGTGACATCCAGATATTTTTGCCTGTTGAGAAGATTGGTACATTTTGCAGTCCTCTGTCTTCAATGGTAGAAAGCGTGTTGCGGGGAACAATGAACTCTAAGCTCCTTCTGGGCAGAGATCTTGCCTGCGCACTCAATTGTAATTATTATTATTCATTCATTCAATCAATCCGATTTATTGAGCGCTTACTGTGTGCAGAGCACTGGACTAAGCACTTGGGAAGTACAAGTTGGCAACGTATAGAGACGGTCCCTACCCTACAGCAGGCTCACAGTCTATTATTACTATTGCTATTATTACAGTATTTGTTAATCACTTATTATGTGCCAGGCACTGTTCTAAGTGCTTTGGTAGATACAAGGTAATGGTTGGACACAGTCCCTGTCCCACGGGAGACTCACAATCTTAATCCCCATTATACAGATAAGGTAACTGAGGCACAGAGAAGCAGCGTGGCTCAATGGAAAGAGCCTGGGCTTTGGAGTAAGAGGTCATGGGTTCAAATCCCAGCTCTGTCAATTGTCCGTTGTGTGACTTTGGGCCAGTCACTTAACTTCTCTGTGCCTCAGTTACCTCATCTGTAAAATGGGGATGAGCCCCACGTGGGACAATCTGATCACCTTGTATCTTCCCCAACGCTTAGAACAGTGCTTTGCACATAGTAAGCGCTTAACAAATGCTATTATTATTATTATTAAGTGACTTGCCCAAGGTCACACAACAGACAAGTGGAGGACCCGGGATTAGAACTCTCTCAAGGGCTTGGTACAGTGCTCTGCCCACAGTAAGTACTCGATAAATATCATTGATTGATTGATTGATTCTCTTCAGCATTCCCTCCTTATCAGGGATGGGATTGGAGCCCTCTTCACTTTTCAGAAGTACCATCATGGCGAGAACAGAGCCGTGTTACGTCCTTGGGATTTGTGGTGCCCTGCATCTCTTCTGCTTTGACATCTCATCACCTGTCACCTTTGCTCCTTAACTTGATGGTTGCGCCGAAGCACAGGTTTGTTAAAGTCTTGCTTCTCTCCTATTTCCGTGGTATCACAAGATGCCTCTTAGGCAATCTATATCTTGCAGCAAGTAGGCCTTCCATTACTGAGTTATTGCATCCAGTCAATCTTTTTTTTTAATGCTATTGTTAAGCGCTTACTATATGCCAGGCATTTAACCCGTAGAAAGGTGCTTGGTACATAGTAAGCGCTTAACAAATACCACAGTTATTATTGTAAGGACAGTGGGAGCTTGGATGCTGCAGATATTGATATTGATATCAATATAGAGTTGGTAGATGTGATTCCTGCCCTCCAGAAGCTTACAGTCTAGTGAAGGAGTTTACAGAGAAGCAGCGTGGCTCAGTGGAAAGAGCCCGGGCTTTGGAGTCGGTGGTCATGAGTTCAAATCCCGGCTCCACCAACTGTCAGCTGTGTGACTTTGGGCAAGTCACTTCACTTCTCTGGGCCTCAGTTTCTTCATCTGGAAAATGGGGATTAAAACTGTGAGCCTCCAGTGGGACAACCTAATCACCTTGTAACCTCCCCAGCGCTTAGAACAGTGCTTTGCACATAGTAAGCGCTTAACAAATGCCATCATTATTGAGCCCACTGTTGGGTAGGGACTGTCTCTATATGTTGCCAATTTGTACTTCCCAAGCGCTTAGTACAGTGCTCTGCACATAGTAAGCGCTCAATAAATACGATTGATGATGATGATGATGATCTGCAAGCAGCAGCAGCATTTCTTGAGTTCTGATTCAGGAGAGGGAACTCTACTAGACTCTAAGGCAATTGAAGAGCCCCACATGGGGCTCACAGTCTTAATCCCCATTTTACAGATGAGGTAACTGAGGCACAGAGAAGTTAAGTGACTTGCCCGAGGTCACGCAGCAGACAAGTGGTGGAGTCAGAATTAGAACCCATAACCTCTAACTCTCCAGCCCATGCTACTGCCATTAGGCCATGCTGCTTCTCCAACCAATGCTCACTTAAAAAAAATTTATTATAATAATAACTATTATTATTGTTTATAACATAGTGGGACACTTTCTGTCCACTTGGTATTATTATTGTTATCAACAATATTAAAAATTGTTAACACCAAAAAATAATGATAATACCTATTATTATTGTTATCAACAATATTAAAAATTGTTAACACTAAAAATAATGATAATACCTAGTGGCCAGAAAAATTATCCCACTATGTTAATGATAATAACAGTAATGATAATAAAAAATTTTAAGTGAGCATTGCTTGGATATCAATTATTAAGAGAGGAAAGATGTTTCTTACCACCTGCAGTACATGAACTTGTTAACTTGTATTAATAATAATGATAATAATAATAATAATACCAAGTGGCCAGAAAAAGTACCTGACTATATTTTCATGGATCAAATGTGCAAGAGTTTATCTCTCAGGTCCTCACACTCATGGATGCATTTTCTCCATTGAAGGGTGTCACCTTGAAACCAAAGAACAGCTTTACATATAAATCTTGGCCCATATATTAGTATATTGGAAGCAGATTCTGAGATTAACCGATGACCACATACGTCAGAAGTAAAAAAAAAAAAAAATTGAAAGTTCAAATTGTCCACTTGTTTTGGAAGTAGCTGGCGTTGTAATATTTTGGGGCCACGTTGGAAAATGAGGCTAAATCCCCAGGGTTCATCATTTGCTCGGCTCAGTCATAACAACATCTATTTGTCCGGTGAACGGGAAAAGAGGTTGAGGTCAGCCTGGATATGCCTGCACCCATTTCTAGTTGGCACTGCCAGAACCAGATGTTGATTTTCTGCCACCGGGCTTGTATTCCAGGAAAGGAAAATGCTTTAGCAGGCACACATCCCAGTTCCATCTGATGGGAAAAGGCTCGGCTCGGTGATGTTTATTTTTCTTCTTTCTCCAGAGGTTTTGACTCCAGAACAGTCATTGGTTTGGTTTTACACTTTAGTGTTCTGGCCAGTCTGAAGATGGGTTGGATGGTTTTGAATAATACCAGAATAGGTGTTTGTCCCAGAGAGAAGCAGTGTTGCCCAATGGATAGAGCACAGGCCTGGGAATCCGAAAGATCTGGGTTCTAATCCCAGATCTGCCACTTGCCTGCTGTGTGATCTTGGGCAAGTCACTTCTCTGCGCCTCATTTATCTGATCTGTAAAATTGGGATTAAGACTGTGAGCCCTCTGTGCGACATGGACTGTGTCCAACTTTGTCCAGTGACTTCTTTCTGCTTTAGCACTTATTACAGTGCTTGGCACATAGTAAGCGCTTAATAAACACCATTAAAAAAAATATTCAAAGCTGACCCAACCAAACTGTCTCCCCAAAGTCTCCAGTGTGTCCGAGGACAGGAACAACTCCTTTCTCTTTCTCTTTGAAGGTTGGGGTAAAGGGTTTGTTTTAATCTCCTAAATGGGGCTAGAAGAAAGAGGGTGTAATACATCACTGGTATTTGCTGAGTGATTATTGGGTGCAGAGCACTGTAATAAGTGCTTGAGAGAGTACAATAAAACAGAGTTGGAAGATGTATTCCCTGCCCACAAGGAGTTTACAGTGGAGTGGAGCTTACAATCCAGTGGAATTTACAATCGATCAATCAGTGGTATTTATTGAGAACATACTAAGAGCAGGCCACTATTCATGCTCTTGGGAGAGTATAGTACAACAGAATTAGCAGACGCATTCCCCTTCCATAGTGGAATTTACAATCCAGTGGAGTACACAATCTAGTGGAGTATACAATCTAGTGAAATTTACAATTCAGTGGAGTTTACAATGCAGTAGAGTTTACAATTCAGTGTAGTTTACAATCCACTGTAATTCACAATCTAATGAGCTGCAAGACATTATTTTTCTGTTCAGAGAGATTCAAGCCTGCCAACATCCCTTTTCTGTCCTTTTTGCTGCCCAGTTGCTATTAAGCTGAAGGCTTTTACAGTGTCCGTGAAACAAGGTGATGCATGCCAAAAGGCATGAAGAGGTCAGAACTTCCTGATTGTGTGAGCCAGCCTGCTTTCCTATTGCTCTCAGGTTCTGCCGTCTCTGGAGGATTTACTACTTGTTTGGGCTAGAATACTGTTAAGCAATCAGGGAACATTTGTCTGATCATGTGTACCTCTGTTTGGGTACAACCCATCCTGGAAGAAATGGTCAGTGTAAGTGCACATGGCATCAAAACAACTTTTCCATGATGCAGGAATTGGCAACAATGCAACCCCTAAAATATAGGTAACTTGGACACATTTTAACAGCCATTGAAGGCTGGTGTTGCGTGGTGGGGCGCAAAGGTTAGGAAAAAAAGGAGAAAAAGAAAAGAGACCTAAAAGAGTCACTCCAATCTTGTAGTGTGGGTCAGTCAGTCAGTCAGTCGTATTTACTGAGCACTTACTGTGTGCAGAGCACTGTACATGGTGCTTGGGAGAGGACAATATAACAATAGACACCTTCCCTGCCCACAATGCACTTACAGTCTAGAGGGGGAGACAGACTTTAATATAAATAAATTGAGCATGGTGTCAGCCACCATGCTCAATCAATCAGTTGTATTTATTGAGTGCTTACTGTGTGCAGAGCACTGTACTAAGCACTTGGAGGAGTACAATATAACAGAGTTGTTAGCCACATTCCCTTCCCACAATGAGCTCACAGTCGAGAGGGGGAGACAGGTGTTAATATAAATACATAAATTATTGATACATACATAAATTCACACGTATATAAGTGCTGTGGGACTGAGGGAGGGGTGAATAAAAGGAACAAATCAGAATAAGGCAGAAGGGAGTAGGAAAAGAGGAAATGAGGGCTTGGTTAGGGAAAGTCTCTTGGAGAAGATATGGATTCAGTAAGTGAAAATGGAGAGAGTGATTGTCAGATATGAAGAGGGAGGACATTCCAGGGCAGAGACAGGACATGGGGGAGAGGCTGGTGGTGAGATAGACAAGATCGAAGTACAGTGAGTAAGTCAGCATTAGTGAAGCGAAGTGTTGGGCTGCGTTGTAGTGGGAGAACAGTGAGGAGAACAGTTTGAGGGGGCAAGGAGATTGCATGCTTTAAAGCCAGTGGTAAGGAGTTTCTGTTTGATGTGGAGGTGAACGGGAACCACTTGAGGTTCCTGAGGAGTTGGGAAACGTGAATGGAACATTTTTGTAGAAGAATGATCTGGGCAACAGAGTGAGGTATAGACTGGAGTGGGGAGAAACAGACATCAAGGAGGTCAGTAAGGAAGCTGATGAAGTGATCATGGCGGGCTAGGATAAGTGTTTGCATTAACATGCTAGCCGTTAGGATGGAAAGGAAAGGGTAAATTTTAGCAATGTGTAGTGACAGATTGAATTTAGTGACAGACTGAATGTGTGGTTTGAATGAGGGAGAAGAGTCAAGGGTAAAACCAAGGCTTGAGAGACAGGAAGGATGATGGTACTGTCTACAGTGATGGGAAAATCAAGGGGAGGTCAGGGTTTGGGTCAGAAGATAAGGAGTTCAGTTTTGTATGTGTTACGCTTGAGTTAGAGATGCCTTGAAGGCAGGAGGAAATGCGAGACTGCAAAGAGGCAGAGAGATCAGGACTGGAGATGTAGATTTGGGAATCTACCGCAGAGAGGTGGTGTAGTCGAAGCCATGGGAGCAAATGAGTTCTCCAAGGGAGTGGGTGTAGATGGAGAATAGAAAGGGACCCAGAATTGAACTTCCACTGGCAGAGGACGGGAGGCAGAGGAGGAGCCCATGAAAGAGACTGAGAATGAGCAGGCATAGAGATAGGAGGAGAACCAGGAGAGGACGGCATCAGTGAAGTCAGGATTGGATAATGTTTCCAGGAGAAGGGGGAGGTGGACAGTGTCAAAAGCAGCTGAGTGATTGAGGAGGATTAGGATGGAGTACAGGCCATTCATTGGGTTTGCCTAGAAGAAAATCATTTAAGACCTTTGAGAGGGCAGTTTCTGTGGAGTGAAGGGGTTGGAAGCCAGAATGGAGGGGGTCAAAGAGAAAATTGGAGGAGAGGAACTTTAAACAGTGAGTGTTGACAACTCACTCAAGGAGTTTGAAGAGGAATGGTAAGAGGGAGATGGGGCAATAACTGCAGGGAGCCGTGGGGTCAAGGGAGTTTTTTTTTTTAGGATGGGGAGACAAGGGCATAAGAATTAATAATTATGGTATTTGCAAAGTGCTTACTATGTGCCAAGTATTGGGGTAGATACCAGTTAATCAGGTCAGACACAGTCCCTGTCCCACACGGGTGTGAAGCAGCGTGGCTCAGTGGAAAGAGCCCGGGCTTTAGAGTCAGAGGTCATGGGATCGAATCCCGGCTCCACCACATATCTGCTGTGTAAACTTGGGCAAGTCACTTAACTTCCCTGAGCCTCAGTTACCTCATCTGTAAAATAGAGATGAAGACTGTGAGCCCCACGTGGGACAACCTGATCACCTTGTATTTCCCCCAGTGATTAGAACAGTACTTTGCACATAGTAAGCCATCATTATGCCAAATGCCATTATTATTATTATTATTATTATTATTATTATTATTATTATTATTTCAATTTTACAGCTGAGGTAACTGAAGCACGGAGAAGCTAAATGATTTGCCCAAGGTCACACAGCAGATATGGCAGAGCTGGGATTAGTCTTTCCAACTCCAAGGGCCATACCCTATCCATTATGCCACACTGCTTCTCACATGTTTAAAAGCAGTGGGGAAGAAGCCACTGGAGAGTGAACAGTTCAAGAAGTTAGTCAGGGAGGGAAAAAAGGAGGTGGCAAGTGCTTTGATAAGGTGTGAAGGGATGGAGTCAGTTGCACAGGAGAAGGGGGTGGATTTTGAGAGAAGGCAGGAGGAATGGAGAGAAACAGAGAAGATTTTAGAGAGATCATGCCTGATAGTTTCAATTTTCTAAGTAAGTGGCCAGGTCAAAAGGGGCAAAAGAGAAGCAGCGTGGTTCAGTGGAAAAAAGCACAGGCTTTGGAGTCAGAGGTCATGGATTCGAATCCTGGCTCCGCCAACTGTCAGCTGTGTGACTTTGGGCAAGTCACTTCACTTCTCTGGGCCTCAGTTACCTCATCTGTAAAATGAGGATTAAGCCTGTGAGCCCCCCGTGGGACAACCTGATCACCTTGTAACCTCCCCAGCGCTTTGAACAGTGCTTTGCACAAAGTAAGCACTTAATAAAAGCTATCATTATTATTATTATTATTAAAAGATGGGGAAGCCAGGGGGGTTTGAGGAGGGAGTTGAATATCTGGAACAGCTGGTGAAGGCAATGGGCACAGGTGTCAATAAGGATGGAGAAATAATTTTGCCGGGTGGAGGAGAGGGCAAAGTTAAAGCACGTAAAGATAAACTTGAAGGGGACAAAGTTGACTGGATACCTAGATTTCCACCAGGCACGCTCTGCAGCTCCTGCACAAGAAGGAAGGAGGAGGACCATGGAGTTGATCCAGGGCTGTGGGTTGGCGGTACGAGATCGACGAAGGAATAGGGGAGCAAGTGAGTTGAGTTCAGTAGAGAGGGTAGTGTTGAGTGGGTCAATTTGGCCATCAAGGGAAAGTAGTTTGGGTAGGGAGGTTAGATGGGGCATGATGACAACATAATTGGAAGGGGTCAAAAGGTTGGAGGTGTCTGTGGGGGAACAGCACAGATTTTGGGGGAAGAAGGTGTGTGGGTGAGCAGGTTATGGACAGATACAGGGATTTTAGAGTTGGTGAGGGTAGAGATTATACAATAACCAGACATGATGAGATCAACTGTGTGTCCAAGTTGGTGAGTGGGCAAGCAGGCGTGGACAAGGAGGTCATTGTAGTTGAGGAATGATGGAAAGCAGGCAGCGGAAGGGTCATCAGGAACATCTATATGTATAATAATAATAATGATGGCATTTGTTAAGGGCTTACTATGTGCAAAGCACTATTCAAAGTGCTGGGGGGGGGGGATACAAGATGATCGGGTTGACCTACGTGGGGCTCACAGTCTTCATCCCCATTTTACAGGTGAGGTAACTGAGGCTCAGAGAAGTGAAGTGACTTGCCCAAGGTCACATAGCAGACCTGTGGTGGAGCTGGGATTCGAACCCACGACCTCTGACTCCAAAGCCCGTGCTCTTTCCACTGAGCCACGTTGCTTTCCTGCACAGAGATATGCTCTCTATAAATGCTAAATTCTTAGCATTCCCGATCCTTCTGAATCAAAACCACCAGCATTTCTGAAAGCATCAGATCCGCCAGGCATTGCAGAGAGTCCAAGGCACTGCTCATGTCCTAGGCACTTATGCTCACGGAGCTACGTAAATTAGCAATTGCCGTCCTTGCTCGGCAAATCCCGAAACTGGAGCCCGTTATACAGTTGCAACCCGGGGATTGGAATCTGGATTTGCAGGCACCTTGATCACTTATCCACTTGTTCCCCTAAACCAAGCCGGGTGTGGAACCATCTGGAATACATTTGTCAAATGGCCCAGAGAGGTAGCGGCCCACAAATCGGAGCCAGGAGACTGGACTCCTGGCCCATTGCTGCAACTTTCCTACGTGATTATCTTGGAAGAAATTTCAATCTAATCACAAGCAAATGTCGCCATGGTTTTGGACATTTTACTGAAGCCGACGGAGACGTTTCTAACAGGGGTCGTTGAGATTCCTCCAGCAAAGAACTGTGCTGCTTAACCCAAACAGACTCATTCATTAATAATAATAATGATGGCAATTATTAAGTGCTTACTATGTACAAAACACAATTCTAAGCTCTGAGGAGGTTACAAGGTGATCAAGTTGTCCCACGGGGAGCTCACAGTCTCCATCCCCATTTTACAGATGAAGAAACTGAGGCACAGAGAATAATAATAATAATAAAGATGATGGCATTTATTAAGTGCTTACTATGTGCAAAGCACTGTTCTAAGCACTGAGGAGGTTACAAGGTGATCACGTTGTCCCACGAGGAGCTCACAGTCTTCATCCCCATTTTACAGATGAAGCAATTGTGGCACAGAGAAGTTAAGTAACTTGTCCAAAGTCACAGAGCTGACAATTGGCGGATCCGGGGCTTGAACCCATGACCTCTGACTCCAAAGCCCGGGCTGTTTCCACTGAGCCACGCCGCTTCTCATTCTTACATGTTGCATGACAGGGAATCATTACACATTTCAAGCTTTTCCAAAACAACTACTGAGTTGTTATTCAAATGTTCCAAAGCAAATGCTGAGCTTGAACTGGAGCCCTGGAACCAAATACTTAGGATAAGCAGTGTTGCCTCGTGGGGCAAGCACAGGGTTAGGAGTCCGAAGGACCTGGGTTCTAATCCTGACTCCACCACTTGTCTACTGGGTGACCTTGGGCAAGTCACTTTACTTCTCTGTGCCTCAATTTTGACAACTGGAAAATGGGGATTAATGGGGATATGGGTCTTATGTTGGGATAGGGATGAGTTCATTCATTCATTCAATCATATTTTACTGTGTGCAGAGCACTGTACTAAGCGCTTGGGAAGTACAAGTCGGCAACATATAGAGACGGTCCCTACCCAACAAAGGGCTCACAGTCTAGAAGGGGGAGACAGACAACAAAACAAAGCAGGTAGACAGGTGTCAAAATCGTCAGAACAAATAGAATTATAGCTAAATGCACGTCATTAACAAAATAAATAGAATAGTAAATATGTACAAGTAAAATAAATAGAGTAATAAATCTGTACAAACATATATACGAGTGCTTTGGGGAGGGGAAGGAGGCAGGGTGGGGGTGGATGGGGAGGAGAGGAAAAAAGGGGCTCAGTCTGGAAAGGCCTCCTGAAGGAGGTGAGCTCTTAATAGGGTTTTGATGGGAAAAAGAGAGCTAGCTTAGGGGATGTGTGGAGGGAGGGCGTTCCAGGTTCAACCTGATTAGCTTGTATTTACCATTAAAAAAAAAAAAATGACTTCTGCTTTATATTATGAGATTTGGGTCTGTGATGTTCTGGAAAGACCATTTTATGCTTCCAGCCAAACCTGAGTCATAAGCAACTTTTTTTGATGAAATTTGGTTAAGCATTTACTAGACTGTAAGCTCATTATGGTCAGGGAATGTGTCCGCTAATTCTATTGTATTGTACTCTCCCAAGCACTTAGTACAGTGATCTGCACATAGTAAGCACTCAATAAATACCATTGATTGATTATATGCCAGGAACTGTGCTAAGTACAAGGTTGGATACAGTCCATGTCTCATATGGGGTTTACTGTCTTAATCTCCATTTTAAAGTTGAGGTAATTGTGGCCCAGAGAAGTGAAGTGAGTTTCCCAAGTTCACAAAGCAGTCAAGTGGCAGAGCCAGGATTAGAACCCAGGTTCTTCCGACCCCCAGGCCTCTGTTCTTTCCGTTAGACCACACTGCTTCCCACTGGTTTGGTGAGATTCGAAGTTGCCAAGATACAGGGCATGAGAGCGAAGAGAGGTACACCGAGTTCTCCGAAAGAACAGGATTTCTGTCCTTGCCGAAGTCCGCACCCAAGTAAACATGTGTGTTCATGGTGTTTAACCCTAAGTACAAGCCACGTTGTCGAAAAAATGTTCCCAAGGTTCCGGAAAATGATCTGGCTGAAAAGCAAATGGAAAACATAAGAGACGTTCCAAATGGGTATTCTTAGAAAACAGTGGTGTTGGCCCTAGGAGGCCCTGTTCTTCTAACAACTCTGTTTATAATGATGGCATTTATTAAAAACTTACTATATGCAAAGCACTGTTCTAAGCGCTGGGGAGGTTACAAGATGATCAGGTTGTCCTACAGGGGGCGCACAGTCTTAATCCCCATTTTACAGATGAGGTGACTGAGGCACAAAGAAGTGAAGTGACTTGCCCAAAGTCACACAGCTGACAATTGTCAGAGCTGGGATTTGAACCCATGACCTCTGACTCCAAAGCCCGGGCTGTTTCCACTGAGCCACGCTGCTTCTCATTCTTACGTGTTGCATGACAGGGAATCATTACACATTTCAAGCTTTTCCAAAACAACTACTCGGTTATTATTCAAATGTTCCAAAGCAAATGCTGAGCTTGAACTGGAGCCCTGGAACCAAATACTTAGGATAAGCAGTGTTGCCTAGTGGGGAAAGCAAAGGGTTAGGAGTCCGCAGGATCTGGGTTCTAATCCTGACTCCACCACTTGTCTGCTGGGTGACCTTGGGCAAGTCATTTTACTTCTCTGTGCCTCAGTTATCTCATCTGTAAAATGGGGATTAAGACCTTGGGCCTTATGTTGGGATAGGGATGTGTTCATTCATTCATTCATTCATTCAATCACATTTATTGAGCACTTACTGTGTGCAGAGCACTGTACTAAGTGCTTGGGAAGTACAAGTCGGCAACATACAGAAACTGTCCCTACCCAACAAGGGGCTCACAGCCTAGAAGGGGGAGACAGACAACAAAACAAAACATGTAGACAGGTGTCAAAATCGTCAGAACAAATAGAATTATAGCTATATGCACGTCATTAACAAAATAAATAGAATAGTAAATATGTACAAGTAAAATAAATAGAGTAATAAATCTGTACAAACATATACAAGTGCTATGGGGAGGGGAAGGAGGCAGGGAGGGGGGGATGGGGAGAAGACAAAAAAGGGGGCTCAGTCTGGGAAGGCCTCCTGGAGGAGGTGAGCTCTCAGTAGGGCTTTGAAGGGAGGAAGAGAGCTAGCTTGGGGGATGTGCGGAGGGAGGACATTCCAAGCATTTAGTACAGTGCTCTGCACACAGTAAGCGCTCAGTAAATACGAATGATTGATTCCAGGTTCAACCTGATTAGCTTGTATCTAACCATTAAAAAAAAAAAATGACTTCTGCATTATATTATGAGACTTTGGTCTGTGATGTTCTGGAAAGACCATTTTATGCTTCCAGCCAAACCCAAGTCATAGAAACTTTTTTTGATGGTATTTGGTTAAGCATTTACTAGACCGTAAGCTCATTATGGTCAGGGAACGTGTCCGACTTGTACTTCGCAAGCGCTTTGCACACAGTAAGCGCGCAATAAATGATTGAATGAATGAATCAATGAAGAGGATTTGGTAGCCAGCTGTTTGGCTGAGGGAGGCAGGGGCTCTGACCCTTAGAAAGTCCTGGCGTGGGATTCCACGGGGTCCAGATCTACAAGGGAATCCTATCCCCGACCTGACCAGGTGGGAGTTTTTTCCTCTGGCTCTGAAAAGCCATGGAGCTGGGATGGGTGGATGCAGGCTGAAAGCAACATTCTGCCCTTACTCCTGCCCATCACCCCAACCCATGGTGCCCTCGTTGTCCCTGGCACCGAGAAGCTGCCAGATAGGAGGGAAGAACATTTCCCAAGCCTCCGCCCTTGCCCAACCTCTACTCCTGCCCAGCGCTCACTCCCGCATCCCGTTGGAAGCAGAAGGATTTGGTGAGATCGACATTCATCCTACCTTGCTAATGGGGTGGAGGGAGAACAGGAGAGAGGGAGAGATAGAGAACTGAACTTACACCTAGTTGTTTTCTTCCTCTTCTGCTGCTGCTTAATCCAGCAGCTCCTGGACATAATAATAATACTAATGATAGCATTTGTTAAGCACTTACTATTTCATTCATTCAATCGTATTTATTGAGCGCTTACTGTGTGCAGAGCACTGTATTAATAATAATAATGATAGCATTTATTAAGCGCTTTCTATGTGCAATGCACTGTTCTAAGCGTTGATACTGCTTGGGAAGTACAAGTTGGCAACATATAGAGGCGGTCCCTACCCAACAATGGGCTCACAGTGTAGAAGGGGGAGACAGACAACAAAACAGAACATGTGGACAGGGGTCAAGTCATCAGAATAACTAGAAATAAAGCTAGATGCACATCATTAACAAAATAAATAGAATAGTAAATATGTACAAGTAAAATAAATAGAGTAATGAATCTGTACAAACATATATACAGGTGCTGTGTGGAGGGGAAGGAGGTAGGGTCGGGGGGATGGGGAGGAGGGGAGGGAAAAGGGGGGGAGGAAAATGGGGGAGGTGCAAAGCACCTCTCTGCTATATGCAAAGCACTGTTCTAAGCGCTGAGCACTGTTCTAAGACATGGTGGGTGGGGGAACATAAGAAGTATTCATGGTGCCTGACATTCAGTGTAGCAATTTCAAGTGAGCCAGGGGGCAGCAGGATGGGGCTGTCCGAACCCTAGCATTTGGGAAGAATCTCTTAAGAGAAGCAGCGTGGCTAAGAGAAGCAGCGTGGCTCAGTGGAAAGAACATGGGCTTTGGAGTCAGAGGTCATGTGTTCAAATCCTGACTCTGCCAATTGTCAGCTGTGTGACTTTGGGCTAGTCACTTAACTTCTCTGGGCCTCAGTTCCCTCATCTGTAAAATGGGGATTAAAACTGTGAGCCCCCCGTGGGACAACCTGATCACCTTGTAACCTCCTCAGCACTTAGAACAGTGCTTTGCACATAATATGCGCTTAATAAATGCTATCATTATTATTATTATTATTTTCATTTTTCCGGCACCTAAGCATTGCCCAGCGCTTAGCCTCGTCACTTGGCAGCTATCAGAGCCGATGACGTCCGGTGCCCAGTATTCAGGGCGCTCTTACTTCCTACGCTTTTGGGGAGTTAGCAGTCTCCTTCCAACCAGCCGATCTACCGAGAAGCAGCAGTGAATAGAGCACGGGCCTGGGTGTCAGAAGGTCATTCGTTCTAATCTTGGCTCCCCTATTTGTCTGCTGTGTGACCTTGGGCAAGTCACTTCTCTGGGCCACAGTTACCTCACCTGTAAAATGGGAATGGGAGCCTTACTGAGAGCTCACCTCCTCCAGGAGGCCTTCCCAGACTGAGCCCCCTTTTTCCTCTCCTCCTCCCCATCCCCCTTGCCCTACCTCCTTCCCCTCCCCACAGCACCTGTATATATGTTTGTACAGATTTGCTACTCTATTTGTTTTACTTGTACATATTTACTATCTATTTATTTTGTCAGTGATGTGTATCTAGCTTTATTTTTATTTATTCTGATAACTTGACACCTGTCCACATGTTCTGTTTTGTTGTCTGTCTCCCCCTTCTAGACTGTGAGCCCGTTGTTGGGTAGGGACCATCTCTATATGTTGCCAACTTGTACATCCCAAGCACTTAGTACAGTGCTCTGCACTCAGTAAGTGCTCAATAAATACGATTGAATGAATGAATGAATGAATGAAGACTGTGTGCCCCATATGGGACAGGGAGCGTGCCCAACCCGATTTGTGCACACTCCAATGCTTTGAACAGTGCCTGGCACATAGTAAGTGCTTAAAAACTACCACGGTTATTATTATTAATCTTTATTGACACCATTGCTGCTTACTCTGGGCAGGGAGTGTGCACAGTGGAGTGGTGATGGATGGGGAAGCAATCTTCGTTGCCTGCATTCTCATTCCAGCTCAAAGGGGCTGGGCAGCCTAGATCAATCAATCAATCAATCAATCAATCGTATTTATTGAGCGCTTACTATGTGCAGAGCACTGTACTAAGCGCTTGGGAAGTACAAATTGGCAACATATAGAGACAGTCCCTACCCGACAGAGAACAAAACCAAACATACTAACAAAATAAAATAAATAGAATAGATATGTACAAATAAAATAAATAAATAGAGTAAAAAATATGTACAAACATATATACATATATACAGGTGCTGTGGAGAAGGGAAGGAGGTAAGACGGGGGGGATGGAGACGGGGACGAGGGAGGGGGGAGAGGAAGGAAGGGGCTCAGTGTGGGAAGGCCTCCTGGAGGAGGTGAGCTCTCAGTAGGGCCTTGAAGGGAGGAAGAGAGCGAGCTCGGCGGATGGGCAGAGGGATTGGGGGCATTCCAGGCCCGGGGGAGGACTTGGGCCGGGGGTCGATGGCGGGACCGGCGAGAACGAGGCCTAACGGGGAGGAGATTAGCGGCGGAGGAGCGGAGGATGCAGGCTGGGCTGGAGAAGGAGGAGGAGGAGAAAAGAACGAGGAGGAAGAAAAGAGGAGGAGGAGGAGAAGGGAGAGAAGGAAGCGGAGAAGGGGGGGGAAGAGAAGGGAAAGAGGAGGAGGGGGAGGAGGCGTT
The DNA here is from genome assembly GCF_015852505.1 of Tachyglossus aculeatus. Classification (NCBI taxonomy): domain Eukaryota; kingdom Metazoa; phylum Chordata; class Mammalia; order Monotremata; family Tachyglossidae; genus Tachyglossus; species Tachyglossus aculeatus. The sequence goes on along the minus strand of NC_052070.1, from coordinate 65,113,180 downwards.
GGGCTGTTTCGTGCAGGGGTGTGTGTGTGTGTGTGTGTGTGTGTGTGTGTGTGTGTGTGTGTGTGTGTGTGTGTGTGTGACCTGTCGGTGAGTCGGAGCAACTCCTCAAACTGTCCGGGGGAGGACACGTCCAGCAGCACACTCGCCAACGCCGCCGCCATCATGGCCAGGGCCGCACCACCACCACCGTCCTCGTCCTCCATTTCCTGCCCAGCTTCTGACAGGCTTTGCTGAGGAGGCAAAACTAGTGGCATTGCCATTATGATGCCAAGTCCATAAGGGCACGCCAATGCTCCAAGATGATCGGGATGAAATAAGCAGAACAAAGGTGAAGCAGTTTTGGTCTAGTGGAAAGAGCATCAGCCTGGAAGTCAGGGACCTGGATTCCAATCCGGGCTCCTCCTGTTTGCTGTGTGATTTTATGCAAGTCACTTAATCTGGGCCTCAGTTACCTCATCTATAAAATGGGGATCAAAACTGTGAGCCCCATGTGGGACAAGGGACTGTGTCCAACCTGATTACCTTGTATCCACCCCAGCACTTAGTTCAGAGCCTGGCACATAGTAAGCTCTTAACAAATACCAAAAAAGGCGAGGGGGTTCATAACTTCATCATCAATTTGTTACAGCGTCTAATGTTCTGTATAGTTTTATGAACACGATTCTAGCTTCTTTTGATGAGGGCAATTAGATGGCCAAGATGTTCTTTTTAGTAGAATTTCTTTCCAGTTGAAATTTTCTACGTTCTATTTAAATTATATATTAGAAATCACTTATTTATAGTAATGTCTGTCTATACTGTAAGCTTGTTATGGGCAAGGAATATGTCTCCTATTTCTCTGTTGTGTTGTACTCTCCCAAGTGCTTAGTAAAGCACTCTGCACATAGTAAAGAGATCAGTAAGTAGCCTTGATTGATTTCTTATCTTTAGATTTCCAGGCTTCTGTAATGTATTTATCTATCACCGACAGTCCAATTAGATAATTTAGGACTCAAATATTCCAGTTTCAGAATAATTTGGCCCTCTGTTTAGTCTCCCCACCTCCTTTCTATGACGGTACAATCTGTGGTCGTGTTTGGCTTTTTTAGCAAACAATTCTGGGGTAAAGGTTAATGTTTTATGATTGTAAGCTGGAGGCCTGGTCTATTGTGTTCATTTTATGTTTTCTCTACTGGATTTGTTGCCTGTTAACTTGAAGACTTCTGTCAACATCCATTGTTACTAAGATCAAAGCTAAGGATTTTACTTGCATCAGGCTGGTTAAAATTGGGAAAGAATGTAAAGACACAATCTTTATTTGTCTACAAGCCTCTAGGGACCTCTGGTTTTGTCAGTATAAATCTGTTACAAGAACCACTACTAGGCTTCAAGCCAAACTAATTGACAAAACAAACATGTTTACTAAGACTTTTCCACCTCATGCACTTCCCAAATGCTGTTTTTCCTGTTGAAGCCCAGGGGATTCAACACGACATACCGAGTTCAGTTGAAGTCAGTGATCCTAGTTAGGCTTCTTGTGAAATAAGAAAACAATCAATCAGTTCCTTTGAGATAGATATACCTATACATAGCATTTTATCTTTTCTTACCTTGTCGAGTCGTCTCCGGCCCATAGCCACTCCATGGACACATCTCTCCCAGGACGCCCCGCCTCCATCTGCAATCGTTCTGGTAGTGGATCCATACAGTTTTCTTGGTCAAAATCTGGAATTGGTTTATCATTGTCTCCTTGAGTGCAGTCAACTTGAGTCTCAGACCTCGACTCTCTCCCATTCCACTGCTGCCCAGCACGGGTGAGTTTTGACTTGCAGCAGATTGCCTTCCACTCGCTAGCCACTGCCCTAATAATAATAATAATGATGGCATTTATTAAGTGCTTACTATGTGCAAAGCACTGTTCTAAGCACCGGGGAGGTTACAAGGTGATCAGGTTGTCCCACGGTGGGCTCACAGTCTTAACCCCATTTTACAGATGAGGGAACTGAGGCACAGCAAAGTTAAGTGACTTGCCCAAAGTCACACAGCTGACAATTGGCAGAGCCAGGATTTGAACCTGTGACCTCTGACTCTAAAGCTCTTGCTCTTTCCACTGGGCTACGATGCTTGTCAAGCTAGGAATGGAATGGGTATACCTCTGCTTGACTCTCCCTCCTCTAGCCGAGACTGGAAATTTACGGGAAACTCTCCAGGTAGGGGTATATGTATGTATATAGATAGATAGATAGATAGATAGATAGATAGATAGATAGATAGATAGATAGATAATTCATTCAGTCAGTCATATTTATTGAGCACTTACTGTGTGCAGAGCACTGTACTAAGCTCTTGGAAAGTGCAATTCAGCAATGAAGAGAGACAATCCCTGCTCACACTGGGCTTACAGTCTAGAATGGGGAGACAGACATCAAAACGAGTAAACAGGCATCAAAATAAATAAATAGAATTATAGATATATACACATCAAAACAAGTAAAGAGGCATCAACATAAATAAAATTATAGATATGTACATATATAAACAAGTACTATGGGGTGGGGAGAGGGGGGGTAGAGCAAAGGGAGCAAGTTGGGGTGATGTGGAGGGGAGGGGGAGCTGAGGAAACGGGGGGCTTAGTTTGGGAAAAGAGTAATCTGCCAAGGGGCTTCTAGACTGTGAGCCCACTGTTGGGTAGGGACCGTCTCTATATGTTGTCAACTTGTACTTCCCAAGTGCTTAGTACAGTGCTCTGCACACAGTAAGTGCTCAATAAATACGATTGAATGAATGAATGAATAGGTAGATAGGAAAGTGTCCACTAATTCTGCTACATTGTACTCTCCTAAGTACTTAGTATAGTACTCTGCACATAAGCAGTCAATAAATACCATTGATTAATACATATTATATATGTATATGTATGCATGTATAAAATATAAATTTCCCACATTTCTCCAATTCCATATTTTGTTGAGACAAGAAGCTGAAATCTAAGTAACTATCAAAAGATTAGCAATCTCAGACTAAAGCATGGCCTGCTGAAAAGAATTACAGTCCATTGTCACAACTTTGTGGGCAATGCGTCTATGGTTATATTGTACTCTCCCAAGTGCTTAGTACAGTGCTCTGCACACACACTAAAGGCACAATAAATACGACTGAATGAATGAATGAAAATTAAATCGTTAATGATGCATTTCTATTCGTTTCCCTACTGAGACTCTCAGCGTGCTTTATAGACATTAATTAGAGCCCTCACAATAGCTCTCCTTTCCTCCATTTTAAAGTGAGATCAGGCCAACAAGCAGCCCTGGCTGTGACAGAACTCCAGTCTCCTGACCCTTGACCCCAAGGTTTAATCTTTTTTAAGGGCTTTGTCTCTGATCTGAACTTCTGGATCTTTGATGGTGCCAAACCCCTCATTACTACACTCATTTTGTGATGACAGGTGTACCTTCTAACGGTCCCCTTTTTGTCAGTTCAGATCTAGAAGGTGTGTCTCAGGTTTCAGTCGTTTTCCTCCCCACCTCTTCCCAAGTAGTTTGTTTCCTTCTCATTCAGCCATGAAAATAACCAGGTGCCCTCCTATCCAGGAAGAGAGCAGCTGCGCCTGGGTCTGTTCTGGCCTGCCAACATTTGACTACGCCTCCACACCTTTTTTTAATCAATCAATAAATCAATCATATTTATTGAGTGCTTACAATGTGCAGAGCACAGTACTAAGCCCTTTTTAATAGTATTTGTTAATAATAATGGCATTTATTAAGCACCTACTATGTGTAAAGCACTGTTCAGGTTACAAGATGATCAGGTTGTCCCACGGGGGGCTCACAGTCTTAATCTCCATTTTACAGATGAGGTAACTGAGGCCCAGAGAAGTTAAGTGACTTGCCCAGAGTCACACAGCTGACAATTGGCGGAGCCGGGATTTGAACCCCTGACCTCTGACTCCAAAGCCCATGTTCTTTCCACTGAGCCACGTTGCTTTTTATACTCTGATCACTATTCTATGACCTGGGATAGATACAGAATAATCAGGTTGGATTCAGACCCTGTCCCACATGGGGCTCACAGTCTCAATCCCTAATTTGCGGATGAGGTAACTGAGGCGTGGAGAAGTTTAGTGACTTGCCCAAGGTCACACAGCAGACAAGTGGTGGAGTCAGAATTAGAACCCAGGTCCTTCAGACTCCCAAGCCCCAAGATCTAACCACTACGTTCCCTGCCCACAAAAAGATTATAGTCTAGAGGGGGAAGCAGATATTATGTGAATAAATAAATCACTTATATTCATTCAATCAATCGTATTTATTGAGCCCTTACTGTGTGCAGAGCACTGCACTAAGCACTTGGGAAGTACAAGTTGGCAACATATGTAATTTAGAGATGTGTACATAAGTGCCATGCAGTTGGTGATGATTCAAATATCAAATGTCCAAAGGCCACAGATCCAAGTGCATAGATGATACAGAAGGGAGAGTGAGTCAGGGAAAAGAGGGAAAGTCCTCTTGGAGGAGATGTGACCTTAGTAATGCTTTGACTGTGGAGGTCTGACGTATATGGAGGGGGAGGGAGATAGAGGCCAGGGGGAGGACGTGGGAAAGGGGTAGGTGGCTAGCTAGATGAGATTGGGACACAGAAAACTTGTATTTCTTAAGCACTTACTGTGTGTCAAACATCGTTCGAAACACTAGGGTCAATGCAAGTCATTTAGGTTGAATACAGTCCCTGTCCTGCATGAGGCTCGCAGTCAAAGTAGAGGGAAGACCAGGAGAAGAGCAGGGGCCTGGAAGTAAGAGGGATCTGGCTTCTAACACCGGCTCTGCCGCTTGTCAGCTGTGTGACCTTAGGCAGGTCACTTCACTTCTCTGCACCTCAGTTTTACCTCCTGTGTAAAATGGGGATTAAGGCTGTGAGCCCCATGTGGGACAGGGACTGTGTTCAACCCGACCATTTTGTATCCCCAGCACTTAGGACAGTGTCGGGTACATAGGAAGCCCTTAACAAATACCAAAAAAAAAAAAAAAAAGAAGAAGAACAGCAAGAAATTGGCAGAGCTGGGATTCAAATTCAGGTCCTCTAACTATCAGGCCTTTGCTCTTTCTCCTAGGCCACACTGCTTCTCCTAAGACACCAGGCAGGATTTGGGTGTCTCTCCCTTCACCACATGAACACTGCCTCCACTTTCTCTTCACCTTGTGGCACATCTGGTCTTGTGAACAAGCAAGTCGGACCTGGTGTTGGCAGGTAAGTTTGGGGGTCCTTTTTAATACACATTTCAAAGTTATTTATAAAGGCCTTACTATATGTCAGGCACTGTATTAAGTGTCAGGATAGATACAAGCTCCTCAGGTCAGACACAGTCCCTGACCCACATGGGACTCACAGTCTTAATCCCCATTTTACAGATGAGATAGCTGAGGCACAGAGAAGTGAAATGACTTCCCCAAGGACACAGCAGAAAAGTGGCAGAGCCAGAATTAGAATTTAGGTCCTTCTGACTCCCACGCCTATGCTCTGAAGCAGCATGGCTTAGTGGAAAGAGCACAGGCTTGGAAGTCAGAGGATATGGGATAATAATAATAATAATAATGGCATTTATTAAGTACTTACTATGTGCAAAGCACTGTTCTAAGTGCTGGGGAGGTTACAAAGTGATCAGGTTGTCCCATGGGGGGCTCACAGTCTTAATGGGTAGGGACTGTGTATGTTGCCAACTTGTACTTCCCAAGCGCTTAGTACAGTGCTCTGCACACAGTAAGCACTCAATAAATACAATTGATTGATTGATTGATTGATTAATCCCCATTTTATAGATGAGGTAACTGAGGCCCAGAGAAGTGAAGTAACTTGCCCAAAGTCACACAACTGACGGAGCTGGGATTTGAACCCATGACCTCTGACTCCAAAGCCCGGGCTCTTACCACTGAGCCACACTGCTTCTCTAGAAGACTGAGGAAGCATTAAGACTAGGAGAAGACTGGAGAGCATTTAAATATTTCAGAGGACCTCTCCTCTGTTGCAGTGGATATCCCAGGCCCAGCCCGTGTGCAGACGGGCTGTGTGAGCCCACTGTTGGGTAGGGACTGTCTCTATATGTTGCCAGCTTGTACTTCCCAAGCGCTTAGTACAGTGCTCTGCACACAGTAAGCGCTCAATAAATACAATTGATGATGATGATGATGATACCCCTGTTCCTGGTTTTGCACCTCTTGACTCTGCTTCTCCTCTTTCCCTTCCTTTCTCCCTCCCCTTGCCCATTCCCTGCAGGCGGCAGAAAGTGTTTGCCTCCCAGAAGGAACTGTTGGAGTACGACCTCCAGCAGAGAGAGGTAGCTAGCAAGTCATCCTGGACCACGGTGCAGCCCATGTTCACGGCGAGCCAGTACTGGACCCTGTCCGCCCTGGGCTGTGGCCAAACGTCCTCCACCAAGTGCTACGGCTGCGCCTCGGCTGTCGCGGTGCACTGCATCACCCTGGTCCCTGGCCACCAACCCGGCCCTGCGGCACATAATCACCATCAATCGTATTTATTGAGAGCTTACTGTGTGCAGAGCACTGTACTAAGCACTTGGGAAGTACAAGTTGGCAACATATAGAGACAGTCCCTACCCAACAGTGGGCTCACAGTCTAAAAGAGTGGGCTCACAGTCTAAAATCATTTCCCAGGGGCTCATCCGGGAGCTCCTTGACTACAACCTGCGCCGGTGGGCGGCCGCCATGAGGGAGGAAGTCCGCCAACTCATGTGCCTTCTCACCAGGTCAGAACGTCATAGTGATAATGATAATAATAACAATAATAATAATAATGTGGATTGGTGGTCCACACAGTTCTAAGTGCTGGAGTAGAGAGAAGCTAATCAGGTTGGACTCAGTCCCTGTCCCACATGGGGCTCACAGTCTTAATCCCTGTTTTACAGAGGAGGGAACTGTGGCCCAAAGAAGTGAAGTGACTTGCCCAAAGTCAGGAGCTGGGATTGGAACTCAATTCCATTGAACTCCCAGGCCCTTGCTCTATCCACTAGGCCATACTGCTTCCCAGTGTGTGCCGGGCATTTGACTGTTGCCAGACTGAGCCCCCTTTTTCCTCTCCTCCTCCCCATCCCCCACCGCCCTACCTTCTTCCCCTCCCCACAGCACCTGTATAAATGTCTCTACAGATTTATTACTCTATTTTACTTGTACATATTTACTATTCTATTTATTTTGTTAATGATGTGCATTTAGCTTTAATTCTATTTGTTCTGACAACTTAACACCTGTCCACATGTTTGTTTTGTTGTCTGTCTCCCGCTTCTAGACTGTGAGCCCGTTGTTGGGTAGGGACCATCTCTATATGTTGCCAACTTGTACTTCCCAAGCACTTAGTACAGTGTTCTGCACACAGTAAGCGCTCAATAAATATGATTGAATGAATGAATATGGGTTCTAATCCCAGCTCCACCGCTTGTCAGCTGTGTGACTTTGGGTAAATCACTTAACTTCTCTGTGCCTCAGTTACCTCATCTGTAAAATGGGGATTAAGACTGTGAGCCCCCCGTGGGGCAATCTGATCACTTTGTATCTCCCTGAGCGCTTAGAACAGTTCTTGGCACATAGTAAGCGCTTAACAAACACCATCATTATTATTATTATTAGGCCAAATTATTTCTCCAAGAAAGTTAGAAATTATTGGGCTGAGTGTTTTTTAGCATGTTTTACAGAGCAGATCAGACCGCCGATCAATGCTATTTATTGAGGGCTTACTGTGAGCAGAGCACTGTACCTAGCTCTTGGTAAACACATTCCCTGTCCACAAGGAGATTACGGTCTAGAGAGGGAGACATGTAAAAAAAGAACTACAGATATGTACTTATGTGCTGGAGGGCTGAGGATGGGATGAATATCAAGCACCCCCTACAGCACTTATGTATGCATCTGTAATTAATTTATGTTCATTCATTCATTCATGCATGCATTCAATCATATTTATTGGGCGCTTACTGTGTGCAGAGCACTGTACTAAGCGCTTGGGAAGTACAAGTTGGCAACATATAAAGACGGTCCCTACCCAACAACAGGCTCACTGTCTAGAAGGGGGAGACAGACAACAAAACAAAACATGTGGACAGGTGTCATCAGAATAAATAGAAATAAAGCTAGATGCATATCATTAACAAAATAAATAGAATAGCAAATATGTACAAGTAAAATAGAGTAATAAATCTGTACAAACATATATACAGGTGCTGTGGGGAGGGGAAGGAGATAGGGTGGGGGGATATTAATGTCTGTCTTCCCCTCTAGACTGCATACTCATTATGGGTAGGGAATATGTCTGTTTATTGTTATATTGTACTTTCCCAAGCGCTTAGTACAGTGCTCTGCACGCAGTAAGCTCTCAGTTAATAGGATCGAATGAAGTATGATTGAATGAAGTGCCTAAAGGGGGGCAGATTTAAGTGCAAATTCTTCTTTAGCCACCCATCATATGTTTTGGTCAATCAACAGCTTGTTTGTAGACCTGCCTTGCTGTGGTCTGTTATGCTAGGGAGGAGGGGGTCATTTGGGGTGGCCCTGACATGTGTTTCCTAGGTAACAAACTCATTTAGACATCCAGTGGTCTCTCTTGGAGAATATACATGTGGTGGTGGGGAGAAGGAGGAGGAGGGACAGAGCACAGGTCCCTGGAGTTAGAAGGACCTTACTGCTTAATCCCAGCTCCACTACTTGTCTTCTATGTGACCTCGGGCAGATCACTTAGCTTCTCTGGGCCTCAGTTACCTCATCTGTAAAATAATAATAATAATGATGATGGCATTTGTTAAGCGCTTACTAAGTGCAGAGCACTGTTCTAAGCACTGGGGGGGAGACAAGGTGATCAAGTTGTCCCACTTGGGGCTCACAGTCTTCACCCGCATTTTACAGATGAGGTCACTGTAAAATGTAAAATGAGCATTAAGACTGTGAGCCCCACGTGGGACATGGACTGCATCAAACCTGATTAGCGCATATCTACCCCAGTGCTTGGTACAGTGCTTGGCACATAGTAAGCGCTTAACAAATACCATAAAAAAAATCCCAGCTCTGTCATTCATCTGCTTTGTGACCTTGGGCAAGTTGCTTAACAATAATAATAATAATGATGGCATTTGTTAAGAGCTTACTATGTGCAAAGCAGTGTTCTAAGCTTGGGGGGGATACAAGGTGATCAGATTGTCCCACGTGGGCCTGACAGTCTTAATCCCCATTTTACAGATGAGGTAACTGTGGCTCAGAGAAGTTAAGTGACTTACCCAAGGTCACACAGAAGACACGTGGCCGAGCCGGGATTAGAACACATGACCTCTGACTCCCAAGCCCGGGCTCTTTCCACTGAGCCATGCTGCTTCCCCTCTCTGTGCTTCAGTTACCAGCGCTTAGTACAGTCTTCCAGGAAGATTGCAGTGGGCCAGTTCTTTCACTCTTCTGATCCAGCCACAGTCTTTTAATTCTTCTCTCTTGCAGTCGGTTTCTTTTTTTTTCTATAATGGCATTTATTAAGCGCTTACCATGTGCAAAGCACTGTTCTAAGCACTGGGGAGGTTACAAGGTGATCAGGTTGTCCCACGGGGGGCTCACAGTCTTAATCCCCATTTTACAGATGAGGTAACTGAGGCCCAGAGAAGTTAAGTGACTTGCCCAAAATCACACAGCTGACAATTGGCAGAGCCGGAACTTGAACCCATGACCATTCTTACCACGTAAACATCTGTAGAGCATATTACCTTGATTAAGTGCTTTGCTTCCCTTTGTGTTAGCTATTCTTCCCCAGCCCCGCAAGATAGAGCTGAGAAGCAGCATGGCTCAATGGAAAGAGCATGAGTTTGGGAGTCAGAGGTCATGAGCTCAAATCTCAGCTCCACCAATTGTCAGCTGTGTGACTTTGGGCAAGTCACTTAACTTCTCTGAGCCTCAGTTCCCTCATCTGTAAAATGGGGATTAAGATTGTGAGCCCCACGTGGGACAACCTGATCACCTTGTATCCTCCCCAGAGCTTAGAACAGTGCTTTCCTTCTCCAGCCCAGCCTGCACCCTCCGCTCCTCTGCTGCTAACCTCCTCACTGTACCTTGTTCTCACCTGTCCCGCCTTCGACCCCGGCCCACGTCATCCCCTGGGCCTGGAATGCCCTCCCTCTGCCCATCCGCCAAGCTCGCTCTCTTCCTCCCTTCAAGGCCCTACTGAGAGCTCACCTCCTCCAGGAGGCCTTCCCAGACTGAGCCCCTTCCTTCCTCTCCCCCTCGTCCCCCTCTCCATCCCCCTGTTTTACCTCCTTCCATTCCCCACAGCACCTGTATATATGTATATATGTTTGTACATATTTATTACTCTATTTATTTATTTATTTATTTATTTTACTTGTACATATCTATTCTATTTATTTTATTTTGTTAGTATGTTTGGTTTTGTTCTCTGTCTCCCCCTTCTAGACTGTGAGCCCACTGTTGGGTAGGGACTGTCTCTATATGTTGCCACCTTGTACTTCCCAAGCACTTAGTACAGTGCTCTGCACACAGTAAGTGCTCCATAAATATGATTGATTGATTGATTATTCTATTTATTTTGTTAATATGTTTTGTTTTGTTGTCTGTCTCCCCCTTCTAGACTGTGAACCCACTGTTGGGTAGGGACCGTCTCTATATGTTGCCAACTTGTACTTCCCAAGAGCTTAGTACAGTGCTCTGCGCACAGTAAGCACTCAATAAATATGATCGAATGAATGCTTTGCACATAGGAAGCGCTTAACAAATGCCATTATTATTATTATTATTATAGGATGGTATTGTCATGCCTATTTTATAGAAGAAGATACTGAGGTGAGCAGGATTCAGCAATTTGTCCGGAGTCGCTTAGTGTGTGAATAGAAGAGATTAAAAAACATAGGGACTCTAAGTCTTTAAAGATGAGTCTTACCAATCTTCCACTTTCTCCATGCTACTGTCAGGTTGAAGATTTACATTAGGCGCAGGCCGCAGTAATGAAGTTTTGAAAGGTTCTAACCGAGGTTTCAGTTTTCGCCGAGTTGCCCACACTGAGAATCAGCTGAACTATTGACTGATCACAGATGTAAAGGTGTGTGCAAGCTCACGGGCTCCATTTAGCTACAATTCTTGTGGTGAAAGAGGCAGATCAAATGATCTCCTTCCGGGCAAGGAACTGTCTACCAACTCTACTGTATGGTTCTCTCCCAAGCACCTAGTGTAGTATTTGAGAAGCATCATGGCTTAGTGAAAAGAGCCCAGGTTTGGGAGTCAAAGGTCATGGGTTCTAATTCCGGCTCTGCCACTTGTCAGCTGTGTGACTTTGGGCAAGTCACTTTTAATTTCTCTGTGACTCAGTTACCTCATCTGTAAAATGGGGATTAAGACTGTAAGCCTCAGGTGGGACAACCTGATTACCTTGTATCCCCCCCAGTACTTAGAACAGTGCTTGGCACATAGGAAGCGCTTAACAAATGTCATTATTATTTTTACTTGATGGTAAGTACTCAATAAATTCCACTGATTAATTGTTAGATCGGGGTTAACTGCTTCATTCACGAAACCCTTTGGTTATGGAGGGAAATATTTTCCACCTGGCGACATGAAAATGAGAACCTGGGAAAGGCTGAGATTCCCAAATGGGTTTCCCACTGTTGGGTAGGGAACCCTAATCCACAATCAATCAATCGATCATATTTATTGAGCGCTTACTGTGTGCAGAGCACTGTACTAAGTGCTTGGGAGGTACAAGTTGGCAACATATAGAGACAGTCCCTACCCAACAGTGGGCTCACAGTCTAAAAGAGTGGGCTCACACTCCTTTCTGCTCCAGTGCCTGAAAGGGAGATGCCCATTTTCCTCAGCAGCAGTGAGATAGGCCAAGAATGAGGGCAGGAGGGGTGGTCAGGGGGTCTCGGGCTCATGGGTCTTCAGCTCACGACACCAGGCCGTATGGTTTGAGATGCCATAGGGTGAAGAGCAATTCGCGGAATTTGGTCAGGCCCAGCTCCCTTCCCTCCCTCAGGAGAACAATCCTAGCCTCCAGTTGTGGCAAAGACTGGCTTTTGTCACTATGTCATGTCTCCAGAAACGCAAAGGAAGAAGTCATGGTAAACGTGGAACCAAAAAGCCCGCCCGGGCGGCCTCCAAAGCTGGAATCTTCATAGTAGCCGGATTGTGAAAGAGCGGGTGCCGAAGGGAACAAGGCATCTGTCAGGTCTGCTGATGAGGCAGGAACCGCTGGGCCGATTCTTCTTTCTCTTCCACTTTATAGTTTTCGGTCAGACACTTACGTAAAATATCGTGTGTTTTTTTAATCCGGTTTTCCTCTTCCCGCTGCTATTGTGTTTTGTTATGTTTTGTATCTGTGCAATTTAGTCTCCAGGATCTTGCAGTCATGATGACTCAGTGGGTTATCCTCACTCTGAGAGCCTGGGAAACTGAAAACATTTACCCCTTAAAGGCACACGACCCATTTTAGCAAGGGATGGTTTCTGTTGAGGGACATGTCCCAGTTATTGTAGACCCAAATAATTACCCTTAAGATGTGATCGGGAATAGATAATCATCCTCCTTAATGGTGGGGTTTCCATAATTCATTTTTACGCATAATTTAAAGAAAGTCAGAGTGCCCACGGTCAATTACTCTTAATTATAGGCCTCATAAATAAGGATGGTGCATCGTGTAATGAGGATGGCAGGAACAGATGTTTTATCTTAGGAGAGCCAGGCAAATTACTCTATAGGTAAACCAATGTGTCTGAACTGCCCACCTAAAAGCAGGCTTCATTAGATTTATAATATTGCTTCATCCTATACCTCTGGCTCCAAGGTTGCTTCATGGGGCTGAATATAGCATTTAATTAAAATTTAAAATTGTTTTAGAATATTTATGAATCTACAAAGACTTGTTAAAAAAGGAGAAAAGATGGATCACTTTTGCAGACTACGTAGCTGGGTTGACTTAATCCTCGGGTAATGAGTGGGTTAAGAGAGAAGTCTTCCTTACATGAGAAGCCCGATGAGAGATTTGGTTAAAAGTAGGCTTATAAAGAGTTTCTGTCTGCTTCCCAAATGTCCCAATAAAGTCAATTAATGTAGCAGGCATGTAGAATCTCCTGCCCATTATGTGATGCTTCTTACCTATATTTTGGAGCCTTCTTAATAATAATAATAATTATTATTATTATCATTATATTTAAGTGCTTACTTACTATGTGTCAAGCACTGTTCTAAGCACTGGAATAATACGAGGTAATTAGGTGGACACAGTCCTTGTCCCCCATGGGGCTTGTAGTCTTAATCCCCACTTTACAGATGAGGTAACTGAGGCACAGAGAAGTGATGTGACTTGCCTAAGGTCACGCAGCAGACAGGTGGCAGAGCCAGGATTTGAAACACACATCATCTGATTCCCAAGCCCAGGCTCTCGCCACTGGGCCATGTTGCCTGCGAACCATAAACTTGAGACCATAGGTTGCCCACAGCATATTTGCTCAGTCCCCCTGGGGAAACAGTTGGGTCGGTGATGATTAAGGGACATGGGTATGTTTTGTTCCCTTTTCCAGTTTTCAGGTCAGTGCAGCCACAATTATGTTTGTCTCGCTGCCTGTGGAGGTGCTGGCCTTGCGAATGCACCCCCTCCAGCCTCCTGCTTTGGCAAGTTTCTGCCCACCTCCTCCCTGGCACCATTACACACTCAGTCTTCCAGGTCTCTAGGCTGATGCTAGTTTTTCACAGTAATTATGTTTTCCTCACGGAGAGTAGAGAACTGAATCACAGAGCTTAACTGGAAATAAGAAAAGGTACCAAATTTCCCCCTTCCCCGGGCCAAGAAAGAGACTATTTCTCAGCTCTTTCTTCCCACACTCAGCACCTGAGCCCCTGGGAGTTGGAGCCTTGTATTAAAGCCCCACTTTGGAGTCACAGAGTGGGAAAGGCTCTGTGTGCCTTCAGGAAATCTGGAAATGAAACCACGGAGATTTCTGATCCTGCCTTGAGCTCCAAGGATGTTAGAATTTTTAGGAGAAGCCAGTATCAGCATTAATAGAATGCCTATTGTATGCCGAGCCCTGTCCTTTCATTCTTTCATTCACTGATTCATTCATTTGATTGTATTTATTGAGTGCTTACTGTGAGCAGAGCACTGTACTAAGTACTTGGGAGAATATGATTGTATTTATTGAGTGCTTACTGTGTGCAGAGCACTGTACTAAGTACTTGGGAGAATATAATGGAACGATACACAGACACATTCCGTGACTACGGTGAGCTTACAGTCTGCCGGGGTCAGGGGAGTCAGACTTAAATATAAATAAATAAATTACGGATAACTACATAACTGCTGTGGGACTGGGGGGGAGGATGAACAAAGGGAGCAGGTCAGGGTGACATAGAGAGAGTGGAAAGCGGAAAGAGGCACTTAGGGAAAGAATCTTGGAAGAGATTTACCCTCAAAAAGGCCTGGAAATGGAGGAGAGTAATTGTCCTTATTCTCAAGAAACAAGATACCTCCTCATCTTATTCTTATACGTGAAAGGATCCCTTCAGAGAAATTCAGAGGCCACAGAAGACAGGGAACCTGGAGTTGGATGGTTCCCTAACTGAAGCCACAGTTGACAGGGAACCTGGAGTTGGATGGTTCCCTAACTGAAATGCCCACAACTCTCATTCATTGTTGTATTTATTGAGGACTTACTGTACACAGAACACTGTACTAACTCTCTCAGCCTTAAGATCTGACTCTGTATTCAGTGTTCAAATGTTCCCTCAATCATGGATTCAGTGAGCTGACAAAAGCCAGTCTCATTCCTCTGTGGGAAATGTCCCCTTGTGGCCACCCCGCAGCCCCTTTCTCCTGAAAGGCACACTTGCTCGTAAAAATAGCAGAAATCGAAATCGAGCTCTGCTCCTGCACCTTCTAATCAGCTAGAGCTAGAGTCGTCTCGCCATTTTGTTTTCCATTTTTAAAAATGAAAAAGCCACCAATTATTTTTTACAGCCTCCTCTCTCTCTGGTTCTGCCATCGACTTGTCATCATCCCCCTTATTATTATCATCTTCTCTCCCAACTGTAATCGTTCCTCACTCACCGTGCGGCCTGAGGGGGAGTCCGGCCTGAAACTCCCTCCTGGAATCTCCCCCCTTTCAGTTTGTTTAGTCTAACCTTGGCTCTCTAACACTGGGTGTTCTGCACGATCCTCCCGAGTCTTTTATCTGCCTCTCTCCCATCTCCCTTATGCCCTACAGGAACTCACCTGCCATGGCCTGCGTCCTTCGATTTGGGACATCCAGAGTTCTGTCGAGTAACAGGGCCACCTTTTAACAGCTCCTTTGGAGATGCCACGATTCACGCCCCGTTCTGCTCCATGAACTCTCTGGGGACCGAGTCAAGTCCGCTGACGTACACAAATCCCCTAACGCGGTCTCTAGTGTGATGCAACCCGGTATTGTTAGGTGGCTCCATGGTTTCCAGTCTCCTTTCCTTAGGAAGTGGGCTGATGAGGGAATTAGGAAAGCCAGCTCTGTGACGGTCTGTGGTTTGCATGTGTGTGTGGGAGTATGCGTGTTTGTGCTGTTCACACAGCGTAATGCTCATTTATCTGCACATCTCATGTAGATAATTGTCACTGCTCATGGCTCACCACTTACTTTGTTTATAATGTGTTACCAACATTGGTTGAGAAAGGGTCTTCATTCATTCATTCATTCATTCAGTTGCATTTACTGAACACTTACTATGTGCAGAGCCCTGTATTAAGTGCTTGGGAGAGTACAATATAACAATAAACAGACACATTCCCTGCCCATGATGAGCTTACAGTCTTATAACAATAATAATAATGAATGATTAGGGTAATTGTTAAGCACTTGATATGTGCCAAGCACTGTTCTAAGTGCTGGGGTAGGGTAATCAGGCTGTCCCATGTGGGGCTCACTGTTTTAATCCCCATTTTACAGATGAGGTAACTGAGGCACAGAGAAGTTAGGTGACTTGCCCAAGGTCACACAGCAGACAAGTGGCGGAGGCGGAATTAGAACCCACGTCCTCTGACTCTCAAGCACTAAGCTAATCTGCTTCTTGGAGCCCTGTATTAGGCGTTTGAGCCCGGTTGCTGGTCCAGTGGAAAGAGTACAGGTCAAGACGTCAGGACACCTGCATTCTAGATCCAAACTCCTCAGCCCTACTGAGAGCTCACCTCCTCCAGGAGGTCTTCCCCGACTGAGCCCCCCCTTCCTCTCCCCTTTCTCCCCCTCCCCATCCCCCCCCGCCCTACCTCCTTCCCCTCCCCACAGCACCTGTATATATGTTTGTACAGATTTATTACTCTATTTTACTTGTACATATTTACTGTTCTTTTTATTCGATTTTGTTAATATGTCTTGTTGTCTGTCTCCCCCTTCTAGACTGTGAGCCAGCTGTTGAGTAGGGACCGTCTCTACATGTTGCCAACTTGTACTTCCCAAGTGCTTAGTACAGTGCTCTGCACACAGTAAGTGCTCAATAAATACGATTGAATGAATGAATGAATGTCTATTGGGGCTGTGCTATCGGTGGAGATGGTTTCCAGTGATAGCGTTCATCCAAGAATTCCTGAAAAAAAATTGTGAACAGGAGCGGTGAAAACTGTAAAGGCTACCATGGCAACCACAGGCTGGGTTATGTCACTAGGGCACAGCATGGGAGTTTTCTGGGATTCCTTTGGCTGTAACAATAATCATAATAATGGCATTTGTTAAGCACTTACTATGTACCAAGCTGTCATCTAAGTGCTGGGGTAGATACAAGGTAATCAGGTGGTCCCACGTGGGCTCACATTCTTAATCCCCATTTTACAGATAAGGGAATTTAGGCACAGAGAAGTTAATTGGCTTGCCCAAGGCCACACAGCGGACAAGTGGCAGAGCCGGGATTAGAACCCACGTCCTCTGACTCCCAAGTCTGTGCTCTTGCCACTAATAATAATAATAACAATAATTTTGGTATTTGTTAAGCGCTTACTATGTGCAAAGCACTGTTCTAAGCACTGGGGAGGATACAAGGTGATCAGTTTGTCCCATGTGGGGCTCACAATCTTAATCCCCCTTTTACAGGTGAGGTAACTGAGGCACAGAGAAGTTAAGTCACAAAACTGACAAGCGGCGGAGCCGGGATTTGAACCCATGACCTCTCTCTGACTCCTAAACCCATGCTCTTTCCACTAAGCCACGCTGTTTCACATAAATAGATTCTGTACATAAAAAAAATATGCTTTGCATTATGCTGCACTCAAAACCATCCAGTTTATTGTTTTCATAATGGTGGTGTTTGTTAAGTGCTAACTATGTGCCAAACAAGCAGCATGGCTCCGTGGAAAGAGCCCGGGCTTTGGAGTCAGAGGTCATGGGTTCAAATCCTAGCTCCGCCAATTGTCAGCTGTGTGACTTTGGGCAAGTCACTTCACTTCTCTGTGCCTCAGTAACCTCATCTGTAAAATGGGGATGAAGACTGTGAGCCCCACGTGGTACAACCTATCACCTTGTGAACAGTGCTTGGCACATAGTAAGCACTTAACAAATGCCATCATCATTATTATCTTTTAGACTGTGAGCCCACTGTTGGGTAGGGACTATATATGTTGCCAACTTGTACTTCCCAAGTGCTTAGTACAGTGCTCTGCACACAGTAAGTGCTCAATAAATACGATTGATTGACTGATTGGGAGATGAAAGATAAGCAGATCGGGTACAGTCCCGTCCCACAGGGGGATCCCACTCTAAGTAGAAGGGAGGCGGGTATTGATTCTCCATTTTACAGAGGAGAAAACTGAGGCAGAGGAAGTTAAGTGACTTGCCCAAGGTCACCCAGCAGACAAGTGGTAGAGTCAAGATTGTACTCTATGCCCCAGAAGGAACATGACAGGCTGGGATGAGAGAGTGAGAGTGGCACTGCTCAAACAGCTGTCACTGTAACCAATTCCTTCGTCAGACAATGGACCAAAACTACTATTCGTCTTGACAGGAAACTGTCACCTTCATCACCAACTTCATCATCATCATCATCATCGCTGGGTGCTTGGGACTGTATGAAGAACAGGAACATTGAAGACGGTTGCTGCCCACATGGAGCTCACAATCTTGCAGGTGAGAGAGATACAAATTCCCTTTAAAGCTAAAATAAAAACAGCGTGGCCTAGTGGAGAGAACATGGGCCTGGGACTCAGAAGAACCTGGGTTCTAATCCAGGCTCCTCCACTTGTCTGCTTTGTGACCTTGGACAAGTCACTTCACGTCTCTGTGACTCAGTTACCTTACCTGTAAAATGGGGATTAAGACTGTGAGCCCCATGTGGGACTATCTCCCCCTTCTAGACTGTGAGCCAGCTGTTGGGTAGGGACCGTCTCTATATGCTGCCAACTTGTACTTCCTAAGCGCTTAGTACAGTGCTCTGCATACAGTAAGTGCTCAATAAATACGATTGAATGAATGAATGAATGTCTATTGGGGCTGTGCTATCAGTGGAGATGGTTTCCAATGACTCAGAAGAACCTGGGTTCTAATCCAGGCTCCTCCACTTGTCTGCTTTGTGACCTTGGACAAGTCACTTCACGTCTCTGTGACTCAGTTACCTTACCTGTAAAATGGGGGTTAAGACTGTGAGCCCCATGTGGGACACTGTGTCTAACCTGTTTAGCATGTATCTGCTCCAGTGCTTAGTACTGTGCCTGGTACACAGTAAGTGCTTAACAATTACCATTTAAAAAAAAAACAACTAAGTTGCACTGCTTATCACGTTCTCAGAGACAGCTAAGAGTGATATGCTTCAATTCTAGTTGAAGCCTTGATTTCTGCAATAACAGTCATCAAAATTCAGAGACCACTCTAACTCAGAAATGTCTTCTAGAAAGTCTTCATCTTATCTGATACTTCAGACTAGCCTCCTCACTGATCTCCCTGCCTCCATCCTCTCCCCCTTCCAATCTGTAATGATGATGATGATAATTGTGGCATTTTTTAAGCACTTACTATGTGCCAAGCGCTGTACTAATTGCTGGGCTAAATGCAAGATAACCATGTCCCACCTGGGGCTCGCGGTCAAAGTAGGAGGAAGAACAGGTATTGAATCCCTACTTTGCAGATGAGGGAACTGAGGCACAGAGAAGTTAATTGACTTGCCCAAGGTCACACAGTTCCCAGGCCCATGCTCTTTCCCCTAGGCAGTGCAGTTTCTCTTACTACGCACTGCTGAAGGGGTCTTCTTGAAGTGTTGTTTGATACACAGCTCTCCGTTTCTCAACAACCCACTAGCTTCCCACTTCCTTCTCCGTCAAGCAGAGACTCCTGACACTTGGCAAAGTTCTCCTGTCTTCCAGATCGACACTCTTCACTTGCTAGCACGGGCTCTGGAGTCAGAGGTCATGGGTTCAAATCCCGCCTCCACCAGCTGTCAGCTGTGTGACTTTGGGCAAGTCACTTAACTTCTCTGTGCCTCAGTTACCTCATCTGTAAAATGGAGATTAAGACTGTGAGCCCCACGTGGGACAACCTGATCAACTTGTAACCTCTGCAGCGCTTAGAACAGTGCTTTGCACATAGTAAGCGCTTAATAAATGCCATTATTATTATTACTCCCCATCTTACTCTCTTCACTCTTTCCAAGTTAACCTTCAAACTGCACCTTGTCCTTCACTCTCCCTCTTCCATCCACTCACCGATCTGACAGTCCAGTGCTCTCCCCCTGCTCAAAGCCATCCTAAAATCTCACATCCTCCAATAAGTCTTCCCTGATTAATTCCCAACACCTGGAAATGCATGAACTTTACAACCTGCCTGCCACTTATATAGTTGTTTATACACATCGATAGAATTTGTGTGTACAAGTATATTCAGTTGTAGTCTTTGTGTACTTCATTCTGATTGCTTTTCGGCAATTAGATTTATGGCGCTCTCTGTTAGAGTATCAACTCATTGTAGGCAGTGAATGGATCATTTTCACTTTCCCAAGTCCTTAGTATCATTCGCTCAACCAGGGCTATTTATTGAGTGTTTATTGCATGCAGAGCACTGTAAGCACTTGGGAGAATACATTAGAGTAGGTAGACACAGTCTCTGGCCTGAAGGAGTTTACAGTATTAGTAGTCATTCATTTATTCATTTAGAGAAGCAGCGTGACTCAGTGGGAAAGAGCCCGGGCTTTGGAGTCAGAGGCCATGGGTTCAAATCCCGGCTCCACCACTTGTCAGCTGTGTGACTTTGGGCAAGTCACTTAACTTCTCTGGGCCTCAGAGACCTCATCTGTAAAATGGGGATTAAGACTGTGAACCCTCCGTGGGGCAACCTGATCACCTTGTAACCTCCCCAGCGCTTAGAACAGTGCTTTGCACATAGTAAGCACTTAATAAATGCCATTATTATCATTATTACTATTATTCACTCAACCAGGGCTATTTATTGAGTGCTTATTGCATGCAGAGCACTGTAAGCACTTGGGAGAGTACATTAGAGTGGGTAGACACAATCTCAGGCCTGAAAGAGTTTACAGTGTTGGTATTCATTCAATCGTGTTTATCACAGTGCTCAGTACAGTGAATTGCATCTAATGGATGCTCAATAAATACCATTACAACTGTTACTAATATCCAAATGATTGTTATCTTGTCTTATGCTGTCCAGTTGTTTCCGGCCCTTAGCGACTTCAAGGACACATCTCTCCCAGAATATTCCAGCTCCATCTGCAGTGGTTCTGGTAGTGTATCCACAGAGATTTCTTTGTAAAAATACGAAAGTCGTTTACCATTGCCTCCTTCCTTGCTGTCAACTTGAGTCTCCGCTCTCGATTCTCTCCCATGTCGCTGCTGCCCGGCACAGGTAAGTTTCGACTTGTAGCAGATTACCTTCTACTCGCTAGCCACTGGCCAAGCTCGGAATGGGTAGGCCTCTGCTCGACTCTCCCTCTCATAGTTGAGTCTGGAAACTCTCCAAGTGAGACCCTGAGAGGGAGAAATTGTTTTTAGGTGTAAGGAATGCCTAAACATAAGGACATTTTTGGTTAAAAGACTCTCTCTGAAATGTCTCCATTTTCCCGGTGGCAAATCTTCTGTTTTTTTAACGAGATGGTTTTAAAATGCCACATTTCTGGTAACACACTCCCAAATGGGGGAGGAAGAAGGAAGAGGGAGTGATGCATTCTTTTTTTTTTTTATGGTATTTGTTAAGCACTTACTATGAGCCAGGCACTGTGCTAAGTGCTGGGAATGTGTCTACCACCTCTGTTGCATTATACTCTGCATTATATGCATTATATATGCATTATACTATACAAGAGCTTAGTACAATGCTTTACACATAGCAAGCACTCAATAAATACCATTGATTGATAGATTGATTGACTGAATCAGAAACTTTCTTGGGCCCAAGTTGTTAAGTGTCTTCAGGTTAACTCAACTTCAAAATTACCTTCCCAAGTGCTAAGTAGATTGCTCTCCGCGGGATAGGCACCCAATAAATGCCACTGATTGAGTGGTGTGCATTTGCTTCATTGTAGATCTATTTCAGTGAAGGCCTAATGTCAACTAAGGAAAGATCGGATGTACATATTTTTGTTTTAAAATACTTTTAGGCTCAGGAGAGTTTCTTAGTGTAAGTTATGAAAAGCCAGAGATCCTGGGAACAAGCAGATGTACAAATTCACTGGTATGAATCTGTGCAGCCAATGCTAATACATCACACTGTGAACTTAAAATTAGAACAAAATCAGAAGCAGCGTGGTTCAGTGGAAAGAACACGGAGGACCTGGTTTCTAACCCGGGCTCCTCCACCTGTCTGTTTCGTGACCCTGGACAAATTGTTTAACTTCTGTGTGCCTCAGTTACCCCATCTGTAAAACGGGGGATTAAGATTGTGAGCCCTATGTGAGACAGAGAGTGCATCCTGATAATCTCATATTCATTCATTCATTCATTCAATTGTATTTATTGAGCACTTACTGTGTGCAGAGCACTGTACTAAGCTCTTGGGAAGTACAAGTTGGCAATACAAAGAGATGGTCCCTACCTAACAACGGGCTCACAGTCTAGAAGGGGGAGACAGACAACAAAACAAAACATGTGGACAAGTGTCATCAGAATAAATAGAAGTAAAGCTAGATGCACATCATTAACAAAATAAATAGAATAGTAAATATGTACAAGTAAAATAAATAGAGTAATAAAACAGTACAAACATATATACAGGTGTTGTGGGGAGGGGAAGGAGGTAGGGTGGGGGGGATGGGGAGGGGGAGAGGAAGGAGGGGGCTCAGTCGTGCGCTTAGTACACTGCCTGGCACATTGTCATCACTTAACCAATGCCATTAGAAAAAAAAGAAAGAAGAAAGGAATGGGGAAGAGTGAGAGGTCCAGAAGGCAAGAGAGGCTATTACTCCCATGACATTGGGACCGAGGGGATGAACATATTAGCTTCTCCTTCATTTTGAACAGATGAGGCAGCTATCAATCAATTGATTGATCATATTTTTTGAGCGCTTACTGTGTGCAGAGCACTGTAATAAGTGCCTGGGAGAGTACAGTCTAACAGAGCTGGTAGACACGTTCTCTGCCCACAATGAGCTTACAGTCAAATCTACATTTCTGCCCCTGCTCTCTCTCCCTCCCTTCAGGCTCGTGTCTCCTCCTGCCTTCGGAACATCCCAATCTGGATGTCTGCCCACCATCTAAAACTCAACATGTCGAAGACTGAACTCCTTATCTTCCCTCCCAAGCCCTGTGCTCTCCCTGACTTTCCCATCAGTGTAGATGGCACTACCATCCTTCCCGTCTCACAAGCCCTCAACCTTGGTGTCATCCTCCACTCCGCTCTCTCGTTCACCCCACACATCCAATCCATCACTGAAACCTGCCGGTCTCACCTCTGCAACATTACCAAGATCCAACATTTCCTCTCCATCCAAACCGCTACCTTGCTGGTTCAGTCTCTCATCCTATCCTTACTGGATTACTGCATCAGCCTCCTCCGAACTCCCATCCTCCTGCCTCTCCCCACTTCAGTCTATATTTCACTCTGCTGCCCAGATTATCTTTGTGCAGAAACGCTCTGGGCATGTTATTCCTCTCCTCAGAAATCTCCAGTGGCTACCAGTCAACCTACGCATCAGGCAAAAACTCCTCACCCTTGGCTTCAAGGCTGTCCATCACCTCATCCCCTCCTACTTCACCTCCCTTCTCTCCTTCTCCAGCCCAGCCCACACCCTCTGCTCCTCTGCCGCTATCCTCCTCACCAGGCCTCGTTCTTGCCTGTCCCGCCTTCAACCCCCGGCATACGTCCTCCCTCTGGCCTGGATTGCCCTCCCTCCGCACATCCACCAAGCTAGCTCTCTTCCTCCCTTCAAAGCCCTACTGAGAGCTCACCTCCTCCAAGAGGCCTTCCCAGACTGAGCCCCCCTTTTCCTCTCCTCCTCCCCATCCTCCCTGCCCTACCTCCTTCCCTTCCCCCGTATACATGTATATATATATATATGTATGTGTATATATATATATATGCATATATATGCTGTATATATGTATATATATATATATATATATATACAGCACCTGTATATATGTTTGTACAGATTTATTACTCTATTTTACTTGTACATATTTACTATTCTATTTATTTTGTTAATGATGTGCATACAGCTTTAATTCTATTTATTCTGATGATTTTGACACCTGTCCACATGTTTTGTTTTGTTATCTGTCTCCCCCTTCTAGACTGTGAGCCCATTGTTGGCTAGGGACCGTCTCTATATATTGCCAACTTGTACTTCCCAAGCGCTTAGTGCAGTGTTCTGCACACAGCAAGTGCTCAACAAATATGATTGAATGAATGAATGAATGAATTTTTTGTACTTTAATACCATCAGGTGACATCATTTTTTTTAAACGCTTGCTTTGCAACTTTATTACTTCCATCATCCTAGTATTATAACCTTGGCATTATCCTCGACTCATCTCTCTCATTCAACCCACGTATTCAATCTGTCACAAAACCCTGTCTGTTGTGCTTTCACAACGTAGCTAAAATCCACCTTTTCCTGTCCATCCTAACTGCTACTACATTAATCCATGCACTTGTCCTACCCCACTTTGATTACTGCATCAGCCTTCTTGCTGATCTCTCTGCCTGCTGTTTCTCCCCAATCCAGTTCTTAGTTCACTCTGCTGCCCAGATCATTTTTTTACAAGAAATCTTCTGACCATGTTTCCCCACTCCTCAAGAATCTCCAGTAGTTGTCCATTCTCCTCAAGCAGAAACTCCTTGCCATTGACTCTAAAACATTCAATCACCTTGAACCCTCCTACCTTACCTCTCTTCTTTTTTACTCTAACCCGAAGTGCACACTTTGCTCCTCTAATGCTAATCTATTGACTGTACCTCGATCTCATCTATATTGCCCCCAACATCTCATCCACGTCTTGCCTCTGGGCTGGAACTGCCTCCCTCTTCATGGAAAGAGCCCAGGGTCGGGCTTTGGAGTCCAGGGTCATGCGTTCAAATCCCGGCTCCACAAATTTTCAGCTGTGTGACTTAGGGCAAGTCACTTCACTTCTCTGGGCCTCAGTTCCCTCATCTGTAAAATGGGGATTAAGACTGTGAGCCCCCCATGGGACAACCTGATCATCCTGTAACCTCCCCAGTGCTTAGAACAGTGCTTTGCACATAGTAAGTGCTTAATAAATGCCATCATTATTATTATTATATCTGACAAATGATCAATTCTCCCCACCTTCAAAGCCTTATTAAAATCACACCTCCTCCAAGAGGCCTTCCCTCAATAAACCCTCAGTTTCTCTTTTTCCACTCCCTTCTGAGTTGTCCTTGCACTCGGATCTGACCCCTTTAAGAACCTTAAGAACTGATATTAACCCCACTCTCAGCCCCACAACACTTAGGTACATATCCGTGGTTTATTCATATTAATGTCTGTCTCCTACTGGAGACAGCTCCTACTGCACAGGGTATATGTCCGCCAACTCTATTATACTGTACTCTTGTAAGTGCATAGCACAGCACTCTGCATACATTAAGCAGTCAATAAATATGATTGATTGATTGATTGTTTCTGCTTCATGTAATTGGCCTCAGAATCAGTATGCCTTCTGCCTTCTGAAAGGAAAATAGTTTAAATGAAGTTTTACCTCGTTCTTGCCTGTTCTGCCTTCGATCCCCGGCCCACGTCCTCCCCCGGCCTGGAAAGCCCTCCCTCCGCACATCCGCCAAGCTAGCTCTCTTCCTCCCTTCAAAGCCCTACTGAGAGCTCACCTCCTCCAGGAGGCCTTCCCAGACTGAGCCCCCTTTTTCATCTCCTCCTCCCTATCCCCCTCGCCCTACCTCCTTCCCCTCCCCATAACACGTGTGTATATATTTGTACAGATTCATTACTCTAGTTATTTTACTTGTACATATTTACTATTCTATTTATTTTGTTAATGATGTGCATCTAGCTTTAATTCTGTTTGTTCTGTCGACTTGACACCTGTCCACATGTTTTGTTTTCTGTCTCCCCCTTCTAGACTGTGAGCCCATTGTTGGGTAGGGACCTTCTCTATATGTTGCCGACTTGTACTTCCCAAGCTCTTAGTACAGGGCTCTGAGCACAGTAAGTGCTCAATAAATACAATTGAAAGAATGAATATTGCATTTCCTGAGACAACATTCTGACTCTATCAGGACATTGCCTGGAGCAAGAAGTAGCAGCATGGCCTAGTGGCTACAGCATGGGCCCAGGAGTCAGAAGGTCATGAGTTTTAATCCTGGCCCCACCACTCGTCTGCTGTGTGACCCTGGGCAAGTCACTTTACTTCTCTGTGACTCAGTTACCGTCTCTGTAAAATGGGGATTGAGTCTGTGAGCCCCATATGGGCCAGCCCCTGGCCCACGGTCTGTGTCCAACCTGATTAGCTTTTATCTACCTCAGCGCTTAGTACAGTGCCTGGCACATAGTAAGAATTTAACAAATGCCATTATTATTATTATTAGTAGTAGTAGTAGTAGTAGTAGTAGTAGCAGTAGTAGTAGTAGCAGTAGTAGTATTAGTATTATCAATGAGAGGTGAAGGGCTGGTGGGAGGTTGTCCCTGAATTTAGAGAAGGGTTTTTCTGTATATATATGTGTGTGTGTGTGTGTGTGTGTGTGTGTGTGTGTGTGTGTGTGTGTGTGTGTGTGTGTGTGTGTGTGTGTGTGTAAATGGCAGTAATTGTCAGGCTGCCACATGTACAAGGAACAAATAGGTGATAATCTCTTTCAATCAATCAGTCAATCAATGGTGTTTTCTGAGCACTGAGTGCTTGGGAGAGTACAATACAACAGATCTGCGAGGTACAGTCCCTGTGCGCAATTCATTCATTCATTCAATCGTACTTATTGGGCAGTTACTGTGTGCAGAACACTGTACTAAGTGCTTGGGAAGTACAAGTTGGCGACATATAGAGACGGTCCCTACCCAATGAAATTACAGTCAAAAGGCGTTTCTCAAACTGGGCCTTGGAACTTGGAAGAGGTGGAATGTGGATCAGGAAAAGTGGGAGGAGGTCTTAGGGAAACCAGGAGGCAGTGCTGCAGATTTTCACCCAGCCTTTGAGACTCCTACAGAGTCACCACTCTTTTCCTCCTTTTTCATTCCTTTCCAACAGTTATCAACCCACTTCCTCACCTCGCCAGTCCCAGGAGACACAAAGGCAAAGTGCTGCTATGGCTTCTGTGAGCCTCCAGGCCTGACCACCCCCACCGCTGGTTAATGAGGTGTTTCTGGAGCTGTTGCCAAGTTTGGCCCAGGCCTGTATGGCCATGGAACTGGCTGGAATCCTGGGAAAGGGCATGTCTTGGTACTCCAGCTTGGCTTCATTTGTGTGAAAATGTCAGAATGGGGCTTGGCAGTGCTTTTCCCTCGTCAAAATAGGCCTCTATGTCAGCTTCTAGCTCAATCAATCAATCGGCTCATTCCTATTTCCTGATTTCCTACTAGACCGTCAGTCAGTTAAGAGTATTTGACTGCTTACTGTGTGGAGAACACTGTACTAAGCGCTTGGGAGAGTAATAATAACAATAATGATGGCATTTATTAAGCGCTTACTATGTGCAAAGCACTGTCCTAAGTACTGGGGTGGTTACAAGGTGATCAGGTTGTTCCAAGGGGGCTCACAGTCTTAATCCCCATTTTACAGATGAGGGAACTGAGGCCCAGAGAAGTTAAGTGACTTGTCCAAAGTCACACAGCTGACAAGTGGCAGAGCCAGGATTTGAACCCATGACCTCTGACTCCAAAGCCCGGGCTCTTTCCATTGAGCCACGCTGCTTCTCTACAATGTACAACATAAGGCACACTTCCTGCCCACAGTGAGCTTGCAGGCTAGAGGATGAGGTTACAGTCTAGAGGACTATAACTCAGGCCTCACGTTTCGCTCTTCCTATGCCAACCTCGATTGTACCTCGATCTCATCTAGCTCACAGCCAATCCCTGGCCCAGAGCCTCCTTCTAGCCTGGAACTCCTTTCCCCTTTGTATAGGACAGACCACCTCTCCCCCCACCTTGAAAATGTAATTAAAATCACTTCTCCTCCAAAAGGCCTTCCCTGACTATGCCCTAATTTTCCCTACCCTCTATTCACTCCCCCTCTCTCCCTCTCCCCTTTGTCCCCCTCTCCATCCCCCATCTTACTTCCTTCCCTTCCCCACAGCACCTGTATACATGTATATATGTTTGTACATATTTATTACTCTATTTGTTTATTTATTTTACTTGTACATATCTATTCTATTTATTTTATTTTGTTAATATGTTTGGTTTTGTTCTCTTTCTCCCCCTTCTAGACTGTGAGCCCACTGTTGGGTAGGGACTGTCTCTATATGTTGCCAACTTGTACTTCCCAAGCGCTTAGTACAGTGCTCTGCACACAGTAAGCGCTCAATAAATACGATTGATGATGATGATGATGATGATATTCACCACAGCCTCAGCCCCACAGCACTTCTGCACGTATCCCTGATTTATTTTAATATATGCCCCTCCCCTAACCTCCCCAAGAATGTAAGTTCCTGGAGGGCAGTGAGGGTGCCACCAACTCTGTTTTATTGTACTCACACACTCGCTTAGTACAGTCCTCAGCAAACAGTAAGTGCTCAGTAAATATCATTAATTGATTGAGGATTTAGTGTGTGCAAAACATCATACTAAATTTCAGGAAAGTGCAATGCAACAGAGCTGGGGAACATGTTCCCCCACAAGGAGCTTGCCGTCTAGAGGAGGAAATCAATTTGGCTTTGGGCACGAATTGGCCGGGAAATAGCTCAATAATTTGATCTCTGAATAGCTATAGCGGCAGTGCTGATGATGCTCTTTAAGAAATCTCCTTCCTCCACTTAATATTTTCTAACCTAGGTGTTTGCTCTCCTGGAGTTCCCTTTGTTCACTGTTCACTGAACTTCTACACTGTGCTGATGACCAACTCTTATTAACAAAGGAGCTGGAATGAGGATATACTTTAGAGATAAGCACTAAATAATCAATCAATTCCATTAATTGAGCACTTAGTCTGTGCAGAGCACTCTACTCAGTGCTTGGCAGAGTACAATAGAGTTGGCAGGCACGTTCCCTGTCCACAAGCAGTTTAGGCTCTAATAAATGCAAGGACTAGATACAGTCCTAATAAATTCAAATTCAAGGGTCTAACAGACCGTGAGCCCCATGTGGGACAGGGACAGTGTCTGCCCTAATTAACTTGTATCTCCCCCAGCGCTTAGAACAGTGCCTGACACATAGTAAGTGCTTAACAAATACCTTTAAAAAGTGATGTTGTACACAATATTCATTGAGTGAAATAGTGCACATTTTGTGTGCTGTGGTATGCAATATGACTTGTGAATTCTATACTACAAGAGACGCTAGCATCTCAGCATGAAGCCCCAACATTCATTTCAAGCATTAGCTAGAAGTCATGTAAAAGTTACCAGGAAGGAAGAAGACTGTATCTTTCCCACCTCTTTGAGCAGTCCTAGGTGTCAGAGGTGGTAATTTCAGACCACGAGATCCCTCTGCTGCTAACACCTCCTAACAGCAATATCCTGATGTTTTAACACTCATCCGAATGGATACTGGGAGTTAAAAAAAATACCCCCACTTGGGAAAACTCCTTTTATTTACATAGGAATTATTGGGCCTAGTTTACAGAATAATCATTATTATTATTAAGTCACTAAACTCCTCTGGGCCTCAGTTACCTCATCTGCGAATGGGGATTAAGAATGTGAGCCCCACGTGGGACAGGGCCTGAGTTCAACTTTATTAACTTATATCTATCTGAGCGCTTGCAACGGTGCTTGGCACGTAGTAAACGCTTAACAAGAACTATTATTATTATTATTATTATTGTCATTCCCAGCACGCCTCTGCCACTGGGCAGCCCACTCCCCAATACCACCTGTCCCCCCTGCCCCTCCCCACCCTTGGCATCAGTAGAGAAGCAGCATGAACCTAGGGAATAGAGCACAGGCCCTGGGAGTCCGGAGGACCTGGGTTCTAATCTGGGCTCCACCACGTGTCTTCTGTGTGACCTTGGATAAGTCGCTTGGATTCTCCGGACCTCAGTCATCTCATCTGTAAATATTTATTCTATTTATTTTATTCTGTTAATATGTTTTGTTTCGTTCTCTGCCTCCCCCTTCTCGACTGTGAGCCCGCTGTTGGGTAGGGACCGTCTCTATGTGTTGCCAACTTGTACTTCCCAAGCGCTTAGTACAGTGCTCTGCACACATTAAGCGCTCAATAAATATGATTGAATGAATGAATGAATGAAGAACCGTTAGTTCAGTGTGTCTCCCCAGCACCAGATTCTGAACCTTGATGTCTAAATTTCCCGAGGAGGCAGCAGTGAACTGTGGAAGCTGCAGAGGGGAGGGGGAGAGAGAGATATGGAGAGAGATTCATTCATTCATTCATTCAATCATATTTATTGAGCACTTACTGTGTGCAGAGCACTGTACTAACTGTTTGGGAAATACAAGTCGGTAACATATAGAGACGGTCCCTACCCAACAGTGGGCTCACAGTCTAGAAGGATAAACTTGAGATGGATGAGGCGGGTCTGATATCTGGAATTCAGTCAGCAGCACTCTGCAGCTCATGCACATCGAACAGAAGTGCCTCACCATAATAATGATGATAATAATAATAATGTTGACATTTTTTAAGTGCTTAGCTATGTACCAGGCACTGTACTAAGTGCTGTGGTTGATACAAGCAAATCGGGTTGGACGCAGTCCCTGTCCCACACGCGGTTCACAGTTTCAATCCTCATTTTACAAACGAAGTAACTGAGGCCCAGAGAAGTGAAGTGACTTGCCCAGGGTCACAAAGCAGACAAGTGGCCAAGCCAGGATTAGAACTCATGACCTTCTGACTCCCAAGCTCTAGCCATTATGCCATGCTGCTTCTCACCATCAGCTTTAAGGTATTATCAGCTCTTCCCATCCCACCTAACCTCATTCCTCTCCCACTAAAACCCAGCCCACACACTTCGCTCCTCCAGCTTCAAACTATTTACTGAGCCTCAGTCTTACCTCTCACTGTTGACCCCTTGCCCTTCTCCTCCCTTCTGCCTCAAACCTCCTCCCCCTTCATATCCAACAGAAACCACTGTTTTCCAACTTCCAAGTCCTAGACCGTAAACTCGTTGTGGGCAGGGAATGTGTCTGTTATATCGTTGTGTTGTATACTCTCCCAAGCACTTAGTACATTAACCCAGTACACAGAAAGTGCTCAATAAATATGATTAGTTGATTGCTAAAATAGTATCTCCTTCAAGAAGCCTTCCCTGACTAACCTCTAATCTCCCCACCCTATTTTCCCTCCCTTCTGTGTCATTTACACACTTGGATCTGTACCCATTAAATATTTTGATCCTCATCCCACCCCCACAGCACTTACGTACACATTTTTATACTTTCCTACTTTTCCTCTCCAAAATTTATTTTAATCCCTGTCTCCCCTTCTCGATCGTAAATTCCTAGACAGGAGGAATCGTACTTACCACTTCTATTGTACTGTTCCAACTTAGTACAGTGCTCTGTAAACAATAAGCACTCAATCAAAAAAATCGGTTGATTCATTGATTGATTGACAGACAACAATAACATGACTCTCTTTCCTGAGTACATTGTCATTTAGTTGTGGTTCAGGCTATTTTTCCAGGATGCATTAGTTCTAGTATGGGGAAATGGTGATCAATCTCTCAAAATGCCACTGTCCATAAAAATACTGAAGATCTAAAGACTTGACATCTTCCACCCATTTTCTGTTTCTCTAGCAAATATGCCTGAATTTCAAAGGATTTTTTTTTGTGGCCATTTAAATAACCAGGAATCAAACCTCCCCCTTAAAAAAATCAGATCAATTTAAACTAACTTCATTATAAATTTTTATTTCAAAATGTAAACATCACTAACCATGCATACAAGTTAAGACAATATATTTTACAATTCTGTTAATTTTTCTTTTTGCATAGGACATCATTACAATATATAATCTATGCAGTACAAAATACATAAAAAGTTACAGCAGAGCAAGAATAGGCCGGCATAACTGTACAACTGTAATACTTCAATGTAGTGATTTGGAAAGTTAAAAAGTGACCTTTGGAAGCATTGGTGTGTTGCTGATAAAAAAATGTCCAGCGGGAAGGTGAGAATAATGCTCTTGATGAAAATGTTCTAGGATCCTGGGATTCTCCTTAGAGTCCTTTAAGCCTCTTTCTCTGAGACGATGTCCCCTGGGTTTCTCAGAGAGCTTTGTACAAGTATCTAAGGAGAGTTTGGCGCCTTGTGCATGTGTCTATACACACTTGGGTGTGTTTGTATGGTCATTTACAAGCCTCAACAATAAAACTCTGCATAGTTGCACTGTGAAGATGTTCTCTAGTGTGACATACAGCTATAGTCCAGGTCAGTAGGTGCCTTAAAATTGTTTCGTTTTCATTCACCAGGAGTAGAAAAGTAGTGCTATTTTCTCTTCCCTGCAATCCACAGTAGATATACAAAGTCACTCCAACCCTTTGAACCTTGCATTTTGCCCATCCCTAATAGCTGCATAGAGACAGCTTCCGCTCTCTGTTTCTGCCGGGGTGAATGAGGGTATCGGCATCCAAACTGGGATCTTAGGAGAACCACAGAGTCAGTTTGTCAGCCTCTTCTAAGAAACCCAATTCTTAGCCTGTGCCATGCTCTGGGGAAATGGTCTCCCAGTTGATTTGCCTTTCTCTTGACTGACATGAAACACGATAACATGGAATACCAATCAGGATCAAAGAGGTAGGAAAAAAATCCATGTTTTTTATTTTATTTTTCTGAGCAAAGGTTCAGGGTGGTGGGCATTGGCTGAGTCTACATGAATAACATCTGGGTCATTCAGGTCGAAAAGTGACTTCTACCTGAGATAAACTGGATAATTCAGTATAAATCTAGGTCTGAATCATCCAGATACTTTACTAGAGTAGCCCTACCCTTTACTACACAGAATGTTTCCTTTATTTCTCTTTTCTTTGGGAGGGGGTGGATGCATTCACCATGTTGTGGTAAAAACTCGTAATTCCCATGGTAGAACTCTAATCTTCTCCTCTGGGGAATGGGAAGTAAAAGGAAATCAATACGAAAGAGGAACATTACTCAAACATCCCAGGCTACTTCCTGTGCCCACACTGGCTGCACCCACAGAGAAAAAAAAGGTCTAAACTTCTTCGGGATTAAAGTATTAAGATTTTAAAGCTGTACAGAGGGGCCTTGAAGAGCTAGATGTCATTTCAAACAATGTACTTGTAAAGCTAGAAGAGCGATATGAAAACATAGCCACGAGGCTCTCACCACAGGATGCTCTTGTCACGAATGGAGGCGAGCTTCAAAATGTTTGTAAAATATATGCTTTCATGAATGCACGATTCCAACAGTGACCAAGTTAACGTCCTAAAAAAACAGAATGGTAAGGTGAAATGATAGTCAGTGGAACACACTGAAAAAGAAAATCAGTTTACAATATATGAAAATAGGTTTCTGTTATTTGGTTAGAAAAATGCATAATAGGTACCCCTCCCATTCCCTACTGGTTGCAATTTGACCCCCAAAATGAGTCTTGGCGAATCCGTTGTCATACTAGTGGTGGTGGTACTTTATTAAAAGTTGTATTTGAGCACTGCTGAGGGGTAATTCGTCAGGATGACTGAAACAACAGGGATTCCAAATCCTTTTGCCGCGTTGGAACAAAATTCAGGTTAGGCCGGGAGGAAAAGCATTTCCGGACTGTGGGTCTCACACCACAGCGCGCAAACCCAGGCCTCAGATTGAGTTATTTTTGAGGTGTCGGGTAGAAGAAAAGCATTCAGTTTCTCCATTTCAAATCAGTCTGCCCACAGAGGAGCTTTTTTTTCCTTTTTTTTTTTTTTTCCCCCAAACAGTGCTTCCTCCGGAAAACAGCTGGGGTCAAATTGGGTCTTTGGATACATGAAAATCAATGTGAAAACCAAGACGGGAGAGGACTGCTCTCAAGTGCAAATTTATCCCTGAAGCTACGTTTCAATACCTAGATATAGGTCCCTGGACTTGGAGAAATAATTTTTTTTTGTCAGCATAGTGTAGACTATGTAGAATCTAATCCTATGTATATACAAAATATTTTGCTTGAAAATATGTCCAAGGACTTTAAAAAGTATGAAATAATGTATAAGTTCTCTAGTCCTCTAGACTGTAAGCTTGTTGTGGGCAGAAAATGTGTCTACGCTCTCTGTTATATTGTGATATTGTATTCTCCCAAGTGCTTAGTACACTGCTCTGCCCACAGTAAGCGCTCAATAAATACGATTGATTGATTGACTGACAACATGGCAGTTCGACTGTACACGACCCAATTGAGAAAGGCCTTGTTTGCATAGCAAGTTTTAAATGGTCTAGGGTGAACATTATGAAGTGACAGATTCCATCAATTAGTCAATCAATAGTATTTACTGAGGAATCAGGAATCAGAGAGCACTGCACTAAGCATTTCAGGGGAGTTCATGGACATGATCCCTGCCCTCAGAGACAGACATTTCTCAGTACCTCTTTGGTGGGAGGAATCAGGCTGGAAATTTAAAGGACCAGCTGCTTTGTGAGATTTCCAGCTCTCCCTGGTTTGGCAGAGCTGAAAAACGCCGCAAAAATCATGTCTCGTTTTTTCACTATTTCCAGATTTCTGGTTCCCGTCCCAGCCCGAAACCAACAGGCAGGCCCAAACGCTTACAAATTAAGGACGAAAGACTACAAGTGGGAAGGACGTTGCTGTTCGATTCTGGTGGAATCTTAAATTCCCTTTCTCAGTTTAAACTGGTTTCTATAGAGCTGTCGGAGAAAAGACCGGCAATTTTCTTTTTATAAATGCTGATCGCAAAATGCCTAGCCTGCACGTTCAGATTTTATTTGTGGAGAAATGGAAATCTCCTAGACTAATTCTAACGGAACGTGGCCCAAGATTTCTTAAATTTTTCGTTCCCTCCACCTTAGCAAATTAAAGCACAAGGAGTTGAGAAGAAGGGAAAAAGTGTTAAGGCCCATTGCTTGCCCATATCAGCTAGTAGAGCCATCGGTGTGCCTCTGGCTTCACCCCACACACAGCTCTTCAGCCTCATTTATGGGGCAGGGCATGAAACTGATGTGGGAAACTGAAATGAGGCCACAGAGACTTTACACAAGACTTGAGAGAAATCAACTCAGTTCCGCGCAGTGGATCTACTCTAAGTTCCTTTCCTAGCTTACGTGATACAAGAAATCATACGTTAAGGCAATGTCACCCTTCCTTGAGACAGAAAGGCACTAGACACAGGATTGTTTAAAGAAAAACAAAATGAAACAAAGTGCTTTCTTTGGAAAAACAAATTCCCAGCTGAATAGATAACACAGACACGCTCATCTCCTCTGTAAAGACACGTGGACTCTCTGAGCAGCCACCATTTTCTATGCGTTTCCTATCTGGGCGGATGTATTGTCTGAAATGCATCTCCATTGTCACATTATGTTAATAACTTGAAGGATCATTGATTTCATCCCTAACGAATGGCTTTAGAAGTGGGTGCCCTTTGCGCATAGTAAGGGCTTAATAAATGCCATCATCATTATTATTATAGCATTCACTCTGCTTGCCTTCAAGACTCCCTTAGTGACAAGGCACAAAAGGACCTTTTGAACCAGTGTAGCAGAGCCTGGAATGTGAATTCCTGATACCTGAAATGTCTCTAAAATGCAGATTTTTATCTGAATATCATATAAAAAGGCTTGAAAACGTTACAAAATTGTCCTTCGGAGCTCCAACGTGGCTTTTCCCTTCCTGAGAGCTACCGAGGGAGGCAGCCCTTTAAATGATCCACAACCCAAACTTAACTTTTCACTACAATACAAACGTGTCCCATTGTTTCTCATTCTCAGATTGCTCCTTAAGCCAAAAGGCCCAGCCTAATGTGACAACAATTCATTAGAAAAGTAAGACGGTGACGTCGGAAATGAAAATACGTAAAAATACTGAAATGTGTGCTTCAAGCCACCAAACATACAACCCAAACAGATTGCAAGGTATTATGAACATTGCAAATGTTATACGCAAGTACCCATCACACTACTTACAAACCTATAACATATTATTAGCCTATCACAGTTAATATACAGTACAAAATTGGAAACTGGCAAACTGGAACAATGCAAAGCAGCAAATAAGATAGGAATTGGAAACTCCTTTGGAATGTGGAGGGATTCACTTTATAACAAACAGCAGGTTGGTATATAGGGTTTTTTTTTCTTCACTATGCTACACTCGATGGCATGTTAATTTTTACAGTAATAGGAAAAAATGCAAAACGATTATAATCCCAAAGCACCCAAATTCAAGACACGCCATCGGAACTAACCCAGCTAAACAGAAGAAGATTTATTAACAACGCTGACCATTGCACTGCTCAATGGCCATTTCTACCCTGACAGAGGGGAATGAATTTTTTCAGTAAAACACCCAGAGCCTGTCCTTTCTACGCTGCCAATGCCCATTTTGAAAGAGGCAGCGAACCGGTGGTAGTGGACTGGCCAGTGCCACCAGATACAATGGATGGCAGAGAATCTGCCTCCTATTTTGTTGGCATCCAAAGGGCTAAATTGAGTCCTCCGTTGTCACAAAAAAAGTGGTGGTGTGAAAAGGATTAGAGTAAATGACACCAGTTAGCATGGTGACAATAATGCACTGGGGCGAGGGTGAGGGGAGATGGGGGACACGGAATTCACTGCAGTATTTTAGCCACTTTTTTCTCAGAATTAAAAAAAAAACCCAAATGGCAGCTTTCACTGTCCATATTTCCAGGAACATCTTTGAGTTATCAATGGGAAAATGCTCTACATCACAATGTTCTGGTCTTTTGTTGCAGAATATCATTTGTAAAGCATTTACAGTATCCTCTTTTAATTGAAAGTATTATGCCTTAGCAGCAACTGTGATGCCGCTTGACGAATCTAGGCAGGGAAATTTGTAATGCAGTTGAGCTAAACTAGTTTTTGACACACACAAAAAATCAAAAACATACTTTATTTTTCCAGTCAAAATTCAGGTTATACTATTAAAGGCTTTTGCTTTGACCAATGACCACAGTTAAGTTGCAATAATATGCAGCAACTTCCTTTCTTGAGAAAGTTCCGCATCTAATTAGGATTAACTTGCACAGTTTGAAAGTACCCTGATCATCGGATTTTGGGTCTGTGTACTCAGTCACTACCCTGTTTCCTCAGCACTTCAAAAGGGGGAAAGTTGTTTTTAATGATGGGATTTTGAAGTTTCATTCTAATTTGCTTGTCTCATGGTCAGTGGAGAGGCACTGTTAAGAATGCGACAACTTGTAAAAATGGGAGGCATGGTGAGAAGTTTCTGAAGAAACAGAAGATGAAATGCCTCTGTTAAGAGTCTCCGCCACCTTGCCGTAAAAAGCGGGGACCAGAATATCTGCGTTTCCTTACGTTTGACTCTCGAGTTTAAGGCATCGGATTTAATAATCTAGGCTGGAATTTCATGACTTTTGGATGGGAAGTTTTTGGAACCTGAAGCGGGGTTTGGGAGAATCACCACGGAGGAATTACAGGGGTTATTTTCTTCCTGTCACTCAGCACTCAGAAGAGAAGGGAGGCTCGCGGGGAGGAAAGAGAAAACAGAGCTATAGATTCCCAAATAAGCCACCTTATGGACAGCTTAGTGACATCTTGGCGGTCCCCTATATCACGCAAATCAACATGCTTCCATCGCGAAGCCCGGGGCCAAAGAGCCCGGCACCCAATTCCAGTCCTATTTTTTCCCAGTGTGTGAGAGAATCCAACGGAGAACTTCTGAGTGCAAATCTATTTACAGAGTAAGGCTGCAGTAAGGGTGTCTCTTCATTGTACGTATTGTGTAACATAAATATCCATCCCTGAGAGAGGGGAGGGGGGAATTCAACGCAGTTGAATTTTACTCATATGGGTGTTTTATTGTGCAATTTGTTTCTACAAAACTGCTTTTACACCTGAGGTGAAGAAAAGTTGTTTTTTGTTTGCTTTTTAAAGTGATTTTTTTCTAAAAAAAAATAATAACAACAAGAAGCAAGGGCATCTGCCTAGGGCTATGAAACCAAAGGGATATTCAGGTGTAGGCATTATTAAGTGAAACACCAAGATCCGTCCGTTTGTGAGGTTAGTTCAGCCACCCACTGGATGAGGTGAAAAGTATTTGCTTGGAAACTGCAGTGAGAGGCAGGAACGTACTGAATTATTAAAAAAAAATGAAACACCGACAACAAGCAATAGAGCTCTAGACGTGTGCAACACAAATCAAACTCCACAAAGTGTATTAGGTTCTGCTGAGGCCCAAAGTGCTGATGTCCAGTGCAGGTAAGTTCACGGAGAACTGGCAGGGCTAATCGTCGGGCTGCTGGCATCTGAGCGGCTATAGTCACTGACGGATCCCGTCCTGGGGCTGCTGCCGTTGCGACGTTGCAGCATGCTGGGGTGGAAGTTGGCGTGGCGACGGGCATGCTTGGTCAGATGGTCGCTGCGCATGAAGCGTTTCTCACAGATCGGGCAGCAGAACTTCTTCTCTCCCGTGTGGGTGCGGTAGTGTCGGGCCAGCTCATCGGAACGGGCGAACTTCTTGTCGCATTCCTCCCAGCTGCAGGCGAAGGGCCTCTCGCCTGTGGACAGAGATGGACACCGGGTTACCGAGAGCTGCCTGCTGTTGCTCTCCAATTCGCTCCGAGGTTTTGGAAGAGCTTTCCGCCTAGGTATTTATATAATCATAATGATACTTGAGGTAATTGTTAAGCGCTTACTATGTGCCAGGCACCTCTGGGGTGGAGGCGAGCAAATCAGGTTGGACACAGTCGCTATCCCTCGGGGGGGCTCAGTCTCGATCCCCACTTTATCATCATCATCAATCGTATTTATTGAGCGCTTACTGTGTGCAGAGCACTGTACTAAGCGCTTGGGAAGTACAAGTTGGCGACATATAGAGACAGTCCCTACCCAGCAGCGGGCTCACAGTCTAAAAGGGGGAGACAGAGAACAAAACCATACTAACAAAATAAAATAAATAGAATAGATATTTATAGATGAGGTAACTGAGGGACAGAGAAGTGAAGTGACTTGCCCGAGGTCACACACCTGACAAGTGGAGCAGCGTGGCTCAGTGGAAAGAGCCCGGGCTTGGGAGTCAGAAGTCATGGATTCAAATCCCAGCTCTGCCACTTGTCAGCTGTGTGACTTTGGGCAAGTCATTTAACTTCTCTGTGCCTCAGTTACTTCATCTGTAAAATTGGGGTTAAGATTGTGAGCCCCACATGGGACAACCTGATCACCTTGTATCCTCCCCAGCACTGAGAAGAGTGCTTTGCCCATAGTAAGCGCTTAACAAATATCAAAATTAAAATTATTATTAAGTGGTGGAGCCGGGATTAGAACCCACAAACTTCTGACACCCAGGCCCGTGCTCTAACCTGCCTCTCAAGGCCCTCACGGTATTTAGACAGGAAGACTATTCTCTTTTCTTTTTCAATAAATCAATCAATGGCATTTACTGAGTGCAACGTGTAAAGCACTGTATTAAGCACATGGGAGGGTACAACCTGGGAAGCAGCATGGCACAGTGGACAGAGCTCGAACTTGGGAATCAGAAGTCGTGGGTTCAAATGCCGGCACCATTTGTCAGCTGTGCTACTTTGGGCAAGTCACTTAACTTCTTTATGCCTCAGTTACTTCATCTGTAAAATGGGGATTAAGACTGTGAGCCCCAGGTGGGACAACCTGATCACCTTGTATCTACCCCAGTGCTTAGAAGAGTGCTTGGCACATAGTAAGCACTTAACAAATACACTGGGCTGGGCTGTAGTAGGAAATTAGTGAGGTGAGGTAGGAGGGGCAAGCTGATTGTCAATCAATCAATCGTATTTATTGAGCGCTTACTGTGTGCAGAGCACTGTACTAAGCACTTGGAAAGTACAAGTTGGCAACATATAGAGACAGTCCCTACCCAACAGTGGGCTCACAGTCTGAAAGGGGGAGACAGAGAACAAAACCAAACATACTAACAAAATAAAATAAATAGAATAGATATGTACAAGTAAAATAAATAAATAAATAAATTGTCGGCTTTAAAGCTGAAGGTAAGGGGTTTCCGTTTGAGGCAGAGGTGGATGGACAGCCACCTTCTCTTAAGGATGGGGGAGACATGGACTGAACAGTTTTGTTTAGAAATGATCTGTGCATCAGAGCCAAGTATGGACTGGAGTGGGGAGAGACGGGAGGCCAGCAAGGAGGCAGATTCAGTAGTCAAGGTGGGATAGGATAAGTGCTTGGATCAGCATGGTAGCAGTTTGGATGGAGAGAAAAGGGTGGATTGTAGCAATGTTGTGAGCGTAGAACCGAAAGGATTCGGTGACAGATTGACTTCTGTTGTCTTCCCTCAGGCTCTGGGACACCAGCATATTGTCCTCCCTTTCTCATAAGGAAAGACCATTTGGGATCATTAGCATAAACAGTAGCTCCAGAAGTCGGCTCTCCCAAGCCCTTAGTATACTGCCCTGTATTTGTATTTACAGAGTACACACTCAATAAATACAACTGACTGATTTCCTCCCCCTGCCTACAAGTCAGCTGAAATCTGAACTGGAATATTTCCCTTAATCTCAAAGCTCTCTACAGCAGGAGAATCAATAGATGCTCTAATTTATAAGCTCCTGGTGGGCAGAAAATGTATCATCATCAATCATCATCAATCACATTTATTGAGCGCTTGCTATGTGCAGAGCACTGTACTAAGCACTTGGGAAGTACAAATTGGCAACATATAGAGACAGTCCCTACCCAACAGTGGGCTCACAGTCTAAAAGTCTAAATGTATCTACCAACTCTGCTATACTGTACTCCCCCGAGCACTTAAGTACAGTGCTCTACACATGATAAGCACACTGAGAAGCAGCGTGGCTCAGTGGAAAGAGCCCGGGCTTTGGAGTCAGAGGCCATGGGTTCAAATCCAGGGTCTGCCAATTGTCAGCTGTGTGACTTTGGGCAAGTCACTTAACTTCTCTGCGCCTCAGTTACCTCATCTGTAAAATGGGGATTAAGACTGTGAGCCCCCCATGGGACAACCTGGTCACCTTGTAACCTCCCCAGCACTTAGAACAGTGCTTTGCACATAGTAAGCACTTAATAAATGCCATTATTATTATTATAGAGTATGGCCTGGGAGTCAGAAAGACCTGGGTTCTAATCCCGGCTCCGCCACTAGTCTGCTGTGTGATCTTGGGAAAGTCACTTCACTTCTCTGTGCCTCGGTTACCTCATCTGTAAAATGGTGGTTGAGAAGGTAAGGCCCATTCATTCATTCAGTCATATTTATTGAGCATTTACTGTGTGCAGAGCACTGTACTTGGTGCTTGGGAGAGTACAATTCAGCAACAAATAGAGATAATCCCTGCCCCCATACGCGACAGGGACTGGGTCCAATCCGATTTGCTTGTATCCACCCCAGTGCTTAGAACAGTGCCTGCCACACAGTAAGTATTTAACAAATATCACAATAAGCACTCAATAAAACATTTAATGGATTGATCGACTGATTGTCTGAGAACCATGTTCCAGCTGTTTCGATGCCCATTTTCCCTCTCCTCATCCCCCCCACTGCTTGGCTCTGGCGGCTAATCAGAGCTAGTTCAAGATATTTAGGCTCCTTGGACAAATTTTTTTTATATCACCTTCATCCAATGAATTGACACAAAACAATTATTCATATTTTTCCCTAAAAAGTCATTGCTTGTGCCTATTTGAGTGCTGATTTAGAGAGCGCATTCTGTACTATTTTCTGTTACAGGTTCCTCCTCCGCCTCCCACACTCTAACTGTGGGAAACCCTGAAAGCTCAGTTCTGGGTCCCTTTCAGTTCTCAACCACTGAGCAGTATTTATTGAGTGCATACTGTATGCAAACTACTGTACAAAGCACCTGGAAGAGTACAATTCAGAGGAGTCGGTAGACCTGTTCCCTTCACACAGGAGCTTACAGTCACGAAGGGGAGACAAACATTAAAATATATTATGGATATGTACTTGAGTGCAGTGGGACTGATGGTGGGGGTGAATTAAAGGTACAAATCCAAGGGCAAGGATCACGCAGAAGGGAGATGGAGAGGGGGAAAAGAGAGCTTAGTCGGGAAAGGCCTCTAGGAGATATGATTTTACTAAGACTTTAGAGGTTTTTATATATGAAGGGGAAGGTTGTTCCATTTACACCAACTTCCTTGGAGAATTCATTCGCTCCCACAGCTTCAACTACCATCTCTATGCGGAAGATTCCCAAATCTACCTCTCCAGCCCTGACCTCTCTCCTTCCTTGTAGTCTCACATTTCTGCCAGTCTTCTAGACATCTCTACTTGGATGTCCCGCCACCACATTAAACTTAACATGTCCCTGCCTGGCACATAGTAACTGCTTAGCAAATACCACAATCATCATCAAAACAGAACTCATCTTCCCACCCAAGCCCTGTACTCCCCATGACTTTCTCAAAACTGTAGACATTTAACCAGACTCAATACTAGTGCTTTAGAGGAGTCATTTCTTCCCTGAAAAGCGTTGGGTGAGCTCATACAGAGGGGGTAATTTTTCTCTGAGATCATGGTATTTTTTATCCCTCCCGAGTCTCAGACTCCACCCTATCCACAGCTGCTTCCCAGGAATGCCGGTGCCTAAACTCTCGAAATGGAAATCTGGCAACACCATTATAGAGTTGCTCATCCGGCATGGTGACTTCCCAAACTTAAAGTAAGGAGCAAATTGACCCACTGTGAAAGAGCAAAGACTACGCACACCCAGGGCTCTCCTTAAAAATCAACGAACTACAGGCCGCTTACTCCATAACCTGCTCCATAGTTTAAATCAGTAGATGAAGCACAACTTCTATTTCCTAATGATTTCTCCTCCTAAAATAGCAATGGTGTAGTCTTTGACAGAACCAGAGGAATGGAGAAATGGAGGTGGAAGAGGGGTTGTTCTTTTATTCATTCATTCCTTCTTTCAATCGTATTGACTGAGTGCTGACCGTGTGCAAAGCACTCTACTAAGTGCTTGGGAGAGTACAATACAGAAACAAGCAGACACATTCCCTGTCCACAGCGAGCTCCCATTCTAGCTCTTGGACTGTTTGCTTGTTCATCTTTTGTATTCACTCTTCCACAGCCAGCAAGCATGTGGAGGGGAGTGGCGGGGGTGACGGAAAGGGGTTTAAAAGCCCCAAGGGTTTCTGAGATTCACAGTTGCAGAACTGCCTGACGGGCATGACAGAACCCAAGGGAACCCAAGTGGTGCCCTTGGTGGGGAAATCTTTGTCGTGCTCCATAATCCCTAAACCCCAGTCTTGATCACTCCGCTCTCCTTTTGGTTAACATAACCCTTTAACAAAATGCAATGTCCGTTAAAAGAGAAGCACTAGCGAAAATGAGATTTAGAAGGATCACAAATTGGCCAACTCCTATTCCTGTCACCAAACAAGTTTCATTTCCCATAAACCAGAACATCAGCAGGTAGCAACGAGAAGAGGCCCTTCCGGCCGCCACTTCCCACCCCCCCCATTCTCTGAAATCTTTGTAGACACAATGGTCTCTTCCAGTCACTCTCGATGCGAGCCCACTACTGGGTAGGGACTGTCTCTATATGTTGCCAACTTGTACCTCCCAAGCGCTTAGTACAGTGCTCTGCACACAGTAAGCGCTCAATAAATACGATTGATGATGATGATGCAAACTGGGAGACAATGGGGCTGGCTGTGGCCTGTTGGTTTAGTTTTGTGAGGAGTTCCACAAGCAGTGTGACTTTGTGGATAGGGCATGGCCAGAAGAGCTGGGTTCTAATCCCGGCTCCACCACTGATCTGCTATGTGACTTTGGGCAAGTCACTTCACTTACTGGGCCTCAGTTACTTCATCTATGAAATGGGGATTAAAACTGCGAGCCTCATGAGGAACAGGGACTGTGTCCAACCTGACTAACTTGTATCTACCGCAGCATTTAGAAAAGTGCTTGGCACATAGTAAACGCTTAACAAGTACCAGAATTATTATTAATTATTATCATTATTATTGTCACACCTGGCTTTGTAGAAGAGAGCAGTGTGGCCTAGTGGATAGTGCCCGGACCTGAGAGTCGAAGGACCGAGGTTCTAATCTCAGCTCTGCCACATGACCTTGGGTAAGTCGCTTCTCTGTGCCTCAGTTACCTCATCTCTAAAATGGGGATTAAGTCTTCCTCTGACTTAGACTTTAAATCCTATGTGGGACAGGGTTGTGTCCAACCTGATTATCTTCTATCTATCACAGTGCTTAGTCTGGCCCACAGTAAGTGCTTCACAAGTACCACTAAAGAAAAAACCAACAAACTCGGTCCTGAATTTCGTACTTTTCTGTTCTCAAAGCGGCTTGTTTTTCAGAAAGGCCCAACTG
Organism: Tachyglossus aculeatus; assembly: GCF_015852505.1. Lineage (NCBI taxonomy): Eukaryota > Metazoa > Chordata > Mammalia > Monotremata > Tachyglossidae > Tachyglossus > Tachyglossus aculeatus. The sequence continues at coordinate 65,069,190 of NC_052070.1, read as the reverse complement.
CACTCCCCACTTCAATCACCACCTCCCCCAGCCAGGGAGGCCCAGGGGATGTTCCCTGGAGTGTGAGCGCAGACAGCTTGGGAAGCAAGAGCACAATATTCTGTCTTATTTCTTCACAATACTTAAATACTCTAATTGGCCTCAAGCGCCAAGTTGTCAGGAGGGATAGGTAAGGGAGGACATTAAAAAACAACAACAACAACAACAAAAAACAACTTTTCCAGGCCTTTGTGCCCTGGACTCTGTTTTCTAGCATTTGTAACCCACAGACTCTTCCATTAGCTCTACCTTGGCCTCCAGATAAGAGAGCACTCTTGAAGGACACAGGGAGGATGTAGTTTGTTCTAGTATCTCCTGCCCATGAAGGTCTCCTACCACTTTATCAGCCAGGCAAGCATTTCCCAGGGAGTGTTTTATGACCCCTCCAAATCTAGCCAAATACAGTTGGCAGTGGGCTCGCTAGGTTCCGTCACCAACTGGCCCGGCACCAATAATGAAGGGGAACTCTTTTGGCTTCGGGCGGTCTATTTCCTTGCATTAGAAGTCATTAGAGGGCCAAAAAAACATGAATCCCGTGCTTATAATAATAATAATAATGCCATTTGTTAAGCGCTTACTATGTGCACCTAAGATGGTAGCTGTGGCTGCTGTTACCTCTCAGTGCTGATGGGGATGATAAGAGAAGCAGCGTAGCCTAGTGAAAACAGTATGGGCCTAGGAGTCGGGGGACCTGGGTTCTAATTCTGGCTCTGTGATGTCTGCTATTTGGCCTTTGGCCTTAACTTCTCTGTGCCTCAGTTTCCTCATCTGTAAAATGGGGATTAAAGTTCTGTTCTCCCTCCCATTTAGACTGTGAGTCCCTAATGGGGCAGGGACTGTGTCCACTGGATTATCTTGAATCTAGTCCAGTGGTTAGTACAGTGATACCACATTTTTTATTTTAATTAACATTCCCCCCAAATGGACCCCAAGGTCAAATTATATGTTTAATGTTTCCTAAGGAATCAATCAATCAAGAAATGGTATTTACTAAGCACTGTACTGAGCAAATGGAATTTACTTAGTGCAGAGTACTGTACTAAGCAATTGGGAGAGTACCATCTCCCTTCCCATGTTCTGTCCCCTCCTAAAGCCAAATCTTAAACTTCTTTTCACCCCATTCTGTGTTAGACAGCTGTTTTCTATTCCCTTCTCAAACTCTTAGGCCTAAAGTGGCTTCTTTTATTGGCTTCCTCAGAATGAGGAACCACTATTGCTCATCTTTTGTGGCTACTACTCAAAATAATCCCCCAGGCTTCTTGTCCCCGCCCCTCCAAATTGCAGATCTAGGCCTATGTTTCTTCAGAATCCTGATAATAATACCAATATTAACAATTTAATAATAATAATATAATGGTATAATAATAATGATGGCATTTGTTAAGCACTTACTATGTGCAAAGCACTGTTCTAAGCGCTGGAGGGGGATACAAGGTGATCAGGTTGTCCCACGCGGGGCTCACAGTCTTAATCCCCATTTTACAGATGAGGTAACTGAGGTACAGAGAAGTTAAGTGACTTGCCCAAGGTCACACAGCTGACAATTGGTGGAGCCGGAATTTGAACCCATGACTTCTGACACAAATGGTATTTGTGCCAAGCACTGGACTGAGCACTGTAGTATTCATTTGTTTATTCAATCATATTTATTGAGTGCTTACTGTGTGCAGAGCACTGTATTAAGCACTTGGAAAGTACAGTTCAGAAACAAAGCAGATAAAAGATAATCAGGCCGGACACAGTCCCTGTCCCACATGGTCCTCAAACTTTCAAGTTGAGGCTCCTGGTGGGACGGGAAATACGTCCCTTGCTTGTTTTTTATTTCCAAGAGTTTAGTACAGTGAATTGCAATAAACGCTGTGGCTACTTCTGTGGCACTAGCCTTTACTGAATGAGGTAGGGCTGGGATTCAACATTCCTATCCCAACATCAGATTACCCCGTTAGGTTCTCGGAGCAAATGATTTGACTTTTATTCTTTCAATCAATCGTATTTATCAAGCACTTCTTGTGTGCAGAGCACTGTACTAAACACTTTCTCGCCTAGCTGATAAGATTGCATGTTGCTAGCACTTTGTAACCTTGTCCCGCCTTCCCTGGGTTGTGAGCATCAGAATAAAGCCAAGGCCAAAGCTGTGGCTTCTTCTGATAATGACCATGAAAGCTGACTGCTCCAAATAAAACCCACGTGTGCAAATCATCAGGATGCCTCTGCCTCTCCATTCAGAGGGGATGTGGTTTTTCAGTGCAGGTAGGTTATATAAATGTTCTCTCTCCCTGACAGGAAAGCAATTAAAAAAAAAACATAGAGAGATTATGAGTCGACTGCCTAATCTTATCAGGGAACAAGCAACCAGTACGGTTTTCTTGCCTAAGAGTTAGCTCGAAAGGGACACGATGTTCCTTCCAAAACTGGTTTCAACACTGCTGCAAATTTCCTCTTTGCTCCCTGAGTCCAAACTGGGGCATTTTGAAACTCAGATGTGGACAGAATTCACATCCTAGATTTTGACTGGAAAATCATCACAGAGAGACTAAACCTTGAGAGGGAGTTGGTAAAACCGAGGCTGACACTCGTGGCTGTGGTGACTGAATTCTGATTCTGATGACCTATTGTAAATATCCATAGAAGAGTTTAGCAGCCAAGGCAAAGGTCAGTCCTTAGGAGTGACATGAGAAGGTTTAAGGAAAAAAATTGCTTGTAAGAGTCCAAAAAAGGGAAAGAATGCTCAAGCATTTAAAAAATGCAACCCACGTTGTGTATTTTGTTCTGCTTCAGACACTTTCAATGCTCAACAGTGTTGGTTAATCATACTTTAAACATACTTTGAGACATAGGGTGTCCCCCTTTGAAAATGTTAAGATAACAAAACATTTCAGTTTGTTAAAAGCACAGGCCTCCGGTGGGACACCTGTGTCTTTGATGTGATTGGGGGTGAAATTCTGGTTCAAATCCCAGATAATAATAATGATTAAAATAGAAAGCGGTGACAAAATAGCCCCAAGTCCAAGTCTCAAGTCTTTTACTTCATTTAGGAACACTGCAGAATTTTCACAGCCCTGGAAGCAAGACCAGATCTTTAACCGGATCAGCTTTATAATAGCTTTCATGGCTTCACCACTGGTGAGTGAAGCATTAGAATATGATATCCTTGGTGCCAGGGTCTTTAAAAAAAAAGTACCTGCCAAAAGATGCCTTAAAAAGCCTGGTAAGATTTGAAATCAAACTCAGTTCCATTCTGTTGCCTTCATGTATCAAGAAGAGACTTAATAGTGTTGTTTCCTTAAGTTCAACATTCTGGGTTATTTAGCTCATGTGGGGAAATATTCATTCTCATACTCTAAACTCTAAACTGTAAGCTTGATGTGGGCAGGGAACATGTCTAATAATAATAATAATAATAATAATAATAATAGTAATGTTGGTATTTGTTAAGCGCTTACTTTGTGCCAAGTACTGTTCTAAGCACTGGGGGAGATACAAGGTCATCAAGGTCATGTGGGGCTCACAGTCTTCATCCCCATTTTACAGATGAGGAAACTGAGGCCCAGAAAAGTTAAGTGACTTGCCCAAAGTCACACAGCTGACAACAATAATAATAATAATAATAATGATGGCATTTGTTAAGCACTTACTATATGCAGAGTACTGTTCTAAGCGCTGGGGAGGGGGGATACAGGGTGATCAAGTTGTCCCACGTGGGGCTCACAGTCTTAACCCCCTTTTTACAAGTGAGGTAACTGAGGCTCAGGGAAGTTAAGTGACTTGCCCAAGTCACCCAGCAGACATGTGGTGGAGTCGGAATTCGAACCCATGACCTCTGACTCCAAAGCCCGTGCTCTTTCCACTGAGCCATGCTGCTTCTCTAAAATGAGGAGGGAAAAGTCTGCTACCAGTGTTATACTGTACTCTCCCTGGAGCTTAGTACAGAGTTCTGCACACAGTAAAACCTCAATAAATTTGACTGACTGATTGATCAAACACTAGATGTAATCTCTTAATTTAGAGATAAAGATTTCAGCAAGGATGTGGGTTTGTGATCATTCATTGGTACTTATTGAGATCTTACTGCTTCACAGCATTGTAATTAAAGCACAAGAAAGTACAACAGAGGGACAATAGTAACTATCACCATTATTTCTGTGGCATTTGTTATGCACTTACCATGTTAAGAACTATACTAAGTGCTGGGATAAGTACAGAACAATCAGGTTGGGCTCAGTTCTTGTCCCACATGAGGGACAAGTCAAAGAGACCCTAAGAGGGAGGCAATTTATCCCCATTTTACAGATGAGGAAACCGAGGCACAGAGAAGTCAAATGACTTGTCCAAGATAATAATGATCAAAAATAATTGTGGTATTTGTAACTGTGGTATTTGTTAAGGGCTTATTATGAGCCAAGCACTGCAGTAAGTGCTAGGAGATTCAAGATTCATTCATTCAATCGTATTTATTGAGCACTTACTGTGTGCAGAGCACTGTACTACACGCTTGGGAAGTACAAGTTGGTCCCACAAGGGGGTCAAAATCTAATTAGGAAAGCGAACAAGTATTGAGTCCCCATTTTACAGATGGGGGAACTGAGGCACAGAGAGGTTAAATGGCTTGCCCAAGATCACACAGAAGGCAAGTGGCAGAGCAAGGTTTGGAACTCAGGTCCTCTGATTCCCAGGCCCAAGCTCTTTCCTCTAGGCCATGGTGTCACGATCCCTAGCCTCAGAGGTTCCAGAAAAGAGCTGTCGGGGGGATTTTAGATAATGCTGGGAAAGATCTTCTCTGGACAGATTTTTCCCTTCCCTTCCTCCCTCCTCTCCCAGGCTTCCCTGGGCCGGTTCTCTCCAACCACTATTTTCACCATTCCCAATGGGCCAATCCCTTCCCCCACCCTCTTGAGTTCTAGCCTGCCTTTAGATGGAAGCCTTAATGGAGTGTGAGCTTTAAAAGAAAATAGCTTCAGAGAATTTAGAGATTAAGGATTTAATCTTCTCAGGTTTCACCTTCCCACGTGTTGATTACGAGGGGGCCTTCAGCAATGTGACATGGAAAACCACAGGTTTTATTTGCAGTAAATGGGAAAGATGGGAGGAGGCAAGTCTTTCAAAGCTAGCAATACTTGGAATGGGGAAGTAAGACAACAGTTTGGAGCCTTTATCATGAATTCAAAAGACCAAATTCAGTTTCTCTTGGTGAGCAGAAACCAAGCTGACAGCAGAATAATTTTTTTTTTTAAATGGAACCTGGGACTGTAAAAAAAAAAAATGCTATTCTAACCACTGCTTTTTGCCCCTTGGCAATGGAAAACTGGAATTTTCCTACCTCAAGCTCCCGTAAAATTAGTTAGGGCTTAATAACAAATCTCTAAACCAGAGTAGTTCAGGGGCTCAGGAAGCCAATGCAACCAGGTGTCCAACTCCATGAAATTCTTGTTACCTAAGCTTTGATTGAGCTAGAAGGATGTGTGTGATAACTTAATTTTCTTTATTAGTAGTAGTAATAATAATAATTGTGGTATTTGTAAGTGCTTACTGTGTGCCAAGCACTATAATAAGCACTGGGGTAGATGCAAGATAATCAGATCCCCAAATGGGGCTCACAGTCTAAGTAGGAGGGAGAACAAGTATTCCCTGTTTTGCAGATGAGGGAACAGAGGCACAGAGAAGTGAAGTGACCTGCTCAAGGTCACACGTCAGACAAGTGGCAGAATTAGGATTAGAACCAGGTCTTCTGACGGCCAGCAGTGTGCTCTTTCCACTAGGCCCCGCAGGATGTAAAATTCTGCTGGGTGGTTTCTCGATATTTTTTGCAGGGTGGGGATGAAAGAAAGGGCAGTATATTTAAAGATCTGACACAAGGTATTCAGTGGTGTGCTCGGGAGGGCTTTTATTAAGCCAAAACTACATCAGCATTCACTCCCTTTTATACTAACTTATTTCCTCACCCTGCCCTTTAACTTACACCAACTGATCCTGATCTTGACTATGAGAAAGCCATTTCTCTCAAACTGAAATACCGTGTAAAAAAAATCAAACCCATATTTCAGAACAGAATTGATATTGTTGTCTCCCAACTCTAACCTATTGTTCCCTGTTGTGGGCAGGGATCGTGTCAACCAACTCTGATGTATTCTACTCTCTCAAGTGCTTAGAACAGTGCTCTGCACACACTAAGTGCTCAATAAATACTGATTGATTGACTCTATTATAGTGGATGCAGCACGGGCCTGGGAGCCAGAAGGAGCTGGGTTCTAATCCTGGCTCCAGCATTTGACTGTCGTGACACCTTGGGTAAGTCACTTCACTTCTCTGTGCCTCAGTTACCTCATCTGTAAAATGGGGATTAAGACTGTGAGTCCCAGGTTGGACATGGACTATGCCCAACCTGATTACTTTGTATCTACCTCAGAGCTTAGAACAGTGCCTGGAACATAGTAAGTGCTTAACATATAGCATAAAAAACCCTCTCGCAGGAGCTTAGTAATAATAATAATAATAATAATGGCATTTATTAAGTGCTTACTATGTGCAAAGCACTGGGAAGGTTACAAAGTGATCAGGTTGTCCCACAGGGGGCTCACAGTCTTAATCCCCATTTCACAGATGAGGTAACTGAGGCACAGAGAAGTTAAGTGACTTGCCCAAAGTCACACAGTGGACAACTGGCGGAGCCGGGATTTGAACCCTTGACCTCTGACTCCAAAGCCCGGGCTCTTTCCACTGAGCCACGCTGCTTCTCTTAGTACCCTGATCTGCACATAGTAAGTGCTCAGCAAATATCATTGTTTGATTGACTGACACTCATCCCAAAATGAAGTGGATAAGCACCACAATGAATGCCTTTATGAAGACATTTCTTAATTCTCTGTTTTATTTTATCTGGGTGATTACACTGATATGTAAATCCCTGGGAGGAAATGAGGCAGGGTGAGCGATATTGTAGAGAAGGCAGCTGGGACGCTAGGAAAAAGGAGCTGTGAGAAGGACTTGAGTACTCCCTGTGGTCAGGGAATGTCTGTTTAGTGTTATATTGTACCCACCTAAGTGTTTAGAACAGTGCTCTGCACACAGTAAGCACTCAATAAATACAACTGTCTACTATGAGGGAATAGGGGACAGACTTTTGTGCCCTGGGACACAGTCACAATCCCACCCTTCCACCCCCATGCTGAGTTAGGTGACTAGATGCCTCCATTTCAGTGGGACAGACCCAGGGTCTTAGGGTGTGTCCCACTTCTTATGTCAGATCTTCCGGTCACAAACTCCTGTCTCCTAAATTAGATTTTTCTGAGCACAAACAAAATGAAAAAAAAAATGAATAAAACCCCACAGGTCAGCTGTGATATGCATCATGATAGGAAATGGTGGGAAAAGGTCAATGCCCTCCCACCTTGGTGAGGGAGCTGAGGGGAAGACAGGGCAGAAGAAGAAGAAGACAGAGGTGGGCGGCTAGGACCACCTAAATCATCTAAGGTCACATCTCCTCCAAGGGGCCTTCCACAATTAAGCCCTCTTTTCCCCGGCCCTCTCTCCCTTCTACATCATCTATGCACCTCAATTTGTGATCTGTGGACAGTTGGTATTCGCCCCACCCGCAACCCTACAGCACTCATGTACGTATCTTCAAATTATACATTACAAATTATTTATTACTTATTTGTTCATATTTATTCATGTCTGTCTCTCCCTCTAGGCTGTAAGCTCATTATGGACAGGGAACATGTCCACTAATTCTGTTCTACTGTACTCTCCCACGTACTTAGGACAGTGCTCTGCACACAGTAAGTACTCAATAAATGTAATTGATTGATTGACTCGGGATCAGTGCGGGGGTCCACCACCACTCAGGCCCTAATGGGAGTGTTTTTGTCTCCTGGACTGCAGTGATGAGGATCTGGCTCAAATCAGAGAAGGAGCGAGACCTGCTGGAAAGAGCAGAGGCCTGAGAGTGCGACAGACCTAGGTTCTAATCCTAGCTATGCCACTTGCCTGCTGCGTGACCTTGGGCAAGTCACTTAACTTCTCTGTGCCTTAGCTACCTCATCTGTAAAATGGGGCTTGAAACTGTAGGCCCTATAAGGGACAGGGACTGTGGCTAACCTGATTAGCTTGTATCTACCCCTGTGCTTAGTACAATGCCTGGCACATAATAAGAGATTAACAAATTCAAAAACAAAGAGATGAAAGGTGAGTAAATACTCTTCCCTGTCTCTTCCTCTCTCCCTTCCAGCTTTTCCTCTCCTGCTTCCCATCCCCACTCCTTTCCCCACTTCCTTTGATCCCTGTCTCCCACTTTCTCCCTACCACATTTGCAACCTGTTGCAGATCTCCGGATCTGAGAAGACCACTTACTATGCTTTAAATGTCAACAGCTAATCACTATCAAATGAATAAATAGGCCACATCACTAGTTTAGAATTTGTTTTTAAATCAGTAAAAGTTAACTTGTCATTTCAAACTGCTTTCTATACATAATGGGCTCAGAAAACCAAGGACTGAAACAGAGCTCTCCCATTCAAAAAGAAAGATATTACCCTCATGGAGTGGGGTTATTCTTAATGGATGTCTCAAAAGTTGGTATGCTTTTACCCATAGATACTCCACCTCGCTCTGTGATGGCCACCACTCACTGGCTGTGACTTCAGCTCAGTCTTTAGAGAGAATGTATTTACACTGGCCTCTGAGAAAGCATCTTAGTGGCTGCGTGGGAGCGCACGGGGAAGAAAAGATCTGGTTTCAAGGAAAACCCTAATATGCCACAGGAGAGAACTTCACTTAATCATGAAAAGCACACGTTAAATTATTTCTCAGCAGACCACTGGGCAGCACCTTTCTTTTTTAATTAAAAATGTGTGTGGCGGGGTGTGAGTGTGTATGTATGTACGGAGCTATACAAACAAGGAGTCTGAATTCTAGGAGCAGGAAGAAGGAGATCAAAAAGCCCAGGGAGAGACCTCTTCCTCCAAAGGAGAAAGTACTGCCCAAGAAGCCTGGGCTAAAAACAAATAAGGCATCATATTTGTGGTGTGCAGAGGCTAGGTTGCTCTGACTGAACCAAGTGGCAGCAAAAGAGCTGCATACTTCAAAGACATCTCTTCAAGTCACCACGTGGGCCTCTGATCAGGAAAATAATATTTTTCAGAATAGTCAAACTCCCTGGGAAAAGCACAGCACAAAACCTTCCAACCTCATCAGAATGAGAGGGGCAGCTAGACACCCAGTGGGTGCCATCTTAGGGAGGCTTTCCTAGAGGTGTTCTGGATGATCACCTTTCATTCATTCATTCATTCAATCGTATTTATTGAGCGCTTACTGCATGCAGAGCCCTGTACCAAGCGCTTGGGAAGTACAAGTTGGCAACATATAGAGACGGTCCCCACCCAACAGCGGGCTCACAGTCTAGAAGGGGGAGACAGACAACAAGGCAAAACATATAAACAAAATAAAATAGAGTAATATGTACAAATAAAATAGAGTAATAAATATGTACAAACATATATACATATATACAGGTGCTGTGGGGAGGGGAAGGAGGTAAGGCGGGGGGATGGGGAGGCAGAGGAGGGGGAGAGGAAGGAGGACACAACTGGTTGTCCAGGCCTGTGGAAGAGAACTTTCTGGAATTCACTGTGTTTGTGTGCACGTATCCTAGAGGGTAGGGGAAAAGCCACATTCCTTGGCTAATGACAGTATTTACTGAATAGGAGATTTAAGTATTTATTATCAGGAAAAGAGGAAATGCCATGGTATATAGAACGAAGCATTAAAGAAAGCACAGATGGGAAGACCTAATGGGAATATTTATATTGAAGGGGGAACAATTCCTTAACCATTCATGTGTTTGCCTTTACAGGATGACTAAATTGGCTTAGGCATGAGTTTAATCCTTGGAAAATAGGACGCAACATTTTCTGCAAATGTCAGTATTTCTTCTAATATTGAATCAGGCAAATTAGAACTGGAAAAGACCTATGAGATCACAGGGTTGGTTTCTAAGATGAAGCGCTTGGGCTGTTGCTCTCCCCCTCTCTCCCCCTCGTCCCCCTCTCCATCCCCCCATCTTACCTCCTTCCCTTCCCCACAGCACCTGTATATATGTATATATGTCTGTACATATTTATTACTCTATTTATTTATCTTACTTGTACATATCTATTGTATTTATTTTATTTTGTTAGTATGTTTGGTTTTGTTCTCTGTCTCCCCCTTCTAGACTATGAGCCCGCTGTTGGGTAGGGACTGTCTCTATGTGTTGTCGACTTGTGCTTCCCAAGCACTTAGTACAGTGCTCTGCACACAGTAAGTGCTCAATAAACACGATTGATTGATTGATTGCTACTCACTTTCTTCCCATTCAGAAGAAAAGGTTTCATTTTGTCTTCAGGAGAGTCATGACCCGAAGTACACTCACGTTGGCTTTAAAACATTCCGTCACCTCGCCCCCTCCTACCTCACCTCTCTTCTCTCCTTCTACAACCCAGCCCACACACTTCGCTCCTCTGGTGCTAACCTTCTCATTGTGCCTCTCGAACTGGCCCATCTCACCGCCAACATCTGGCCCACGTCCTACCTCTGGCCTGGAACGCCCTCCCTCCTCAAATCCGCCAGACAATTGCTCTCCCCACCTTCAAAGCCTAACTGAAGGCACATCTCCTTCAAGAGGTCCTCCCAGACTACACTCCACCTTTCCTCATCTCCCACTCCCTTCAGCGTCGCCCTGACTTGCTCCCTCTGCTCTTCTTTCCCTCCCAGCTCCACAGCACTTATGTACATATCTGTCATTTTAGTTATTTGAATTGGTGTCTGTTTATTTGGGTGGATATTCATTCATTCATTCAATCGTATTTATTGAGCGCTGTGTGCAGAGCACTGTACTAAGCACTTGGGAAGTACAAGTTGGCAACATATAGAGCCAGTCCCTACCCAACAGTGGGCTCACAGTCTAGAAGGGGGAGATCTTTCTCCCCACCTCTAGACTGTGAGCTCGTTGTGGGCAGGGACTGTCACTCTTCATTGTTATACTGTACTTTCCCAAGAGCTTAGTACAGTACAGTGCACACAGTAAGTGCTTAATAAATATGACTAAATGAATAAAGAAAGGAGCACTGAAACTCTGTTGACCCAGCACAAACTAAGAGGTAGAGATACAGCAATTATCTGGATAGTATGATCACTGTACCCTGAAAATTCAGGGTGCATTGATCATATTTGAACCCACTGTTGGGTAGGGACTGTCTCTATATGTTGCCAACTTGTACTTCCCAAGTGCTTAGTACAGTGCTCTGCACACAGTAAGCACTCAATAAATACGATTGAATGAACGAATGAATATCAAAGCCTTATTAAAATCACATCTCCCCCAAAAAGCCTTTCCCAACTAAGCCCTCATTTCCCCTACTCCATCTCCCTTGACAACCTTGCTCTTGGATTTGCACTCTTTATTCATCCCTCCCTCAGCCCCACTGCTCAGCATGGCTCATTGGAAAGAGCCCAGGCTTTGGAGTCAGAGGTCATGGGTTCAAATCCCGGCTCCACCAATTGTCAGCTGTGTGACTTTGGGCAAGTCACATCACTTCTCTGGGCCTCAGTTCCTCATCTGTAAAATGGGGATTAAGACTGTGAGCCCCCAGTGGGACAACCTGATCACCTTGTAAGCTCCCCAGCGCTTTAGAACAGTGCTTTGTGCATATAGTAAGCGCTTAATAAATGCCATCGTTGTCATTATTATTATTATTATGAAAGAAGCAGCATGGTGTACTGCATAGAGCACAGGTTTAGGAGTCAGAAGGTCATAGGTTCTAATCCCGGTTCTGCCACTTGTCTGCTGTGTGACCTTGGGCAAGTCATTTCTTTGTGCCTCAGTTCTCTCATCTGTAAAGTGGGGATTGAGACGATGAGCCCCAAATGAGACAGAGACTGTGTTCAATCTGATTTGCTCGTCTCCACCCCAGAGCTTAGTACAGCGCTTGGCACATAATAAGTGCTTAATAAATACCATCTGTTATTTTATTTATTTATATTAATATCTATCTCTCCCTCTAGACCAAAAGCTTCTTGTGGGCAGGGAATGCATCTACAATTCTGTTATATTGTATTGTCCCAAGTGCTTAATACAATCCTCCGTACACATTAAGTGCTCAATAAATACGTTTGATTGATTGACTGACTAAATTCCTCCCACCCCTCTCAAAGGGGATTGTTTTGGTCCAAATTATTTGGGTAATATTCTGAAGTAGACACAATTTTAAAATGTTAGGCATGTTAGAAATGTGTAGGCTTGAGCCAATTCCTTATCTTCCCTCAACTCCCCCTGACCATTAAACTGTCAACTTGTTAGGGGCAGGGAATGTGCCAATTCTGTTTCATTGTACTCCCCCAAGTGCTTAGGACAGTGCTCTGCCCATAGTAAGTGCTCAATAAATAAAAATGATTGATTTTTTTTTGTGTGTGAAACTGTTCGAGATAATAGGATAATTGGTGGTTGGGCTGTTTGACCTTTTTGGTCAATGATTGTTTTAAAGGAGCAGTTACTACCAAAATCATATCTTAAAAGGCTGTGCTTCTAGTGTACTCAAACATATCTAGGGCACATATATTGGTATGTCAAGCTGTCCTCTGGTTCCTTTAGCAAATGTTTCTAGTCACAGTGACATCATTACCTGGGTGTGAAAGAATTCATTCATTCATTTGTTTATTCTATCATATTTATTGAACGCTTACACGTGCAGTGCACTGTACTAAGCACTTGGGAGAGTACAAAATAACAACAGACACATTCCTGCCCACAATGAGCAATGCATTTATTATTGTTGTTGCCAAGAAGCAGTGTAGCCTTGTGGTTACAGCCCGGGTTTGGGACTCAGAAGGACCTGGGTTCTTATCCTGGCTCCGCCACCTGTTTGCTGTGTGACCTTGGCCAAGTCACTTCACTTTTCTGTGCCTCAGTGGCCTCATTTGTAAAATGGGGATTAAGACCGTGAGCACCATGTGGGACTGGGACTGTATGCAACCTGATTAGCTTCTATATACCCCAGTGCTTAGCATGGTGCCTGGCACGCCATTAAAAAAAGGCCAACTGTTTCCAGTATGTTGGATTTGGCAAGCAGGAGGTCATTGGTGACCTTATGTATGGTATGCGTGTATGATGTATTTTCATCTACTCTTTTTTCTTAAGTGCTTAGCAGATGTCAGACACTGTAATGACTGCTGGAGTAAGGTACAATATTATCAGATTGGACAGAGTCTCTGTCCCACATGTGGCTGACAGTCCAAGTCAGAAGGAGAACCCTTTAATCCCCATTTTACAAATCAGGTAACTGAGGCACTGAGCACTTCAGTGATTTGCCCAAGGTCACAGAGCAGATGAGTGGTGGAGCCAGTATTAATACCCAGGTCCTCTGCTGCTTCCTATGGCTTTCCTCCTTCACAATCAGTTAATCATTCCCCAAACTAATGAATCCATATGTCACGCCTGAGAAATCACCCAGTTTCTATGGCAACCATGCTTGGAAATGTCCTTTATGTTAGGTCTCCTATTTATTTATTATTTATTGTACATATTTATTCTATTTATTTTATTCTGTTAATACGTTTGGTTTTGTTCTCTGTCTCCCCCTTATAGACTGTGAGCCCACTGTTGGGTAGGGACCGTCTCTATATGTTGCCAACTTGTACTTCCCAAGCGCTTAGTACAGTACTCTGCACACAGTAAGCGCTCAATAAATATGAATGAATGAATGAATGAATGAATACTCCTTAATTGTTTTGCCACAGATCCTGGCTGAACTGACTACTTCATCCCAGACACAGGAAGCTGAGACAAAGACGCAAGACAGCCCGTTGTTGGGTAGGAACCGGCTCTATATGTTGCCAATTTGTACTTCCCAAGAGCTTAGTACAGCACTCTATAAATACGATTGAATAAATGAATGAGAGAAAAAACTGGAAAGCCCTACGACCATTACACTTTCAAAGAGTACAGGACAGGGATAGAGTCTACTTAATTTAGTGTACTCTCCCAAGTAGCGATAGTAATAATAACAGTATTCATTGTTTACTGTGTGTATAGCTCAATTCTAAGCACTGACAAGGAGTATACAGGTAGGAATTAGGGGCTAGTTTAGCACTCTGCACAGGGTACATACTCAATAAATACCACTGATGGGCTGAATTCAGGAGAAATGTGTTCTAGAGGATTGGTTAGGGTTTCTTTTTTCTAAACAAATGATGTCCTCTCCTTCCCTCAAGCTGCAAAAGAGTTTATAATGAAGTGGCTTGTTCTACGGAGAGTACACACCAAACTTAAGAAGCAGGTTGTAGAGTTCCTGACTCTCGTTTCTGCTCTCAGTGCACTGGCACACCACTTCTCGTCAATCAATCGATCGATCGATAGTATTTATTGAGTGCTTACTGTGTGCAGAGCACAGTACTAAGTGCTTGGGGAAGCAGCATGGCTCGGTGGAAAGAGCACGGGCTTGGGAGTCAGAGGTCATGCGTTCTAATCCCGGCTCTGCCACTTGTCGGCTGTGCGACTTCGGGCAAGTCACTTAACTTCTCTGTGCCTCAGTTCCCTCATCTGTAAAATGGGGATTAAGACTGTGAGCCCCCCATGGGACAACCTGATCACCTTGTAACCTCCCCAGTGCTTAGAACAGTGTTTTGCACATAGTAAGTGCTTTATAAATGCCATTATTATTTTATTATTATTATTATATGTCACAAATCTGCACTGCGCCTCAAAGGCTGACTACAGTTCAGATAAACAACTTTCTTTTACCTATTTGGGGGAATTTCTAGATGTAATTGGGTGATTCCCGGCTGATGTGGAACAGCAGAGCACATGGTTTACCTGCTGTTTGCCAGGTGGCATTTATTCTGCAACAAATGGCCTCATTTTCCCAAAGGGTGGTGGATGTAAACAAAAGGACTGAATTTCTCTGTTTAGAGGGTAAGACTTTCTATAATGTCTCTTCTACCTGGCTTCATACATGGCTACTCAGATTTGAGTGGTTAACTGCTTTTTGATTAATGAAGATGTGATTTTGAGCAACAAGACTTCTGTTTCGCTATTAGAATGAATGGTCTGGATTTTCCACAGAAAAGATAAGTTTCTATAGGTTTGCAACAGAGCCTTGGGCTTCACATATGACTTTGATCAATGGAGGTTTTAATAAACACCTACAGAAAAATAATTGCAGGGCAAATGTTTATACGACCTGCTTACCTTAATGTAAGCTTGTGTGTGTGTTATGTGGGTGAGTGAGGATTCAACCTAGAGTTTTTAGCCAATTTCTCTACTTTCTGGTAAGTCTATACAGAAGAGAATAGTGTCTGCTCAGTTTTAAAGTTCACAGTGAATGATGCATGTAGTCTAGTGGAAAGAGCATGGGCTTGAGAGGCAGAGGACCTGGATTTTAACCCTATGAGAAGCAGCGTGGCTCAGTGGAAAGAGCACAGGCTTTGGAGTCAGAGGTCATGGGTTCAAATCCCAGCTCTGCCAATTGTCAGCTGGGTGACTTTGGGCAAGTCACTTAACTTCTCTGGGCCTCAGTTACCTCACCTGTAAAATGGGGATTAAGACTGTGAGCCCTCCGTGGGACAACCTGATCACCTTGTAACCTCCCCAGTGCTTAGAACAGAGCTTTGCACATAGTAAGTGTTTAATAAATGTCACTATTATTATTATTATTTGTCTATGTGACATTGGGCAAGACATTTAACTTCTCTGTGCCTCAGTTACCTCATCTGAAAATGGAGATTAATACTGTGAGCCTCAAGTGGGACACGGACTGTGTCAAAAATGATTATCTTGTATCTACCCCAGCACTTAATACAATTCCTGCCTGGCACGTGGTAAGTGTATAACAAATAACATTAAAAAAAATAAGCATTAAGAGCCTGGTCCTAGGAATCAAGAGATTTAGGTTTCAATCCTGGCTTCGCCACTTGCCTGCTGTATGAACTTGGGCAAGTCGCTTGATTTCTCTATGCCTCAGTTTCTTCATCTGTAAATTAGGGCTAAAATACTTCTTTCTTAGGCTGTGAGCCCCACTGAGCTCAGGGACCATTTCAGATCTGTTTGCACCTACCCCAGTGCTTAGTATAATGCTTGGCACAGAGTAAATACTTAATATTATCACTATCATTAAGATGCCTCCCAGAGGCAGGGGGCTAGGTAAGACGAGTTCTACAATCCTTCTCAGTTCTGTGATTCTGTATCCAACACCTACTATAGTTTATCTTGATGTTGAACCTAAATCTCTCACTATAATTTGTCACCCTTTGAAAATGGAAAACATCTGGTCACCTTCTCCAAAGCTGCAATCACTTTTACTATATTTGAAAGCCAGAATATTATTTTTGCCAACCTATTAATCATTTTCATTACTTTCCTCCAGCCTATTTGCAGAATTTGGCCACTGTATTCTAATGACGGTTTGACCAAGGTTCTGTGCTCTGCATACGTGAAGCACTCAACAAATAGGATTGATGGATTGATGGATGGATTGATCAAAGGTAAGTATTACAAAAGGAGCAATTTCAAGGTTCTTTTTTCCCTGGAAAAAAGATAATTAATGTAATAATCATTATTGCCCATGATCCCTAGATCTTATTCGGCTGTATTCATCACTGACCTTTCCTTTAATTTGGAACGCTCTCTCTCTTCATATCTGACAGACAATAACTCTCCCCACCTTCAAAGCCTTATCAAAGGCACATCTCTTCCAAGAGGCCTTCCCTGACTAAGCCCTCATTTCCTCTTCTCCAGCTCTCTTCTGCATCATCCCGATTTGCTCCTTTTAATCACCGCCCCCTCAGCCCCACAGCACTTATGTACAAATCCATAGTTTATTTATTTATATGAATAACTTTCCATCCCTCTAGACTATAAGGTTGTTATGGGCAGGGAATGTGTCAGTTATAGTGTTATTCTGTACTCTATCAATGGCTTCGTTGATTGAGTGAAATAGTTTATGACTAAATTCCCCATGCCTTATGAGACTAGCACTGACACCTCAAATATACTAAATCTTTATTCTTTTCCTCAGCCTAATAGCTAACGTGGACTGGAAGACTTCAAGTAGGCTGAAGTAGGAAACAGTGTTGTACCTACCTGCCTCATTGTGATAGACTTTGATATACTCGCAATATATTAAAAAAAATACTTTTTTTAATGTCAAGGTACATACCTGAAACAGATTTTAGGTCTTAAGATGGGCTTCCCAAATTATTCTAGTATTTTAAAATCACTCTTTGTATTTTTGCATTGCTTTTCATAACACTTCTGATCCTAAGTAAGCCAGATAGGAAGTTCTGAGTTCTAATCCCCACTCTGCCACATCTCCTGTGTGACCTTGGGTAGGTCACTTAACTTCTCTGTGCCTCAGTTACCTCACCTATAAAATGGGAATTAATACTGTAAGCTTAACAAATACAATTGAAAAAAAGAACTACATTCAGTTATGTCCAGCATCCTCAGTTTTCTTTCATGTTTTCATAGTGCCATATTTGGGACAAGGAGAGAATGACAATGTGATCTGACATTAATTTGCAATTTAAGAAACTGAATTTTAGAATCTGAACCCGCATAATCCACGGCTCACACAACTTCTGATATAACAGAGTTTTGCCACCAATAACTAATTCCTGCCCAAATTATTTGATGGCAAACAATGGAACTTCTCATTCATTCATTCATTCAATCGTATTTATTGAGCGCTTACTGTGTGCAGAGCACTGTACTAAGCGCTTGGGAAGTACAAGTTGGCAACATACTCCAGTACTATCACTCAGTCATACTTATTGGGTGCTTCCTATATTCAGAGCACTGTATTAAGTGCTTGGGAGAGTATAATACAGTAGAATTAGCAGACATGTTGCCTGCCCATAAGGTGTGCTGTGGGTAGAAAAGTAAGAACCCCCAGGGTAAAAGAATCTTCCCTCAGGTGATACAGAAAGATGGTGGAGGAATCAGAACCGAAAGGTGACTTTCTCCCCTTTAGCACTGCCTCTCCTGAACCAAATGGGGATTCCTCTTCTTTGGATTACAAAGGAGGGTTAAAAATGCAGCATTTGAGGCCCAACAGCTGACAGATCACCTCCATTAATCACTTTGAGCGCTCTTTTATGTTTCTTTTGATTTCATCAACGCTTGTATCTGGGATTCGGTCCAGGACGCCGGTCGAGAATCCTAATATTTCTGGTTTCTTTCATTTGAACTTGTATGAATATAAAAATTGAGGTCTGTTTGAAGATGACATCAATGCCACCACAAACTCCAATCGTTTACTTAGTCACCAGGTTCAACAAATGATTTCAGTGCAAAATGTGGATGAATCAAGTCGGCTCTCAACAAGCCGTCTTGGGCACCTTCATGCTATAAAAGTCAATGTGGTTTCATCCCACTCCAGATTAAAATTCCTTATTCAGCATTTCCCTAGTAAAGTGACAAATCTAGCATTTAAACACCTACTTTTATAGTAGAAATAAACTTCATCACTTCCTTTTGGCTAGAGTGAAAATTAATTCCACCCTAGCATTTTTAATACTGGTTTTCAAGGTGTCTTTCTAGCAATAGTTTTCCTGATGTCTAAGGGCAGACGGTTGGATAAGGACCTTCAACATCTTTAGAATGTGAGTTCTTTCTATTTCTCAAAAAGAGATCGGGAAAGGGGCATCAGAGAGTGTCACCATTTGGCTTAGAACAGTGCTCCAGCACTTAGAACAGTGCTTTGCACATAGTAAGTGCTTAATAAATGCCATTATCATTATTATTATTATTATTATTATTATTATTATTTGGCTGTGGACAATCTTGCTGAAAAGCACTTGTTAAATAAATGTCTGCTGCTAATTGTTTCTAGGTTTGTCTCTCTCCCTCCTGTCTGCCCTTTAGATTTTGAACAACTCGTGCGTGGCCTGTCTTCTGGTTTTAAGTTTGCTTTGCTTATTATCAAGCACTTAATACAGCTATATACACGTCATGAGGGCTCGATAAATCTTTTTGAGGGTGACAATTAGCACAAAACTGGAGCCCAGGGTGCAGACTACAGAGAGAGTACGAGTACTTTCATCTTGTGACTCTAAGCAGCATCTCTGCTTTCTTTTAAGACTGCCTTTCTCATTTTTAACTGTTCTGTTGTGGCACCATACCAGCAAAGTTGTTGTGCTAAGTCCAAGTAATCTTCCCGCTCCTTGGAAAATGTTCCTATCTGATGTGGCATATAAATTCTACTTTGACTTTTAAAATGATCATTTATTCTCAAGGGAATGCGTTAAATGTATATAGTGTTCAATGGTGACCTGTGATGGGCATAAAAGAACTCCCTATAGCACAGATGAATCAAAGATAGAATTGTATGGGAACCTGAGGCTTAGAGATACACACTGCTCTTATACTCAATCTAATGAGTGTTTGGATAGCTACTTGTTTTTGGTAGAATTGGTGACTTAGTGGGAGCTCAGGAGGAGAGACCGTACTTGAAACAAGAAAATAGCACATGCTGGAACAAAGTATCACAACAATCAATGGTTTTTATTGAGAAATTATCAGGTTCAGAGCACCATAGTAAACACTTGAGAGTACAGAAAGAATAAAGGACATTCTCCTGGCCCTCAAGGAGTTTACAATCTCCAGGTCTCTGCCTCACTGAAGCAATCAATAGTCTTGAGCGCTTAGTCTGTGCAGAACACTGTACTGAATTCTTGGGAGAGTAAAAAGAGGTAGTAGACATGATCTCTGTCCCTGCTTCTGACCTGGAATACCCTTCTTCTTCATATAATAATAATAATTATGGTATTTGTTAAGCACTTTTCTGCCAAGCACTGTTCTAAGCACTGGGGTAAATATCAGGTAAGCAGGTTGTCCCATTTGGGGCTCACAGTCTTAATCCCCGTTTTACAGATGAGCGAACTGAGGCACAGAGAAGCCAAGTGACTTGCCAAAGGCCCACAGCTGGTGGGTGGCAAAGCCGGGATTAGAACCCATGGCCTCTGATTCCCAAGCCCGTGCTCTTTCCACTAAGCCATGCTGCTTCTCATATCTAACAATTCATATCCAACAATTGCTCTCCCCGCACCTTAAAGCCTTATCGAAGGCTCACCTCCTCCAAGAGGCCTTCCCTGACAAAACCCTCTTTTCCTCTTCTCCCATTCCCTTCTGCATCACCCTTATTTGCTCCCTTTACCCATATCCCCCTCAGCCCCCACAGCAATTATGTACTTATCTGTAATTTATTTACTTATTTATATTAATGTCTGCCTCTCCCTCTAGACTGTTAACTCACTGTGGGCAGAGAAATGTGTCTACCAATTCCGTTATATTGCACTCTCCCAAGTGCTTAGTGCAGTGCTCTACACACAGTAAGCGCTCAATAAATATGACTGATCGATTGATAGTATACCATCTGGTATGACATTATGTGGATTTGGAAAAAATGCTCATTTGAAATGAACCTAATTCTAGAAAATGAATCAGGCTTTTATTATAAATAGTGTTGTCTGGGGAAAGTCTAAATTTCAGCCAAGATTCATAGATTTTTTTTTAAACTCCCTTTGTTACTACATCACCCCCAAATTCCTCTAAACTGTGATTTTTCATCGTTATCATCACTTACTTTGGCAGAAGCTTCTACCATACCTTGTGTGAAAATACAGACTGTGAGACCGTTGTCGGGTAGGGACCGTCTCTATATGTTGCCGACTTGTACTTCCCAAGTGCTCAGTACAGTGCTTTGCACACAGTAAGCACTCAATAAATACGACTGAATGAGTGAATTAATGAGTGAAAAGAATGAGAAATTGTACCTGTCCTGGAGGAATCTTCGCTCTAACACAAGCAAGAAAAACACAAATACACAATCATCTAATTAATTAGACAAAAATCTGCGTGCGCCCAAGGTATAATGCCTAAAGATATAAGTAACAGAAATATGTGTGTATGTTTATAGAGATGAAAATTCTAAATCAAAGTAAATGGTATTGACAAGCTGGGAGACTGGAAATAGTATTAAGAGAAGCATTAGAGAATAGTATTAGAGAAGCAGCGTGGCTCCGTGGAAAAAGCACAGGCTTGGGAGCCAGAGGTCATGGGTTCTAATCTCGGCTCCACCACTTGTCCGCTGTGTGACTTTGGGCAAGTCACTTAACTTCTCTGTGCCTCAGTTACCTCATCTGTAAAATGGGGATTTAGATTGTGAGCCCAACGTGGGACAACCTGATCACCTTGTATCCTCCCCAGCACTTAGAACAGTGCTTTGCACATAGTAGCCGCTTAACAAATGACATCATTATTATTATCATGTCTATTAATCTGTAATGACTTCTCAGATTCTTCTTGTATTTTACCAAAGCATCTTTATGTTACCTTTGCTGTCTCTTTCATCCTCACAGAGGCAGGTATTATTATTTCTTAATGGTATTTTTAAGTGCTTTTTTATGGCATTTGTTAAGCACTTACTACATGCCAGGCACTGTTCTAAGTGCTTGGGTAGATAGAAGCTAATCAGGTTGGACATAGCCCCTGTCCCACATGGGGCTCACAGTCTTAATCCCCATTTTACAGATAAGGTACCTGAGGAACAGAGAAGTTAAGCAGCTTGACCAAGGTAACACAGCAGACAAGTGACAAAGCAGGGATTAGAACCCATGTCCTCTGACTCCCAAGCCATTGTGCTTTCCACTAAGTCACACTGTTTCCCAGGTCCATGCTCTATCTACTAGACTGCACTGCTGCTTCTTACTATTATTATTACTTATTATCATTATTATTACTTCCATATTTTCAGATGAGGAAATGGGCACAGAGAGGTGAAGCAACTTGTCCAAGGTCACACAGCAGGCCAGTGGCCAAATAGGAACTCTAACTATAAACCTATAACTCTAGCCTTCAGCCTCCCTAAACCACGTTAGTTCTCTTGGAGGAAGTAGGCTTTTAAGAGAGTCTTGAAGGAGGAGAAGGATATAGCTTGGAAGAGAGCTGAGAAGTTGGGAAATGCCACAAGAATTCACGTTGGGGATGGTGGGTGACAGCGGGTAGAGAGGAAAAGAGGGCAGAGAGCTGATGTAAACTCTGAGGAAGCTAGTGATCTAGTAATGTGGTTTTGGAAAGTTTCTCTTGCTGCTCCATGTGGGCCAGACTGGAGTAGTGGCTTTACTAAGAGTTAATCAATCAACGGTATTTATTGAGTGCTTACTGTGGGCAGAGCACTGAACTAAGTGCTTTTTAATGGTATTTTTTAAGAGTTACTATATGCCAGGCACCATACTAAGCACTGGGAAAGATACAATATAATCAGGTTGGACACAGTCCATGTACCACAGTCTTAATGCCCATTTTGCAGATGAGGTAACTGAGGCACAGAGAAGTGAAGCAACCTGTCCAAGAGCACACAGCAGACAAGTGGCAGACTCACAGACTAGGTACTCGATTCCAGGTCCTCTCACTCCCAGATCTGGGCTCTTTCCGCTAGGCCATGCTGCTTTTCCCACGCTTGGGAGGGTACAATTCAGCAGAGTTGGTAACCATGTTCCTCGCCCACAGTGAGTTTACAGTCTAGAGTCTTGCCAGAAATTTGGTCTTTGGAGGTTTGTGACTTCCCTAAGGTTAGCAGATCCCGCTCAGGGGCTCACCTGAATGGTTTCCAGTCAGTACTCTACCAGTCTTGACTATGGGAGGGAGAGTCAAGCAGAGGCCTACCCATTCTTAGCCTGGGCAGTGGCTAACGAGTGGAAGGCAATCTGCTACAAGTCAAAACTCACCTCTGCTGGGCAGCAGTGCCATGGGAGAGAGTCGAGGGCAGAGACTCCAGTTTTCTGCGTGGAAGGAGGCACTGGTAAACCACTTCCAGATTTTGACCAAGAAAACTCTATGGATACACTACCAGAATGATTGCAGATGGAGGGACGCTCTGGGAGAGATGTGTCCATGACGTCGCTATGGGTCAGAGACGACGGCATAAGACAAGACAAAGTTAGTACAAGCCTCTTCCCAGTGTGATGCAAGTACTACCTATTCATTATTCAAACGCCAGGAATAATCAGACTTGGTACCTACCCAAAAACTCCATTCACCAGAAACTGCTGACTTATCTGACTTTCTCTTCTCCATAGCTGCAGTTTTACAGACGGGAAAAGACTCAACCACACACACGCAATACAAGATCCAACAGAGGGAAGACTTCTGCTATGTATTACCACAGACACCCGCTCACCCCTGGCTGAGTTCTCATCCCAAAGTCACAATTTGGCCCAGAGTGAAAAATAAAAACACAAGTGAAACTGCCTTTGCAAACAGGAATTCAATTACCTTACAGAGTTCTAGATAGACTCCCACATATGCTGACGCCAGCGGTGGAAATAGGGGGAGACCTCCCGAACTCACAGAACTCATAAATCACCGAAGAGAATGCTTATGTTTTGAAAGTTTGAGTTCGGTGAGGATTCTCATAGTAAACAAAGATCATTTCAACCTCAGATGGAACTTACGGGCAAATTTCTGAATAACTGGGACTCTAAAATCCCTGGGAGAGGAACAGAGGCTTTTTGTCTTGTCTTAAGCCATCAAATCATCTTCGACCCGTCAAATCATCTTCGACCCATAGCGATGCCACGGACACATCTCTCCCAGAACGCCCCACCTCCATCTGCAATCATTCTGATACTGTATCCATACAGTTTTTTTTGTAAAAATGTGGAAGTGGTTTACCATTGCCTCCTTCCGCGTAGTAAACTCAGTCTTCGCCCTTGATTCTCTCCCGTACCGAGAGGCTTTTTAGGTAGAGCAGAAGCTCCATGTTTCCCCACTCCTGAAGAAACTCCAGTGGTTGCCCATCCATCTCTGCACCAAACAAAAACTCCTCACCATTGGCTTTAAAGCACTCCACCACCTTGCTCCCTCCTACCTCACCTCACTGCTCTTCTTCTACAACCCAGCCTGCACACTTCGCTCCCCTGAAGCTAACCTTCTCACTATGCCCCCATCTCATCTATCTCCCCATTGACTCCTCGCCCATGTCCTTCCTGTGGCCTGGAATGCCCTCCCTCCTCAAATCCAAAGGCAATTACTCTGCCTGCCTTCAAAGCCTTATTGAGGGCACATCTCCTCAACAGGTCTTCCCTGACTGTCCCCTTTTCCTATTCTCCTACTCCCTTCTGTGTCACCCTGAATTGCTCTTTGTTCATCCCCTCCCACCCAGCCCCACAGCACTTGTGTACATATTTGTAATTTATTTATATTACGGTCTGCCTACTTATCCCTAGACTGTAAACTTGCGGGCAGGTAATGTGTTTGCAATAACCACGATTGAATGAATGAATGAATGAATGTTTACTGTTGTACTGAACTCTCCCAAGCACTTAGTACAGTGCTCTGCGCACAGTAAGTGCTCAAAAAATATGAATGAATGACTAAATAGAATGCATATTTTACAGGCAAAGTTCTGAATAACTGTGGGGCGGGAATCTGAAATCCCTGAAACGGCAACAGATACTTGTTGGGTGGCGCAAAAGCCTATTTTTCTGACAGAAAAACAGAAGAAGCTGATAACTTCTTGCCTCAGGGCACTAAGAAAACAGCTTTGTTTCTCTTGGCCAGTGAAAGAGGGTAGAATACATCATTCTACTCTCCATGTCACAAGAGCTGTTGACAAAGCCTGAAGCCTAATGGTCTATGTCTCCAAGCAGTCTTAAGTCATACTCGACTGCCCTTTTTCAGTTGAAGAGTATCCATCATTGAGGTTTTGCTGACCGTGATATTTTGGGGGTTCTATATTGGTGGCGCGCATAGTTTGGGAACTGGAAAAAGATGACTTCCTCCTGGGCCCTTGGTAAGTAGCACTTGGGTTTAGCCTTACAGTGCATAATAAGTATGATTTAATACAACCTTTTATTAAGTTTCTATTTATTGATCACCATAATGCAACAGTTTGAAAAAGTCAAAGGGAACGAACCAGCCCCAGCAGTTATAATTAACTGACAGAAAGACCGATCAGATTGGAAATTCAGCAGATACACAATACCCAAGGGTAGGGGCGCAGCAGAGTTTAACGCTCAGATTGGTCTTTCCTTCCTGTGAGTAGACTTCCTTTGGCTGCTCTAGGGTGGAAAGAGGGATGATAAATTGTCACTCAGGGAACAAAGCCCCTCCAAACATCTGCAGGGTGTGGGGGAGGGCAGGGGACGGACCTGGCTTCTCCTGGCCTTCGGACAGGTCACCAAGGTGGGGCTGAGAACAAGTGAGACCTTTCCCAAGGGTCCTGCAACCCTGTCGACTTCCCCCAACACTCTTCCGTCTCCCCTCCCCGTAGCTCAGCCCCAAAAACCTTTTCCCCACAGACATAAAGGCTTTGTGTCGCCCCTTGGGTGATTAATGGTATATGTGCAAGCAGTAGAAGATGGAAGAGATTCATTTGTTCATTCGATCATATTTATTGAGTGCTTACTGTGTGCACAGCACTGCACTAATGGATTTCTGGGTGGAAGGGAGTGGATGATTCATTCATTCAATCGTATTTATTGAGCGCTTACTGTGTGCAGAGCACTGGACTAAGCGCTTGGGAAGTACTAGTTGGATATGAATGGTGGCAGGAAGATGGGGCCATAGCCGGAGGGGGGTGGGAGGGTGGAGGGATGGGGGACATTTGACTGGCTCAGTGGAAAGAGCCCGGGCTTTGCAGTCAGAGGTCATGGGTTCAAATCCCAGCTCCACCACTTGTCAGCTGTGCGACTTCAGGCGAGTCACTTAACTTCTCTGAGTCTCAGTTCCCTCATCTGTAAAATGGGGATGAAGACTGTGAGCCCCACATGGGACAACCTGATCACCTTGTAACCTCCCCAGCGCTTAGAACAGTGCTTTGCACATAGTAAGCGCTTAATAAACGCCATCATCATCATCACTAAGTGCTTAGAAGAGTACAAAACAACAATAAACAGACACATTCCCTGCCCGCCCCCCCCCAAGCCCCCATCTTACCTCCTTCCCTTCCCCACAGCACCTGTATATATGTATATATGTTTGTACATATTTATTACTCTATTTATTTATTTTACTTGTACATATCTATTCTATTTATTTTATTTTGTTAATATGTTTGGTTTTGTTCTCTGTCTCCCCATTCTAGACTGTGAGCCCACTGTTGGGCAGGGACTGTCTCTATATGTTGCCAACTTGTACTTCCCAGCGCTTAGTACAGTGCTCTGCACACAGTAAGCGCTCAATAAATATGATTGATTGATTGATTGATTGAGACACTGATGGGGGGGGCAGATGATAAGGGAGGCAGTGTGGCCTAGTGGAAAGAGCACAAGCATGCGAATCAGAAGTTCGTGGGTTCTAATCCTGGCTCTGCCACCTGTCTGCTGGGTGGCCTTGTCCAAGTCACTTCACTTCTCTGTGCCACAGTTACCTCATCTGTAAAAGGGGGATTAAGACTGTGAGACCTACACAGGACAGGGACTGCATCCAACCTCATTATCTTGTATCCACCCCAACCCGTAATACAGTGTCTGGCACATAGAAAGTGCTTAACAAATACCACAATTATTATTATTATTATGCTAGCAAATTGTCTTCTAAAAGAAGTTAGGGAAGGAACACACCTCCAACAGATGAAAGGGAAAGCAATGAGGAGAGGTGATTTTGACGTGAAACTGCGAACAGCTTTAACGATCTGAGTATATAAAAAATATACTAATATACTAATTAGCAAATGCTAATAATGTAACCATACAGATATAAATGCAAATGACTGATTTAGAATCTTGCCATAAACAAATGGGACTTGATGCCTGTTTTTTGAATGTCTTCAAGAGACCATTCTGACAAACCACAGAGTTCATAAAAACTACCTAGGCTGTAAGATAGAAAGCGGGCTAGGGAAAAAAAATGGAAGATGGAGAGCCATGAGACAGGATTAAGCTCTTCTAGTCACATCTGTCTGCAGTTGGCAGCTTTGTGCCTAGCGACATCAAGTTCTTTCATATGAGGGAAGATTCGGGACCATCCTCATTGCTGACCTTCCCATCTCCTATCTCTCCCCACTCCTGTCCATACTTCACTTTTTTGTAGAAAAATGATCTGGGAAGCAGAGTAAAGTATGGACTAGAGTGAGGAGAGACAGGAGGCAGGGAAGTCGGCAAGGAGGCTGATATGGTAATCAAGATGGGATGGGATAAACACAATAAGCGCTCAATAAATACGACAGAATGAATGAAAATAAACGCTCGGATTAACATGGTAGCAGTTTAGATGGAGAGGAAAGGACAGATTTTAGCAATGTTGTGAAGGTTGAAGTGACAGGGTTTAGTGATAGAGTGAATATGTGAGTTGAAGGACAGCAGTCAAGGATAATGCCAAGGTTATGGGCTTGAGAGACAGGAAGGTTGGTGGTGCTGTCTACGGTTATGGGAAAGTCAGGAGGAGGACAGGATTTGGGTGCGAAGATAAGGAGTTCTGCACTACTCAATATGCTACTGTATTAATTCATTCATTCATTCAATCATATTTATTGAACACTTACTGTGTGCAGAGCACTGTACTAAGCGCTTGGGAAGTACAAGTTGGCAACACATAGAGATGGTCCCTACCCAACAACGGGCTCACAGTCTAGAAGGGGGAGACAGACAACAAAACAAAACATGTGGTCAGGTGTCAAGTCATCAGAATAAATAGAAATAAAGCTAGATGCACATCATTAACAAAATAAATAGAATAGTAAATATGTACAAGTAAAATAAATACAGTAATAAATCTGTACAAACATATATACAGGTGCCTTGGGGAGGGGAAGGAGGTAGGGTTAGGGGGATGGGGAGGAGGAGGGGGGATGGGGTACTCATTCATTCATTCATTCAATCATATTTATTGAGTGCTTACTGTGTGCAGAGCACTGTACTAAGCGCTTGGGAAGTACAAGTTGGCAACATATAGAGACGGTCCCTACCCAACAGTGGGCTACTCAGTTCTGTACAACCTGCTCACCGTAAAGCCAATTTCTCTCCCACATCCTGATTGGCCTGGCACTCCCTCCCTTTTCATATCCGACAGACTTTCACTCTCCCCAGTTTCAAAGCCTTTCTAATCCTGGCTGGATTTCAAAGTTTTAAAAACACGTCTCCTCCACGAGGCCTTCCCCGACTAAGCCCTCACTTTCCTCTTCTCTTACTCCCTTCTGCATCACCCTTGCACTAGGATTTGCACTTTTTACTCACCCCTCCCTCAGCCACACAGCTCTTATGTACATTTCCGTAATTTAATTTATTTATTCATATTAATGCCTGTTTCCCCCTCTAGACTGTAAGTTCACTGTGGGCAGGGAACTCTGTTATACTGTACTCTCCCAAGCACTTAGTACAGTGCTCTGTACACAGTAAGCACTCAATAAATCTGATTCATTGAATTTCCATATGAGTCTTCTCTATGAAGAGAACTGGTGTTAGATGAAAATAACGCAAGGGTCTGGGACAGTATTCTTTCCCAAGCACTTCACAAATGACTCAGAAAAATAAAACGGTCCTTTATTTTCAAAAACGAGATTATCTTCATGAGTTGAGTTTGACTGCGCAGGTTTGTTATATACTACTCTCCTAAGCACTTAGTACAGTGCTCTGCACATAGTAAGCACTCAATAAATACAACTGAATGAACAGAGATGAGACAAACTTTTATTTTGCAATGCTGTTGTGGTCATGGCATGCAAGGCCTGTCTCAGTTTTCTCCATTAATAATGATAATAATAATAACAGTGATGATGCGGGTATTTGTTAAGTGCTTCATTCATTCATTCATTCATTCATTCAATCGTATTTATTGAGCGCTTACTGTATACAGAGCACTGTACTACGTGCTTGGGGAGTACAAGTTGGCAACACATAGAGACGGTCCCTACCCAACAACGGGCTCACAGTCTAGAAGGGGGAGACAGACAACAAAACAAAACACGTGGTCAGGTGTCAAGTCATCAGGATAAATAGAAGTAAAGCTAGATGCACATCATTGACAAAATAAATAGAATAGTAAGTGCCTACTATATGTCAAGAACTACTCTAAGCACCAGAACAGCAACAGGTTAATCAGATTGGGAACAATCCTTAGCCCACATGGGGCTCAGAGTCTAACTGCTTTGTAAGCCAATGAAGCCATAGCTCAGCTCACAAACAATTGATAAATGCTGATGATACTAGTGAAGAACAAAGGCATACTCTCCCTGGTCACATGCTCATGGATTTTGTGAACGTAAATCACGCATATACTCAATCAACTTTACAAAGTGTAAAGTCCTAACTCCTCCAATCTTCTTCATCCCCCTAACCAGTTGGACCAATCAATCAGTGGTATTTACTGAGTGCTTACTGTGTGCAGAGCACCAAACTAAGCCTTTGGGAAGAGTATTTTGACAAGTTGTACTATATCCTCCTAAGAGGCATGGCGGTAGTCAGAATGAATACAACATTCCAGGTGTGGCAATGCCATATTTTGTAAGTGGCAATAAAAAAAAATCAAAACACTTAGAAATGTTACTTTTGTAATCTGGAGCCAGTACATTTGGGAGGGCTTAACAAGTGAATAAGTGGAGAGTGAAGAACAACAACAACAGACTTGTGTAGTGATCCACTCCCTGAGCAGAGATTTAGTTAGAATCTAAGCAGGTGATTTGCTTTTACTAATGAAGTTGACCTTTAGCTCAATTAACATCAGTTCCCACACTTTTAGGATAACAGACTGCATCACAGGGGTACTGTGCTATGGGGAGAGTGGTTTTACAACGTGGCAATTGTCCCAAGAACCAAAGCTGATATGAAGCGGGGTCCTCTAAGGTAAGAATCTGGTTTGATTTCCAATCAATCCTATTTATTGAGTGCTTACTGCATGCACAGCACGGTACTGTTTGGGAGAGTACAATATAACAAAGATGGTAGATACATTCCCTGCTGACGATGAGTTTCTACTCTAAAGGGAACTTTACAGTCTCTCCTATGTGGATTCTATACTGGTCTCTCCATCTCACTTTAGTTCTGAGGATTATTCTGCTTTTTCATTTAGCTTTCCTGGGATTGGATGACTCTGGTGTTATATTTTGCAAAATCTGGCAAGCCTATGGGCAAAATCAATTCCCCAGGCCAAAAAGCCACTGGTTTTAGGCTTTGCTAGTTGATGATTTCTAGGAGCAGTTTAAGTGGTTTATGATTGAGGGTGTTTTATTTGAGGCACCGAGTTTAGGACCAAAACCTGAGGGTTTAGAAAAGTCAGACCTCTTAAATTTATAACGAGAGGGGCCAGTTTATTTTCTTCATTTCATTTTGGCTGGTGAATGCGAATATCAGCTGGCTCCCTTATGCCTAGTTGCCACCGTCCAGTGTACTCCAGTTGGAGACCCCTCCAGCCAACCTCTGAGTTATTGTGTAAGTGATCTCTGTCACCTGAAATGTTTTCACCATTCTGTTTCAGAAAACAGAACCCTTCTTTTCAAGGTAATTCTTGTAAACCCAACCCTGACAACTACCTTAGCATTCTGGTATATCCTTGTAGTAGAAGTAGTACTAGTAATTGTATTTATTACGGTTCTAATCCTGGCTATGCCACTTGTCTCCTGTGTGATCTTCTAGACTGTGAGCCCACTGTTGGGTAAGGACTGTCTCTACATGTTGCCAACTTGTACTTCCCAAGCACTAAGTACAGTGCTCTGCACACAGTAAGTGCTCAGTAAATACAACTGAATGAATGAATGATCTTGGGCAAGTCACTTAACTTCTCTGTGCCTCGTTACCCTCATTTGTAAAGCAGGGACTAGGAATGTGAGCTACTATGTGGAACAGGGACTGGGTCCACTCTATTATCTTGTACTTATCCCAGCTCTTAGTATAGTGCCTGACACGTAGTAAATGCTTAACAAATACTACAAAGAAAAAAAAAAATGTGCTTCCTGTGTATGCAGAACACTATACTACATGCTGGGACAGAATACACACATGGGAATTAGATTTCATCTGGTCCCCTCACGAGGCTCATAATTTAATCTCCGTAAACTCAGGAATAATTTTGTTGCTTATGCTCTTGTACTTTTAATCTTCTTGTCTATTGATATTTGAGGGATCTACTGTCTCCCTCATTAGATTATACATTCCTCATGGATAGGGGCCATTTCCTTAATCATTAGTATTCACTGAGTGCTTACTATGTGCACGGCACTGTACTACGCGCTTGGGAGAGTACAACAGAATTAGCAGACACATTCCCTGTCCATAATGGGTTTGCAGTCTAGCGGGGAAAACAGATATTAACATCAATAAGTAATTTTAAATGTAAGTATTAAAAAATTACTCCTTTTATAAACCCCATAGTGCCTAGTATGGTGCTCTTTACAAAAAGCATTCTGATAAATGGGTTGCTGAGCATTATACATATTAGGATTATCCTCAAAGTACATTCCCCATGTATTCTAGATTGTGACATCAAATATCCATCCATTTGATGGATTTTTAAACCATCTACAGGTTAGAAAAGGTGAAAGCTTTGTAAATTCAAAAATCCTCACTTAGGCCTGCAAATAACAAAGCAGACCCAAACTGAAAGGCAAATTATTCCTGAGGGTATCTAAAGAGTTGAACACTAAGCCTCCTGTTTGTTCATGGGGCATTTTTTAAAACATGAGCAAACTAGTCAATGTAAAAGATATACAATGTATATTTGTGTCACTAAATTTTAAGCCTAAAGATGTTCTAATTTGATTAGTCAGTGTACAAAACACATAGTGTGTATTTGTGTTCCTAAATTTTAGGCCAAAAGACAGAGTCCTATGTTGATTCTTACACTTCACCAACTGAAATGCAGGTTTTAGGGACAAGGTGCTGGGAACTGGACCACATTACTGTAAACTTTAGAGAATTTCCAGGATTTCTGCTTTCAGAGTCATTCAGAAAAGAAACATAAGAACTCCCTAGAATTCACTAGAGACTCTTTGTTCATGAAAATGCTGACAAAATAGTAATCAATAAATCAATTGTATCTGAGTGCTTAAATGTGTGCAGAGCACTGTACTAAGTGCGTGGGATAGTACAACCAAGGGTGAAGGAAAGCTTCAAAAACCAAATAGAAATAGACCCAAATCCTGTTTATATCAAAGTTTTTACAAAGCAAGATTTTGATGAGTTAAGTGTAAAGGAATCAAACGTAAGGATTAAGTTTCCCTCAAAGTACATATAGGTCTCAAAATTGAAGGGGTGAAACACTTGAAAGAATATTTTTTGCTAAACCCTAAGCATTTCCAAAAGTTTGAGGCATATGATGAACTCAGTAATTGATTTTTCCATCCCCAAACCTCCAATTACAGAATGGAACTACTCTATAATTAGCCCTTCATACATGCTGTTTAATAGTTTTCATCATCGATGGTATTTACTGAGTGCTTCCTGGGTGCAAGGCACTCTACTATGCACTTGGGAGAATAAGATACACAGTGCTGGCAGGCATGTTCCCTGTTGTGTTTGAGAAAATACTAAATGGCACTGAAAAATCAGCTCATTTTAGAGCTTTGGGAAAGCATCTTTTAACAAGGTTAGTAGGTGATTTTTTTAATAGAGGTCTCATTATATCTATTCATTTTTTTCCTCCCCTGAACCAGCTCTTGGTCTTTAAAGTTCCTTAACCTTGGGAACATCTAATTCATCAAAGTTGGTGGATCATATTATTTAGCCAAATAAATATGATTGGTTGATTCTTGAGTGCTTACTGTGTGCAGAGTTGTGTACTAAGCATTTGGGAGAGCACAATACAACAGAGTTAGTAGATATAATCCCTATCCACAACGAGTTTACAGTCCAGAGACGAGTGGGCATTAAGGGTGATGACAACTATGAAGAGACATACAGTTGGGGCTAATGTTTGATACTGAATAACAACACTGCTCAGTGTTTTGTTTTTGTTATAAGAAGGACCAGAAGCAGTGTTTCCCAGTAGATAATACACAGGCCTGAAAGTCAGAAAAAATAAAAAATAAACGATGGCATTTGTTAAGCGCTTGCTATGTGCAAAGCACAGTTCTAAGCACTGTGGGGCGGTGGGGACACACGTGGGGTTCACAATCTTTATCACCATTTTACAGATGAGGTAACTGAGGCACAGAGAAGTTAAGTGACTTGCCCAAAGTCACACAGCTGACAAGCGGCAGAGCCGGAATTAGAACCCACGACCTCTGGCTCCCAAGCCAGGGATCTTTCCATTGAGGCATGCTGCTTCTCTAAGGAAGACCTGGGTTCTAAACCAACTCTGTCATTTGTATGCTGTGTAACCTTGGGCAAGTCACTAAACTGCTCTGTGCCTCAGTGACCTCATCTGTAAAATGGAGATTAAGACTGTGAGCCCCATGTGGGGCGGGGACTATGTCCAACCTTGAGCCCGCTGTTGGGTAGGGACCGTCTCTATATGTTGCCAACTTGTACTTCCCAAGCGCTTAGTACAGTGCTCTGCACACAGTAAGCGCTCAAATACGATTGAATGAATGAATGAATGAACCTGATTAGCTTGTATTTACCCCAATGCTTAGTACAGGGCCTGGATCCTAGTAAACTCTTAACAAATATCATATAAAAGGACCACCTAGTAGTCTGATGTCTACTGTGATAGTTACTTCCCTGAATTGCAATTCACTCATTCAATCGTATTTATTGAGCGCTTACTGTGTGCACAGTACTGTACTAAGTGCTTGGGAAGTACAAGTTGGCAACATATAGAGATGGTCCCTACCCAACAGTGGGCTCACAGTCTAGAAGTGGGTCTAGAAATGAGATTATATCACAACAGTTCCCTACTTATCCATGGGGAAGCTCTGAAAAAAACTCCCAGGAAAGTTTCAGTATGAAATGTTGAGATGGAGGGGGAGGAAAGGCAAGAAAGGCACTTGAGGAGGGGGGTTGCCTCTACTTAATAATTATTATGGTATTTAAGTGCTTACTATGTGCCAGGCACTGTACTAAGTGCTGGGGGCTGCTCTCACATGTCAATTCCTATAAGCTCCTGATGTCCTGTAAAGACGGTAGCAGGAAATATAGGGGTTTCCAGAGGCTATAAAGAGATACCTGCTCTACTCTCCAACTTGTGGCCCATACCAGACCCCATTCTCCTAGCTGTAAGCTTGTTACAGGCTGGGAATTTGTCTGTTTATTATGTTGTACTCACCCAAGTACTTAGTGCAGTATTTTGCACACAGTAAGTGCTCAATAGATACAATTGAATGAATTCCTGGATCTTCCTGGTATCCTCCTGGACCCGGCTGGCCCAGTCAGTCGTAGGGGAGAGATGAGTGTAATTTGTAATTAATTCACTCAGCTTACATTCCCACTTTTTACAGGTGTCCAGAATAAAGACACCAGTACAGTTTTCTCCCCTTGCTCTTCCCTAGTACCCTCCTTCCTTTACCTGTTTTTCCTTTCTCCAGAGAGGCCCCTATTTATTCATTTATTCAATTCAACTGTATCTATTGAGCGCTTCCTGCATCCAGAGCACAGTATTAGGCACTTGGGAAGTACAAGTCGGCAACATATAGAGACGGTCCCAACCCAACAACGGGCTCACAGTCTAGAACGGGGAGACAGTCAAGAAAACAAAACATGTAGACAGGTGGCAAAACCGTCAGAATAAATAATTTATCTTTCAAAGTGGCAAGAGACAACACTCTCCTCAGTCGCCTAGGCATGGTGACCGTCCACATCCCCAGCGCTTAGTACAGTGCCTGGCACAAAGTAAATGCTTAACAAATTCTATAACTGTTATTAAATCGGAGTCACCCAATGAGAATGGCCAGTTTTATCAATCAATCAAGGATAATTATAGAGCATTTATTATATACAGTGCACTAGGAAAATACAATATAATAGTTTTTAGAGGTGCTCTCTTCCCACATAGAGCTTTAAGGAACTAAATCAGTTCTCTCTCTCATTCATTCATTCCTTCAATCGTATTTCTTGAGCACTTACTGTGTGCCGAGCACTGTACTAAGAGTTTGGAAAGTACAATACATCAATAAAGAGAGAAAATTCCTGCCCACAGTGGGCTCACAGTCTTCGGGGGTTGGGGGGGGGGGGGGTGGGGGGGGGGGAGCAGACATCATTACAAGTAACAGGCATCATTATAAATAAATAGAATTATAGATATATACAGAAGTGCTGTGGCACAGGGAAGCAGGGAAGACCAAAGGGAGAGAGACAGGGTGATGCGGAAGGGAGTGGGAGATGAGGAAAAATGGGGCTCAGTCTGGGAAGGCCTCCTGGAGGAGGTGTGCCTTCAGTAGGGCTTTGAAAGTGGGGGAGAGTGATTGTTTGGTGGGTGAGAGGAGGGAGGGCAATCCAGGCCAGAAGAAAGATGTGGACCAGGGGTCGGCAGCGAGACAGGAGAGACGGAGGCCCAGTGAGGAGGTTAGCGGCAGAGGAGCGGAGGATGCGGGCTGGGCTGGAGAAGGAGGGAAGGGGGGTGAGGTAGGAGGGGGTGAGGGGATGGAGAGCTTGCTGGTCTCCTATGACAACATTCTACCAACTTCACTCCTCTAATACCAATCTATAAAATGGGGACTATGAGTCCCTTGAGGGACAGGGACTGTGTCCAACCTGATTAGCTTATATCTACCCCAACACTTAGTATGATGCCTGGCACGAGCCCACTGTTGGGTAGGGGCTGTCTCTATATGTTGCCAACTTGTACTTCCCAAGTGCTTAGTACAGTGCTCTGCACACAGTAAGCGCTCAATAAATACGATTGATGATGATGATGATGCTTAACAAATCCCATTGTGTCTGTTTATTGTCATAGTGTACTCTACCAAGCTCTTAGAACAGTGTTTTGCACGCAGTAAGCGCTCAATAAATATGATTAACTGAATGAACTTTCTCTGCCTCAATCTCATCTACCCCACCGCCAATCCCTTGCCCTCACCTTCCCTCTGGCCTGGAACCTAACTCTTCACATCTGAGAATTTGCCACTCTCTGCAACTTCAAAACCCTCCTAAAATATTTCTTCCAAGGGGCTTTCCCTGACCGAGCCCTCTCTTCCCTTCCCCATCTTCCCTTCTG
Source organism: Tachyglossus aculeatus (assembly GCF_015852505.1). Classification (NCBI taxonomy): domain Eukaryota; kingdom Metazoa; phylum Chordata; class Mammalia; order Monotremata; family Tachyglossidae; genus Tachyglossus; species Tachyglossus aculeatus. The sequence goes on along the minus strand of NC_052070.1, from coordinate 65,033,102 downwards.
CATCACCTATGCATTTGGCTTTGTACCCCTTAAGCACCTGCTTCTCGCCCCAACCCCAAAGCATTTATGTGCATATCCTTATGCACTCCCATTTCCCCTTTTTCTGTGTTTTATTTTAAAGTCTGTCTCCCCTTGTAGACTGTGAACTCCTTGTGTGCAGAAAACGTGTCTACCAGCTCTACTGCACTGTACTCTCTCAAGTGCTTGGTACAGTGCTCTGCTGCACACAGAAAACACTCAAAATGCGCCCTTTGAGAAGCAGCATGGCTCAGTGGAAAGAGCACGGGCTTGGGAGTTAGAGGTCATGGGTTCTAATCCCGGCTCTGCTGCTTGTCAGCTGTGTGACTTTGGGCAAGTCACTTAACTACTCTGTGCCTGTTACCTCCTCTGTAAAATGGGGATTAAGATTGTGAGCCCCACGTGGGACAACCTGATCACCTTGTATCCTCCCCAGTGCTTAGAACAGTGCCTTGCACATAGTAAGCACTTAACAAATGCCATCATTATTATTATTATTATCTAACCTAGTATTTAATACAGTGCCTGGCACATAACCCTTAAAAAATACTATTAAAATCCATAAATTAATTGCTCCTTCCTAAGGCCCATATATCTAGCATGGAGTCCAAATGGTGAAAATCAAAATTTCTAAACAAGGCAGTTCCTTGGCTCACAACTAGAAACTTTCACTTGGAAATCACATTATCTTTGAATAAACAGATGTTAGGAACCTTCTCATGTGCCATGTAAGAGTTGATTTTTTTTCTGGTTGTTTATTTTTTATAGTCTCCATTCATCACCAGTAGTGACTATCACAAATAATAATAATAATAATAATGGCATTAAGTGCTTACTATGTGCCAAGCACTTTCTAAGCGTTGAGCACTGTTCTAAGCACTCCAAATATTGTAAGCCACATTCAAATTACCATTAAAATGGAAAATTGACTTCCCCTTTCTTCCAGTAATTCAACAGGAAGTACAATAAATGTGTGTGCTCTTTAGGTACACTCGTATTCGATTCTCACACATGACTTTATACAGTAGTACATGAAGGGGCAATCTAAGTGGGAGGAAATGGTATTCAATCCCCATTTTACAAGGGATGAACTTAACTGATCACAGGGAAGTTAAGTGACTTGTCCAAGATCACTTAACAGTGTGGCTCAATGGAAAGAGCATGGGCTTTGGAGTCAGAGGTCATGGGTTCGAATCCCAGCTCCACCAATTGTCAGCTGTGTGACTTTGGGCAAGTCACATAACTTCTCTGTGCCTCAGTTACCTCATTTGTAAAATGGGGATTAAGACTGTGAGCCCCACGTGGGACAACCTGATCACCTTGTAACCTCCCCAGCGCTTAGAACAGTGCTTTTCACATAGTGCTTAATAAATGCTATTATTATTATTATTATTATTATTATTATTATCATCATCATCAGGTAAGTGGTAGAGCTGGGATTAGAACCCCGGTCCTGTCACTCCCAGGCGGGTGCTTTTTCCACTAGGCCATGCTGCTTTCTATCCTTTTTCCTCTCTTGACTCAACTAAGTTTCCTAAAGTGAAATTTAAAAACAAAACAACTAACGTCCCTGATGTCCTCTGAAACTGGCATTAGGGCTACAGAGAATTAAATGGATATAATGAATGGAAGATCAGAAACTATAAAGGAGACCCTGTGAATGTGCATCAGTTTTGCACTCTTTATTCACCCCTCCCTCAGTCCTACAGCACTTGTGTACAAATCTGCAAAGTATTTATGTTAATGACTGCCTTCCCCTCTAGACTATAAACTCGTTAAGGGCAGGGAACAGGTCTATCAACTTCATTATACTGTACTCTCCCAAGCATATAGTACAGTGTGCTGCACACACCAAGCGCTCAATAAATACAATTGATTGATTAGGGAATCATCAATTACAGGAAAATCTAACCTATGACCCAGGCAAGATATCTCCCCCAGTGCTTAGAACAATGCTTGGCACATAGTAAGCACAGTAAGCGCTCAATAAATACAACTGAATGAATGAATCTCAAATACTCCTGCCTCCTCAATGACCTCCCTGCCTCCTGTCTCTCCCCACTCCTGTCCATACTTCACTCTGCTGCCTGGATCATTTTTCTAAAAGTAGTTTAGTCCACGCTTCCCCACTCCTCAAGAACCTCCAGTCATTACCCATCCACCTCCGCATCAAACAGAAACTCTTTACCGTCGGCTTTAAAGCACTCGGTTACTTTGTCCCCATCTATCTTACCGTATTAATCTCTTACTCTAGCCTAGCCCAAACATTTTTCTCCTCTAGCATTAGCTTGGTCACTGTGTCCTGATCTCATCCATCTCACTGTCAACATCTTTCCCACGTCCTCCCTCTGCCCTGCTTCTCCCCCAACTCCATATCTGCCAGACCGCCACGCTCCTCATCTTCAAGTCCTTATAGGTCACATTTACTCCAAGAAGTGTTCCCCAATTTAGCCCTCTTTCCCCAAATCCCTCTCCCCTGTGCATGTCTGCTCTTGGCTCTATACCTTTGGGGCATTTAATATTCACCCCACCCTCAGCACTTACATATAGATCTGTAATCTATTTATATTATTGTCTGTCTCTCCTTCAAGACTGTAAACTTACTGTGGCCAGGGAATGTGTCTACCAACACTCCTGAATTGTACTCTCCTAAACAGTGCCCAAGTGCTTAGAACAGTGCTTTGCACATAGTAAGTGCTTAATAAATGCCATCATTATCATCATTATTATTATTAAACACCACAGGGTCTGCACATAGTAAGTGCTCAATAAATACCACTGATTGAACATATGTGAAGTGTCGGACAACATGAATTCTAGTTTCCTTTAACACGGGGTTCTTCAAGACTGCAACTTCCATATTACAGGAGAACTGACTGTATAAAAGTCCCATCCAATGGGACATTTTGGTTTCGAAAGTCACTGCTGAGTTATTATCAAAACTACTCACCCTACTTCCTACCCTCAGTGTTTGCTGTTCTTATAGTGGTTCCAAATGACCTTTATCTTCAAATCAACAGGATTGTCCTCTGCCCTGACAGAAGCCAAGAGGCACTGAACCCCCATCCTAGGAGCCAGCATTTGAAACAAATGCTCTTGCCAAGCTTTAAATCATTTCCAGTCGGAAGCTCGGCTCACAGATTGATACTCTAACATCTAGCTCTTAAGGACACCTTTCAGTACACTTCAAGAGCGATCTAAAAGACATCAAGTCTCCCTCTAAGGAAAACAATTTGGGATTTGGAGTGGATAGAGTGGAAGTCAGAAGGTCATGGTCTCTAATCCTGGCTCCGCCACCTGTCTGCTGTGTGACCTTGGGTAAATCGCTTCACTTCTCTCTGCCTCAGTTCCCCATCTGTAAAATGGGGATTAAGATTGTGAGCCCCATGCATGACAGGGATTGTGTCCAACCCAATTTGCTCGTATCCCCCCCGGTGCTTAGTACAATACCTGGCACATAGTAAACACTTAACAAATACCACAGTTATTATTATTATTATTATTGAGAGTATGCCACATTGTAACTGTGAGACTGTGAGCCCACTCTTTTAGACTGTGAGCCCACTGTTGGGTAGGGACTGTCTCTATATGTTGCCAATTTGTACTTCCCAAGCGCTTAGTACAGTGCTCTGCACATAGTAAGCGCTCAATAAATACGATTGATGATGTAAAGCTCATTTCTGTTAGTTCCTGGGGAAACCAAATTAGTAAGGGTTTCGGTGGCATTCCAGTTCAAAATTCCAAACTAAATAAAAGCTCATCAACTGATTCAGATTTACTCCCACTGTATAAGGAAAATGCTTAAGACATCCACAAAGAGAAAGGAGATAAATAATACATTGCATTTGCAGTGTACAGGAGCAGATCAAATTCAAAGTGATAGATAACATAGTGCAAACTCCTGGGAGGAAGTGAAATGCAAGATTCTGAATCGTATCAGCTGTTCAGTTTAATGACCGGCCAGCACAAAGAAAATAGAAACACAGTGGTTAAGAACTGCTTTTGTGAAAATCTCACAATAAAACAGATTCCAGGTAAATGTAAATGCAAACCCAAGGAAAATATCCATTCAAATCAAGTGCCCAATTTACACTCAGTTCACCACTCTGAGTGAGAAAGGATTTAGCCAGCTGTGAAGTCTTGTGAGTTCTGGTTCAAATCTTATGACTAAGTTGTATGAACATAAAATCAGTCAGTTTTTAAGTACACATTTTGCGCAGACCATTAGACTGTAAGCCGGTTGGGCACAGGGATTGTGTCTACCAACTGTGTTGTACTGTATTCTTCCAAGATCTTAATACAGTGCCCATGCACAGTAAATGTTCAATAAATAACATTGATGATGAACTAAACTCTTGGAAGAATATAAAAGAATTAGTAGATATAATCCCTGCCCTCATGGAGTTTATGACAAACCTTCTCTTTCCTTTGGTATTCAAAGTTCGTGTTCACTGCAAATAAATTTTATCAGCTATGATTTCTCTCCCTTTAAGCATGGCTCTCATTTTGAAGGGCAAGTCACTTAACTTCTCTGGGCCTCAGTTACCTCATCTGTAAAATGGGGTTTAAAACTGTGAGCCCCCCATGGGACAACCTGATCACCTTGTAACCTCCCCAGCACTTAGAACAGTGCTTTGCACATAATGGCATTTATTAAGCGCTTGCTATTATTATTATTAACAGGATCAAGAATATTGACTCTATTTTCTATTCTGAGCAAAAATTGCAATTATTTGTCAATGTAGCATTTGGCCTCACACTGCCTTTGTTTGTTTTGCTGTTGTTGTTTGTGTTTCAAAATGCAGCTGTCAACCTAACAATTAAAAAAAAGAATGGTGTTACACCGTGTTGGGACTTTTTAAGACAAAAATGAGAATTTATATTTTGGAAAACATTTCCTAGTTAGAGAAACAAATCTTTCATCATATTAGGCCTCCCACATTTATACTATTCATTTGTGGTCTTTTCCCATATGCAGGTTAAAACTGGCAATACAATGGTTTGTTGTTAGGCTAAATTACACCTCTGCAGTTACCGCATCCTTCCCACCACCATTATCAACTACTCAACTGGATTATTCATTTGATTCTTAAGAACATACTCTTCCTCCCCTTCTCATGTTCTCCCTTGGAGCTAAAAGTTTCTGTAGTCACCAATACAGCTTTTCTCAATTAGAAAACTCTTCATAATCAAACAATCATATTTGAGTGTTTACTGTGTGCAGAACAATAAAGAAGCAGAATGGCTCAGTGGAAAGAGCTTGGGCTTTGGAGTCAGAGGTCATGGGTTCAAATCCTGGCTCTGCCAATTGCCAGCTGTGTGACTTTGGGCAAATCACTTAACTTCTCTATGCCTCAGTTACCTCATCTGTAAAATGGGGATTAAGACTGTGAGCCCCGTGTGGGACAACCTGATCACCTTGTAACCTCCCCAGTGCTTAGAACAGTGCTTTGCACATAGTAAGCGCTTAATAAATGCTATTATTATTATTATTAAGCTCTTGGGAGAGTTGTTATGTTGTTAAAACAGATTTGATGGACACATTCTCTGCCCAAGAAGAGCTTACAGTCTAGGGGGAGAGGGGGAAGACAGATATTAATATAAATAAATTACAGATATTTACAGAAGTGGTGTGGGGCTGAGGGAAGGTTGAATAAAAGGTGCAAATGATGATAATTGAGGGCTTAGTGGAGGAAGGCTTCTTAGAGGAGATGTGCTTTCTAGACTGTGAGCCCGTTATTGGGTAGGGACCGTCTCTACGTGTTGCCAACGTGTACTTCCCAAGCGCTTAGTACAGTGCTCTGCACACAGTAAGCGCTCAATAAATATGATTGAATGAATGAATGAATAAGGTTTTGAAGGTAGGGAGAGTGTTCTTACCATGTTGGAAGAATTGGGTGCTGGACTTTTTTAGAAAATAAATAGAAATATGGCTATTTTAGAGAAGCAGTATCAGCAGACTTATTATTTTAATCTCATATTTGTTCAGCTGTTAAGCACTTTCTACGGGCCAGGCACTGTAGTAAGCGCTGCGGTAGATACAAACCAATCAGGTAAGACACAGTCCGTGTCCCACGTGGGGCTCAAGGTCTTAATCCCCATTTTACAGACGAGGTAAGTGAAGCCCAGAGAAATTAAGTGATCCACCCAAGGTCACACACAGCAGACAAGTGGCTGAGCTGGGATTAGAAACCAGGTCCTCTGACTCCGAGGCCCTAGTTCTTTCCACTAGGCCAAGCCACTCCACCATCTACCTTTTGTGTGACCTTGGGCAAGTCATTTAGCTATTCTGTGACTCAGTTCCCTCACCTACAAAATGGGGATCAATGCCTGTTCTCCCATCCAATTAGACTGTGTGCCTTATGTGGGGCCTGATGATCTTGTATCTACTCCAGCATGCAGCACAATGCTTGGCACAGAGTAAGCACTTAGTTTCTATTACTAGTATTACTATTATTATTATTATAGGTGCTTAGTACAGTGCTCTGCACACAGTAAGTGCTCAATAAATACTACTGAATGTATGAATGAATTACTATTATCAGTCAAATCGGGAAACTAAACCCATTAAACACTGACCCCTTTTAAAGCACTAAGCATGTTTATTCAAAAGAACCTGAATTATGAAATTTAGCAGTTCAAAACCTGGTAAATGAGACAAACTCTACTTAAAACTGAACTGATCTTTAGTTCAAGTGTAATAGACACTACTGAAAATGTTGATTGTTTTTCTCACCCATGTTTAGAAGCTTTCTTTGTTCAACACCTTTTAGGACTCAAACACAATCAACAGTCATTGCCCTGCATACTGGATAATTCTGCTATTTTTAGCATTAATCTTTTCTTTGTGGGCGGGGAGAGGATTCTGATTCTAAGCACAAGTAGATTCACACTATTGGTGAGGTGGAAAAATCCTTTTGCTTTCACTTGCGTGAAAAAAGACCAAACTGTCTATGTCTTTTTCCACTGGCATTTTTCCATCGACCTTAGATTGTAGACTCCTTGTGGGTAAGGAACGTATGTTTTGCTTCTGTTGGAATCCATCAAAGGTATTTATTGAGCACTTACTGTGTGCAGAGCACTGTATTGAGTCTTTGGGAGAGTCCAATATAACAGAGTTAGTAGACCTGCCCACAAAGAGCAGGACATAATAAAATGCTTTGCCTTCAATAGGTGATCATAAATACCACTAAGCTTTCAATGTAAGAAGAAAAGCAATCAATCAATCAATCGTATTTATTGAGTGCTTACTGTGTGCAGAGCACTGTACTAAGCGCTTGGGAAGTACAAGTTGGCAACATATAGAGACAGTCCCTACCCAACAGTGGGCTCACAGTCTAGAAGGGGGAGACAGAGAACAAAAGCACCTTTTAGCCTTCCAAATTCAAAAATTTCAATCACTGAAAAGGTAAGGTAAGGTCAGAAATTTTCTGATCTTCTAGACTGTGAGCCCGTTGTTGGGTAGGGACTGTCTCTATATGTTGCCAACCTGTACTTCCCAAGCGCTTAGTACAGTGCTCTGCACACAGTAAGCGCTCAATAAATATGACTGAATGAATGAAAAATTTTCAGCCCACCGGGTAAGATGAAGAGAAGCCCCAGTATCAAAGCTTCTGAATGTAGTTTGGGTGTCTTTGATGACAGCACTAAACGGTGATCTTTTTCCCTCCCCATCTGGAAAAGAACTGCCCATTTCCTTTTTCCACACATCAGCACCTCCCCACCATCACAGATCCAACAAGTCTGGTTGGGACATGAAAATGCAGCTGCCAGCTGCTAACTTTAGAAAACCCTGGTTTTTAACCGTGTAATGGGAGAAAAATAACTCACTCTGGCATTTATAATCTCATTTTCTTTCTGCCACAGATGCATAACTAATGCTGGTATCGAATATCTTGATGAGTAAACCACGCTGTTCTCTCACCTTAAACATAATTACTTGTAAAAAATGCAGACAAACCCTGACCATCCAGGACTGGTTTTAAAAATTGTTGGGAAATACATTTTAGGCACCTCTCTCGAGGGAAATGAATAATGACTTAATGAAAGTTATTTGTACAAATAATGGCTCAATTTAATCAAATATTTCACCAGTAACTCTGAATTATTTTGTAGGTAACAGAATGCTGTTCTGCCTACTTAATAAATTAGACTTTCTCAAAAAAAGCAATCCGTATGCTTCTGAGTGTTATTAAGGCTGTGCATATAGCTTTAATTTTATTTGTTCTGATGATTTTGACATCTGTCTACATGTTTTGTTTTGTTGTCCGTCTCCCCCTTTTAGACTGTGAGCCCGCTGTTGGGTAGGGACCGTCTCTATATGTTGCCAACTTGGACTTCCAAAGCGCTTAGTTTAGTGCTCTGCACACAGTGAGTGCTCAATAAATACGATTGAATGAATGAATGAACTTTGCTTATCAGCCTGCTGCTGGTCAGGGAATAGAACATCGTTCTGGGATTCAGGATAATAATAATAATATTGATGGTATTAAGCGCTTACTATGTGCAAAGCACTGTTCTAAGCGCTGGAGGGGATACAAGGTGATCAGGTTGTCCCACATAGGGCTCACAGTCTTAATCCCCATTTCACAGATGAGGGAACTGAGGCCCAGAGAAGTTAAGTGACTTGTCCAAAGTCACACAGCTGACAATTGGCGGAGTGGGGATTTGAACCCATGACCTCTGACTCCAAAGCCTGTACTCTTTCCACTGAGCCACGCTGCTTCTCATATAAAGGTTCTAGACCTGGTCACACATGTAGCTGATTAATGTGGGCAAAACCAGCACGTGCCCTCAGGAATATGCTACAATTCTGCCAACTTACTGGCCTCAGGGTCCCAGCAGAAACATGACTGGCAAGAATGAGGGATAGTGCAAATGACCCCACGAAAGCCACTGTCATGACCATCCAGTTGTTCTTTTTCAATGGTATTTTTTAAGCAATAATATGTGTCAAGCACCGTTCTAAGCACTGGGGTAGATGCGAGTTCATGAGGCCAGAGACAGTCCCTGTCCCACATTCACAGTCAAGTCACAGAGAAGCAGCGAGGCTCAGTGGAAAGAGCCCAGGCTTTGGAGTCAGAGGTCGTGGGTTCAGATCCCGGCTCCGCCAATTGTCAGCCGGGTGACTTTGGGCAAGTCACTTAACTTCTCTGGGCCTCAGTTACCTCATCTGTAAAATGGGGATGAAGACTGTGAGCCCCCCGTGGGAAAACCTGATTGCCTTGTAACCTCCCCAGCGCTTAGAACAGTGCTTTGCACCTAGTAAGCGCTTAATAAATGCCATCATTATTATTAAGTAGTGGGGAGAACAGGTATTGAATCCCCATTTTGCAGTGGAGGAAACTGAGGCACAGAGGTGAGCAGCAGTGTGGTTTAATGGGTAGAGCTTGGGCCTAGTACTCTAAAGGACCTGGGTTCTAATCCCAGCTCTGTCACTGTCTGCTGTGTGACCTTGGCCAAGACACATCACTTCTCTGGGCCTCAGTTTCCTCATCTGTAAAACAGGGATTAAAGGCTGGGATTAAAGCCCCACGTGAGCCCCGACCAATGCAACGAACTCTTCCTCTAGACTGTAAACTGACTGTGGGCAGGGAATGTTTCTATTTATTGTAATATCGTCCTATTCCAAGCGCTACGTACAGTGCTCTGCACACAGTAAGAGCTCACCAAATATGACTGATTAAATGACATGAGCTGTGTCCAAACTGCTTTATCTTGGATCTACCTCAGCACTTAGTACAGTGCCCAGCACATAGTAAGCGCTTAACAAATACCATTAAAAAAAAAAATCAAGTGAAGTGACTTGCCCAGGGTCATCTAGCAGGCAAGTGGTGGAGCTGGAATTACAACTCAGGCTCTCCAGCTCCCAGGCCCATGCTTTATTATTATTATTTATTTATTATTGAGAAGCAGCGTGGCTCAGTGGAAAGGGCACAGGCTTGGGAGTCAGAGGTCATGGGTTCTAATCCCGGCTCCCCCACATCTGCTGTGTGACCTTGGGCAAGTCACTCAACTTCTCTGGGCCTCAGTTGCTTCATCTGTAAAATGGGGATTAAGACTGTGAGCCCCATGTGGGACAACCTGATCACCTTGTATCCCCCCACAGCGCTTAGAATAGTGCTTCGCACATAGTAAGCGATTAACAAATGCCATCATTATTTATTTATTATTATTAACTAGGCCAGGCTGCTTCTTCATCAACTGTACTGGGCAGGTTTTCGGTCCTGACATCTCAGGAATGACGTTCCCTAGTTATTCCTAATGCTCTGGAGACTCCCACCATACTCAGATTCAGGATTGCGCTTAGTACAGTGCTCTGCACACAGTAAGCGCTCAATAAATACGACATTGATTGACTGCATATTGCTTTTCCCCTGGGGATCATGCCCACCTTCGTACAGCTGTAATTGGTGTGTGAGAAGCATAGAATAGACACCCCTCAGATGGACAAACTTGAAGAGTTTCTGAACTGTTAATGCAAAGTTAGACTGTTACCAGAGCTTTTTAAAAAACAAAATGAAGTTTACCATGGATACCCTATTACATTTTCACTACCAGTTTTCAAATAAATTGATCAATTGTATAGGTGAGGGTGGTCACAGGAAATCAGATGTTACTTAAGACATCAGTGAGTAGCTTTTATCAATAAGACACAGATCAGCTCTTAGAAATAGTTATCTCTTAGAAATAGTTATTTGGATTGATAACCAAACAGACCTGTGTTCCAGTGTTCTGATTACATGGTCTAGTTATTTATTTAATGGGCTTATAAACCTTCATCATCATCATCATCAATCATATTTATTGAGCACTTACTGTGTGCAGAGCACTGTACTAAGCGCTTGGGAAGTACAAGTTGGCAACATGTAGAGACAGTCCCTACCCAACAGTGGGCTCACAGTCTAAAAGGGGGAGACAGAGAACAAAACCAAACATACTAACAAAATAAAATAGAATAGATATGTACAAGTAAAATAAATATATAAATAGAGTAATAAATATGTACAAACATATATACAGGTGCATGCAGATTAAAACCTGCCACCCCAACTAAGAACTGAGATAAATTAGTCTGCAGAACTTTTTCTGGAAAAAAAAGTTCTACTTAATGTTTGTTTGAAATTGGTTAGCAATTAAATGAAAGAAAACAACCCCACCCAGGCCGGGGATCAGAATTAGATGTCCTCAAAGCTTCTTTTTCCATACATGTCAGTGCTGGCAGGTGTTCCTATAGCCTTCCATCTGGGTGGGGGTAGATGTATGTTCTATTAGCTGCTTTCTTTTCAGTTAATGTCAATTATGATCCTGAAAGCGTATACCTTTCCCTTCAAGATGCGTAACAAAGAGCCAAAGATCCTCCTTTTGACTCTGCTGCTTTCTTTTTTCAAATTTTAAAAAGCCTCACCTCCTGAAAATAATGACCCCAGGGAACATAAGTAAATAGGCAGTTTGGGTCATGAAACCTGTAGGTATTCAGTGTAAAACAGTCCAAGGCTACCGAGTTAAATTTGGCCAGGATTACCCATGAGGTAAGTAAGAAGCACCCTTTTCTTTATGAATGGATGGACTGACCACATACTGGCAGTTGGAACTTCTGTGGTTTCTTTTTTGTTCAAGTGGGAGTCCATACCATATTTACGCACTCCCAAAGCGAAGTCTTTGACTTTGCCTTGCTGCCCCCAAAAGAAACTTCAATGTTGATCATCCTCGAGAAATGCTTTGTCCCACACCCAATTTGTGGGTATTCTTCTCTGCCTTTTTAAAACCTCATTCATTCTTATTTTTAAAAGGTCTGGCAAGATGGAAAAAATAAAACGGCATACTGTGATATTTAGATTTGAGAAATGAAGAAAATGAAAAATAAAAGGATATGTTTGAAAAATATCTTGTATTATCTCCAAATTCAGATGATTTTTTTTTTTTAAAGCAGTAGCTATTCACCAGTATTAATAGTCTGGGGTCTCCATTTAGAAGTTACAGGTTTGGAGACAGCAAGTACCGCATGTAACTCAATGGTTACTGTGTGAACCAGGGTGAAATGAGAACCAATCCATAGATTAGTAAGAACAGGATATTAGTTATATTCAATCAATGGTGTTTATTGAGAGTTTACTGTGTGCAGAATTCTGTACTTAGCATTTAAATTATAAGCTTGCCAAAGCACCCAAAGGAACTCTATCTTATTCAGAGACAGCACATAAATTAAAAAGAAAAAAAAAGGCTCAGGTCACTTTGGGTTTGATCCCATTGGGATTTGTGCCTGCTGTTTTCTTCTTTTTCAAAAACTGCATACACCTAATTATTCATAACAATGAGGTATTTGTTAATCACTATATGACAAGCACTGTCCTAAGCACCAGGTAGATAACAAGATAATCACGTTGCTCATAGTGTCTGTCCTACATGGGGCTCACAGTCTAAGTAGGAAGGAGAACGTATTTTGAATCCCCCATTTTTCAGATGAGGAAACTGAGGCACAGAGAAGTTAGGTGACTTGTCTATGGTCACCCAGCAGGCAAGTGGTGGAGCCAGTCTTAGAGCCCACATCCTCTGATTCCCAGGCTTTTTATAGCTCCTTCCACTGGGCCACTGCTATAACAAAAAAGGGTAATAAAACCCACATTATGGCTAGGATGGCCATTCATCTTGTTTCCAGCTGGTCTGTCCCCTCATTATGGATTTTTAAACATAATTTTATAACCATTATTTAAATTTTCAGCACCCATCCCCGCCACACTAACTTAACACACGTGACCTCAATTGCTTGGGGAAAATGCTTGGGGCTTAGAGAAGCAGCGTGGCTCAGTGGAAACAGCCCGGGCTTTGGAGTCAGAGGTCATGGGTTCAAATCCTAGCTCTGCCAACTGTCAGCTGTGTGACTTTGGGCAAGTCACTGTGCCTTAATCTCATCTATCTCACCGCTGACCTCTTGCCCATATCCTACCTCTGGCCTGGAATGCCCTCCCTCCTCAGATCACACAGGTAATTGCTCTTCCCCAGTTCAAAGCATTATTGAAGGCGCAGCCCCTCCATGAAGCCTTCCCTAAGTCCTCCTCTCCTCTTCTCATTCATTCATTCATTCATTCAACCGTATTTATTGAGCACTTACTGTGTGCAGAGCACTGTACTAAGCACTTGGGAAGTATAAGTTGGCAACATATAGAGACGGTCCCTACCCAACAGTGGGCTCACAGTCTAGAAGGGGGAGACAGACAACAAAACAAAACATATTAACAAAATAAAATAAATCGAATGGTAAATATGTAAATGTAAAATAGAGTAATAAATATGTACAAACATGTACAGGTGCTGTGGGGAGGGGAAGGAGGAAGGGCGGGGGGAGGAGGAGGGGGAGAGGAAGGAAGGGGCTCAGTCTGGGAAGGCCTCCTGGAGGAGGTGAACTCTCAGTAGGGCCTTGAAGGGAGGAAGAGAACTAGCTTGGCGGATGTGCGGAGGCAGGGCATTCCAGGCCCGGGGGAGGACGTGGGCCGGGGGTCGATGGCGGGACAGGCGAGAACGAGGCCCAGGGAGGAGGTTAGCGGCAGAGGAGCGGAGGGTGCGGGCTGGGCTGGAGAAGGAAAGAAGGGAGGTGAGGTAGGAGGGGGTGAGGTGATGGACAGCCCTGAAGCCGAGAGTGAGGAGTTTTTGCCTGATGCGTAGGTTGATTGGTAGCCACTGGAAATTTTTGAGGAGGAAAGTAACATGCCCAGAGCGTTTCTGCACAAAGATGATCCGGGCAGCAGTGTGAAGTATCGATTGAAGTGGGGAGAGACAGGAGAATGGGAGATCACTCCCTTCTGCACTACCTTGATTTGTTCCCTTCATTCATCCCTCCCATCCCTAAAGCACATATGTATATATGTGTAATTTATTTTATGTATATTAATGTCTACTCCCCCTCTAGACTGTGAGCTCATTGTGGGCAGGGAAAGTGTTTGTTGTACTCTCCCAAGTGCTTAGTACAGTGCTTTGCATACAATAAGTGCTCAATAAATATGACTGAATGAATGAATGAGTGAACGAATGAGAGTAAAAGCTAAAATGGGAAGGCCTGATGGAAAGTGGAAAGAGCCCGGGCTTGGGAGTCAGAGGTCACGGGTTCTAATCCCAGCTCAGCCACTTGTCAGCCGTGTGACTTTGGGCAAGTCACTTAACTTCTCTGGGTCTCAGTTACCCATCTGTAAAATGGGGATTAAGACTGTGAGCCCCACGTGGGACAACCTGATCACCTTGTATCTACCCCGGCGCTTGGAATAGTGCTTTGCACATAGTAAGCACTTAACAAATACCATTATTATTATTATTATTATTATTATTATTATTATTATTATTATTCAGAAGGGCTTTGAAGATGGGGAGAGTGGTGATCTGTCGGGAGTGAAGGGAGAAAGGTCGCGAACAAGAGGCAGCAGAAGAGAAGAGAATGAGGTTCAGTGACTAGGTGGGCTTGAGAGGAATGAAATCTGCAAGCTGGGATGCAGTGAGAGATGAGATTTGAATAGTAGAAGGGAGAAAGCGGATTGTGGGCCTAAAGCCAAAGGTCAGGAGTTTCCACTATATGTATATATGGTTGTACATATTTATTACTCTATTTATTTATTTTACTTGTACATATCTATCCTATTTTATTTTGTTGGTATGTTTGGTTTTGTTCTCTGTCTCCCCCTTTTAGACTGTGAGCCCACTGTTGGGTAGGGACTGTCTCTATGTGTTGCCAATTTGTACTTCCCAAGTGCTTAGTACAGTGCTCTGCACATAGTAAGTGCTCAATAAATACGATTGACGATGATGATGCAGAGTACAATGGGCAACCGCTGCAGATGTCTGATGAGTGGGGAGACACGTACAGAGTGCCGTTCTACGAATACGATCCTAACAGCAGAATGAAGCAGAGAAGCAGCGTGGCTCAGTGGAAAAGAGCCCGGGCTTTGGAGTCAGAGGTCATAGGTTCAAATCCCAACTCCGCCAATTGTCAGCTGTGTGACTTTGGGCAAGTCACTTAACTTCTCTGGGCCTCAGTTCCCTCATCTGTAAAATGGGGATGAAGACTGTGAGCCCCAAGTAGGACAACCTTATCACCTTGTAACCTCCCCAGCGCTTAGAACAGTGCTTTGCACATAGTAAGTGCTTAATAAATGCCATAAAAAAAAGTTTGGACTGGCAAAGTGGGAGATGGGAGGCTGATGCCGTAATCAGATTTCTAGACTGTGAGCCCGTTTTTGGGTAGGGACCGTCTCTATGTGTTGCTGACTTGTATTCATTCATTCATTCAATCGCATTTATTGAGCGCTTACTGTGTGCAGAGCACTGTACTAAGCGCTTGGGAAGTACAAGTTGCCAACCTATAGAGACGGTCCCTACCCAACAATGGGCTCACAGTCTAGAAGGGGGAGACGGACAACAAAACAAAACATGTGGACAGGTGTCAAATCGCCAGAACAAATAGAATTAAACCTAAATGCACATCATTAACAAAATAAATAGAATAGTAAATATGTACAGGTAAAATAGAGTAATAAATCTGTACAAACATATCTACAGGTGCTGTGGAGAGGGGAAGGAGGTAGGGCTGGGGGGATGGGGAGAAGGGGAGGAAAAAGGGGGATCAGTCTGGGAAGGCCACTTGGAGGAGGTGAGCTCTCAGTAGGGCTTTGTACTTCCCAAGTGCTCAGTACAGTGCTCTGCACGCAGTAAGCGCTCAATAAATATGATTGAATGAATGAAGTAATCAAGCCAGGATATGACAGGTGCCTGGACCGTAGTGGTAAGCTGCTTTGATGGAGAAAGGACAGATCCTGGAAATTTTGTGGAGGGAAATACCACTGATGCTATTAAAAGCCTGGGATGGTTGATGGGAGCAATGGACATGGAAATCGGCAAGGGAGGAGAAGCACTGTTGCTAATAAGTACTGTAGTATTTATATTATATATACTAATAATAATTGTTGTATTTGTAAAGTGCTTACTATGTGCTAAGCATTGGGGTAGAGACAAGGTAATCAGCTTGGACACAGTCCCTGCCCCACATGGGTCTTGATCTCCATTTTACAGATGAGGTAACCGAGGTACAGATAAGTTACGTGACTCGCCCACAGTCACGGAGCAGTTGTGTGGCGGAGTGGCGTTAGAACCCATGTCCTGTGAGTTTCAGGTCCATGCTCTTTCCACTATCCCATGCTGCTTCTCACAGATCTTGGAGTCTGGATTTTTGGAGTGCCATCACTTTTCAGTTTTGGCAAAACTAAGTGTGGAGTGTACCCATTAGACTGAAAGCTCACTGTGGGCAGGGAACATGTCTACCAATTCTGTGGCACTGTATTCCCCCAAGAGCTTAGTACGGTGCTTTGCCCACAGCAAGCATTCAATAAACACCACTGATTGACCGATCTATTGATCTGTGCCATAGAGGAAGCAGAGAGGGCTCCTATTTGTGTTAAAAGGAGTCTGAAACATCACATTTATCTAAGTACAGTTAGAGTGAGGAATTTTTCTAGATCCGATATCTGTCCACCCACAGAAAGCAGCTTTGCCTACAAACCCAGTCCCCAAGCTCGTGGTGGGCAGGGAATGTGTGTGTTTATTGTTACACTGTACTCTCCCAAGCACTTAGTACAGTGCTCTGCATACAGTAAGTGCTCAATAAATACGATGGAATGAATCAATGGACAGTGTGCCGCACGTTCTGTTAGATGGGGAGCTGCTGTCCTCTAGAACTGTATTTTTAACAGGTTTCAATTTAGCCCTGTGTACACCACCCAAAGCGTTCGTCTTCTCTGACCGTGACCTGTAGGAGAACGTACTCCTGCAACTGTGCCCAACTGACATTATTTTCCTCAATTTGGAATTAGTTTCCATGTGTGTGGTCAGGACAGAGCATTTTAAACCATGCTGTTTCCCCAAACATTGAATTGATTTTCTTCACATGTGACTGAGTTTTACTTCAGCTATTAGGAAAATTATTTTGGCAAGTTGGGTAAGATAGATGAAGATACCCTGGGACTATACACAGGCCAAAAAAAAGATGTTTTCTTTGGTTTTTCAACCCTGAATGCATATTCCTCAGATTTGCTTTATTCTTTGCCAAAGTATTCAACTCAAGGCCACACATGATGAATTTCAGCCCCAAATAGACTTGCAAAGATGAAGGGAAAGTGCACCAAGTTTGAAAACTGAAACCCCTGCTGGAAACCGGCAAAATCAGCTCAAAATCTACACACTTTGGGAAAGATTTCCAGAGCTCCCTAAGATGCAGTGGTATATATTTAAATTGCTACCTGAAAAGATTCTCACCGGTTACCAACAATTTCTGAAAGCAAACAAACTGCCGAAACAAGAAAGGCATGAGCGCAACATAAAAATAGCAATTGGTAAAAGCCCTAATGGAACTGCCTTACTTTGGCATGTTTAAAATGCATTTTGAGATGGCAGAGATTGGAAATATCTGTTTCATTATGCTACTATAAAGCTATTATTAAATAGGTTTCAGGGCAAACAGAGTTACCGTTGCCCTTGAATTGCAAAATAGATGTCAGTTATGAAACACAGTGTGGAGCCTACCTTAGCCTGAGGCTATCATTTTATGAATAATAAGCATTAGAAGCAATAACAAATAGCATCAACTATCACACGACACCAACACTTACACTATCAGTGTTGGAAAATGACACATTCCCAGTCTGTAAAAATTCACTTGAAAAGTAGTCGCTTTCCCCACCTGCTACCTGGATTATTTTTGCATTAAATTAAAACTCTCAATTTTTGCACTGTTAAGTTTGGGTCATTCAGGATTATCAAACCAAGCACCAGCATAACTGGCCTATTGGTAGCTTAATATGTAGTATCAAATACACAATGTGGCTACTGGTAGATGTTGTGAGGTTTAGATAATTTGATCAAAACTCTGAATATTCATCCTGTTAAGTTTGTTATATTTGTTTAAGTTTGTGTATAATGAACACAAGCACCCACATAACTGCCTTATTTGTAGTTTAATAGACGGTATCAAATACATAATAGGGCTACTGGTAGATGTTGAGTGATTTAAATAGTGTTGCTCAAAACTCTAATTTTTGTACTGTTATGTTTGGGTCACTCAATATAATCAACACAAGCACTAACATAACTGGCTTAACGATAGTTTTGGTTTTTTTTTTAATAAATGGTATTTGTTAAGCACTTGCTATGTGTCAGGCCCTGTTCTATATGCTGGGATAGATACAAATCAAATAGTTTAATATAGGGTATCAAATACAAAATATGGCTACTAGTAGGTATTGAGTAGTAGAGTGCTTTGTTCACAGTAAGTGCTCAATAAATATGACTGAATGAACGATTAAAAAAATGTTCACTGCAATCACTTTTAAGTGATTTTTAGGAATTAGATTACATTTTTGGAAGTTGAGTGATGTTTAGCATAGTGGAATATTTGAAATTAGCGCCAGTTTTTTTAAAAAATGACAGGAGCCTGGGGTAGAGATCCTCTCTCAGCATGTTCTGTAAGGAGCCTTTCTCTATTAAAGTTCCAGGGGAGAAATGTTAAATGTGAATTGAGCTAAGAGAAGAGTACCACAATGGATACATGATACCAACTCTGTTGTATTGTATTCTCCTAAGCGTTTAGTACAGTGCTCTGAACACAGTCAGCGCTCAATAAATACCACTGATAGATTGACAGGGAAGCTTCAGCTATGGAGAGAGAAAGACTAGTTGATAATCAGCACGTTAACTGGCAGGAGCCCGGTTATAGGGACCATCTCTATATGTTGCCGACTTGTACTTCCCAAGCGCTTAGTACAGTGCTCTGCACACAGTAAGCACTCAATAAATATGATTGAATGAATGAATGAATTTCCAAAAGACACACACTGAGAGGGCCACAAGCTGAAGTCCATATCAGTCATGAATGGTATGGACAAAAACATGGAGGGAGCAGACAACATCATGAAGTTTCCTA
The DNA here is from genome assembly GCF_015852505.1 of Tachyglossus aculeatus. Classification (NCBI taxonomy): domain Eukaryota; kingdom Metazoa; phylum Chordata; class Mammalia; order Monotremata; family Tachyglossidae; genus Tachyglossus; species Tachyglossus aculeatus. The sequence continues at coordinate 65,014,129 of NC_052070.1, read as the reverse complement.
TGGGTGTATATGGGGAATTCCTGTTTGAAGCAGACCACTGACAAATTTATTTAGTTTTATGTATTTATTGAGGTACTTGTTAATAATAATAATAATGGCATTTATTAAGCGCTTACTATGTGCAAAGCACTGTTCTAAGCGCTGGGGGAATACAAGGTGATCAGGTTGTCCCACGGGGGGCTCACAGTCTTAATCCCCATTTTACAGATGAGGGAACTGAGGCACAGAGAAGTGAAGTGACTTGCCCAAAGCCACACAGCTGACAAGTGGCGGAGCCGGAATTTGAACCCATGACCTCTGACTCCAAAGCCCGGGCTCTTTCCACGAAGCTACGCTGCTTCTCCAGTCAATCATATTAATTGAGCACTTACTACATGCAGAGCACTGTTCTATGCACTTGGAAGAGTACAATACAAATGAATTAAGACAGGTTCCCTGCCCATAATGGGCTTACAGTTTAGAGGGGGAGACAGATATTAAGATGAATAAATTTATAATAATTTAAAGATATATTAATAAGTGCTGTGCGGTTGGGATGTGTGTTTCCTGTGTGTCAAGCACTGTCCTAAGGGCTGGGGTAGATACAAGTTAATCAGGTTGGGTACCGTCCCTGTCCCACATGGGGCTCAGACTAAGAGAGAGAACAGGTATTGAGTCCCCATTTTACAGTTGAGGAAACTGATGTCCAGAGAAGTTAAGTAACTTGCCAACGATCACACAGCAGACAACTAGCAGAGCCAGGACTGGAACCCAGATTCTCAGGTCCGCGCTCTTTCTGCTAGGCCACCCTGTTGCCCTGGTTTCCCCCACTGAATTAGGCATTCCTATAATGATGATGGTATTTGTTAAGTGCTTACTATGCGCCAAGCACTGTTCTAAGCCCTGGGGTAGACACAAGGTAATCAGGTTGTCCCACAGGGGGCTAACAAGTCTTAATCCCCATTTCACAGAAGAGGTAACTGAGGCACAGTGATTTGCCCAAAGTCACATGGCTGATAAGTGGTGGAGATGGGATTAGAACCTCTGACCTTTGACTCCCAAGCCTGTGCTCTTGTGACTATGCCACGCTGATTCCTATGAAATGAGCCCCAATCATTAGGACAAAGAAAGAGCATTCTGAAATTTGACTGTTGCCTGCCATGATTTTTCTGTAACCATTACAATAGTTGGTAAACATACTTTGCTGCCGTTGAGACGCACTAGTAGTCTGTAAAGACCCCCCCGGTTCAATATTGTAATAGCACTGCTTATGTTCCTATGGAAAGCCTTCCCTCTAAAAAAATCAGAATATGCTTATGTGGGACTCAGAATTTCAAAAGGAATCTGCTGTTATGTGGCACGTTTTTCTAAGTAGCTTTGCGGGCAAAACCGAGGACCAAAAAGATTAAGATCATTCTGAAAATCTATGACGGAGCTGGAAATTAAATTCAGGTTGGCTGAAGCTCTGGCATTATTAGATCATGCTATCTCTTGTCAGGGTACTGACATGTAATTATTTTCTGGGCGTGAATGCTTTGTGGTAGGAAAAATGCTTTCTAAAACAGTCATGCAAATTAGCAATCACATGCCCACAGGACTAGAAGAAATACGCCTAAACCTAAAGAAAGTCAGGCAGGGAGACGAAAATCACTGTGATAAATGCTGACTTCTTTATATTCTTTTTAGGTTTTGTTGTCATAGAAATCTGTGTTTGTGGGCGATATCTAAGTGTGCTGGCTGTGGGTAGATGCTTTTGTTCTCTAAACATAGTGACAGAGAAAGGGGGAAAGGGATAGGAGGTGGTGAGTGGAAAAAGCAGCCTGGATGTAACTAAGGGCAGAGCTAATGCAAATCGGAAACATATGCAGACAATGATTTTGTATTTGCAGCACTGAATCACAGAAAATGTTCCCCTTTCGGATCACTCCCACGATTCATGACATCTGGCTACCTGTTAGCAGGTGATTCAGATAGTAAGGCGGTTGTATTTACAGATGATGGGGTTGGTGGGAGTTGGAGACCATTAAAAATTGCCTGGGTTTGGGGAATGGGTATTATTCACAGCAGCAGTTCCTCAAAGCCACTATGTTTTAGAATGATTCAGGGCACTGTGAGCTTCTAATCCTGCATTCTGGGAATTTCGGTTATAGGAATGCCACTAATCAAATGGGCCTGGCAGATAGATAGATTAGGAAATTTTCCATGTACCTAATCAACCTGACTGCTAGAAAAATCCTAGGTAGGATTTTTTTATTTATTCACCCATAATTCCGAGAATTATCCCATTACACTTTGCACACTTCTCTCCTCCCCAGCTGCTAGTTCCACTGTGTATCTTCACTGTTTGTTCCCTTTCACAGCTGAACCCACATTTTGGGCAGCATTCACAAGAACTTTGGTCCAGTATGCTAAATGAAGCCAATCCTCCAGGGCTTAGAGTTAAATTGAGCACTTTGGGAGGAGAGTTAACACTTTCAGTCCCCTTGGGGGCTATTTAGGGCATCACTAAACTGTTTCATCTAGGTGCTGGTGAGCGTTCAGGCCTTCTACCCCAAGCAAATTAAATCGTGAGGAAACTGGGAGAGAAAAGTTGGCTCTTTTATAATAATTATAATAATAATGATGGCATTTATTAAGTGCTTACTATGTGCAAAGCACTGTTCTAAGCGCTGTTTTTATATGACTAGCCTGACTTCCTTGATGGCCTAGACATAAATTACTTCAGAAAGTCATTCTCCAATACCAAACAGATACCAGCAGTCCAGGACTACAAATTCTGTTAGAGATAAGAGACTTCCAACCACCATAAATATTTTTCACAAAGGTATCTCTGCCTAGCCACCATTCTTCCTAAGGCTCATCATCACCTATCTCTCCAATTCCCTAGTGTGTAGCAATCCCGACTCTAACTAAAAGCAGCTTTAGAAGCAATGTTCCCTAATGGATAGAGCACGGGCCTGAGAGACAAAAGGATGTGGGTTCTAATTCTGGCTCCAACACTTGTTGGCAGTGTGATCTTTGCCAAGTCGCTTCACTTCTCTAGGCCTCCATTTCCTGATCTGTAAAATGGGGATTAAGACTGTGGGCCCCAGGTGGGATAGGGATTATGTCCAACCTGATTTGCTTGTATCCACCCCAGAGTTTAAAATAGGCCCTGGCACATGGTAAATGCTTAACAAATACCACATGTATTATAAACTTCGATGTATATGAATCCCATGATGGATTCAGTTACTTCTAAAGAAGGTCGCATCACGGCATCACTAAACTGAAAGGGTGGAATCGTTTCTACCAACACTATTGTCTTGGACTTTCCCAAGCACTTAATACAGAGCTCTGTTCATAGTAAGCACTCAATAAATATAATAGATTGATTCATCACAATTCAAATTGGCAAAGCACACTTGGGAACATAATCCTTTTATTGCTGCCACCATAAGGATCGGTGGACTATAGATTCAATTCTTTACAAATTAGTGAAGTATATGAAGTGATGCCCATCCCTCAAATACCCGGTTTTTTTTTAAAATGATCATATTAAGTCCTGAACATGCACTCTCTCTGCTTCTCTGTACATAGCTTGGCATTTATTTAGAAACGCAGGAGTGTGTGTGTTTATGTGTGTCCATTCAAAGGAATCAACATTCATAGGACAGGAGATAAAAGCAAAGAGGAGGTAAAATCAAGATAAGTTCAAGTGAAACTGAGTAAATGCAAAGGTTGTAGTGTGGCTAAGAAGGCTAACAATATTAATAACAATGATAGTAATGATGATATTTGTTAAGCATTTACCATATGTCAAGCACTGTCCTAAGTGCCGGGGAAGATGCATGCTAATCAGGTTGAACACAGTCCCTGCCCCTTATGGGGCTCACAGTTTTAATCCCCATCTTACAGATGAGGTAACTGAGGCCCAAAGAAGTGAAATGATTTGCCCAAGCCCCAAGCAGACAAGTGGCAGATCCAGGGTTAGAACCCAGGTCCTCCTGACTCCAGGCCCGTAGTCTATCCACTAGGCCATGCTGCTTCCCGCTGAGGAGCTGGATGTCATATCCAGTTTCTCTGGAGGTATTCGTTCAGATGCCATTACCGTCACAGGTTCTCCCAACCACTGCCTTCCCCAAATTGTTAGGCCAGAAAGAAAGCGGGGAGCAGAATGAGGGATGGGCTTCCTGGAACTCTCTTGCCTTGTTTCACCCAAGAAAAGCCCCGTAGACATCATTATAATTGTAAAATGCACCGTAAGCCCCTTGATAACGAGGTACCCAATAATTTACCCTCACATTATCATAAGCCACTTTGGAGCTTCCCAGGAATTTCCCATTAAGCTATTTATATAAATGGCACAGTGTTTGGGTTTATTCACTCATTCGATCATATTTATTGGGTGCCTACTGTGTGGACAGCACTCTACTAAGTGCTTGGGAGAGAACAGTTAACCTCATACGCAGATGAGTTACCTTCTGCCTGTAAGAAAGGGGTAGGAAGAGCCAGCCAAAGGATTCCAGTAACTAGGCAGAACATATATTTAGAGATGGGTGGGGGTGAGCACTGCGAGGTCTTCAACTTTGTGAGTTTAGAAGTAACAATTGTCAACAACCACTAATCCTGCATGACTCTGGAGGGAGCAATTAGACTTATCACAACATCAACATTCCTCAACCCCCAGCATTCCAGTCCTCCTAATATTTCAAAAGAAAGGGAGAACAGCAGAGGCAGGCTCTCAGAAGCCTGAGAAGCGTGGCCCCAGAAACAGCCAGGCCTGGGAATCAGAAGGACCTGGGTTCTAATCCCGGCTCCGCCACTTGTCTGCTGTGTGTGACCTTGGGCAAGTCACTTTACTTCTCTGTGCCTCAGTTTCCTCATCTGTAAAGTGGAGATTAAGCCAGTGAGCTCCACGAGGGACACGGACTATGTCCAGCCTGATTAGCTGGGTATCTAGTGCTTAGTAATAATATTAACTGTAGAACTTGTTAAGCGCTTATTATGTGCCAGGCACTGTACTAAGCAATGGGGTGGTCACAAGCAAATCAGGTTGGATGCGATCCCTGTCCCACGTGGGGCTCTCAGTCTTAATCCCCATTTTACAGATGAGGTAACTGAGGCACCAAGAAGTTAAGTGATTTGCTCAGGGTCACACAGCAGGCAAAGTGGTGGAGCAGGAAATTAGAATCTAGGTCCTTTTGATCCCGGAACCGCTAAGCCTCTAGTGTCTGGCACATAGCTTTTCACAAATACCATGAAAAAAAAATCATTTGAATCTTCATAATAGTGAATTATTTCCATCCATCAACAGGCCAGAATGCACACTCCTTGAAAACAGTCAACCAACCAAGGAGGCCCACACGCAGAACTGGGGGATTAATTGGGCTCAGTGTCCAGGCTTGGCAAGTGCCCACGTTTGAGGGTTAAGAACCACAGTGGAGACAACTACCCGCCCCCAATATAGGCACAATTCCCTCCCATAGGTGGAGGTCAGGGTCTAAAAACCCTAGAAACATCCGGGGGTTGCAGCTGTTCCTCAATGAAGCACCCCCCACCCCCCTCCACCCCCACATCTCACAGCCCAAATATCCTCCACAGAGCCAGGGGCAAAGGGGCAACAGCAGATGTGCCATGGTGAATGCCCACCTCAGATCCATCAAATCCCCCAGGGCTTGCTCTGCTTGCTTCATGGCTATAACAGTCAGTGGGGTTGGGACAATATTAGACAATATTAGATGATTAGACAATGGGACAGTAAGAGAAGCAGCGTGGCTCAGTGGAAAGAGCACGGGCTTTGGAGTCGGAGGCCATGGGTTCAAATCCCCGCTCTGCCACTAGTCAGCTGTGTGACTTTGGGCAACTTCTCTGTGCGACCTCATCTATAAAATGGGGATTAAGACTGTGCGCCCCCCGTGGGAAACCTGATCATCTTGTAACCTTTCTAGCACTTAGAACACTGCTTTGCACATAGTAAGTGCTTAATAAAATACAAAATAAAAATAAACCTAATGAAGAATAAAATACAAACCCCTAAATCTTTTGCAAACACTAATTCCCACCTCAAGAGTAAGCACTTCGTAAATACAACTGAATGAAGGAATGAAGGAATGAATGAATGAATGAGGTTATCTGGCCTGATTATGCAGGACAAGATATGGGTCTCATCCTGTCTTACAGATCACCACGGACTATGGTTCTCTGGGCAGCTTATTCTAGTGTTTTACCATCACTCTACACTCAAAAGGGGTTTACGCCCAACTGAAATCGCTCCTATTTCAATTGAATCCCATCTCCCTTTTTCATAATTCTCTTGACATGGAGAACAAGTGGTCAACATTTCCTTCACAAAATACTTTCATATGCCTAAAGACAGCTACTTAAATCCCCCGCCCCCCCTTAGGCTTTTCCCGTGCAAGTTAAACAACTTAAATTCCTCTAACCTTTCCTAAAAAGTCCCTTTCATCATTCCCTGGATCCCTGGATCCTTTCCAGTTTCTCCAAATCCATTCAAAAATGCAGTGCCCAAAATTGGATAGAGAACTACTAACTGTCCCAGTCAATCAGTGAAATGTACTGAGTGCTTGCTGTGTGCAGAGCAGAACACTGTACTGGGCACTAAGAGTAAAAAGAAAACAGAAAGTAAACGGAAAAGGTTACTTACCAGCCCTTCCCAGGTCATACTTTCATTAGATCTGTCCTGTGGTCAACTCTGACCCTCAGATCCTTTTTTTTCGTTATTGTGCTTCAGTCTTTCCCCTGAATTTGTGAGGTTCATTTTTCATCCTCAATTAGGCCACTTTGTACCCATTCCAAACACATTCCTCTCCGTTATTGTAAGACTGCTTATATCAGATCACTCAGAAATGTATTCCTATCTTCCAACGTACTGATACCTCCATCCAATTTAGTATCATCTACATATTTGTGCAGAATATTCTCCTCCCTTTCTATCAGATTGCATGGAAACATCCCATTCACTACTTCCCTTGGGAATAGGCCGAACCCTCGATTTGTTTCCAGCACTTAGAACAGTGCTTGGCACATAGTAAGTGCTCATGCACTAAATGGGGATTGAGACTGTGAGCCCCACATGGGACAAGGACTGTGTCCAACTCAATTTACTTATATCCATCCCAGTGCTTAGTACAGTGCCTGGCACAAAGTAAGCACTTAACAAATGCCATTATTATTACTATTATCATTACCATAATTGTTAACTATTATTTATCCCCTCCTTAGCATTTCTATATAAATGTCTGCTTAATTCATTTATTTTTGAACTCCCTAACTGAAAGTATTTTAGTATTTGGTCCCCTTGTTAAAGTGTAAATTTGTTGTGGACAAGCATTGCATCATTTCATTCTTCTTTATTACCCAAACATGTAGTACAGTGCACATCTCCCAAGTCGGTGCTAATTAATGCTACTGCCAATATTTCTCTCTGGATTTCATTCATTCATTTACTGAATCATATTTATTGAGCATTTACTGTGTGTACAGCACTGTATTAAGCACTTGGGAAGTACAATTCAGCAACAGAGACAATCCCCGCCCACAACTGGCTCACAGTCTAGAAGTGGGGAGACAAGCATCAAAACAAGTTAACAGGCACCAGTAGCATCATTACAAATAGAATTGTAGATATATACATATCATTAAGCGTGGCTCAATAGAAAGAGCACGGGCTTGGGAGTCAGAGGTCATGGGTTCAAATCCCCGCTCCACCAATTGTCAGCTTTGTGACCTTGGGCAATTCACTTCACTTCTCTGGGCCTCAGTTCCCTCATCTGTAAAATGGGGATTAAGACTGTGAGCCCCTTGTGGGACAACCTGATCACCTTGTATCCTCCCCAGTGCTTAGAACAGTGCTTTGCTCATAGTAAGCGCTTAACAAATGCCATCATTATTATTATTAATAAAAATAAATAGAATTACAACTATAAATCTGTACATACATACACAAGTGCTGTGGGGCGGGGAGAGGGGTAGAGCAAAAGGAGTGAGTTGGGGCAATGTGGAGGAGAAGGGAAGCATGCAACCTTCCAGGGAATTTAGCACTATCCTCTAGTATAGGCAACCTTGTACCATAGGTTTTCAAAAATACAAGGTCTTAAGGATATCAAGATACGAAGTCTCACTGCAAATTGACTAGTGACACCATTCCAGCTTTTAAATTATATCTTAAACACAGAAGTGTGAAGCAAAGAGCCTAGCAAATGCTTAAAATTACACAACTTACTCTGATTTTTTTTTCAATTGTGTGCCAATTCTTTGGACCCCAAATTCCCTATCAATTGTAGGGTATCATAGTCTCAGTCCAGATTAGGGATATAGATAATTTCTAGGGAAAGGTGGACTAGGAATCAAGTTCTGGAATATGACAGCCTCCCTAAGATTCCCATTTAGAATCTTTCATGTTACAAATGAAAGATTGGAAGAATCCCCTTCTTTCCTCTCCGCCTCGTCCCCCTCTCCATCCCCCCCAACTTACCTCCTTCCCTTCCCCACAGCACCTGTATATATGTATATATGTTTGTACATATTTATTTATTTTACTTGTACATATCTATTCTATTTATTTTATTTTGTTAGTATGTCTTTGTTCTCTGTCTCCCCCTTTTAGACCGTGAGCCCACTGTTGGGTAGGGACTGTCTCTATATGTTGCCAACTTATACTTCCCAAGCACTTAGTACAGTGCTTTGCACACAGTAAGCGCTCAATAAATACGATTGATTGATTGATACAAATACTGATGGATCCATTGACTGCGAAAACTGGGAATAATAATAATAATGATGGTATTTGTTAAGCGCTTACCATGTGCGAAGCACTGTTCTAAGCGATGGAAACAGCATGGCCTAGTGAAAAGACCACAGGCCTGGGAGTCAAATGTTCTAATCACAGCTCTGCGAGTTGTCTGCTGCGTGACAGTGGGCAAGTCACTTCACTTTTCTGTGCCTCAGTTTCCTCATTTGTAAAATGGAGATGCAAAACCCATTCTCTCTCCTACTTAGACTGTGAGCCCCATGTGGGACAGGGACTGTGTCTGATCTGACTGATTTGTATTTACCCCAGTGCTTAGAACAGTGCTTGGCACACAGTAAGCACTTAACATATAAAATAAAATTAACAGAACTGTTTATCACCCTAGCTGTTTCACAGTGCTGGTGGAATTAAAGCAGCAAACCATTCAGTACTCTTTTGAAGAGGTCACTTAAGGATAGCTTGATTTAAGGCTGCACTGGTTAAGCCAAGTTCCTGGTTAGCAAGTGTTTTTATTTGACAAACGCCAAGAAAAACCCCGAAGAAAAGAAAAAAAACAGATCATTTTTCTAAAAGTATCTTCTTAGGGCTGCCCTATCAACTTCTTTCCTGTTTCTTTAATGCTTAACGGAGACTCAGAGAAACTGTTGAATTTGCAAGACCTGTAAAAATACAGGATATGAGTGTCTGACTTCAGTGCCTGTACTTAACCCACACTGTCTACTGTCTAATGCTCTACGATAGTGATCTCACTGCTCATGTGATTTGAAGTTAACAAAGGCAGAGCTGGGAACAAACAAAAATGAATCAATAGAGTGAAAAACTACTAGGGAAAGTGGGAAAAAAAAACCTCTAAAAGTTTTTCCTTAATTTGAGCGGAAAATCATTTTGGTTCTGTCAGCAGGATCCAACTTCCAAACAGCTGATCCAAGGTTGTTTGGACTGCAGAAGGAGAGCTGGCTCAGATTGAAGTTATAAAACAGAACTAGAAACCACATGTCCTACATAAACAAGTTCCAGGTTCGTTCACTTAAGAAGGGCCATACCCGTGTTCAGCTGGACAATAACACAATTCTCGACTTGTACTTGAAAAAGTCAGGGTTTTTTGCATTGGTCTGCAATCCTTTTAAAATTAATGGAGTTGTCAAAAAACACTCTGTGCTGAAACTGTTTTTTATAATTGATAGTTGCCAGTGTTTTGTTCAGAAGCCCTGACAGTTGGTTGCCCTCCAGGTAGGTCTCTGCATTGACTGATCCCAGCTGTAAACAAACCAACCTTATTCTTGAATTGCCTTAGACATGAAGAAAGTTCACAAGTTTATCCTGCCAAGTGACGGGAAGCTGGCTTCTCAAAGTAATCTCCTCTGGACTTGCGGGAGGAAGGAAAACAAGCTTAGGTGTGTGGACATGATTTGTACTTTGCTTTTCCCTAGGCCCTACCATTCACCTACCACTTCCGACTAGGTGTCATCCAGGAGGTAATATAGTCATGAACAAGTTAAGAAGACAGTCTAATTTTCTGGGAGGGATTGGAGAACGGGCAGTGCAAAGGCTGTCCAATAGGACTTCTATAAATACCTTTCCCTAGCTATAAATATTTCTGAAAAGTAGCTGTTGCCTAAATAAAGTTCAAGTTAGTTTGGGTGCTTTTTGGTCAGCACTATCATTTGTTTAGAAAAGTTTTTGAAAGTGGAACTGGGAAAAAAAAACTATAAGTTTAATAAGCAAGCTGGTACCCACCTGAGTTGGTTCTACCTACATTTCAAGATCCATAGAAATAAGTTATGTTTACCATTAAATTATAACAGAATTTGCCTTGGATCTACTGGCAATGAAAAGTGCTTCCAACTGGAAGAAAACACGTGCGCCGTTGCACTGGGGGACAAGCATCTTATTTTCACGAATAAGATGACAAATGTCACAGTTTGGTCAGAGCAACTCTGGAATTTTAGACTTGCTGGCTAACCTATTTAGGCATGATAAATGTCCAGGATTTCTGGGAGATTATAGTCTAAGAACCGTATGTACTACACGCTCAGAGTAATGCTAAAACTTCACTATCCAGAAACACACAGGATATTAAGCCCATTGCTTCAAACTCTCACCGATTCTGCTTGCTGAAGGGAAGGTGTTGAGTATTGGAGAGTCTTGACAGGCAGACATGAATACAAGGTGTTAACGTTTCTGGAATTAGGCGTCCAGGTTTTTAAAGCTTTTTTATTTCGTCACCTCATGACCATAAAAAACTCCAAACTCTGGTCCGTGTCCCAAGAGGTAAAAAAAGAGTGCTGGAAAAACACCAAGGCCAGGCCATGACTGGAAGAGCCCAAATGGTAAGAAGTTTGGAGGGTAGGGTTGTGGTTAGGAATCTCAACTCTGCAAAAGTTATTTTTTGTTTTATTTTGTGCCTTTTTTTTTTTCACAGAGTCATTTTTAAAATAGAAAGCTCATGGGATAAAACTGCAGAAGTGGAAAATGTACAAGTAGCTAGGCTGATTGTACTTATTTTAAAGAAAACAAGGCGCCTGAAGGTGTGGCTTCTAGGTTCACCACACCAAATAGAAAAAAAAATACACTTTTGGGGAAGATGAGGGGAGGAAGGAGCAGCAAGTAATAACAATTTGGGATACAGGAGACTCACCCAATTCTTGGAAATTCCTCTGAGGCACCCCAATAATCAATCTCTCTCTCTCTCTCTCTCTCTCTCTCTCTCACACACACACACACACACACACACACACAAAAAAAAAAAAAAAAAAAAAAAAAAACAAAAAAAAAAAAAAAAAAAAAACCCAGTGCAAAAAACAGTGGCCTTATAGAGAAAGCACAGGCCTGGGAGCCAGAGGGCCTGGGTTCTAATCCCAGCTCTGCCACTTGCCTGCTGTGAGACCTTGACCAAATCAATCAACCAAGCATATTTATTTAGCATTCAGTGTGCAGAGCAATGTACTAAGCGCTTGGGAGAGTACAATACAACAAGGTAACAGAGCTGGTAGACACTTTATCGCCCCACAGAAGCTTATGGTCTAGAGGACTCTAACTTTGCTGAATCTCAGTTACCTCATTTATGAAACAGGGATTAAGACTGTGAGCCCCATGAGGGACACAGACAGGGTCCAAACCAATATCTATTCCAGTGCTTGGTCCAGTGCCGGGCATTTAGTAAGTGCTTAACAAAGAACTTAGAATAGTGCCAGCACTTAGAACAGTGTTCAGCGCTTAGAACTCAGCGCTTAGAATAAATATTATTCTATTTTATTTTGTTAATATGTTTTGTTTTGTTGTCTGTCTCCCCCTTCTAGACTGTGAGCCCACTGTTGGGTAGGGACCGTCTCTATATGTTGCCAACTTGTACTTCCCAAGCGCTTAGTACAGTGCTCTGCACACAGTAAGCGCTCAGTAAATACGATTGAATGAATGAATAGAACAGTGCTTTGCACATAGTAAGTGCTTAACAAATACCAAAATTATTTAAAATGATTATTAAATACCATAATAAAAAAAGAAAAGGGAGGGGCAGGGGGAGCCCATCAGCTCACAGGTAGTTCTGGGATATTTGGATAATTTTTTTTCCAGTTGGTCAGGGTCTGGGAACAGCCAACAATACCTATCCTGTGTCAGGGGGAAAATCTGGCATGTATTCCTATCAATCTCAGTCTAGGTTAACATTTATAATAATAACAATGATGGTATTTCTTAAGTGCTTACTATGTGCCAGACACTGTACTAAGACTGGGGTGGATAGAAGCAACTTGAGTTGGACACAGTCCCTGTCCCATTTGGGGCTCACAGTCTCAATCTCCATTTGATAGATGAGGGAACTGAGGCACAGAGAAGTGAAGTGACTTGCCTAAGGTCACACAGCAGACAAGTGGTGGAGCGGGGATTAGAACCCAGACCCTTCTGACTCCCAAGGCCGTGCTCTATCCACTACGTCAAGCTCAGCTCAACTGCTTCATTCTGTCCCCTCTTATTGCTTCCATCCTTCTCCCCACCACTTTCTCCCTTTTCTACTTCTTTTCTTCCTCTACCCTTTCCACATTATCGAATATCCTAAAATACTATTGAGAGTAGGAAAGAATACAAGACATTGCTAGGCTAGATCGGAATATCTCGTAGTAATGTATTACTAAAGGGTCATGGGCATAATGCCAAAATGTAAAGTTAATAGCGTAGTTTTTTTCAAAACAAGGACACATTCTTTCACACAACCTCTCTAGACTGTAAGCCCTTTGTCAGCAGGGAATATGTCCATTATATTGTTATACCAGACAAGCATCATGGCATAGTGGATATGCCATGATATATATATATATGTTATATGTGTCTATATCTGTATATATGTATATATGTTTGTACATATTTATTACTCTATTTATTTTACTTGTACATATCTATTCTATTTATTTTATTTTGTTAATATGTTTGGTTTTGTTCTCTGTCTCCCCCTTCTAGATTGTGAGCCCACTGTTGGGTAGGGACTGTCTCTATATGTTGCCAACTTGTACTTCCCAAGCGCTTAATACAGTGCTCTGCACACAGTAAGCGCTCAATAAATACAATTGATTGATTGATTGTGGAGAGACAACGGGCCTGTGAGTCATGGGTTATAATCCTGGCTCAGCCACTTGTCTGCTTTGTGACCTTGGACAAGTCACTTCACTTCTCTGTGCCTCAGTTCCTCATGTGTAAAATGGGGATTGAGAATGTGAGCCCCACGTGGGACAGGGACTGTGTCCAACTGGATTTGCTTAAATCCATCCCTGGGCTTAGTATAGTGCTTGGCAACATAGTAAGCACTTAACAAATTCCATAATTATTATTAAACCGTACTTTCCCAAGCACTTAGTACAGCATTCTGCACGGAACAAGTACTCAATGAATACGACTGAGGTACACAGGGGAGAAGTTCAGGATGTAGGGTTGTACATCCCTAAACATTAGGACGGTTAAAGGGGTCACATGGTTCTTCCAAGTTATAATAATAATCTTTTCAAAAGGTTATCCAGTTTTCTTTGATAGTTATCTTATCAAAAAGTTATCTTTTGTCACTGTTGGAGAAAGAATTCTAAGCTAGTTGGACAAATGATCTGACACAGTAATGGCCTTACATACCCAAGTACTTGTGCTTTTTCATGGCTTTCCCAGTAGAAATGACTGGTTGGTCTGGTCAAAGGGGTGGTATGTATCAGATTAATTTGCCAATTGCGAGGCAGTAATACTAATTATCGTATTTGTTAAGCACTTACTATGTGCGAAGCACAGTACCAAGCACTGGGATAGATATAAAATAATACGGTTGGACACAGGGGCAGTGTTGCCTAGTGGATATAACGTGAACTTGGGAGTCAGAAGACCCGAGTTCCCATCCTGGGACCTTCCACTTGTCTGCTGTGTGACCTTGGGCAAGTCACTTAACTTCTCTGTGCCTCGGTTACCTCATTTGAAAAATGGGGATTAGGACTGTGAGCTCCACGTGGGACATGGACTGTGTCCAACCTGATTAGCTTGTATCTACTCCAGCACTTAGTACAGTGCCTGGCGCCTAGCAAGTACTTATAGATACCATTAAAAAAGCGGGGGACTCACGTCTAAGAGGATGAATGGGTTGGGATGTATAAGATGCCCTTCTTCCTGAAAAGGAGGACAAAGGAGGATTGTGAAATAACAAATATTGTAAAAATTTGTAACCAGGATGTGCCACTGAGCTCTTCCTGACAGACATGGGAACAGAGAACATTATGATATCTCATGAATTTTCTTAGAGTCTTATTGACACTACACATCTTTTCTTCCAGTCCTCCCCTTCCATCTTAATTAAAGGTAGCGCAACTTGAAATTTGTCTATGGTTACCCAGTGATACAACAGATTATGTAGACATGATCCCTGTCCTCCAGGAGCTTCTCTACATGATGCTTTGCACACAGTAGGAGCTCAATAAATCTGATTGAACTGAAAGATTGAGGGACTCTTCTAATTTTGTTTACCTTTGCCCTGATAAAATATTTATGGGTCTTTGCTAATAATAATTTTAATATTTGTTGAACATTTTCCATGTGTATTGTATTAAGTACCAGGAGGGATACATAAGATAATCAGGGAGGGTACAGTTCCTGTCCTACATGTGACTCGCAGCCTAAGTAAGGGGGAAAATAGGGACTGGATCCTTATTTTATAGATGAAGAAACTGAGGCACAGAAAAGTGACTTGCCCAAGATCACACAGCAGGCAAGTGGCAGGGCCAAGATTATAACCCAGGTCATCTGACTCCCAAGCCCAGGTCCCACTAAACCATTATGCTCTCATGCTGCTTTATGTATTCAATTTTTCCCTATCAATCAGTCAGTGGTATTTATTGAGTACAGTGTATGCAGCGCACTGTACTAAGCACTTGGGACTAAGTACAATACAACAGAGTTGGTAGAAATGCCCCCCGCCCACAAGGAGTTTGCAGTTTTACTAACAGCTTACAGTGATGACCCACCACCACTTTTAGACTCCCCTGAGGGGCAGGGACTGAATCTTGCTCTACCTTTATCATACTCTTCTCCAATGCTTAGTGCAGTGCTTTGTACCCAGGTACTCAATAAATGCCATTGAATGAATTAATGAAAAGGTATAATTAGCTAATTATGCTCCAAAGGTGTTAAGTAATCTTCCAGCTATCATCATTTGTGCTCACACTTCTCCTAAGGCATTAGTCATTCACTTATTTTTCCCTATTTGCCCTAAATGTTGCCCTTTCAAGTGCTCTGACAATGCAAAAGGAAAATATCTAAAAACAAAAGCCCCCAAACCAAACCAACCTAAAATGAATGCTGACAAATGGGGCTATTGGACATGACTACAGTAAATGTGATCTTTTGACCAGATGTCAGGGTTCTAGGGGGTAAACAGAAATGCTGTTTTGCATTGTTTGTGAGTTTTGCCTCAGTTTCCACTAAAAAAGTCTCTAAAATACCTTTGACCTGTGCAGAATTAATCACTATACAGGACTAGGCATCAACTTTGTGCAAGCCCAAGTCTCCTGACTCTTAACTCCAAGCTCTGTCGCTACATGGTTACCAAACCAGGGGCAAGAGGAATCAAAAGACTGCAGAACTGAAAGGGATTTCAAGTGGTTCCTCTCTTGCCTCGGGGCAAAAACTAAATCGAACCCTCTATAAACTTTCTCGGTTAGGGATTCTGGTGTCTCTGAACACTTTAGACAGTTCTTCCTAATTTCTAACCTAAATCTCTCAAGCTGTCTTGGGTTTGAAACCAACCCTCTTGTTCTGTCCTCACTGACAACAGAGAACAGGTTCTAACAGTCTTATGATCTTTCAGATACTTAAAGGCTATCAAGTCTACCTAAGCCTTCTCTTGTACATTCAATCATATTTACTGAGCGCTTACTGTGCACAGAGTACTGTACTAAGTGCTTGAAAAATTATGGTATTTGTTAAGCGTTTACTTGTGCCAAGCACTGTTCTAAGCACTGAGGCAGATACAAGGTAATCAGGTTGTCCCACGTGGGGCTCACAGTCTTAATCCCCATTTTCCAGATGAGGTAACTGAGGCACAGATAGTTAAGTGGCTTGCTCAAGGTCAGCAGACAAGTGGTGGAGTCAGGATTAGAACCCACTTCCTCTGACGCCCAAGCCCATGCTGTTTCCACCGAGCCACGCTGCTTCTGTAAGCCAACCCACAGAAAGCGAAATGTATATCACACAGACTGTCCTAGCGGATTCCGCTTCTCATCTTAACAGAAATATCTATCATTAGTCACGGATCATCAACTTTTCAAAACCTCGCTTCAGAGCAGAATACACTGCTGAAGCAGCAAAATAAGCCACCACCGCTACAAGCAATTCAAATAAAGGAGGTCTGACACGGGAAGCAACACCCTCAACCCACTTTATCTTTGAATGGCAGAATGGGTAGGCAACAGAGTGTCACTTTTTTCAAACACGGTTCACTGGGGCCGGGTTATCTGCCTCTGCAAAGAACCATTTTGTCCATTGCTCATTACAGGGTAACCTTATAAATAACATCTGAAAATGTAACGGGGTAAATTGGGAAGCCTTCACGTCTACGGTTGTTCTTCACGTTCAAAGACAGAACTGGCCTGAAGTTCACCTCCGAGTGAATGTACGACTGAGGAGGCCAGTGAGAGACCTCCAGACCTGGCATCATTGTGCACACAAAATGGTTGCCCCTTGATTAGTTCTGTTTCATGTTTGCAGTGCCTGATGCTCGTTTCAGTTTTGCCACCTTG
This sequence comes from Tachyglossus aculeatus, assembly GCF_015852505.1. NCBI lineage: Eukaryota > Metazoa > Chordata > Mammalia > Monotremata > Tachyglossidae > Tachyglossus > Tachyglossus aculeatus. The sequence continues at coordinate 64,997,143 of NC_052070.1, read as the reverse complement.
TCCCTTGTTCCCTGCATAGCTTCTGCTTGAAAACGGCAAAGGTTTTATCATAATGTTCAGGATGTTTGGGGTTTTTTTTTGTTCGCAATGAATAAACCCCTGCAAACAAGAGGTGCTCTCTGCACCAGTTAAATGGTTTAAATGCAAAAAGAATGGCCCACCCTCAGCCGTGAGTTGTGACAATGGAATCCCAGCTTCTCCTGTTCCCCTTTTTTTTTCAGGGTATTTGCTAAGCCCTTACCATTCATTCATTCATTCAATCGTATTTATTGAGCGCTTACTGTGTGCAGAGCACTGTACTAAGCGCTTGGGAAGGACAAAGCACAAGTCGGCAACGGAGAGAGAGAGAGATGGTCATTCATTCGTTCCTTCAATCGTATTTATTGAGTGCTTACTGTGTGCAGAGCACTGTACTAAGCGCTTGGGAAGTAACATTTGCCAAGCACTTGCTATTTTTTCGATGCTATCTGCTTAAGAGCCCTTATCATCATCATCAATCATATTGAGCGCTTACTATGTGCAGAGCACTGTACTAAGTGCTTGGGAAGTACAAATTGGCAACATATAGAGACAGTCCCTACCCAACAGTGGGCTCACAGTCTAAAAGGGGGAGACAGAGAACAAAACCAAACATAAATGTGCCAAGCACTGTACTAAGCACTGGGGTAGATTCAAGTTAATCACGTTGGACACAGTCCCTGTTTCACATGGGGCTTACAGTTTTAATCCCCATTTTACAGATGTGGTAACTGAGGCACAGAGAAGCGAAGTGTTTTGCCCAAGGTCACACAGCAAAGTGGCGGAACCAGGACTGAATCCCAGGTCCTTCTGATTCCCTGCTGGTAGCCACTGCTCCCACTTAAACCAGAAAGGGCTCTGGGCCTCAGCCCTAAGCAGTTGTGGGCAACAAGGCCTGAAGGCTCCAGTTCATTCAGTTGTATTTATTGAGCGCTTACTGTGTGCAGAGCACTGTATTAACATTTCCCCATCCCAGCTAGGTGGCAGGGATGACCATTCTTTGGGCTTCATGTTACGTATTACGCAGGGTAAGAAGTGAGAGTTAGGAGCCAGAGGTCATGGGTTCTAATCCTGGCTCCGCCACTTGTCAGCTGTGTGACTTTGGGCAAGTCACTTCTCTGGGCCTCAGTTACCTCATCTGTAAAACGAGGATTAAAACTGTGAGCCCCACATGGGACAACCTGATCACCTTGTATCCCCCCCAGCGCTTAGAACAGTGCTTCGCACGTAAGTGCTTAACAAATGTCATCGTTATCCCAGGCCAGTTGCATAGGGCCAGGAAATCAGAAAGGTTTTGGGAGCCTAGGAAAAGCAGAGTCAAGAGACCAAAGTGTGATTCTACCATAGAGAATGGAAGAGAACGAGGCCTTGGGTAACCCAGGAGAGATGAGGCTCAAGCATTCATTCATTCATTCAGTCAGTCGTATTTATTGAGTGCTTACTGTGAGCAGAGCACTGTACTAAGCACTTGGGAAGTACAAGTCGGCAACATATAGACGGTCCCTACCCAACAACGGGCTCACAGTCTAGAAGCAGCAGGTTCTGGGATCCAAGGAAGGTCCTGGGAAGCAGTATGGCCTAGTGGCTACAGCTCGGCCTGAGAGCCAGAAGGACCTGGGTTCTAAACCCAGCTCCACCACCTGCCTGCTGTATGGACTGGGGCAAGTCACTTCATTTTTCTCTGCCTCACTTTCCTCATCTGTAAAATGGGGATTAAGACTGAACTCCAGGTGGGACAGGGACTGTGTCCAACTGATTAGCTTGTACCTACCCCAGTGTTTAGGTCAGTGCTTGACATATAGCGCTAAATATTGTTATTATAATTATTGCTAACAATAATAATAAAAAGTCTGTGCATCATTACACTGATCCAGTGCTTGGCATTGTCTCTAAAGAATGGAAGGTGGATGAGGGTAAGGAGGAGGGAAAGGGAGAGAAGAGCAAGGTTTCAGTACCATGGTGAGGGAGCATTCATCCTTTCATTCCTTCAATCGCGTTTATTGAGTGATTAGTGTGTGCAGAGCGCTGTACTAAGCACTTGGGAGAGTACAATACAACAATAACAGACAAATTCCCTGCCCACAATGAGATTATAGTCTACAGCATCTAAAGTAGGCAGGGGGTTCAAGGAACTTGACCCGAACAATTCCCTCCATCCCCCATACACAAAGCAGAAAGTCCAATACGGAGGAAATCGAGATTTTGCTCCATGTTTTCCTAAGATTCTCACTGCAGTGATTCTTTCTCAAAAATACACCACACTCTGAGTTCTATGTGGGTTGAGAGTGTGTTTACCAACTCTATTGTAACCGCCCAAGCTCTCACGTGCTTGACCCACAATAAGCATTCAATAAATATCATTGATCGATTAGCGTCTTCCTAATATAGCAGTCTCATTATCTGAAAGTCTTGAGTTTGAGCCTCAGAAGAGGTGATAAAACCTTGACTTCAGAGATGAGCCACGTATTCATTCATTCAATCGTATTTATTGAGCGCTTACTGTGTGCAGAGCACTGTACTAAGCGCTTGGGAAGTACAAGTTGGCAACATATAGAGACGGTCCCTACCCAACAGTGGGCTCACAGGCTAGAAGTGTGCACATATGTGCGCACTGAAGAGGAGCTGCCCAAAGTCCAACTTGTAAAAAATGGAATTGCAAATTTTCCCTCTAAACTGTAAACTCACTGTGGGCAGGCCAAGAGTCTACAAACTTGGTTACAATACTCTCCCAAGTGCTTAGTACAGTGCTTTGCACACAGAAAGTACTCAATAAATACTGTTGAGTGATTGATAAGATGAATACATAGTTCTCTGAGCTTAGCAGAAATGTTGCTGTTCCCTTGACAAATATTTACTTCAAAAAATGAACAAAAACAACCAATTTGGGAGTTACCTATTTTATGACTTGGATCAAGGCTTGCCCTTAGAAGGCTAACAGAAGCTTGGCATTGAATAGTCCAGCTGAAACGGGCTCTATTCCAGTCAGTTGTATTTATTGAGTGCTTACTGTGTGCAGAGCACTGTACTAAGTCAGCCAGTCAATCATTTATTGAGCGTTTACAGGGTCACTGTCACTGTACTAAGAGCTTGGGAGAGTAAAATATAACAGATTCCCTGCCCACAGTGAGTTTGCAGCCTAGAGGGGAGAGTACAGGGGAGACTCGCTTTTGAAGGCTGGAAGAAGGGAAGACAAAGAACTGAAGAAAGCGGGTGCCAAGGACTCCAACCACTTTGGAGGGTGCTCTCCCCCTCTCCCAACCTCACCTTTATGCATACCTCACCCCTTTCCATCCAACCACCCATCTCCTCCCCAAAAAGGGAAAAAGGAGACAACATTTTTATTGAAATTTAGCTGGAGATGAGGAGGAAGAGGAAAAAGGGGCAGGAGGGCCATTTCCCTAACTGATTTACCCTAGAACTTGCAAAGATTTTTACACTGGTCCCGGGAGACGGGAGAAAGAAGAGCGGTAGCCATCCCATACTGGGAATCCACAAAAGGCAACAGGATCAATCCAAGAGGACAGTTAGACAGTTCTACTTCAAGAAGGAAAGCAACATGATCTAGTGGATAGAGCACAGGCATGGGTGTCAGAAGGACCTGTGTTCTCATCCTGGCTCTGCCTCTTGTCGGCTGTGTGACCTTGGTCAGGTCATTTCACTCCTCTGGGCCTCCGTTACTGCAACTGTAAAATGGGGATTAAGACTGTGAGCCCCACGTGGGACAGGGACTGTGTCCAGCCTGATTTGCTTGTATCCATTCAGCTGTATTTACTGAATGCTTACCAAGTGCACAGCACTGTACTAAGTGCTTGGGAGAGTACAATATAACAATAAACAGGCACATTCCCTGCGCACAGTGAGCTTTAGAAATCCACCCCAGTTCTTAGTGCAGTGCCTTGCACATGTAAGCGCTTAAATACAATTATAATAATTATTATCATTATTAAGATGACAGTCCCTCTGCTTCTTGATGTTGAAAGGTCGGAATTGGGTTTTGAGCAGAGTAGGGTAAACAAGCCACAGTTTCCAGGCAGTTCCATGTTTGTTTGTTTTTCTTGTCTTGCCACGCAGCAGTGAAAAGTATTTGGGAACTTCGTCTTGGATCGGTCATGATAAGAGAGCTAGAGGAGAAAGGTTTTGGCTCTGGTGGGCAGAAGGAAAAGCCAAGAACCGAGCTGTTCTGAAAACAATTCTTTTGAGGGAACAAATAGGTAGGAATGTATTCAAAGTGTCTTTGCCAAGAAAGACAGCATGTCCATTCCACTGGTGGTCAGCCAAGCTCCCCATCAGTTTGGACAACGGAGCCGCGTGTGATGAAGTCAAAATACTGGCTGTTCATCACTAGAATGTCAGAGTTAGAAGAGGCCAGCCCTGCAGAGAGCAGCCTCAACCTTGCGGTTGGACTGAACAAAGAATGAAGCAATGATCTCTGATGTCTTTCTGGGCTACAACCATTGCATCATGCATTTTTTTTTCTTGCTTCCCATGTTAACATCCCAGTGTTTTGGCTTGCTTAACCATTTTAGCAGAGTATCTGGCCCCTTTAAATGACCTTAAAACTGAATTAGTCTCACAGGAAAATTTATCCAAAGCCCTGGCAGGGGTAGCCGTAGATGGATTCCGATGGCTACTTTTTCTGTAGGTCAGAAAGGGCACAGGGAAGGTCACATGAGTCACAAAAAAATATGTCTCTCTCTGGGTGTTGTTTTATCCGACTGAGTTAGAATCTCTGTGCCATAAATGATAATGATGGTATTTGTTAAACGCTTATTATGTGCCAAGCATTGTTCTAAGTGCTGGGGTAGATACAAGGTAATCAGGTTGTCCCATGTGGGGCTTACAGTCTTAATCCCCATTTTACAGACAAGGTAACCGAGGCACAGAGAAGATAAGTGACTTGCCCAAAGTCACACAGCTGACAAGTACAGGGCTGGAATTAGAACCCACTACCTCTGACTCCCAAGCCCCTGCTCTTTCCACTAAGCCACACTGCTTCTCCAGCTAACTCACATTCAGATTTATGGAAAGCTCAGCGTTTCATACCACAAGCAGGTGTCAGAAGAGAGTATTACTGGAAAGTGAATCGCCCTCTTTGGCAGACATGAATTTATCAAACTTTCACAAGACTGAATTGGGGCATGACGAATGGAGGTCAACCAATGAAAGGTCAATCTTTCTTCACTGCGATCTTTAGGTTAAGTTTCCACCAAAAAGTATATTTGAGGATAACAGGATTTAGCCCATGAAGTTGCATGGGGGCAGAGGACACATCTACCAACTCTGTTACACCGTACTCTCCCAACTGTTTAATACAGTGTTCTGCACCCAGTAAGTGCTCAAAAATACAACTGATCGATCCCTGCTGTATTCTCTGTCTGTTTTAGTGCACTGTATCTAAGCCTCGAAGGTGTAATGTCACCTAAGAACTATCTTGTCTGAGCTCTGTGATCTTGGCTGTCACCTGAGCCAAGCAGTTTTAAAAGTAGGAGACGAAGATTGGAGTCCCTCACACACCGCCTTACGAAACCAATCCCCTGGATTCTGGCAGAGATAAATCCACACCCTGAGGAGGAGGCGGTTTAGGCATCTGCTTTTCGAGGGCATCCCTAAGCATAAACTAAAACAGTTCAGGGGCACGATCAGAGCCCTTTCTCTACAACCTGCCTTCCAAGCTCTCAGAGGTCCTAAAGTGAAAGAAAGTGGAGACGCAGCTTACTCTACCATTTCCCCTGATCTATTTTAATGTCTGTCTCCCCTCGTAGACTGTAAGCTAACATTTTATGGTATTTGTTAAGCATTTACGGTGAGCCAGGCACTGTATTAAGTGCTGGGGTAGATACTAATTAATCAGGTCAGACACCATCCCTTGTCCCACATAGGGCTCCGAGTCTTAATCCCCATTATACAGATGAGAGAACTGAGGCACAGAGAAGTGACTTGCCCAGGGTCACACAGCAGACCAGGGGCGGGGCTGGGATTAGGACCCAGGTCCTTCTGGTTCCCAGGCCCGTGCTGCTCCTCGTGGGCAGGGAATCGCGCCTACAGATTCTTCTGTACTGTAGTTTCCCAAACACTTAGGACAGTCTTCTCTGCACGCAGTAAGCGCTCAATAAATACCCATGACTGACTGAGGCTAAAATATCCGGGCCGAGCCAGACCTGTCTGGGTTCTGCCACGAACAGGCCTGACTCCGCCTAGGAGCTGTGTATTGATGAGTAAGCGTGGCTCAGTGGAAGGAGCCTGGGCTTTGGAGTCAGAGGTCATGGGTTCAAATCCCGGCTCCGCCAACTGTCAGCTGTGTGACTTTGGGCAAGTCACTTCACTTCTCTGGGCCTCAGTTACCTCATCTGTAAAAGGGGGATTAAAAACTGTGAGCCCCCCGTGGGACAACCTGATCACCTTGTAACCTCCCCAGCGCTTAGAACAGTGCTTTGCACATGGCTCAGTGGAAAGCACACGGGCTTTGGAGTCCGAGGTCAGGAGTTCAAATCCCGGCTCCACCAATTGTCAGCTGTGTGACTTTGGGCAGGTCACTTCACTTCTCTGTGCCTCAGTTCCCTCATCTGTAAAATGGGGATTAAGACTGTGAGCCCCCCGTGAGACAACCTGATCACCTTGTAACCTCCCCAGCGCTTAGAACAGTGCTTTGCACATAGTAAGCACTTAATACATGCCATTATCATCATCATCACATAGTTAAGTGCTTAACAAATACCATCATCATTATTATTATTATGAGTCGACCGGCACCCACGTGGGGCTCAGCTTCGTGGGCATTTGTGGTTCCAACCACGTTGAGCGAGCAGAAAACCAAACCAGCAACGGGTCAGTCCTAGATGAGACGGGGCCAACCAGATCTTAAAGCACATTACAGTGTGCCAGGAACTGTACTAAGCACTGGGGTAGATACTAATTAATCAGGTCAGACACCGCCTCTTGTCCCACATAGGGCTTCAAGTCTTAATCCCCATTACTGCCTGCAGAGAAGACTGTCCTAAGTGTTTGGGAAACTACAGTACGGAAGAGTCTGTAGACGCGATTCCCTGCCCACAAGTAGCAACACGGCCTTGTGGATAGAGCACAGGCTTGGGAGCCAGAAGAACCTAGCTCCTAATCCCAGCCCCGCCCCTAGTCTGCTGTGTGACCCTGGGCAAGTCACTTCTCTGTGCCTCAGTTCCCTCATCTGATCTTAAAGCAGATCTTAAAGCAGAGGATGAGCACGTTGGCCTGTCTCCCGGGTCCATCTCCCTTCCTTTGAATCTGTGAAGTACATAAATATCTTCAGGCCCCTTCTGGCATTGCCGTAGCTGGTGACAGCCCTGCTTTTCTGAGAAAAGTGATTCAGGGACTTTCGCGAAGTAGGCTGCTAGGAGGGGATTCTAGGGGGTGGAGTTTCCTCAGGTGGGAAAGAATTCAAAATAGGGATGAGGCCAAAGAGGAAAAATATGCCGCAGATTGGAGCTTTTTTTGGAACCAAAAGGTCCCAGAACTGTTGACCTTCAGATCCCAGCCTGGTTGGGAAACAGGCTGGGCGGGCGGGTGGAGATGGGTCAGGGGGAGAGACCGAGATTCCTCAATAACGTTGGACCTTTAGATTACACTTGGGAGGCCGTAAAGAAGATCAGACAGGTAATTCTGTCTCCATTTAGCTTTTGCCTAGTCTAAGGTGCTTGTTCTTGGGCTGTGACTGACGACATGAATGAGCAGCTGCTGTGTGTTTTTCATCTTCCCCATTAGCAGCAGAACCAGTACTCTGATTTCCCTGTTTTTCCCATGAGGGGGGAAAAATACAAAACAAAACAAAACAAAAAAAATTCTCCCTGGTGTAATAATAGCTGTGTTTCTCTAAAGGGAGGGTCATTTTACTGCAGATTTCAGGGCCAGATACAGAGCCCCGGTTGAGTGTCTGGATCTGTTTGATGGCCCCAGAGAATTTAAGGGATTAACAAAGAACTTGGTGTATCTGCTTCCAACAGGCCTCAGTGTGGATTTTTGAGAGGGAAGCTCAAATCGTTGGTTAAGCAGGCTCCAGGAAACAAGTTTACAGGATAGCTGTCTGTCCTCCATTTTTCAATCAATTGTATTTATTGAGCACTTACTGTAAGCAGAGCACTGTACTAAACATTTGAGGGAGTATGATAAAACAATATAACTGTCACGTTCCCTTCCCACGATGATCTTACAATAGAGTAAGCCCAACCCTTGAAGGAGGGAGCGGTCTCAACATGCAGATGGGTTGAGATAAATAGAACCCAGGGGGTGGACTTCCCGGGAACACTGACATGAAGAAGAATCAATCAATAGTACTTATTGAGCACTTACTGCATGCCGAGCACTGTACTAGGCGCTTGGGAGAGTACAAGACAACAGAGTTGGTAGACACATTCCCTGCCCACCAGGAGTTTCAGAGCGGCTGCTCTCTTCCCCTCTCTGAGTCTGACATAACCTTTTGACATGACCAACTTTCCTAGGAAGAAAACTGAAAACAAAGAACATTTCCCTGAACTATGTTGATTTGGCCGAATTGGATTAAGGTGACTCCAACCCTCCTAACAAAGATTATAGGTTAAGAATATGCTAGTAAATGAAGTATCTGGATAACTGAGTAAGAAAAACTGGGTTTGACCTTTAATTTTCTGGATATTTACATGAAAGGGCTTGTCTTGTAGGTTTTTTTTTTTTTGTTTGACATTCAGAATTTCATCAATTATTCACTTTACTTGGCATTGACAGACATAGTCATTGGGATAGAAATACTAATGTATCAAACATGAGATACCCAGGTAACCAGTGGTATGACATAACCTTACAATCGAACCTGACATAGGCTTTTTTTTTAATGACTCACTGCATCATCACAACCTCATTTCTTGCACCGCCAGTTCTGTCAGAGTCTCTTCTTAAATTTTAAAAAGTCTGGGTCTGGAAATGTGCCAGGAAACGTGTCTCCAATCTCTGTTTCACTGTACTCTCCCATATGCTTAATACAGTGCTCTCCATAGAGCAAGCACTCAAAAATACCATCGATGATGTTGATGATACGAGACCACTCTGTTTTTTAATGGTATTTGTTTTAAGCGCTTATGATGTGCCAAGCACTGCACTAAGTGCTAGGGTAGGTAGAAGATAATCAGGTTGGACACAGTCTATGTCCCATGTGGGTCTCACAGTCTTCAACCCCACTTTACAGATGAGGTAACTGAGGCACAGAGAAATTAAGTGACATGCCCAAGATCACACAGCAGGCAAGTAGCAGATCTGGGATTTGAACCCAGGTCCTCTGACACCTAGCCCACGCTCTTTCCATGCTGCTTTTCTGTTTCTCTGGGTAATCTCGCCTGACGGGATTAGTGGTGGCAAGCAAATTCCTCATGCATCTCATTGTGGGAGAGAAGGTTCTTTCCATTTGTCTTCCATTCTCCAGCCCCCTACCCTCCCTCCCAAATTAGCTCTCCTCCCCTTCCCTCAAATCTTAGACCCACGAGCTACACTGCTGCCATAATAATAAGAATGATAATAATAAAATGCATAAAGCCCCTTATTTGCGTGCCAAGAACCGGTCTAAGTGCTGAGGTAGATACACGTTCAGCAGGTTGTCACAGTCCCTGTTGCACATGGGGCTCACAGTCGAAGTAGAAGGGGGTAGGATTTAATCCCCGTTTTACAGATGAAGAAACTGAGGCCCAGAGAAATGAAGTGACGTCACCCAGCAGTCAAATGGCATAGACAGAATTAGAACCCAGGACCTCTGACTCTCAAGCCTGTGCTCCTTCCACTAGCCTACGCTCCTTCCTATTTGCACTGCTCCTGAGCCAAACTGTCTGTACATAGTTTGGGTGTTTCCTCGTTTCACAAGACCTAAAGCTGCCCAACAGAGTGTCATCTTCCTATTTCCTAGAAGCTTGGGGCTTCAAATGTTCCATGATCTTCACTACCATAATTCATGTTTATTTTGCTACTAGGAGTGGTTTAAACTGTTAATGAAATATGGGCCAATAGAACTGATTAATAGCTACTAAAGACACAGTCACTTTAGGGATTCAGATGCCAGGGAGCTTACTTTTGAAGGGCCGCTGCTTGAATGAGGCACCAGAATGTGAAGGAGTGAGCTATGGAAATATCCTTTTTTCATAAGCCCAGTGTCGAGGGGGTCCCTCTTTCCACCAAAACAAACAAAAACTAATCCTTTGGGTGGTTGCGGGGGGTCTGGACTGGTGAACGGTACGCAGGGAGAATTGCCAGATGAGGCTGTACACGGCTTGAATAAGTTATACGTGGCTTGAATCTCGGGCCTTATTATAACCGTATCTCAGTCACAGAACAGACACACGCGCTCGTTCCCAAGGGGCTGTCCGTTGCGTGCCACGCCATAATTCCGATTTAAGCGTGCCACGCCATACTTCTGACTTCAATCCTCGCCTACAGGGTTATTGTTCACCTCTGTTTACTTTCTGCCCAAGTTGTGAGGTTGGGTCAGCAACTGCGCCGGGTAAGACCTGCGTGCATTCCGCGAGCCTGAAATTCCCGGGAAAGAGCTCGGGGCGGCCGAGGACGCCAACGCAAGGGAGTTAACCACGCAGACCTATTGTAAATAGGAAGTTTCTTCTTTGCAGGAGCTGGATCTGGGGGTGTGGAGCTGCGGGTTTCGTGCGTGAGAGGGAGAGAGAGAGAGAGCGGGGCATCTGGCCTGCCCGGTGGGGGCCTGCTAACGGAGTCACCCCAGTTTCTCCCCAGGATGGGACCAGTAGCTGCCCTGTCCGGCATTTACCTATTATTTGTCTATTTATTTTATTTTGTTAACAGACTGTGAGCCCACTGTTGGGTAGGGACTGTCTCTATATGTTGCCAACCTGTACTTCCCAAGCGCTTAGTCCAGTGTCCTGCACATAGTAAGCGCTCAATAAATACGATTGATTGACCACTAGGATAGAGCAACGACAAATTAAGGCCTAGAGCACTGGAAAAACGACAGGAGGAGCAGAGTGAGGCATGTGCAGAGTAGCCGGAGAAGGGCCAGCGTCCTCAAATGAACCCAGGCTGCTCTTTCCCCGCCCCTCCCCTCCACTGGGCGTTCACGACGCAGCCCAAGTTCACCCCGGGGGGATGGGGGAGCTCAGGGAGGGCCCACCCCCTCCCCACCAGTTATCCCTTCTCCTCCCCATCCCCACGCCCATCTGGACCACCAGATTCCCCCTTTTCGGGGCTATAAAAGGCTTTAAAGACAGACGGGTCGCTCCCACAGAGTGTACCCCGGGGAGGGTAATAATAATACTAATGAAAATAATGGCATTTATTAAGCGCTTACTATGTGCAAAGCACTGGTCTAAGCGCTGGGGAGGTTACAACGTGATCAGGCTGCCCCACGGGGGGCTCACAGTCTGAATCCCCATTTTACAGATGAGGGAACTGAGGCCCAGAGCCCACTGTTGGGTAGGGACTGTCTCTATATGTTGCCAATTTGTACTTCCCAAGGGCTTAGTACAGTGCTCTGCACATAGTAAGCGCTCAATAAATACGATTGATGGTGATGATGATGAAGTGACTTGCCCAAAGTCACACAGCTGACAACTGGCGGAGCCGGGATTTGAACCCGGGACCCCCGACTCCAAAGCCCGTCGGTAAATGCCACTGGGACAGACCAATGTCAGGCAATCATCTGTCTACCTGTTCTGCTTGTTTTGTTGTCTGCCTCCCCCTTCTAGACTGTGAGCCCGTTGTTGGGTGGGGACCTTCTCTATTATGTTGCCAATTTGTACTTCCCGAGCGCTTAGTACAGTGCCCCGCACCCCTTAAGCGCTCGGTAAATGCCACTGAGACAGATCAATGTCAGTCAATCATCTGTCTACTTGTTCTGCTTGTTTTGTTGTCTGCCTCCCCCTTCTAGACTGTGAGCCCGTTGTTGGGGAGGGACCGTCTCTATCATGTTGCCGATTTGTACTTCCCGAGCGCTTAGTACAGTGCTCTGCACACAGTCAGCGCTCAATAAATACAATTGAATGAATGAACGATCGGATCGATGGAGGGCCACCTCTCCCTCCCTCCTCCCCCCCCCCCCAGGCCACGAGGCAAGCACCTGCTCCGCCCCCTGGGTCTTCACTGCAGTCCCGAGCGCTTACTACAGTGCTCCGCACCTCGTAAGCTCTCGATAAGTGCCAATGAGACAGATCAATGTAAATCAATCGATTGATTGATTGATGGACACCCCTCCTCCTCCTCCCCAAGCCTCAAGACAAGCACCTGCTCCTCCCCCTTCACTGCAGCCCCGAGCGCTTAGTACAGTGTTCCGCGCCTCGTAAGCGCTCGACAAATGCCATTGATCGATTGATTTGATTGACAGACCCCCCTCCCCCCGGTTTTCCTTGCAACACTGGGTGGATGGATGGAGACGCCCCTTTTCCCTCTCAATCAATCAATCAATCGCATTTATTGAGCGCTTACTGTGTGCAGAGCACTGTACTAAGCGCTTGGGAAGTACAAGTTGGCAACATATAGAGACGGTCCCTACCCAACAGTGGGCTCACAGTCCCCCAGCCCCCAGCCCCCAGGGGTCCCCAGAAAAGCTGGGCAGGCCGCCCCCCCACCCATCCTCCTCCCACCCCTCCTTCCTGGTCATTCATTCCTTCAATCGTATTTGTACATATTTATTACTCTATTTTATTTGTACATATTTATTACTTTATTTTATTAATGAGGTGTACATAGCTCTTATTCTATTTATTCTGATGGCATTGACACCTGTCTACTTGTTTGGTTTTACTGTCTGTCTCCCCCTTCTAGACTGTGAGCCTGCTGTTGGGTAGGGACAGTCTCTATAACAACAACAACAACAACAATAATAATAATAATATTTGTGCCAAGCACTGTTCTAAGCGCTGGGGGGGAACACAAGGTGATCAGGTTGTCCCCCGTGGGGCTCACAGTCTCAATCCCCATTTTACAGATGAGGGAACCGAGGCCCAGAGAGGTTAAGTGACTTGCCCGAGGTCACACAGCAGACGAGTGGTGGGGCCGGGATTAGAACCCATGACCTCTGATTCCCAAGCCCGGGCTCTTACTACTAGGCCATGCTGCCCATCTATATGTTGCCCATCTGTACTTCCCAAGCGCTTAGTCCAGTGCTCTGCACCCAGTCAGCGCTCAATGAAGCCACGCTGCTGAATGAATGACTATTTATTGACTGCTTACTGGGTGCAAAGCACTGGACTAAGCGCTTGACCTCTACAGCCTCCCGTCCCCCCACCACCCTTGGGGCTGGGGTTTGGGAGGGGAGGGGGTCCTGGGGGGGGAAGGGTGGAGCCCCTTAGGGGGAGGGGCAGGGCGGAAAAAAAAAAAGAAAATGGGCCTAGGACCAGCTCCCCTCCCCATGGGTCTAGAACAGTGCTTGGCACAAAGTCAGCGCTTAACAAATACTATTATCATTATTATTATTATTATTATCATCCCCGCTATTGGGTAGGATCCGTCTCTATATGTTACCAACTTGTACTTCCCAGGCGCTTAGTACAGTGCTCTGCACACAGTAAGCGCTCAATAAAGAATGAATGGACGAATGTTATTATTATTATTATTATTATATCCCCACCCCCTCCACCGCGACCGCCGCCACCGGGAAGACCCCCAGGACCGCCCTCCGAGAGGGTGGGGGCCTGCCGGGGGGGAGGGGGGACACCCACTCCCCAACAGGGCTTAGAACAGTGCTTTGCACATAATAAGGGCTTCATTCATTCATTCATTCATTCAATCGTATTTATTGAGCGCTTATTGTGTGCAGAGCACTGTACTAAGCGCTTGGGAAGTACAAGTTGGCAACATCTAGAGACGGTCCCTACCCAACAGCGGGCTCACAGTCTAGAAGGGGGAGACAGACAACGAAACAAAACACATTAATAAAATAAATAGAATAAATATGAACAGATAAAATAGAGTAATAAATACGTACAAACATATATACAATAAATCAATCAATCGTATTGAGCGCTTACTGTGTGCAGAGCACTGTACTAAGCGCTTGGGAAGTACAAGTCGGCAACATATAGAGACAGTCCCTACCCAACAGCGGGCCATCATTATTATCAGAGGGTGGCACTAGGGGAGGGGAGGAAAGGGGAGGAGGATGGGGGGGATGGGGAAGCAGAAGCAGCGTGGCTCAGTGCCTTTGGAGTCCGCGGTCATGGGTTCAAATCCCGCTCCGCCACTTGTCAGCTGTGTGACTTTGGGCAAGTCACAACTTCTCCGTGCCTCAGTTACCTCATCTGTAAAATGGGGATGAAGACGGTGAGCCCCACGTGGGCCAACCTGATCACCCTGTATCCCCCCCCAGCGCTTAGAACAGTGCCTTGCACATAGTAAGCGCTTAAGAAACGGCATCATTATCATGATTATCACCTTTTAGACTGTGAGCCCACTGATGGGTAGGGCCTGTCTCTATATGTTGCCAACCTGTACTTCCCAGGCGCTTAGTACAGCGCTCAGCACACAGTAAGGGCTCAATAAATACGATTGATTGATTGATGATTGATTATGGGGAGGGGGCGGCCACTCCTTCCACAGCCCCCTCCCCCCGAGCCCCCTCCCCTCTCCCGGGGGAGGGGACAACAACTGACCTGTGTGAGTCCTTAGGTGAGCTTTGAGGTGGGAGGACTTGCCGTAAACTTTCTCGCAGCCCGCGTAGTGGCATCTGTGCTTTTTCTGGGGGGAGTCGGGTCGGGCTCGCCCCCTCCTGCTCCTTTGTCTGAGGCTGGGGTCGGAGCCGGCCGGGCTTCGGGGGGAAGGGGACCCCGAGGACACGAGGACCACCCCCCCAGGCCCGGGGACCCCTCCACCGGGCCCCAGGACCAACCCACCGGGGCCCAGGCCCAGCCCACCGGGCCCGGGCTCCTCTTCGACTAGGCCCCGGCCCGGTCCCCTCTCCCTTTTGGGGTGGTTTTCTTTTTTCGGCAGAGGCAGGGGAGGGTCCGGGATGTGTTGGTTGAGATCGGCCAGGATGCGGGCCACCACGAACAGGGAGGCGTTGTCCTTTCCCGCCTCCTTCCCTTCCCTCCTGTCTTCGGCCTGCAGGAAACCTTCCCCCCGAAGGGCCGGCTCCCCCTCGGGCCTGTGGATGACGGCCCGGTTGGACATGGAAACAAGGCACTCGGCTGCGAAATGATCCACATAGGCGGCTGCTGCCATTTTACAGCTCAGTTCTTCGTCGGAAAAAAAAAATAATAATCGTCCAAATTGCACTTTCCCCTCCCTCCCACCTCCCCACACCCCTAGAATGAAAAAGGAAAGGGGTGGGGGGGTGGGGAGGAAAAAGGAGGACGAAAAATCCCCAGGCTGGTGGGAGTGGAGGGATGGGGCGTGGGTTTTTTTTTACCAGAACCGAGCTCGATTCAAGAGGGTCCCGCCCGGCTGAGCGTGAAAAAGTAAATGCATGTAAAGTCCGGTGGAAAAGAGGAAAAATTTAAAAGAAAGGAAGCAATCCCAGCTCGGAGGGCCGCTTCTTCATCGGCTCTGAAAGACGTGTTTGGGTTCTTTTCCCAGTGCCCGAAGAAAAATGACGAGAAGAAGGATGATAGTAACGAGGAGCCGTCTCTTTCTACCCCTTTCCTTGCATTGTGACAGTAGAATAAGCTTCGCCCGTTATTGGCGCCTCGGGTCTGGTGGATGATGGGCGTGGCCCGGGGTGAACATCTGGGCCCGACGTCACCCCAGGAGCCTGGGGCAGATCGCGGGGCTGCGTGTGAAGAGCAGGGGCTGGAGGAAGGGAAAAGAGAAGGAAGAGAATGGGGGGGAAAAAAAACCCGAAAAAACGCAACGGCGGCGTCCAGAACAGAGCCGGGAGGGGCTCGGGAGGCGGCCGGGACCGAGCCGAGGAAACGGAGAAGGCCATTGGCCGGGGCGGCGGGGCGCCGGCCAATCGGCGGCCTGCAAGGGATACATCTCCGAGTCGCCATGTTGCCGCAGCCAATGGGAGGGCAGCTCCCGGCCGGCCGAGCGCGGCCCAGAAATTAGAAATGATAAGGCCGTGGCCGGCCTCAGCCAAACCTTCTCCGCAGACGCTGCGCGGTTTCAGGGTGGGGTCTTGGTGGAAATGGTCCCACCCCCTCCCTCCTGGCTCAGACACCTCATTCGGGGCTTGGGCCACCATTGCGCCTCCGCCCCGCCCCTCTTTTTGTCTTTTTTTAAATAATAATAATAATAATGATGGCATTTATGAAGCGCTTACTTTGTGCAAAGCACTGTTCTAGGCGCTGGGGTAATAATAATAATAATAATGACGGCGTTTGTTAAGCGCTTACTTTGTGCAAAGCACTGTTCTAAGCGCCGGGGTAATGAGAATAAATAATGATAATAAATAATGATAGTGATGGCATTTGTTAAGCGCTTACTTTGTGCAAAGCACTGTTCTAGGCGCTGGGATAATAATAATAATGACGGCGTTTGTTAAGCGCTTACTTTGTGCAAAGCACTGTTCTAAGCGCTGGGGTAATGAGAATAAATAATGATAATAAATAATGATAATGATGGCATTTGTTAAGCGCTTACTTTGTGCAAAGCACTGTTCTAAGCGCTAGGGTAATAATAATAATAATGATGGCATTTGTTAAGCGCTTACCATGTGCAAAGCACTGTTCTAAGCGCTGGGGTAATGATAATAATGATGGCATTTGTTAAGCGCTTACCATGTGCAAAGCACTGTTCTAAGCGCTGGGGTAGTGATAATAATAATAATGATGGCATTTGTTAAGCGCTTACTTTGTGCAAAGCACGGTTCTAAGCGCTGGGGTAATAATAATAGTGATGGCATTTGTTAAGCGCTTACTATGTTCTAAGCGCTGGGGTAATAATAATAATAATAACAATGATGGCATTTGTTAAGCGCTTACTATGTGCAAAGCACTGTTCTAAGCGCTGGGGTAATGATCATAATAATAATAATGGCATTTATCAAGCACTTACTATGTGCAAAGCACTGTTCTAAGCGCTGGGGTAATGATAATAATAATAATGATGGCATTTGTTAAGCGCTTACTATGTGCAAAGCACTGTTCTAAGCGCTGGGATAATGCTAATAATAATAATGATGATGGCATTTGTTAAGCGCTTACTATGTGCAAAGCACTGTTCTAAGCGCTGGGGTAATAATGATAATGATGGCATTTGTTAAGCGCTTACTATGTGCAAAGCACTGTTCTAAGCGCTGGGGTAATGATCATAATAATAATAATGGCATTTATCAAGCGCTTACTATGTGCAAAGCACTGTTCTAAGCGCTGGGGTAATGATAATAATAATAATAATGGCATTTGTTAAGCGTTTACTATGTGCAAAGCACTGTTCTAAGCGCTGGGGTAATAATAATAATGATGGCACTTGTTAAGCGCTTACTTTGTGCAAATCACTGTTCTAAGCGCTGGGGTAATAATAATAATAATGATGGCATTTGTTAAGCACTTACTATGTGCAAAGCACTGTTCTAAGCGCTGGGGTAATAATAATAATAATAATGATGTCATTTGTTAAGCGTTTACTATGTGCAAAGCACTGTTCTAAGCGCGGGGTAATGATAATAATAATAATAATGGCATTTGTTAAGCGTTTACTATGTGCAAAGCACTGTTCTAAGCGCTGGGGTAATAATAATAATGATGGCATTTATTAAGCGCTTACTATGCACAAAGCACTGTTCTAAGCGCTGGGGAGGTTACAAGGTGATCAATCTTCTAGACTGTGAGCCCACTGTTGGGTAAGGACCGTCTCTATATGTTGCCAACTTGTACTTCCCAAGCGCTTAGTACAGTGCTCTGCACACAGTAAGTGCTCAATAAATACGATTGATTGATCAGTTTGTCCCATCGGGGGGCTCCCAGTCTTAATCCCCATTTTACAGATGAGGTAACTGAGGCCCAGAGAAGTGAAGTGACTTGCCCGAAGTCACCCAGCTGACAATTGGCGGAACCGGGATTTGAACCCATGAACTCTGACTCCAAAATCCGGGCTCTTTCCACTGAGCCACGCTGCTTCTCCCACTTGTCAGCTGTGTGATTTTGGGCAAGTCACTTAGCTTCTCGGAGCCTCAGTCACCTCATCTGTAAAATGGGGGTTAAAACTGTGAGCCCCACGTGGGACAACCTGATCACCTTGTATCCCCCCAGCGCTTAGAACAGTGCTTCGCACATAGTAAGCGCTTAACAAATGACATCATTATTATCATTAAGCGCTTACTGGGTGCCAAGCACTGTTCTAAGCACTGGAATCTTGTTTTGTTGTCTGTCTCCCCCTTCTAGACTGTGAGCCCATTGTTGGGTAGGGATTGATTCTGTTGCTGAATTGTACTTTCCAAGCGCTTAGTCCAGTGGTCTGCACACAGTAAGCGCTCAATAAATACGATGGAGTGAATAAAGGAATGAATGAATCTATATTGGATCGGCGGTGATGTCATTCCTTGCGGGGAGATCAATCAATCAATCCTATTTATTGAGCGCTTACTGTGTGCAGAGCACTGTACTAAGCGCTTGGGGAGCATGGGATTGTGGAGATGGTCATTTGGAAGCTCTGTGAGATAAGCACCTCTCCTCCCATCCCACGCTTTGTGATCACCAAGACTGTGATCTGTGAGCCCACTGTTGGGTAGGGACTGTCTCTATATGTTTCCAACTTGTACTTCCCAAGCGCTTAGTACAGTGCTCTGCACACAGTAAGCACTCAATAAATACGATTGATTGATTGATTGATTGATTGATCACCAGGCCCAACTGCCAGCGAGGGAGCCCGGCCGGGCTGGGAGACCCTCTGGCTGCCTCTGTCCCATTGTCTCCTGCTGCTAGTGAAACCGAGGAATGTCAAAACCTGTTTCTCCCCATTACAATCTCTCTTCCTTGGCAATAAGCTCCCCGCATCAGAGAACACCGGGAAGATCGGATAACTCTGAAAAAAAAAATCTACTTAGTGGCATTTACTGACCTGAAATGTATTTTAATTCCTGTCTCCCCCTCTAGATTTTATTTCTTCAAGTACTTTCTAGACTGTAAGCTCGTCGTGGTCAGGGAATGTGTCTGTTTATGGTTATACTGTACTCTCACAAGCGCTTAGTAATCATAATGGCATTTATTAAGCGCTTACCATGTCTGAAGCACTGTTCTAAGCGCTGGGGAGGTACAAGGTGATCAGGTTGTCCCACGTGGGGCTCATTCATTCATTCATTCATTCATTCAATCATATTTATTGAGCACTTACTGTGTGCAGAGCACTGTACTAAGCGCTTGGGAAGAACAAGTTGGCAACATATAGAGACGGTCCCTATCCAACAGTGGGCTCACTGGCTCACAGTCTTAATCTCCATTGTACAGATGAGGTAACTGAGGCTCAGAGAAGTTAAGTGACTTGCCCAAGGTCACACAGCAGACGTGGCGGGGTGAAATTAGAACCCATGACCTCTGACTCCCAAGCCCCTGCTCTTTCCATTGAGCCACGCTGCTTCTCACTTAGCTCAGTAGTCTGCAAACAGAAAGCGCTTGATGAATATTACTGAATGAATGGCTTCCCCACTGCCTTCAAACATGCTCTCGTCTCCCTCATCCTAAAAAAAACCCTCCCTTGACCCAACAGCCCCCTCCAGTTACTGCCCCATCTCCCTCCTACCTTTCCTCTCCAAACTCCTGGGGCGAGTCGTCTACACTCTCTACCTCAAATTCCTCTCCTCCAACTCTCTCCTGGACCCCCTCCAATCTGGCTTCCACCCCCTCCACTCCACTGAAACCACCCTCTCAAAAGTCACCAGTGATCCCCTTCTTGCCAAATCCACTGGCCTCTACTCGATCCTAATCCTCCTCGACCTCTCCGCTGCCTTTGACAGTGTGGACCACCCCCTTCTCCTGGATAGTTTATCCAACCTTGGCTTCACGGACTCCGTCCTCTCCTGGTTCTCCTCCCGTCTCTCCGGCCGTTCTTTCTCAGTCTCCTTCGCGGGCTCCTCTGCCGCCTCCCATCCCCTAAATGTAGGGGTTCCTCTAGGCTCAGTTCTTGGCCCCCTTCTATTCTCCAGTGAAGCAGCGTGGCTCAGTGGAAAGAGCCCGGGCTTTGGAGTCAGAGGTCATGGGTTCTAATCCGACTCTGCCGCTCGTCACTTGTATGACCTTGGGCAAATCACTTAACTTCTCTGTGCCTCAGTTGCCTCATCTGTAAAATGGGGATAAAGACTGTGAGCCCCAAGTGGGACAACCTAATCATCTTGTAACCTCCCCAGCGCTTAGAACAGGGCTTTGCACATAGTAAGTGCTTAATAAGTGCCATTATTATTATTATTATTATCTACACTGGCTCCCTTGGAGAACTCATTTGCTCCCACGGCTTCAACTACCATCTCTATGCCGATGACACCCAAATCTACATTTCCTCCCCTCTTCTCTCTCCCTCCAGACTCACGTCTCCTGCTGCTCTCAGTACATCTCTACTCAGATGTCCTCCCTCCACCTCAAACTCAAAATGTCCAAGACAGAGCTCCTTATCTTCCCTCCCAAACCCTGTCCTCTCCTGAACTTTCCCAACACCGTAGGCGGCACAACCATCCTTCTCGTGTCACAAGCCCATAACCTTGGCGTCATCCTTGACTCCGGTCTCTCATTCAACCCACGTATCGAATCCGTCACCAACTCCTGTCGCTCTCACCTTCACAGCATCACCAAGATCCGCCCTTTCTTCTCCACCCAAGCCTCTACCACATTAGTACAATCACTCATCCCAACCCGCCTGGATTACTGCATCAGCCGCCTTTCTGACCTCCCATCCTCCTGCCTCTCCCCACTTCAATCCATACTTCACTCCGCTCCCTGGATTATCTTTTAGAGAAACGTTCAGGGAGTGTCACCCCCCTCCTCAAAAATCTCCAGTGGTTAAGCAACCAAACAAAAACTCCTCACTATTGGCTTCAAAGCTCTCCGTCACCTCGCCCCCTTCTACTTCACTTCCTTTCTCTCCTTCTCCATCCCAGCCCCCACACTCCGCTCCTCTGGCTCTTCACTGGGCCTCCATCTCACCTGCCTCAATGCCAACCCCTGGCCCACATCCTACCCCTGGCCTGGAATGCCCTGCCTCATAAATCCACGAAACAATCACTGTTCCTCCCTTCAAATCCCTACTGAAGGCTCACCTCCTCCAAGAGGCCTTCCCAGACTAAGCCCTGCTTTTTCTCAGCTCTCCCTCCCTTCCACATCACCATGACTCCCTCCCTTGGCTCTTCCCCTACTCCGTCCCACAGCACTTTTATGTATATATCTATAATTGGAAGCAGCGGGGCTCAGTGGAAAGAGCCTGGGCTTTGGAGTCAGAGGTCAGGGGTTCAAATCCCGGCTCCACCAATTGTCAGCTGTGTGACTTTGGGCAAGTCACTTAATCGATTGTATTTATTGAGCACTTACTGTGTGCAGAGCACTGTACTAAGTGCTTAGGAAGTACAAGTTGGCAACATATAGAGACGGTCCCTACCCAACAGTAGGCTCACAGTCTAGAACTTCTCTGTGCCTCATCTGTAAAATGGGGATTAAGATTGTGAGCCCCCTGTGGGACAACCTGATCACCTTGTAACCTCCTCAGCGCTTAGAACAGTGCTTTGCACACAGTAAGTGCTTAATAAATGCCATCATTATCATTATTATTATTATTATTATTATTATTATTGTATTTATAGTGATTCCTGTTCCTTGTCTGTTGTCTGTTTCTTCTCCCCCCGCCCCCCTCCCCCGCCACTGTGAGCCCATTGTGGGCAGAGATTGTCTCTCTTTATTGCTGCATTGTTCTTTCCAAGCGCTTAGTACAGTGCTCTGCACACAGTAAGCGCTCAATAAATACAATTGAGTGAATGAATGAATGCGAGTGCTCAATGCAGCACTAGGCACAGAGTAAGCAGTCAATAGGGAGAGAGTTCCCCCCCACCCAGCCCTACCTCCTTCCCCTCCCCACAGCACCTGTATATATGTTTGTACAGATTTATTACTCTATTTATTGTACTTGCACATATTTACTATTCTATTTATTTTGTTAATGATGTGCATTTAGCTTTAATTCTATTTATTTTGACGACTTGACACCTGTCCACATGTTTTGTTTTGTTGTCTGTCTCTCCCTTCTAGACTGTGAGCCCATTGTTGGGTAGGGACTGTCTCTATTGTTGCCAACTTGTACTTCCCAAGCGCTTAGTACAGTGTTCTGCACACAGTAAGAGCTCAATAAATACGATTGAATGAATGAATAGTGAGAGAGACAAAATGAAAGCACAGTGAGAGTAAGTTGGCAGAGTTATAGGAGCAAGCTGTGTGGGCTGGGTTGTGGTGTAAAAAGAGGAGCTTAGTATGCTGATTTTTTTCCAAAGCAAAAGAATTAAAATAATGTATTTCTCTACTCCACTTTGGTCAAGTTTCTCCATGGGATAACTGTGGTGTGAAGTGCCAACCTAATTACAGAATTTAGGGGATAAAGTAGTAGAGGGCAATAAAAGAATGTACTGAGTGACATTTGGGTGCAGTGCCCTGCACTAAGTGCACTTAGTGCACCAAGTGCACTAAGCACTTGGGAAAGTATTACAGAAGAATGAGACGGTGACGGTCTCACCTTCACAACCTCGCTAAAATCCACCCTTTCCTCTCCGTCTAAACTGCTACCATGTTAATGCAGTCACTCATCCGATCCCGCCTAGATTACTGAATCGGCCTCCTTTCTGACCTCGCAACCTCCTGCCTCTCCCCACTGCAGTCCATACTTCACAGCATTGCCCTGATCATCTTTCTACAAAAACGTTCAGGACATACGATTGAATGAATGAATGTCACCCCCGCTCCTCAAAAATCTCCAGTGGTTGCCTATTCACCTCCATATCAAACAAAAACTCCTGACCATTGGCTTTAAAGCAGTTTACCACCTTGCCCCCTCTGACCTCACCTCACTTCTCCCCTACTTCCCAGCCCGCACACTTCGCTCCTCGGTGCTGTCCTTCGCACTGCGCTGCGATCTCACCCGTCTCGCCACCAACCCCCGGCCCACATCCTACCTCTGGCCTGGTATGTACATATGCACATGTTGCAAGAACTAGAGGTAGCCTATGGGTTGGTGTGACTTGGAGTTTGGGAAGCGGGGTAGTCTTCTTGGAGTAGGTGGGATTTTGTGAGAGCTTTGAAGCTGGGGAGAGCTAGAGTCTGTCGGATTAGTGGGAAAGGGAATTTCAGACCACTGCAACATTAGTGTTATTCATTCAATCATATTTATTGAGCGCTTACTGTGTGCAGAGCACTGTACTAAGCACTTGGGAAGTACAAGTTGGCAACATATAGAGACGGTCCCTACCGAATAGCCGGCTCACAGTCTAGAAGCATTAGTAACACAAATGGCACGAGTTCACGCCTGTAGAGCCTGGGAGAGAACAGATTTGCTGGTCTTTATCCAACCTGTTTCTGGTTCCATCTGGGGCCTCACTGGTGTTTGAGCACCTCCTGAGAGTAAAGCACTGTACTAAGTGCTTGGCAGAGAACACCAGAACCAGAACACATGTTCCCTGCAGTACATAGAGCTCCTGGGCAGTCATACTTGGGATTTTCTTGCCTCTGCCAGGAACATTAATCAATTAATCATATTTATCGAGTGCTTATGGTGTGCAGAGCACTGTACTAAATGCTTGGGAGAGTATAATATAACTATAAAACAGACACATTCCCTGCCCACAATGAGCTTATAGTATCAGCCCATGTCTTTGTTACACAGCATTTCAGAACCTTCACTCCCCGTAATTTTTTAACTCTTATCCCCTGATGGTCCCAAGGGAAAGGGACCCAAAAACCCCAAGCCCGAGCTAGCTGGGGGCGGGACGGAAGGGCCTATACAAACCTGGTGGCACATCTGGGCAGCAGCTGTCAGTCATTAAAAATTCCCTATCCAATTAGGAGTCAGAGGTGAGGAACCCATCCTATAGCAAAAATTCTCTGGGTTGAAACTCATGATTTCCATTCCCAAAGTGCTAGATTGTCATCGCAGTACTGGTGACTAAACCCTGCTGTGTTCATTTCAAAACAAGCCCACTGTGAAGAACCATACTGCGGGGGTCTGTTCACCTGGGTCATTTTTTCAGTCTCCCTTACAGAGCACGCCTTGTTGACAAATTCAGCGGGTAACTTTGCAAACCGTCTGGTTCCCCTTTTCACCTTATTTTAAAGGCCGTGCACTGTGCCGCAGCCCCATCCTAACCACGAACGCAGTTTCTGAGGGGAGAGTTCAGTTCCTGCTGTCCCTTCTTGGGTTATCTTCCTTTTTCTGCAGGCGACCTCTCTTACAAATAAACTTCCTGGCAGCTACCCACTCCTAAAGCCCCCATCTGCATTTTCCCTCCTTAGCTGGTCCCCTGAGCCAGTAATCCAGTGATGACCCACCACCGTCTGGTGGGAGAGCAAGAGCTTGGGAGTCAGAAGACCTGAGTTCTAATCCCAGCTCCACCACTTGTCTACTGTGTGATGATCCAAACTGCTACCACACTGATACAATCATTCATCCTATTCAAAGCCCTACTGAGAGCTCACCTCCTCCAAGAGGTCTTCCCAGACTGAGCCCCCTTTTTCCTCTCCTCCTCCCCATCCCCCCCCGCTCTACCTCTTTCCCCTCCCCACAGCACTTGTATATATATTTGTACAGATTTATTGCTCTATTTATTTTACTTGTACATATTTACTATTCTATTTATTTTGTTAATGATGTGCATATAGCTTTAATTCTGTTTGTTCTGATGACTTTGACACCCGTCTACAAGTTTTGTTTTGTTTTCTGTCTCCCCCTTCTAGACTGTGAGCCCGTTGCTGGGTACGGACCGTCTCTATACGTTGCCAACTTGTACTTCCCAAGTGCTTCGTACAGTGCTCTGCACAAAGTAAGCGCTCAATAAATACGATTGAATGAATGAATGAATGAATCCTATCTTTCATGGATTACTGCATCGGCCTCCTTGCCGACCACCCAGCCTCCCGTCTCTCCCCACTCCAGTCTTCACTCTATTGCCCTGATCATTTTTCTACAAAAACGTTCAGGGCATGTCACCCTGCTCCTCAAAATACTCCAGTGATTGCCCATCCACCTCTGCATCAAACAAAAACTCCTCATCATTGACTTTAAAGCAGTCCACCACCTTGCCCCCCTCCTAGGTCACCTCGCTACTCTCCTTCTACAACGCAACCCACACACTTCACTTCTCTAGTGCTAACCCTCTCAATGGGCCTCAAACTTGCCTATCTCACCCACGACCCCAGCCCACATCCTGCCTCTGGCCTGGTGTAACGCAGGAGCTTAGCTCCAAGCAGATTCATTCTGGATTCGACGAGACCGAAGAAAGAGTGAGGAGCCTTTGCAATGGGGTTCATATCACCTTTAATCTCGCAGCGGCCGGTCGAGGTTCTGGTGCAAGGACAGCCCCCTTCCACGGGACATCCGTGGAGCATCCGCACCGCAACAGGTGTGGGGCGGGCTTTTAGACAGAACCGGACAGAGGTTGCCGCTTGCCAAAGGCTATTCTAAGGCCTACATAAGTGTGGTGCAGTTAGAAATATACCGCGCATGAGCAGAAAGCAGAGCAAGGAATTCTATGTATCACAACAAAGTGAGGGATCCTGGATATCACAACAAAGCGAGGGATTCTGGGTATCGCAGTATTCCGTGGACATACACCTGGAATGCCCTCCTTCCTCAAATTGAAAGATAATTACTTGCCCCCCACCTCTTCCAAGCCTTATTAGAGAAGCAGCGTGGCTCAGTGGAAAGAGCCCAGGCTTTGGAGTCAGAGGTCATGGGTTCAAAGACCGGCTCCGCCAATTGTCAGCTGCATGACTTTGGGCAAGTCACTTAACTTCTCTGTGCCTCAGTTCCCTCATGTGCAAAATGGGGATTGACTGGGAGCCCCCTGTGGGACAACCTGATCACCTTGTAACCTCCCCAGGGCTTAGAACAGTGCTTTGCACGTAGTAAGCGCTTAATAAACGCCATCATCATCATCATCATTATTAAAGTCACATCTCCTTCAAGAGGCCTTCCCAGACTGTCCCCCACTTCCTCTTCTCCCACTCCCTTCTGCATAGCCCTGACTTGCTCTGTATTGATATGTCTGTCTCCCCTCCTCTAGATTGCAAACTCGTTGTAGGCAGGGAATGTGTCTGTTCATTGCTGTATTGTACTCTCCCAAGCGCTTAGTACAGCACATAGTAAGCTTTGCACATAATAAGTGCTTAATAAATGCCATTATTATTATTATTACAGTGTTCTGCACACAGTAAGCGCTCAGTAAATACTATTGAGTGAATGAATGAAGTTACTTTACTTCTTTGGGCCTCAGTGACCTCATCTGTAAAATGGGGATTAAGACTGTGAGCCCCTTGTGGGACAAAGATTGTGTCCAGTGTGCTTAGCTTGTATCCACCCCAGCGCTTTGTAGAGTGCCTGGCACATAGTAAATGCTTAATCAATACCATTAAAAAACATAAGGAAGGAAGCCAAATAGAGACCTGAAATGCCCATTCTCCTCCTATTCATTCAATTGTACTTATTGGGCGCTTACTGTGTACAGAGCACTCTATTAAGTGCTTAATCTCATATCAGACAGGTAATTGTTCTCCCCCACTTCAAAACCTTATTGAAGGCACACTTCCTCCAAGAAGCCTTCCCTAAATAAGCCCTTCTCTCCTCTTCTCCCACTCCCTTCTGCGCTGCTCTTACTTGCTCCTTCATTCATCCTCCCGCCCAACCCCCCAACACATATGAATATATCTGTATCTAGCCATAATTTATTTGTTTATCTATTTATTTACATTAATGTCTGTCTCCCCCTTCTAGACTGTGAGCTCATTGTGGGGCAGGAATGTGTCTGTGTGTTGTTATATTGTGAATAATAATAATTATAATGGTATTTGTTAAGCGCTTACTATGTGCAAAGCACTGCTCTAAGCACTGGGGGGTACAAGATGATCAGGTTGTCCAACGTGGGGCTCACAGTCTTAATCACCATTTTACAGATGAGGTAACTGAGGCACAGAGAAGTTAAGTGACTTGCCCAAAAGCACATAGTTGATAATTGGTGGAGCCAGGATTTGAATCCTTGATCTCTGACTCCAAAGCCTGGGCTGTTTCCACTGAGCCATGCTGCTTGTCTCCCAAGAGAAGAAGCAAGCAAGAAGCAAGTACTCTCCCAAGTGCTTAGTACAGTGCTTGGCACACAGTAAGCACTCAATAAACACGATCGAATGAATGAATGAATGAAGGGGTAAGACTCTCCCCAAGCTCACTGCCAGTTTGAATTCCATGCCAGCCAAGGGAACTAGTATGTCCTTTTCCAACCCCATCATTCCACACTCAAATCCATCAGACTAAAGCTCCCTACCCATTTTTGTAACCTCTCAAGGATAAGCCCCTTGGGGGCAGGGAACATGGGTTGTGTTTCTGCTGTCCTCTCCCAAAAGTTTAGTACAGTGTTTTGTCCTCAATGACTATCATGCAACGTTATGGGAAACATGGGAACTCTGGGAAATACCCTACTGAATGGTGAGTAATCTTGGCTAATTGGTCCCTTGTGGGTAAGGATCCACCCAGCAGTAAGCATTTACAGTGATCAGAATAGGTTTAAATCCTCACCTGAGAGGCCGGGGTAGGTTCAGAGCTAAGAAAGTCAAGCTATATGCTATTACCTTGGGATCTCTTTGGGGAATTCTCAAAGGACTGCATTGGGCAACCAGACCACAAAGATGTCCTGCCAATCTGATTAATAACAGTAAGTGCTCAATAAATATGATTGAATGAATTAATGGAACTACAGTTTCAACATCTGGTGTTGGATCTGATTTCCAGGGGTTGTGGCCTCCCAAGTAGTTGAGTTTGTGTGATAAGAGTTCGGTTAACTGCACTGTGTTCCCACACTGCACTTGATCTCTTCCTCCCTTAAAAGCTGTATTGAGAACTCACCTCTTCCAGGAGGCCTTCCCAGACTGAGCCCCCTTTTTTCTCTCCTCCTCCCCATCTCCCCCACCCTGCCTCCTTCCCCTCCCCAGAGCACTTGTATATATTTGTACAGATTTATTACTTTATTTTACTTGTACATATTTACCACTCTATTTTGTTAATGATGTGCATATAGCTTCAATTCTATTTGTTCTGACGATTTTGACACCTGCCTACATGTTTTGTTGTCTGTCTCCCCTTTCTAGACTGTGAGCCCCTTGTTGGGTAGGGACCGTCTCTATATTTTGCCAACTTATACTTCCCAAGTGCTTAGTACAGTGCTCTGCACACAGTAAGCACTCAATAAATAAGATTGAATGAATGGAGGGTCCCCTTCAAAATAATAACTGTGGTATTTGTTGCAAGGACTGTACTAGCCCTGGGATAGAGTCAAGATAATCGGGTCTGGTCCACCTCCTGTCCCATGTGCTGTTTTAAGAGGGGAAAAAAGATAATGAATCTTCATTTTACATATAAATAATTGAGGCACAGACAAGTTGCCCAAGATCCCAGAGTAGCCAAGTGGGATTAGAACCCAGGTCTTTTGAGGAAACCACTTCTAGAAAGGACTGAAATTTGGTGCTCCGTTTTAGCCAGTTTTCCAGAGTGTCTCTGCCTGATCCTTCTTCACCCAGTCCCCCGTGTTCCTGTAGACTAGCAGTAGAGGTTGTGGGAAAGCTTTCAAGAGGAGGGAGCTCCCCCTCTCTCTGTTGGTGTTTGGAGGGCTGAGAAAGTCCAAGGACAGGCAGTTGAAGAAGGAAATATTTTGCTGTTTACCACCGGCTCCCCGCTGCACCTGGCCCAATAAGGCCCCGCTGGGATTTTTTTGGCCGGTCACTGTTGTCTCCCCTGGTGGATTTCATTTCTGGTGGACCTGATCAGTTGAAAACTCCTGCACAGTGTTAAGCACTCCCTCCCCTGACAAACGCAATGTTTAGTACAGCCCTTCCTCCCCCAATTGCAATGTTTAGTAGAACAGAGTTAAGCGCTAGTACAGTGCTTTGCACTCAATAAATATGACTATATATGTTTGTGCATATTTATTACTCTATTTTACTTGTACGTATCTATTCATTTTATTTTGTTAATATGTTTGGTTTTGTTCTCTGTCTCCCCCTTCTAGACTGTGAGCCCACTGTTGGGTAGGGACCGTCTCTGTATGTTGCCAACTTGTACTTCCCAAGCTCTTAGTACAGTGCTCGGCACACGGTAAGTGCTCAATAAATATGATTGATGACTGAACAGGGATAAGTCACCTCACTTCTCCGGCCCTCAGTTCCCTCACCTGTAAAATGGGGATTGAGACTGGGAGCCCCATGTGAGACAGGGACTGTGTCCAACTTAAGAAGCTTTTATTATAATAATAATAATAATGGCATTTATTAAGCACTTACTATGTGCAAAACACTGTTCTAAGCACTGGGGAGGTACTCTTAATCCCCACTTTACAGATGAGGTAACAGGCCCAGAGAAGTGAAGTGATTTGCCCAAAGTCACACAGCTGACAAGTGGTGGAGCCAGGATTTGAACCTATGACCTCTGACTCCAAAGCCCGGGCTCTTTCCATGGAGCCACGCTGTATCTACCACAACGCATGGAACAGTGCTTGACACATAGTAAGCACTAAACAAATACAATCATCAACATCATCAATGTTATCACTATAATTAAGAACGAGGGTGAATGCAGGAATTGCTTAGAGAGGAAAGAATGGCCAGCAGCAAGAGAAGATGGAACAATTAAAGGAGAAAATCATGAAAACAGCGAATTCAAAGTATTGAGGCTGAATTTTCAGCATTACCCACTTCACAGGGCCGAGATGAAACGTGTCTAGCTTTGTGGATGGAAGGTTGCCGTGTAAATACAAAGTGGAAGTACTTAAATGGCTTTGTTAGAAACATTGCTTTGTAAACAATGTAGATTGTAAGCAATTTTCTCCTTGGCCATGGTGATAGATAAGGTAAATTGATTGAATTGAAGGGCATTCTTCCTAACCAGCCAATTAGTCCCTGAAACTGTACTACCTTTGGCAAAGGATGACATCTAATTTTCTCGGAAATAAATTCGGTTTCATTTTCGAAAGAAGAAAAGATTATCCTCAGCGAGAGTACTTATATCTTTCCTTTTTTTGATATTTCTGACGCTTATGTAAAGCATTTTCTTTAAACAAAGCATTACACTAACTTTGGGTTAAATCTTTTCAATAAGATTTACTGATTAAGGTCTAAAAAACGGTTTGTAGCATGGGCTTCTTGGGGCACCTAATTGTAGTGCTGTATGGGGCTTTCCCAGTGTGGTTTACATATAAATGTATTCAAGATTATGCAAATAAGACATTGGCTTCAAAGCGTTAGTTTTTATGGTTTCTGGCCCTTCATTTTTGTTGTGTTTCTTGAAAGGAGGAATGCTGATTAAATATTTTGTAATTATAATTGTGGGCAGCTGTGAATGTCTAAAACTGTATTCCCTTTGTGGGATAGGAACTGTCATTCATTCATTTAATAGAATTTATTCATTCAATCGTATTGACTTTCTGTGTGCAGAGCTGGACTAAGCGCTTGTCTTACTGTGTGCAAAGCACTATACTAAGCGCTTGGAAAGTACAATTCATCAACAGAGACAATCCCTGCCCACAACGGGCTTACAGTCTAAAAGGTGGGATACAGCCATCAAAACAAGTAAAATGGCATAAAATAGCATCAATATAATTAGAATTATAGATACACATCAAAACAAGTAAACAAGAATTAATTATACATAAATAGAATTATAGATATGTACATATATTAACAAGTGCTATGGGGTGGGGAGGGAGGGTAGAGCAAAGATTATCTGTATCTCAGTACTTAGCAAATAGTAGTGCTTAATCAATATCATATTACTACCAGCTGATCTCTTAGAGTGAATTACCTTAAAGGCCTAGAAACTGTGGGAAAATACTTTCTTAGAGAAGCAGCCTAGTTTCTTGGAAAGAGCCTGGGTTTGGGAGTCAGGGGACCTGGGTTCTAATTCTGACTCTGCTACTTGTCTACTGTGTGAGATGGAGCAGGTCACTTCACTTCTCTGGACCTCACTTCCCTTGCGGGGACACAATACCAGTGGCTCAGTGGAAAGAGTCCGGGCATGGGAGTCAGAGATCACGGGTTCAAATCCCGACTCCACCGCTTGTCAGCTGTGTGACTTTGGGCAAGTCACTTCAGTTCTCTGGGCCTCAGTTACCTCATCTGGAAAATGGGGATTAAGACTGTGAGCCCCACGTGGGACAACCTGATCACCTTATATCCTCCCCAGCGCTTAGACCAGTGCTTTGCACATAGTAAGCACTTAACAAATACCAAAATTATTATTATTATTTGCACTGTGAGCCTCATGAGGGACACAATGCTCATATTTTTACAGTGCTTGACCCAAAGTAAGCACTGAACAAATGATTATATTATTATTTTGAAAATAGGAGTACTGTTTCCATTTTCATATGGCAAGTGTTTGACTTTCTGATACATTATGTCGTCATCATCCTCATCTTCACAATCAACAACTATGAGTGGTGGAGATTTACATATACATGAGCACCATGGCTCAGTGGAAAGAGCATGGGCTTGGGAATCAGAGGTCACGGGTTCTAATCCCACTCCGCCGTTTGTCAGCTGTGTGACTTTGGGCAAGTCACAACTTCTCTGTGCCTCGGTTATCTCATCTGTAAAATGGGAATTAAGACTGTGAGTCCCACGTGGGACAACCTGATTACCTGTATTCCTCCCACCCCCACCGCTTAGAAAAGTGCTTGGCATATTGTAAGTGCTTAACAAATACCATCTTTACAATTTCCTGCATAGCAGTGGAAAACTTATTTTAGAATGTGGTTTCTGACGATTCATCCCAACTCGATATGTAGTTTTTTTTAATCTGGTGGAATTGACTAGTGCAGGACTGTAATTTTGTTTATTTATATCGATTGATGTCTGTCTTCCTCCCTCCCCCCAGATTGTGAGCTTGTTGTGTGCAGGGATTGTCACTCTTTATTGCTGTATTGTACTTCCTGAAATGCTTAGTACAGTGCCCTGCACACAGTAAGCGCTCAATGAATATGATCGAATGAATGAAGAGAGGTGTCTCGTGAGAGTGGAGGGTCCCAGGGCATGCTTAGGTTTAGGGCAGGCAGAAGTACCTTCCTTGGGAGTCAGAGGTCACGGGTTCTAATCCCGGCTCCACCAATTGTCAGCTATGTGACTTTGGGCAAGTCACTTCACTTCTCTGTGTCTGTTACCTCATCTGTAAAATGGGGATTGACTGTAAACCCCACGTGGGACAACCTGATCACCTTGTATTTCCCCCCACAGCACTTAGAACAGTGCTTAGCACATGGTAAGTGCTTCACTAATGCCATCATTATTATTATTCAGGCGGTAGGTGAGGAGTGTGATGGCCTCAGGATGCAATACCAGAGTAGGCATCCGCTCCACATAAAGATGATAGAAACAAGGGCTAAAGATCCTTCTGCTTCTCTCTAAGATGTGTGTAGAGGTGTTTGGAGATGTAAGGAGGTAATAATAATAACTGTGGTATTTGCTAAGTACTTACCATGTGCCAGACACTGTAGTAAGCACTGGGGTGGATACAAGGAAATCTGGTTGGACACTGTCCCTGTCCCGCATGGGGCTCAAAGTCATAATTCCTTCAAAGCCCTACTGAGAGCTCACCTCCTCCAGGAGACCTTCCCAGACTGAGCCCCCTTTTTCCCCTCCTCCTCCCCATCCCCCCGGCCCTACCTCCTTCTCCTCCCCACAGCACCTGTACATATATTTGTACAGATTTATTACTCTATTTATTTTACTTGTACATATTTACTATTCTATTTATTTTGTCAGTGACGTGCACCTAGCTTTATCATCATCATCAATCGTACTTATTGAGCGCTTACTATGTGCAGAGCACTGTACTAAGCGCTTGGGAAGTACAAATTGGCAACATATAGAGACAGTCCCTACCCAACAGTGGGCTCACAGTCTACAAGGGGGGAGACAGAGAACAAAACCAAACATACTAACAAAATAAAATAAATAGGATAGATATGTACAAGTAAAATAAATAAATAGAGTAATAAATATGTACAAACATATATACATATACAGGTGCTGTGGAGAAGGGAAGGAGGTAAGATGGGCGGGATGGAGAGGGGGACGAGGGGGAGAGGAAGGAAGGGGCTCAGAACCTTTACTTCTATTTATTCTGATGACACCTGACCACATGTTTTGTTTTGTTGTCTGTCTCCCCCTTCTATTCATTCCATTCACTCAATTGTATTTATTGAGTGCTTACTGTGTGCAGAGCACTGTACTAAGCGCTTGGGAAGTACAAGTTCTAGACTGTGAGCCCGTTGTTGGGTAGGGACCGTCTCTATATGTTGCCAACTTGTACCTCCCAAGCGCTTAGTACAGTGCTCTGCACACAGTAAGTGCTTAATAAATACGATTGGATGAATAATCCCCATTTTACAGATGAGGTAACTGAGGCACAGAGAAGTGAAGTGACTTCCTCGAGGCGACCCCGCAGACAAGTGGCAGAGCCAGAATTAGAACCCATGACCAGCTGACTCCCAGCCTCTGGTTGGAGCCACTAGACAATGCTATGGCGAAGGATGGAATTGATGCATTGAGGGGGTGGAAATTAGAACAAAGCAGTCAAGGGGGCTCAAATAGGGGGCCACCAGTTGCAAGAGTGGTAGCGGAGGGCAACAATGGGGCAGGGGCAGAGTGGTCGGGGCATGCCCGTCTTCCACAAAATGCCACATGTCAACCCACAGGCACACACCGTGTCAAATGAAGACACCATATAGAACTGGAACAAGCAGGTGGCCAGCAGCGTGGCTCAATGGAAAGAGCCCGGGCTTTGGAGTCAGAGGTCATGGGTTCAAATCCCGGCTCTGCCACTTAGCTATGCGACTTTGGGCAAGTCACTTCACTTCTCTGGGCCTTGGTTCCCTTATCTGTAAAATGGGGATTGACTGCGCACCCCCTTGGGACAAGCTGATCACCTTGTAACCTCCCCAGCTCTTGGAACAGTGCTTTGCATATAGTAAGCGCTTAATAAATGCCATTTAAAAAAAAAATTCCCCACCTCATGACAGTTAATGTCTGAAAACTATCCTAGTTAGGGTCGTCTTCAGACAAAATAGGAATAATTGTGGTATTGGTTAAGCACTTACTATGTGCCTGGCACTGTACTAAATGCAGGGGTCGATACGAATTTAACAGATCGAACACAGGCCCTGTTCCACGTGGGGCTCACCATCTCAGTCTTCGTTTGACAGATGAGGTTAGTGAGGCACAGAGAAGTGAAGCGACTTGACCGGGGCTACGCAGCAGAAAAGTGGGGGAGGTGGGATTAGAACCTATGACTTTCTGATTCCCAGGCCCATGCTCTACTCATCTTCACAGGAAAGAAGATCGAGCAGCTAACTAGGGAGGCTCGTAGAGGAATGCAAGTTGATCCTCAGTTGGAGAATTGATCCTCACTATTAGAGGCATGGCAGAGTGAGGTCTCTCCCTACCCCTATTTATTAAGCACCTCCTGAATGCTGTGTGCTGGACCTGGTGCTGGAATGTGCACCTCAGAAAGAGTACACGTGTTCCCTGCCCTCAGTAATAATAACTGTGGTATTTAAGTGTTTCCTACCTGCCAAGTAATGCACTGAGGTAGACCCAGGATAGTCAGGTCTACTATCATGGAGCTCACAAAATAGGAGGGAGATGATGAGCACCTCAGCGCTTAGAATGGTGCTTGGTACATAGTAAGCACTTAACAAATGCCATTATTATTATTATTATTAGAATGAGCCAATAATGGAGTTAATGGACCTGGGGGAGTTCCTGGAAAATCTGAAGGGTAGTTTACCTTCCCTTGCTAAGATGGAAAAGGAAAATACTGAGGAGAGGGGAGCATGGCACTAAGCGCTTGGAAGAGTGCAATGCCATAGACTTGGTAGACACGATCCCTGCCCCCAAAGTGCTTACAGTCTAGAAGGATAGGCAATAAAATAAATTGGCAGAGCGTAAGGATGTCAGAGTGTACATAAGCGCTGTCGGGCTGTATCAAGTCCTTGATCTGCCCCAAGTACTCCATTTCCCCCTTTAGAGTGAGAGCTCCTTGAGGGTCGAAAATGAATCACTTGTTTATTCTGTTCTTCCCAGGCGCCTAATGCAGCGCACGGCACCAAGTGGGTGCTCAGTAAATGTTGCTACTGCTACTATTAGTACTACCATTACTACTACTACTTCCTAGCGTGTAAGCTAGGCAGTTCTTCCACCTCCTACACCACGTTGGCAGCGGAGGAAGAATTCCGGTTCTTATTGCCTGTAACAGCTCCCAGCTGAAGGTTCATATGCGACATTAGGAAAGGAAGACTGCCATCGGAGTGGGTACTGGCATGGAATGGAAATGAACAAACCATGTCATGTAAAATAAAAACCAGCCTGAGCTCTTGGCAGCTCCTCAAAATGAACTGGGAGTCCTTTTAGGCTTAAAAATAAAAAGATTTGTTCTTCTAGGAGATCGCTGGGAGACTCGGCGCTTTCTAATTTGGGCTGAGACAGGAAGCAGAAACGCCGCAAGACAAGCTATTTTCTCCATATTTCTGATGGAGTTAAAAAACAAGAAATATGAAGGGTCTCCTGAGGGGAGCCTGTTCTGGAATGGTTTTGGGTTTTCTTTTTTTTTTTTCATTCTCTTTCCAGAAATGGATGGGATGGGGGAGATTACTGATTAAATCAAGTTGGCTAGTTTCTAATAATAATAATGGTATTTGTTAAGCGCTTATTACGTGCCAGGCATTGTTCTAAGTGTTGGGATAGATACAAGATAATACAGTTGGACACAGTCTCTGTCCCACATAACTCAAAATCTTAATCCCCATTTTACAGTGAGGGAACTGAGGCACAGAGAAGTTAAGTGACTGGCCTAAATTCACACAGCAGACTACACAGAATCCAACAGGGCATCATTTCAATCATAATTTACTGAGTGCAGAGCAGTGTGCTAAGTGCTTGGAAAAGTATAATATATTAGAGTTGATAGACACATTCCCTGTCTTCAAGGTTTCTTTCTCAAGTGCTTAGTAAGCATTTAATGAAGATTGTTACTACTATTTTGCCCTCCGGCTTCCTAGATGCCAGTGAAGCCCAACCAGGAAGCACGACGAGTAGGCTCATTTTGGGTATGAGCTGAAAGCTGGCCTCCATTGAATATCTTGGGACCAGATGAAGGCCTCCAAGAGTGGGAAAATAAACTGAACGGCATGTTGGAACCAGGAGCTATGCTTTTGAGCTTGGGAGCCAAATTTTTTTAGTTTTGAGCATGGAGCTAAACTGCATTCCTAGAACAGATTGGGTATGGGATGGTACTGTCTATGGGGAAGAGTAGCTAAGTAGTGATAATGACAAGCTTCTGATATTTTGTGCGGATTGATAGATGACTAGAAAAGTGGCAAAGTAGAATGGTGGTAAATTAGG
This sequence comes from Tachyglossus aculeatus, assembly GCF_015852505.1. NCBI lineage: Eukaryota > Metazoa > Chordata > Mammalia > Monotremata > Tachyglossidae > Tachyglossus > Tachyglossus aculeatus. The sequence goes on along the minus strand of NC_052070.1, from coordinate 64,960,625 downwards.
AAGAAGTAGAATTTTAGACTCATTTTTTCCCCATTTTTTATGGTATTTGTTAAGCACTTATTAGTGCCAGGCACTATACCAAACACTGAGGTAGATACAAAAAAACTGGATTGGACACAGTCCCTGTCCCACATGGGGCTCAAAGTCTTGATCTCCATTTTACAGATGAAATATCTGAGGCAGAGAGAAGTGAAGTGACTTGCCAAAGGTCATACAGCAAGCAAGAGGTGGAGACGGATTAGTACTCAGGTCCTCTGACTCCCAGTCCTAGCCTCTTTCCGCCAGGCTGTGCTGCTTCTCTGACTGTGATCCACTTCAGATCCTGAAATCTGGGAGGTAAAATCTGCTGATAGAGCCTGAGGAGGGATTAAGGTTTGAATTCTGCTTCCCCTCCACAATTTCCCTTGCTTGCTCTCATCACCTCATTTGCCTCTCGCTTCCCACCCACTCCCTCTGCCTCCTTTTCATCTTTTTCCAGCCACCTCTCAGTCTCTCTTCATAACCTAGAGAAGCAGCATGGCTCAATGGAAAGAGCCCGGGCTTGGGAGTCAGAGGTCATGGGTTCAAATCCCGGCTCCGCCAATTGTCAGCTGTGTGACTTTGGGCAAATCACTTAACTTCTCTGTGCCTGTTACCTCATCTGTAAAATGGGGGTGAAGACTATAAGCCCCACGTGGGACAATCTGATCACCTTGTATCCTCCCCAGAGCTCAGAACAGTGCTTTGCGCATAGTAAGTGCTTAAAAAATGCCATTATTATTATTATTGTAACCTACATCCTGTTTCACTTCTACCCCTTCTGGACAGCTGCAGCCCCTCCTCTGTTTTTACCACTGCCTCTGCCACTTGTCCATGATCCCCGGAGGGGGGGTGTTGAATGATGCCAGGAGAAACCAAGAGGGATTTGAAAAGACCCAAGACACGCTTGCTGAGCAGGTGCCGAAAAGGCCAAGGGGACAAATGTCATGCTTTGTCCTTCAATCTGGAGAGCCAATGACCCCCTGCATCATCTCAGCAAAGTGGGGACGTCGATGAATTTAAGGAGGAATGGAAGAGGAGACCCGTCTCCTTAAGGGGAATGATTTATTTTTCTCTCTATACTTTTGGGGAATCCATTAATTTCTTTTTCCTTCTCTGACCTGCTTTTGTAAAATGTCAGAGGTCAGGCCAAAGTTCACCTGGTAGAGTGATTCAGCATGAAATATTTAATTGCAGTGGGGAGGCTACTTCTCTCATTATAATCTCAACTCACTGACCCATCTCCAAGAGGCCTTCTCTGACTAAATCCTCATTTGCCTGATCCGCCCCCCGGCATCACTTACGTCCTTGGCTTTGTACCCTTAAGCACTTTTGATACAAACCCCTATGCCATCACACTTATGTACGTCTCTTTACTCTTTCCCCTATCCATAATTTATTTTCATGTCTGTTTTCCCCTGTAGACGGTAAGTTTCTTGTGGGCAGGATTCACACCTACCAACTCTGCTGCACACTACTCTCCCAAGCCCTCAGTAATCCTCATTTCCTCTTCTCCCAAACCCTTCTGTGGTGTCCTTGCCCTTGGATTGGTATCCTTTATTCACCCCACCCTCAGGACCACAGCGCTTGTGGCTATAACTTATGATCTGTAATTCATTCATTTATATTAAGGTCTGTCTCCCCCATCTAGATTGTAAACTCATCATGGGCAAGGAACATGTCTACCAATTCTATGTATTGTAATCAGTCAATCGTATTTTTTGAGTGCTTATGGTATGCAGAGCACTGTACTAAGTGCTTGGGAGAGTTCAATATTAGAGATCCTAGACATGTTGGCTGCCCACAATAAGCTTACAGTCTAGAGAACAAGCTTACAGTCTCACAGACTTGTAGTCCGCCAAGCGCTGAGTAGTGTTCCTGCTTGCTCCCTTCCTTCAGTTCCCAAAACTCCTGATGTCATCCTTCATGTCTCCCCCCCCCGCCACCAAAAAGGCTAAAACTGGGAAAATTCCTCCTGTTGTTTGTCTCCATTTATAGTGACCTGGTTTAATAATAATGATGGCATTTGTTAAGCGCTTACTGTGTGCAAAGCACAATGTAAACTCCTAGAAGACAAGAACAATGTCTACTTACGTTAAAATTTAGCTTCTAGAACTGTAGGATGACCCTATAGGCACTCTGAGCTATGACACAGACTTTATTCATTCATTCAAATGTATTTATTGAGCGCTTACTGTGTGCCAAGCTCTGTACTAAGCACTTGGGAGAGTGCAAAGCACTTGGGAGAGTGCAAAATAACAATAAGCAGATATGTTCCCTGCCCACAACAAGCTGATAGTCTAGAGGGAAGACGGACTTTAATATAAATAAATTTCATATATTTACATATGCGCTGTGGAGCAGAACTTTGAGATAATAATAATAAAAAAAAATAAATACTAAAATCATAACGATATTTCTTAAGCTCTTACTATGTACCAAGCACTGGATTTATCTCTAGGGTACATATAATCATGTCAGACCCAGTTATTGTTCCGCAAAGGGCTCACAGGGTAAATAGCAAGGAGAACAGGTATTTAATCTCCATTTTACAGATGAGGAAAATGAGGCTCAGAGAAACGAAATGATTTGCCCAAGATCACCCAGCAGGCAGAGACAGAATTAGAACCCATGTCCTCTGATTTCCAGGCCTGTGCTCTATCCACTAGGTATGCTGTTTCTAGTGATGCCATGATTACTACATCAACTTACTTACTTACTGAGCTCACTGACTCGTCTCTCCCTAAGCCAATCCATACTTTACTCTTCTGCCCTGATCATTTCTCTATAAAAGCATTCAGTCCATGTCTCCCCATGCCTCAAGAAACTCCAGTGGTTGCCCATCCACCGCCTCATCAAACAGAAACTTCTTACTATCTATTTTAAAGCATTCAATCACCTTGCCTCCTCCTATTTTACCTCACAGATTTCCTTCTACTAACTAGCACTTGCACTTCACTCCTCTAATACCAACCTACTTACTGTACTTCAGTCTCGCCTATCTCACAGCTGATCCTCACCCATGTCCTGCCTCTGGCCTGGAACAGCCTCTCTCTTCATATCTGACAGACAGTCACTCTCCCCACCTTCAAAGCTTTATTGAAATCACATCTCCAAGAGGCCTTCCCCAACTAAGCCCTCATTTCCACTTCTCCATTCTGCATTTCCCTTGCACTTGGATTTGTACCCTTTATTTTTCCCCACAAAACCTATGAATATAACCGTATTTATTTATATTAATGTCTCTCCCCCTCTAGACTGTAAGCTCCTTGTGAGCAGGGAACATATCTACCGAATCTGTTATATTGTACTCTCCCAAGTGATTAGTACAGTGCTCTGCACACAGGAAGCATTCAATAAATTTGATTGATTGATTGATGCCATAATGTGGCAGCGTGGCTCAGGGGAAAGAGCCCAGGCTTTGGAGTCAGAGGTCATGGATTCAAATGTCAGCTCTGCCAATTGTCAGCTGTGTGACTTTGGGCAAGTCACTTAACTTCTCTGTGCCTCATTTCCCTCATCTGTAAAAAGGGGATGGAGACTGTGAGCTCCCCTTGGGACCACCTGATCACCTTGTATCCCTCCAGCGCTTAGAACAGTGCTTTGCACATAGTAAGCGCTTAACAAATACCATCATTACTATTATTATTATTATTATTATGTCTTTATTCCCATCCCAGGACTTATTTAACTTCATATATTCAGTGTTTTTTTCAATCATCCTAATATACTTGTGCTGCTATTTGGGTTGTTTATGTCATTCTTCCTGATCCCACTATTTGGAAATGATTTGCCATGTTCCTGTGGTATTCGCTCAGGTGCTTAGTTTAGTGCTTCCTTACTCTGTGGGCACACAATAAATACATTGATTGATAAATTATGAATATAAAACTTCCATATGGTGCTGTCCCCCACAATGAAGTTTTTCTTCTGTCTATAGACGACTCCTCCTCCTTCCTTCCCCTCACCATCTATCTGTTTCTGACATACACAGGGGCCTGGATATTTCAGAAGGGTGAGTCACTGAGATGTAAACTTTAGGCCGGGGTCTGAGCACACCCAAAATATAACCTTTTCACTACCCTGCCTTAACGACTTGCCAGTATCAGTGAAAGTACTGAAATAGTCCAATTTGTCAGTGTCCAAGCCTTGTGGTTACTGACGGAAAACCTGGAAATTAGAACATGCAGCCTCCAAGAACATTTTTCATTTTTCATTTCCCAAGGCTCCAGACAGAAAAATTCACAAAACTTCTAAAAGATGAAAGCCAATTCCACATCTGGTGCATATATTTACAAGAACAAAGATCAGAAACTGAAATTTCTTTAGACACTATTGAAAGCTGAATTATGTTTACAAGGACTGTAACAAACTAAGGAAAAAAGGGCACCGCAATGATGGATAACCCTCCTAGGTTTTGTAACAAGGGCTTGGTGTAGGCCAGTATCTCTTCATCCCTGAAGATGAAAATGAAAACAAGACACTCTGCTATGCCCTCCTTTCCTCTTCTCACCCTCCCTTCTGTGTCGCTCTGACTTGCTCACTTTATTCATCCTCCCCTCCCAGCCCCACAGCTCTTATGTTCATATATGTAATTTATTTATGTATATTAATGTCTATCTCCCTCTATAGATTGTAAGCTCAATGTGGGCAAGGAATGTTTCTGTTCATTGTTATATTGTACTCTCCTAGATGCACAGTACAGTGCTCTGCACATAGAAAGCGCTCAGTAAATACCATTAACTGACTGACTGACTGGTCTGTGACAGTTCTAGCCTGTGGTGGAATTTAGAAAATCTCATCCTTCTAGATAGATTTCCTCTGCTTGCTGGTTCCCTCTGGCTCAGCTTAACTCATTTTGATGTTATTTTTTTGGCCTTTGGTTGTTTATCCATTTATGACCTGTAATGTTCTCCTCATGTGGTTCATCAAGGTTTAAATAGTGCATTCCATCTTTGCAAATTATAGCTTTTTTATGGTATTGGTTAAGTGCTTACTATGTGCCAGGCACTGTGCTAATCACTGGGGTAGATAAAAGCTAATCGGATTGAACCCAGTCCATGTCCCCCAAGGGGCTCACAATTTTAATCCCTATTTTACATATGATGCAACTGGGGTACAGAGAAGTGAAGTGTCTTCCCCAAGGTCACACAGCAGACAAGTGATGGGGCCAGGATTAGAACCCAGGTCCTTCTAACTCCCAGGTCTGTGCTCTACCCATTAGGCAACACTGCTTCTCACAAATTTTATTTAAAACCCTAGAAAATACACTTATGAAGTTGCTAAAATCAATTTATTGAGGCAACCTGATCAGTCAGTCGGTCAACCGTATTTATGGAGCAGTTACTGTGTGCAGAGCACTGTTCTAAGCACTTGGGAGAGTACAATATAACAGTCAACAGCCACATTCCCTGCCCACAATGAGCTAATGGTCTAGAGGACGAGACAGCATTAATACAAATAAATAAATGACAGATATGAGAAATGAATTAGAGATATGTTAAATTACAGGTAAGGTGCATTTGATTATTCACCTTACAGAAATGGGATGCACGGACCTCTATTCTCATTCTTAGCTTCATATTTTACTGACATTTATATCAATATTGTCAGTGAGCGTAAGGAAACGGAATGAAAGTAGTACATTAATGCACCGTAATAGAAACTCGATGTGGAAAAGACCTTAAACATCTTCCAGTGTTTTATTTTTGCATGGCAAGATTGAACTCTTCAACATGGGTAGATGTGTGGTCTCATAGTTAAACCACAGGGGAAACATCTGTCAAATTTTCATATCCTCATATATTTCATATTTAAAAATGTGTTTTCCATGCGTGGTTGAATACTTAAATACAAATGGGCCCATTTTGTAGTTAAATTATATGGAGCCGAGCGTATTTTAAATATTTTTGAGATGAAATGAGCTTTCGTTCTTTGAACCTGTCCAGGCTTATGTCAAGTGTAAAAGCAGATAATGGCAAACTGTACAAGTTGACACAAAGTGACTCTGAGGTTCATAAAAAAATAAGCTGACCTCTGTTATATTTTTGAATGCATTGGGGACAGAGTACTGAAAAATGAGCAGAAAGGCCGGTGCCGATGTTAGACTCCTTAAGTGGTTTCCGGGCCAGGGTACGGCTAACTGCCTTTGTCCGTGGAAGCAGCGTGGCTCAGTGGAAAGAGCCCGGGCTCTGGAGTCAGAGGTCATGGGTTCAAATCCCGGCTCCACCACTTGTCAGCTGTGTGACTTTGGGCAAATCACTTCACTTCTCTGAGCCTCAGTTACCTCATCTGTAAAATGGGGATGAAGATTGTGAGCCCCACGTAGGACAACCTGATCACCTTGTAGCCCCCTCAGCGCTTAGAACAGGGCTTTGCACGTAGTAAGCGCTTAATAAATGCTATCATTATTATTATTATTAACAGAGCTCCACACAGGCCATCAACCTGGCTCCTGAGGGCCACTACCAGCCCGGGAGACGGGATTGGTCATACGCCTTACTCCTGATCCCACATACACCCCCCTGCTTCCCCTCCTTCCAGCTTCCCCTTTGCTTTCCCTCCTCCCACGCACGTTCTTGCTCAATAATACTTATAATAATGATATTTGTTAAGTGCTTACTACATGTCAAACACTGTTCTAAGCACTGGGGTAGATACAAGCTAATCAGGTTGGACACAGTCCCTGTCCCATTTTACAGGCAAGATAACTGAGGCCCAGAGAAGTTTAGTGACTTCCCCTAGGTCACACTGCAGGATGGCAGAGCTGGGATTAGAACCCAGGTCCTCCTGACACCCAGGCTCATGATCTATCCACTAGGCTATGCTGCTTCATACCCCCCCCCTTACTTTTCCTCTTTCCAGTCATCCCCCTTGTTTCCCTACTTCCCAGCTTCCCCCTTGCTTCCCATCCTCCTCCCAGCCAACCCCTTTGCTTCCCCACTCCCAGCCCTCCTTGCTTCCCTTCCAGCCATCCTCTTGAAGCAGCGTGGCTCAGTGGGAAGAGCGCGGGTTTGGGAGTCAGAGGTCATGGGTTCTAATTCTGGCTCCGCCATTTGTCAGCTGTGTGACTTTGGGCAAGTCACTTCACTTCTCTGGGCCTCAGTTCCCTCATCTGTAAAATGGGGATGAAGACTGTGAGCCCCCCTTGGGCCAACCTGATCACCTTGTAACCTCCCCAGCACTTAGAACAGTGCTTTGCACATAGTAGGCACTTAACAAATGCCATTATTATTATTACTATTACAGTTTATTATTGGTAAATGCAGGGCCCCGTAGAGTCCAGTTATGTCCAAGTTTCAGCAGGAGGGGAGCGTGGGGACAGGTGTGAAGCGGCATTCATCGTGTTGATCCATTGTTTGGGGGGGAAGCTAAGATTTAACCATGGAACCCCTGCTCTTTATAAACCCCATGAACAGATTCCGTACCCAGTTAATTGGTCTGGGACTCTCCCTTCCCTACAAAATGCAGCTTCCAATCCATTTGAAATTCAAGGACTGAGGCTAACTGAATCAGCCAAGCTTGGGTGTTTGACATTTTAAAATGAGGGCATGGAAGCTGAAACACTGAACTAAATTGTACTGGCTGCCAATCGATTAACTGTAACTTTATTGGTTACTTCTTCCTAAAAATTGCACTTCCTGATAGTTTGCATAATGAGAATAAAGACTGTGAGCCCCATGTGGGACAGGGACTGCCTAATATGATTGACTTTTAGACTTTTTGACTTTAGACTTTTAGACTTTTTGACCTTTAGACAGTCTTTTAGACTGTGAACCCACTGTTGGGTAGGGACTGTCTCAATATGTTGCCAACTTGTGCTTCCCAAGCACATAGTACAGTGCTCTGCACACAGTAAGCGCTCAATAAATACGATTGATTGATTGATTTATATCTACCTCGGTGGTTAGTACAGTGTTTGGCACACAGTAAGGACTTAAGTAAAATAATAATAATGATAACAATGGTAGTAATAATAACAATAATAATAGAAAAGCTTGGCTGACTGGATAGAGCACAGGCCTGGCTGTCAGAAAGACCTGGGTTATAATCCCGGCTCTGCCCCTCGTGGGCTGTGCAACTCTGGGAAAATCACTCAACTTCTCTGTGCCTCAGTTGCCCCAGCTGAAAATAGGATTTAAGACTATGAGCCCCATGCGTGACAAGGACTTTAGCTAACCTAATTATATTGTACCTACCCCATTACGTAGTACAGTGTCTGGCACATAGTCAGTGCTTAACAAATACCATAAAAAAAGATGTTAGATTACCATCAAATTATTTTACCTTGTTAATTGCCCTTTTGGGGTTGGGAACAGGGAAGTATGGTTTCTGGCAAGGACTTCATGGGAATTATCTCTCTCCAACCTTCCCAACTTCACAAATTCCTAACTGAAAGAAGCTAAAAAAAAGTATGTCATCATTGCAAGGGTGACAAAGACTTCATCATCAAGAAGTACGCCTGAGGCCAAATCAAGGAGTGTTGCATATTTAGTATTACTTCCCCTTACATTTTGCAACAAAGACTTGAGCAAAAAACAGTGTTTGTAGGGGAAACATTATCTGTGAGTTGGTTTTCGGTAATATTCCCTGATGACTCTGATCTTTGTTAAGGACTTACTATGTGTCAAGCACTGTTCTAAGCGCTGGGGGAGATATAAGTCAATCAGGATGAATGCAGTGTTTGTCCTAAATGGGGCTCACAGTACAAGTAGGTGGGAGAATAGGTTTTGCACCCCCATTTTTCAGATGAGGAATCTGAAGCTCAGAGAAGGGAAATGACTTGCCGAGGATTCCCAAAAGGCAAGGGGCAGAGCTGTGATTAGAATCCAGGTCCAGTGACTCCAGACCTGCGCTCTTTCCACCTTAACACAATGTTGAGTAGAATGATAGAATACAATAATGATAATAAAAATAATAATAATGTGCTATTTAAGCACTTACTATGGGCCAAGCAATGTACTAAGCACCTGAGAAAAAAACAGTGCAAGCAAATTGGACACAATCTCTGTCCCACACGGGGCTCCCAACCTAAGGGGTAGGAAGCACAGACAATAAGCGCTTAGTACAGTGCTCTGCACACAGTAAGCGCTCAATAAATACGATTGAATGAATGATTGATCTCCATTTTAAGGATGAGGAAAGTGAGGCAGAGAAGTCAAGTGATTTGCCCAAGGTCACACAGCAGGTGTGTGTCCTGATTCTTAGGTCTGTACTCTTTCCACTGGGGCACAGTACCTTAAGCACTTAGTACAATGCTCTACGTGGAGTAAGTATTCAATAAATATGATCCAATAAATCACAGAAGTGCTAGATCCCCTTGCAATCTGACATAAAGGGATCTTCAAAAAACTTGCCTTTGAAATTGCAGGGCCAGTTAAGTTTTAAGACAGAGGAAGTTCTAGAAGAATACAGGAAATATAAGAAAGCCAGCATGAGTAAAGCAGAACAAAGTATAACAGTTTCACTTGTAAAGACAGTGGTTAAACCATTAAATATTCATTTTTTGTTGCTTAATAGAACATATAACTGTAGCAATGTTTGAAACTGGAATCACACAGCGAAGTAACAAGGAGTAAAATGCAAGCTCCCTCTAGACTGTAAGCTCACTGTGGACAGGGAATGTCACTGTTTATTGTTGTGTTGTACTTTCCCAAGCGCTAAGTACAATGCTCTGCACACAGCAAGAGCTTAATAAATATGATTGAATGAATGAAAGAATGAATGTGCAATGAGGAAAGAGCAGATATTGAGACATCAGACAGTCTCAAGTTTGCAACCACTGGAAAAATGATTATGCAGGAGCCTACTCATTCTGATGCCAAATTGACTGTATCTAAAAGAGTACCCTAAATATAACTGGAGAAGTCTAAATCATTTAATTCTTTCAGCTCCATGAGAACCTGAAGAGTAATAACCATCTCGAGAAGCAGTGTGCCCTAGTGGATAGAGCAGTAGGACCTGTGTTCTAATCCAGCTCCACCACTGGTCTGCTGTGTGACCTTGGATGAGTCACTTCATTTTTCTGTGCCTCAGTTACCACATCTGTAAAATTTGGATTAAGACTGTGAGCCCCATGTGGAACACGGTCTGTGCCTAACCTGATATCTTGTATCTACCCCAGTACTTACCACAGCGCCTGGCACAGATTAAGCACTTAACAAATATATGTGTGAATATAGGTGCATATTTATAATTCTAATTTTACTTATTTTAATTAATGATGTATATGTATCTATAATTCTATTTATAATGATGCTACCGATGCCTGTTTACTTGTTTTGATGTCTGTCTCCCTTCTAGTCTGTGAGCCTGGTGTGGGCGGATATTGTCTCTATTTCTTGCTGAATTGTACTTCCCAAGCGCTTAGTACAGTGCTCTGCATGCAGTAAGTGCTCAATAAATACAATTGAATGAATGAATGAACAAATACCATTAAAAAAATGGTAATTCAGAGACTCTGGAAATACTGATTAACCAAAGAATAATGGGTTAAAGATTCAGCTTCCATATCTTGGAGATCAGGTTCATGGTGGAACTTTGGCAAACTCCACTAACACACGTGGATGTCTAGGAGTAGATCTTGTGAGATCAAATATGATTGAAATAAGAAACGTGGGCCTGCCGAAAAAAAACTACTGTAAATGGATAAGGTCCCGTATTGTACTCTCCTAAGCCCTTAATTCAGTGTGCTCTACACACACTAAATGCCACTGATTGATTTAAACAAAACCATGAAATATGTAAAACAGAAGTGAATTCATTATCTGTGCATCTGATGGAAAATAATAATAATGGCATTTGTTAAGCGCTTACTGTGTACGAAGCACTGTTCTAAGCGCTGGTGGGGGATACAAGGTGATTAGGTTGTCCCACGTGGGACTCACTCTTAATCCCCATTTTCCAGATGAGGTAACTGAGGCACAGAGAAGTTAAGTGACTTGCCCAAAGTCACACAGCTGACAAGTGATGGAGCCGTGATTAGAACCCATGACCTCTGGGTCCCAAGCCTGGGCTCTTTCCACTGAGCCACGCTGAAAAGCATCAGTGGGCATAATCACATGATAGAGGGTAACTAGAACTGGTGAAAGTGGATCGCATAAGAAAACACGACCCACAGGAAGAATGGATAAACCTCTCAATTGCAAAGAAAAATATGGAAGGAGTCATCAACCACAGATGTCCTGCAGTTGGAAGAATGTGCTACCGCGGCAGGGCATATAATCATTTTCCGTTAGAAATGCAGGAACCGAAAAGAAGCCACATATACAGTCAATTAAGAATGACAACAGTACACTTGAGCAGTTTATAAGGTTACCAAAAAAGAAAAACTGTGGTATGATGGGAGTTCCCCTTAGGATAAATTAAAGAAGGCTGTCTAAGTTTGGTAGTTCAGTGGAAAATATTGGAAGGATAAGACTGTTTTCATTGTCGGAGGTGGTGCCACAGTCATATGAGGTTAAAAATGAAAAAGAGGCAAAATTACAGAAGAAATAGAAAGGATTTCTAACCAACCAAAGAGAAGAAACCAGGTTTGGACAATAAAATTGTAGAATAAATAATAGATACATGGAAAATGAACAAGGAAATCTTTAACAGTGTTGAGTACAGTTGAAAATAGTAGGAATAATATTGATTAATATATCAATCGTATTGAGCACTTACTGTGTGTAAAGCACTGTACTAAGCACTTGGGAGAGATGTCAAGAGAAAAGAAAATAGAGGATGAGATATTTTAAAATCAACTAGAATGAGAAGACAGCCGAAAGACTAATTGGGCGGTCAAAGATATTTAAATGATGTTAGCTTACAAAAACCTATTAGCATTTATTTAAAAGTGGAAGCATTAGGATAGTATGCCTTTGTGGGGTAAGTTCTAGAAGGTAGTCAGAACTCTAGGACAGACAACCCAAGAAGCAGAAGGATAGAATATGAGAAGTTTTCAATTAGTCAATCAATGGCATTAATTATTTTATTGTGTAGTATTTGTTATGCACTATGTGCCAGGCACTGTACTAAGTGCTGGGGTAAATGCAAAATGATCAGGTTAGACACAAAGCCTGTCCCACAGAGGACTCAAAATCTTAATCTCCATTTTACAAGATGAGGTAACCGACGTACAGGGAAGTGACTTGCCCAGGGCCACACAGGAGAAAAGTGGTGGAGTTGGGATTAGAACCCAGATCTTTCCGACTCCCAGGCCTGTGGTCTATCCACTAGGCCACATATGTGCAGAGACCTGTGCTAAGCACTTGGAAGAGCACAACACAACCTAGTTGGTAGATGGGATCCCTGCCCACAAGGAGTTCATCAATCAATCAATCGTATTTATTGAGCGCTTACTGTGTGCAGAGCACTGTACTAAGCGCTTGGGAAGTACAAGTTGGCAACATATAGAGACGGTCCCTACCCAACAGTGGGCTCACAGTCTAGAAGATCTTAGGGAGACAGACATTAAAATAGATTGGGGAGAGGAAAATAGCATATAAGAATATTTACCTAAATATTTGATGTGGATGTAGATGGATAACAACTGGCATTCATTCATTCATTCAATCGTATTTATTGAGCGCTTACTGTGTGCAGAGCACTGTACTAAGTGCTTGCGAAGTACAGTTCCTACCCAACAGTGGGCTAGTGGGGTAACATGGACTGAATAGTTTTGTAGAAATATGATCCGAGTAGAAGAGTGAAGTATGTACTGGAGTGGGGAGAGACAGGAGGCAGGGAGGTCAGCAAGAAGTCTGAGGCAGTAGTCTGTGGGGGATAGGATAAGTGCTTGGATTAACAGGGAAGCACTTTGGATGGATAGGAAAGAGTGGATTTTAACAATGTTGTGAAATAACAAACAGAATTTAATGTCAGATTGAATATGTGGGTTGAATGAGAGAGATGAATCGAGATTTAGGCCAAGTTTATGGACTTGTGAGACAGGGAGGATGGTGGCTCTGTCTCCATTGATGGGAAAGTCAGAGCGAGGACAGGGTTTGGGTGGGAAGATGAGGAGTTCTTTTTGGATAGATGACTAAGTGGCTAACCACTTATCCTATCCTGCCTTGATTACTGCATCAGCCTCTTTGTTGACCTCCCTGCCTCCTGTCTCTACCCACTTCAGACCATACCTCACTCTGCTGCCCAGATGATTTTTCTACAAAGCCATTCAGTCCCTATTTCCCCACTCCTCAAGAACCTCTAATGTATGCCCATCCAGCTCTGCATCAAACAGAAATTCCTCCATGGCATTAAAAGCACTTGATCATTTTGCCCATTCCCACCTTACCTTGCAGCTCTCCTACAACAACTCAGCCAACATACTTCACTCCTGTAATGGCAACATACTCTCTATACTTTGATCTTGCCTCTCTCACTGCCAACCTCTCACCTACATCCTGCCTCTAGGCCTGGAATGCCCTCACTCTTCATATCCAACAGACAATCACTCTCACTTCCTTCAAAGGCTTATTCATTCATTCATTCAATCGTATTTATTGATTGAATGAATTCTTTCATTCATTCAATCGTATTTATTGATCGTCTCGAGTTTGGTCCGAGAGGTCAGAATGACCCACCTGCCCCATTTACGGTATGGCTGCACGAGTTCCATTGGAATAATAATTCCATGTAATGTAGTAGTATTTATTAAGGACTTCTTATGTGCAAACCACTGTTCTGAGCGCGGCAGAGGTTACAAGGTAATCAGATTGTCCAACGCGGGGCTCACAGCCTTAATCCCCACTTTACCGATGAGGGAACCGAGGCACTGAGAAGTGAAGTGACTATGTGCAGAGCACTATACTAAGCACTTGGGAAGTACAAGTTGGCAACATATAGAGACAGTCCCTACCCAACAGCAGGCTCACAGTCTAGAAGGGGGAGACAGACAACAACAACAAAATTAACAAAATAAAATAAATAGTGGTGGTATAGCCCCAGTGGGAATTCCCCAACTTTTGAGCCACTGCACCTCCCTTTCCCTGCCAATGTGGGTCAGAAGAGTATAAAAATCAATTAAGTACATTAGGACACAATAGGATATGATTCCTTTAAATTCAGAATAGTTACCAAATTTTAACACTTTAATAAGAGTACCTGCTCAGAGAAAAAATTTTAAATACAAATTACATAGGCATTTAGAATAAAACAGCATCATAAGATACGAATTTCAAAGTTCAAGAAGCTACAGACCAGTCAATCAGTGATATCTACTGAGTGCTTAACTCCATGTAGAGCACTATAATAAGCACTTGGAGGAGTACAATACAACAGAGTTTCTTGCCCACCAATATCTTACAATCTAGAGGGAGACAGTTACTCTGTCTTCCACTCTGTGCTTTAGAATTTCTCCCAAATTTAAAATATTCAAACAGAAAAAAGAATGATCCTACATTAACTGTAAACTCATTATGGGCAGGGACCGAGTCTGCTGATTCTGTTCTATTGTACTCTTCCAACCGCTTAGAACAAGGCTCTGCAAAGAGTAAGCATTCAATAAATACCACTGATTAGTTATGTAGTCATGTTATTTAACTTATTAAAATCACATCTCCTCCATGAGGCCTTTCTGGCTAAGTCCACATTTCCTCTTCTCCCACGCCCTTCTGTACCACCTTTGCACTTGGATTTTCACCCTTTATTCACCCCTCCCTCTGTCCCACAGCACTGATATACTTATCCGTAATTTATTTAGTTATACTTAAGTCGGTCTTCCCTTTTAGACTGTAAGCTCACTGTGGTCAGGGAATGTGTCTACCAACTCTGCTATACTGTACTCCCCCAAGTGCTTAGTACAGTCAGGGTTCTGCATACAGTAAGCATTCAATAAATAAAATTGATTGGTTTGATTGATTGAAGGTTTATGAGGAGTGTGGAGATATGGACAGCCCTTTTTTAAAAAAAATGATCTGGGCAGCGGTGTGCAGTAAGGACTGTACTTGGGGAGAGACAGGAGGCAGGGAGGTCAGTGAGGAGGCTGAGGCCATAGTCAAGACTGTATGTAGTAAGTACCTGGATTAATCAATCAATCATATTTATTGAGCACTTACTGTGTGCAGAGCACTGTACTAAGCGCTTGGGAAGTACAAGTTGGCAACATATAGAGATGGTCCCTGCCCAACAGTGGGCTCATTAGTGTAGTAACAGTTTGGATGGAGAGGAAAAGGCAGATTTCAGCAAGGTTGTGAAGGTAGAATATGTGGGTTGGATGAGAGAAATGAGTTGGGATAATGTCAAGCATGAGGCCAGAAAGATGGTTGTGTTGTCTGCATGGGGGAGACAGGGTAGAAGTAGGAAGATGAGGAGTTCTTTTTTGGACATGTTAAGTTTGAGGTGTCAGTGAGACATCCAAGTAGAGATGTCCTGAAGGCAGAGGAAATGTGACTGTAGGGAAGGAGAGAGGTCAGGGCTGGAGAGGTAGAATTGGAATCATCCACATAAAGATGGTAGTTGAAGCTGTGAGAGTGAATTAGTTCTCCAAGGGACTGGGTATGGATGGAGAATAGAAGGGGACCCAGATTTGAGTCTAGAGGGCCTCCCACAGTGAGAGGGTGGGAGACAGAGGAATAGCCTGTGGAAGAGATTGAGAAAGCACTGCCAGATAGGAGGAGAACCGGAAGAGGACAGTATCAGTGAAGCCAAGGTTTGGGACAAGGGGGTGGTCCACAGTGTTGAAGGCAGCTGAGAGGTTGAGGAGAGTTAGGATGAAGTAGAAGGAGTTGAATTTGGCAAGAAGAACGTCACTGAGAGGGCAGTTTCTGAGAATTGAAGGGGGAAGAAGCCAGATTAAGTGGAAAGTGCACATGTAGACAACTCATTCAAGGAGTTTGGAGAGGAATGGTAGAAAGGAGGTACAGCAATGACTTGAGGGTATTGTGGGATTAAGGGAAGGGTTTTTTTAGGATGGGGGATACATAAGCATGCTTGAAAGTAGAGGGGAAGAAGCCACTGACAAGTGAATTCATTCAATCATATTTATTGAGCGCTTACTGTATGCAGAGCCCTGTACTAAGGGCTTGGGAAGTACAAGTTGGCAACATATAGAGAAGGTCCCTACCCAACAGTGGGCTCATGGTCTAGAAGAATGGTGAATAATAATAATAATAATAATAATAATAATAATAATGGCTTTTATTAAGCACTTACTATGTGCAAAGCATTGTTCTAAATGCTGGGGAGGTTACAAGGTGATCAGTTTATCCCACGGGGGGCTCACAGTCTTAATCCCCATTTTGTAGATGAGGTAACTGAGGCCCAGAGAAGTTGTGACTTGCCCAAAGTCACACAGCTGACAATTGGCAGAGCTGGGATTCGAACCCATGACCCCTGACTCCAAAGCCCGTGCCCTTTCCACTGAGCCATGCTGCTTCTGCTGCTTCATGCTGCTTGGGTGAATGGTTGAGGATGGTAGTCAGGGAGTGAAGAAGTGAGAGGGCAGTTGTTTTGATGAGGTGAGAAGGAATGGGTTCAGAATTTGAGAAGAGGCAGGAGATCTCTTTTTTTATGGTATTTGTTATGTGCTTACTATGTGCCGGGCACCATTTTAAATGCTGAGGTAGATACAAGGTAATCAGGTTGGACACGTTCATATCACACAGTCTTAATCCCCATTCTACAAATGAGGTAACTGAGGCACAGAAAAGTTGAGTGACTTTCCCAAGGTCATTCAGCTGACAAATGGCCAAGTTGGGACTAGAACTCAGGTCCTTCTGACTCCCAGCCCATGCTCTATCCGCTAGGCCACACGGCTCCTGTTGAGATACTGCTGCGAAAGGTAAGAGAACTGAAGAGAGGGCTGGAGAAGAAAGGGACAGAAGAGAAGCAGGGAAGATTTTGAGGCAACCACGCCTAATGGCTTCAATTTTATCAGTGAAATACTTGGCTAAGTCAACAGGGGTGAAAGATGAGGGGGCACAGAGGGAAAGGGGGTCTGAAGAGAGTGTGCGAAGTCTGAAACAGCTGTCCTGGACAATGAACATGAGAATCAATAAGGATGGGGAAGTATTTTTGCTGGGTGAATGAGAAGGCAGAATGAAAGCAGGTGAGTACGAATTTGAGATAAACGAGGATGGCCCGGTGTTTAAATTTCCATCAGCAGTGCTCTGCAGCTCAGGTATGATGGCAGGGGAAGTGTACTTTGGAGACTATCCAGGGCTGTAATATGGTAATACAAGACTGGCAGAGGATCAGGTGAGAGAGGGAATTGAGTTTAAATGAGATGGCAGTGTTGCCGGTAGGGATTTGTGTTCTGAGAGAAGGTAGGTGAGGTACGGAGACCAGAAGGGGCAGGATGACTTTAGAAAATTGGATGGGGTCAAAATATTAGAGGTCTCAGGGAGGGAATAGGACAGATTTGTGGGGAAGGAACAGATTTATGGGGAGAGAAGACAGATCAGGAGGTTATGGCCTGAGCAAGATTTGAGAGTTGGTGAGATTAGAGATTTTACAACAATGAATGATCAAGAAATTAACTGTGGGTCCAAGTTAGTGAGTGGGTCGGGAGAGGTGGAGCAGGAAGTCGGTGGAGTTGAGGAGTGAGAGAAAGCGAGCAGACAAAGATGGGCAGGAACATTTGGATGGTTGTTGAAGTCCCCCAGGATCAGCGTGGGGATGGAAAAAGGGAGGGAAAGTGAGAAAAATGTTGAAATAGTTCAGGAAGTTGGGGGTGGGGCCTGGGGACTGGTAAATAACAGTAATGAGTGGTTGGAGTGGGTGGTAGAGATGGATGGTATGGGCTTGAAAGGAAGGGAAACAGAGGGATGTGAGGGGTGGGATTGTATGAAAGTGGCATTGAGAAGCAGTGTGGCTCAGTGGAAAGAGCACGGGCTTTGGAGTCAGAGGTCATGGGTTCAAATCCCAGCTCCACCTATTGTCAGCTGTGTGACTTTGGGCAAGTCACTTCACTTCTTTGGGCCTCAGTTACCTCATCTGTGAAATGGGGATTAAGACTGTGAGCCCCCTGTGGAACAATCTGATCACCTTGTAACCTCCCCAGCTCTTAGAACAGTGCTTTGCACATTGTAAGCGCTTAATAAATGCCATTATTATTATTATTATTATTGGGGGAAAGAGGGAGGCCAACTTCTCCCTTTCCCACTGATTCCTGGGAAGTGGGAAAAAATGAGGCCCTGCTTGGAAGAGAATGGCAGGGTAGACATTATCTGGTGAGAGGCTGTTTTCCAAAATGATGAGGAGGAGCTGTGACTGGGTCAGGAACAGGTTAAGGGTGAAGAGAAGCTTCTCCATGATGGAGTTGGGGTTCCACAGACTACTTGGCTGAGGCTACAGGGAGGGTGCAGGGGAGACAGCCTGAGGAGTGGGGAGAGGCTGGATGGGAGTGATCTGTGTGTGGAGGCGACAGAGGTGGCTCTTGGTAAGAGGTGCAGAGATGGGGTGACCGAAGCAAGGGGACTGAGGAGATGTGGCGGGATAAGGGCATTCAGGAAAAAAAGTCTGGAGCTGCAGCACCAATTGGGAAGCAGCATGGTAGAGCACAGGCCTGGGAATCAGAAGGTCATGGGTTCCAATTCCATCTCTGTCTGAGGAGCTGGCAGTCAGTCAGTGGCAGAGGAGACATTGTTATCTGGTGAGTGGCTGGTTTCCAAAATGATGAGAAGGAGCCTGCTGTGTGACCATGGGCAAGAAGCAGCATGGGGTAGTGAATAGAACATGGGCTTGAGAGTCAGAAGCACCTGAGTTCTAATCCCTGCTCTGCCACATGTCTGCTGTGTAACCTTAGGCAAGTCACTTAACTTCTCTGAGCCTCAGTTACCTCATCTGTAAAATGGGGATTAAGAATGTGAGGTCCAGGTGGGACAGGGACTGGGTCCAACCTGATTAACTTGTATCTACTCCAGTGCTTAGAACAGTGCTTGGCACGTAGTAAGTGTTTAGTACCATAACTCATTATTCTCTGAGCCTCAGTTCCCTCATCTATAAAATGGGGATTGAGACTGTGAGTCCACATGGGATAGGGACTGTGACAACCCAATTTGCTTGTATTTCCACCCACCCCCCTAGTGCTTAGTACAGTGCCTAGAACGTAGTGAGTGCTTAACAAATACCACAATTATTTATTATGATTATTAGTCCTCTCCAACTCTTTGAATAAGTTGTCTCCACTCACTGCCTCCATTTCCACTCCTCCAATTCTCTCCTTGACCCTCTCCAATCTAGGTCATTGTGGGCAGGGAATGTGTCTGCTTATTGTTGTATTATACTCTCCCAAGTGCTTAATACAGTGCTCTGCACACAGTAAGCGCTCAATGAATACGATGGAATGAATGGCTTCTGCTCCCTTCGCTACATAGAAACTGTCCTCTCGAAGATCACCAATGACCTCCTTCTTGCCAAATCCAATGGCCTCTATTCCAACCTAATACTCTTCAACCTCTCAGCTGCCTTTGACACTGTCAACCACCCGCTTCACCTGGAAACATTATCTAAGTGAGGTTTAGGGACACTGTCTTCTCCTGGTTCTCCTCCTAGCCCTCTGGCCCCTCATTCTCAGTCTTTTTCACAGGCTCCTCCTCTGCCTCCCTATGCCACCCTCTAACTGGGTAGTCCTTTTAGACTCAGGTTTGAGTGTCCTTTTATTCTCCATCTACACCCTCTTCCTTAGAGAACTCATTCCCTCCCATAGTTTCAACTACCATCTTTTTGTGAATGATTCCCAAATCTACCTCTCCAGCCCTGACATCTCTCCTCCGCTCTAATTTCCTTTTGCCTTTAGGACATCTCTGTTTGGATGCCCGCTGACATCTCAAACTTAACGTGTCCAAAATAGAACTCTTTAGTTTCCCCATCCTAACCCTGTCCTCCCTGTGGCATCACTATCACTGTAGACAGTACCACTATCCTCCCTGTCTTACAAGTCTGTACCCTTGACATTAGCTTCTCCTCATCTCTGTCACTCAACCCATATAGTCTGTCTTCATGACATTGCTAATCATCCCTTTCCTCTCCATCCAAACTTGTACCAAGTTAATCCAAGCACTTATCCTATCCCCTCTTGATTATCGTATCAACCTCCTTGCTGCCCTCCCTGCCTCCTGTCTCTCCCCACTCAGTCCCTACTTCACTCTGCTGCCCGGATCATTTTTCTGAAAAAAGCTTTCCATCCGTTTCTCCCCACTTCTCATAAACGTCCAGTGGTTTTTCATCCACCTCCACATCAAAGAGAAACTTCTTACCATTATCTTCAAAGCACTCAATCAGATTGCCTCCTCTTCCCTTGCCTAGCTGATTTCCTACTGCCAACTCTTCCACACACTGCTGCTTCAATGCCAACCTACTCACTGCACCTCTACCTCATCCATTTCACCACCAACCCCTTTCTCACATCCTTCCTCTTGCTTGGAAGTGCTTTCCCCTTCATATATAACAGACCACCACTTTCCCCACCTTCAGAGCCTTAATAAAATGACATCCCCTCCAAGAGGCCTTCCCTTACTTAATCAATCAATCGTATTTATTGAGCGCTTACTATGTGCAGAGCACTGTACTAAGCGCTTGGGAAGTACAAATTGGCATCACATAGAGACAGTTCCTACACAACAGTGGGCTCACAGTCTAAAAGGGGGAGACAGAGAACAGAACCAAACATACCAACAAAATAAAAGAAGTAGGATAGAGATGTACAAGTAAAATAAATAAATAAATAAATAAACAGAGTAATAAATATGTACAACCATATGTACATATATACAGGTGCTGTGGGGAAGGGAAGGAGGTAAGACGGGGATGGAGAGGGGGACGAGGGGGAGAGGAAAGAAGGGGCTCAGTCTGGGAAGGCCTCCTGGAGGAGGTGAGCTCTCAGCAGGGCCTTGAAGGGAGGAAGAGAGCTAGCTTGGCGGATGGGCAGAGGGAGGGCATTCCAGGCCCGGGGGATGACGTGGGCCGGGGGTCGATGGCGGGACAGGCGAGAGCGAGGTACAGTGAGGAGATTAGTGGTGGAGGAGCGGAGGGTGCGGGCTGGGCAGTAGAAAGAGAGAAGGGAGGTGAGGTAGGAGGGGGCGAGGTGATGGACAGCCTTGAAGCCCAGGGTGAGGAGTTTCTGCCTGATGCGCAGATTGATTGGTAGCCACTGGAGGTACTTCCCCTACTCCCTCTCCCTTCTGTGCCACCTATGCATTTGGAGCTTTAATAATAATAATAATGACATTTATTAAGTGCTTACTATGTTCAGAGCACTGTTCTAAGCACTGGGGAGGTTACAAGGCAATC
This sequence comes from Tachyglossus aculeatus, assembly GCF_015852505.1. Lineage (NCBI taxonomy): Eukaryota > Metazoa > Chordata > Mammalia > Monotremata > Tachyglossidae > Tachyglossus > Tachyglossus aculeatus. The sequence goes on along the minus strand of NC_052070.1, from coordinate 64,939,391 downwards.
AGGTTGTCCCACAGGGGGATCACAGCCTTCATCCCTATTTTACAGATGAGGTAACTGAGACACAGAGAAGTTGTGACATGCCCAAAGTCACACAGCTGACAATTGGTAGAGCCAGGATTTGAACCCATGACCTCTGACTCCAAAGCCCGTGCTCTTTCCACTGAACCATGCTGGTCCCTGTAAGAACGTCATATCAACCTCACTGCACTTTTGTACATATCCATAATTGATTTTAATGTCTGTTTCCACCTCTTGACTGTAAGCTCACTGTGGGCAGGGAACATGCCTAAACAACCCTGACTTATTGTATTCTCCCAAGGGCTTATGACAATGCACTGTAAACAGTCAATAAATGCCACTGATTGATTGCCCAAGGTCTCACAGCAGGTGTCACGGGGTGATATTTGAACCCAGATCCTCTGATACCTAGGTCCATATGCTTTCCATCAGGCAACCCTGCTACTTATGAGTAATATTCTCTAAAAATAATTATCTTTCCCTTTTATTGAAAAGATTCATTTTATCAAGTTAAACAACTTTTGCGAACCAGTTCTGAGTGGTAGATTTTACATTACTCAACAAATTAGAGATGCTTTTTGTCAGAGAGTTTCATCTGTCCCTTCAGTTTTTTTGAGGTTTACTGAAGTCCAGGAAGTAATTTCATGTGTTCTGCTATTCATATATTTAAATCATCAGTAAGCCTATAGTTGTGCAATTTACATTACATAATGAGACATTAGATTTCAAATCCCCAAGATTCCCCAAGCCTGTAAAGGTTAAATCTTTGCTCATTCAGAGAGTCATTGATGCCTCAGGTATGTATAGGGTTTCAATTAATAATTTTCACTTTCCAAGGAAGATAAGGGGGAAGTAGTGTTACCTTGCTAGCTAGGTGTGGTCATTTTCCTAATTCCACATAGACTTTCTGCGCAATTGAGTAGGTCGTCAGCATCCTCCCTGCTTGACCCTCCAAAATCCTGCATCCTAGTGTCTTACAACAGTGAAAGGGCCACCCTAACTAAATAAAAGTTTGAAATCGATTCCTGGAGATGGAAATGCAGTGTGGACACTGTGGAAAGCCAGAATAAACACTTGACACAGTGAATTTCGAAATAACTTTTGTCATGCCCATGCTGGTTAGGCTAAAGAGCCATGTTCTTCTGTTTAATGTTAAGTGTTTTGCATTTGAAATGAAGAAAAGCATTTTCATTAACCATACATATGCTCCATAGTTCAAGTTTGCATTCTGCTTCCTAAGTGACTGTTATATAGGCCTAAGATTTATTTATTTGTATTGGTGTCTGTCTCTCCCTCTAGACTGTGAGCTCACTGTGGGCAGGGAATGTGTCTTTTTATTGTTGCATTGTACTCTCCCAAGTGATTAGTACAGTGCTCTGCACACAGCAAGCTCTCAATAAATATGATTGAGTGAATGAATGAATGGTTCAAGGGGCTGGATCCATTCCTATAGCCTCGAGAATACTATTTTAATCACTCATCGACATCTGCTAGCTCTCTGTAGTCGATTTTCTATTAAGTCCACTTCCTTACTGTAAAACAAGTTCTATTCACCTGAAGCATTTCTGGCCAGAAGAAATCTCTCACCATACTAAACTTTCATAAACAGTTCTGCATATCCTCTCTTAATGAGTGGGCCCAGGACAGTTGAGTGATAAACTATTACTCCTCCCCTCCTCCCACAGCCAGCCATCTGGAAAATGTCATCTGGGGAAGTGGGAAAGAATGGGGAGGACAAGTCAGTCAGTCAAGGGCATTTATTGAGCGCTTACTGTATGCAGAGAATTATATTAAGCATTTGGGACAGTACAATATAACAAGGAAGAGACGCATTTCCTGCCCGACAGCTTTTTCCGGTTGTTCTATCAGGCTTCCCTTAAGAGAAGCAGCATGATGTAGGGGATAGATCACGGACTGGGAGTCGGAGGTCATGGGTTCTAATCCTGGTTCCACCACATGTATACTGTGTGACCTTGGGCAAATCACTTCACTTTTCTGGGCCTCAGTTACCTCATCTGTATCCACCCCAGCACTTTGGTACAGTGCTTGATACACAATAAGGGCTTAACAAATACCATTATTATTACCTCCTTTCTCCCGTGTGACCTCCCATGTAGTGACCTCCCATGTCACTACCAGATAGTGTTACAAGGCTTACTGGGGACAACTGGTGAGAAGCAGCCTGGTCTACTGGACAGAACATGGCCATGGGGGTCAGAAGGACCTGGGTTCTAAATCCCAACTCTGCCAATTGCTGCTGTGTGACCTTGGGTAAGTCACATAACTTAACTGTCTCTGTTTCCTCAACTGTCAAATGGGGATACCTGTTATCCCTCTTGCTTAGTAGGTGAGCCCCATGAGGGACAGGGACTGTGTCCATCCTAATTAACCTGTATGTACCCCAGCATTTAGTACAGTGTTTAACACATAAAAAGCTCTTAACAGACACCATTTAAAAAATAAAACAACTTGTCAGGGGAAACAAATTACATGACTGATAATAATAATAACTGTGGTATTTATTAAGTGCTTGCTATGTGCCAAGCACTGTCCTAAACCTTGGAGGAGAGAAAGATATCAGGTCAGACATGGTCCCATTCCCACACGGGAAATCACAGTCTAAGGAGAAAGAAGAATAGGTATGAAATCCTCATTTAACAGGTGAGGTGACTGAGGCACAGATAGGTTTAGTGATTTGCCCAAGGTCATACAGCCAGCTAGTGGCACAAACTGGATTAGAACCAAGGTCCCCTGACTTCTAGGCCAAGTCTTCTTTCTAATTTTACTAGAGCTTCTAAAGCCTTTTTTTCTTGTGCAAATGGCTTCAGTGTTAGTTCTAGGGCTTAGATATCCCACTCATATAAGTGTCCTGAAGTAGCTGGTAGGTACAATTGTTTGAAATCATAAATTCTCCCATTGTAGAATGCCAGCTCATCTAATCTATAAGATTTATCAAGAGATTCCCCCGGGAAAGAATATCCAAATCGATTTCAAGCTAAGCAGTTTACTCAGAGGGATCTGGTTTGTTTGCTCCTTTACTCCTTAACATTTGTGAGTGGTGTGAAATGTTTGATTTTATCTTCGGTTCTCTGGTTTAAGCCCTGTCCCCTTCTCCTGGGCTAAGGCAGGGAGTGACCTGATACCCGATGGCAGTTCAATAGAAGAAGTGTGGCCTAGTGGATAGAGCACGGGCCTGGGAATCAGAAAACCCTGGGTTCTAATCCCCGCTCCACCACTTGTCTGCTGTGTGACCTTAGGCAAGTCACTTCACTTCTCTGAGCCTCAGTTACCTCATCTGTAACTGTGAGTCCCATGTGGGACATGGACTGTGCCCAACCTGATTAGCTTTCATCTGACCCGCTGCTTAGAACAGTGTCTGGCATATAGTAAACTTTTAACAAACACCATTAAAAAAATAGGCTCTGAATGAGCCTGGAAATATCTCCAGTTTCTAGGCACACCTGGGTAGAATGGGACAAACAGTCTTTGATTTACCACATTTGGTTTTGGCCTTGGAGCTAGATATAGGATCCAGGAAATATTCGAGAGGATTAAAATGAACCAGGGGAGTTAGTTTCAACTTCAGGTTCCTTTCTCTTGAGCACCTTATTTTAAACTGCATGAGCTCCTCGTGGGCAGGAATGTGGCTACCAACTCTTGTATCGTTCTCAGGTGCTTAGTACGGTGCCCTACATATATTAGGTGCTCAATAATTACCATCGATTGATGTTAAAAAAAAAAATCTTGAAAGTGCTGACCATATAGAGACTATTTATCTACACCTGTGAGTATCTCAGGTGTAAACTAATTTGGGTGTCACCACATTCAGGAGGAAAATATATCTAGGAAACATAAACAGGATATATCTCTAGTTTGGGGTAAAGTCTGTAGGGGAGGTAGCAATGAGTCTAGGTCTTTATTTAGAATTTTATTATCATTTAAAATTTATCCCAATTTTTTAAAGTATTTATTTAAAGTTGTTTTTTAAAAGATTAATTCACTTTCTAGAACATACACAAAATGCCTGCTCTCCCATAAGGACATTAAATATTGTGAAAAATGAATCATCTGTTCGTTTTTATACGATCTGAGTGAAAAACACTTTATTTTGCTCTCAACCTGTTTATAAAATATTTTTATTTGATTTGATTTTTTTTAATATCCCTTTATATCTACCCACTAAAATAAACAGGCCCCTACAATTTAACGGGCCGTTTTACTAAAACCTTTAGCAGAGTAACATCTTTTCTCACTGAAAATTGGAAGTTCTCCTAAATTTTTTCTTTATGGTATTTGGTAAGTGCTTACTCTGTGCCAGGCCCTTGTACTGGGATAGATAAAAACTAATCAGGCTAGTCCCAATCCCTGTCCCACATGGAGCTCACAGCCTTAATCCCTATTTTACAAGTGAGGTAACAGAGTCACAAAGAAGTGAAGTTACTTGCCCAAGGTCACTAGATATCTCTTCCTAAGTTTTAATATTGAAATGAGACAAAATCCTGAAATTTAGGCCATTTTAAAATAAATAACTAGAGTACTTGAAACTATTTCTAAGAAGGTATAAAAACAATCTTATGCTGATGGCATTTCAGACATGAAAACTTTATCTTCATGAAAATAATAAAATAAAATACTATTCTACCTTCATTATGCACAGTGAATAGAATAAATAAAAGCATACACATTAAGTAGAGAGGTTTCAAAAGTAGAAAGATTTGGGGGCTTCAGGCTAACTAAGCATGACATTTTCATTGGACTAAAACCTTTAGCAGAGTAACATCTTTTCTCACTGAAAATTGAAAGTTCTCCTAAATTTTTTCTTTATGGTATTTGGTAAGTACTGATTCTGTGCCAGGCCTTTGTACTAAGTGCTGGGGTAGATAAAAGCTAATCAGGCTGGTCCCAGTCCCTGTCCCACATGGGGCTCACAGTCTTAATCCCTATTTTACAAGTGAGGTAACAGAGTCACAAAGAAGTGATGTTAGTTGCCCAAGGTCACTAGATCTCTCTTTCTAAGTTTTAATATTGAAATGAGGCAAAATCCTGAAATTTAGGCCATTTTAAAATAAGTGACTTGAGTACTTGAAACTATTCTATGAAGGTATAAATACAATTTTATGCTGATGGCATTTCAGACATGAAAACTTTATCTTCATGAAAACAATAAAATAAAATACTATTCTACCTTCATTACGCACAGTGAATAGAATAAATAAAAGCACACACATTAAGTAGGGAGGTTTATAAAAGTAGAAGGATTTAGGGGCTTCAGGCTAAGTAAACATAACATTTTCATTGGAGGTATTTACTTGATTTTCTCCAGTAACCCATGCAAGTGAGTGTTAGGTGGCAGAGAAAAAGAAAAACTTTGAAAGCTCTCCTAAACTTTGAATGCCCCATGGAGAGAGCATTATTAATGCCAGCTCTGCCACTGGCCTGCTTTGTGACAGTGGACAGGGCCATTCATTCATTCATCACTCATTCAATCGTATGTATTGGACACTTACTGTGGGCAAAGCACTGTACTAAGCACTTGGGAGAGTACGCTATAACAAGAAATGGATGCATGCCCTGCCCACAATAAGCCAGACTCATGACTGCATATGCAATGTGGTAAGATCCCATTTAGCCACCCCTTCCCAGAACCTGATTAAAGCATCACGCTGTGTTGCCCCAGCGACAAAATAAGAAGCATTCTCTGTTGTTGGGGTTTTATTTAAAGGTATTTGTTTAGTACTTACTCTGTGCCACACTTTACTAAGCGCTAGGGAAGATACAAGCGAATCAAGTTGGACACAGTCCTTATCTCACATGGGGCTCACGGTCTTAATCCCGTTTTATAGATTCAGTCGTATTTATTGAGCGCTTACTGTGGGCAGAGCACTGTACTAAGCGCTTGGGAAGTACAAGTTGGCAACATATAGAGATGGACCCTACCCAACAACGGGCTCACAGTCTAGAAGGGGGAGACAGACAACAACACAAAACATGTGGACAGGTGTCAAGTCATCAGAATAAATAGAAGTAAAGCTAGATGCACACCATTAACAAAATAAATAGAATAGTAAATATGTACAAGTAAAATAAATAGAGTAATAAATCTGTACAAACATATATACAGGTGCTGTGGGGAGGAGAAGGAGGTAGGGCAGGAGGGGTGGGGAGGGGGAGAGAGGAGGACTGAGGCCCAGAGAAGTGAAGTGACTTGTACAAGGTCACCGAGCAGACGAGTGGCTGAACCAGGATTAGAACCCAGGTCCTTCTGACTCCCGGGCCTGTGCTCTATCCACTAAGCCATGCTGCTTTCCCATGTGTGAAGCCATATGGAGCAATCCCCAGTCTCTGCCGTGACAGCTTTAGCCTGATAGCCCCAAGATGGTCTGAATCCCTGGCTCCCAGGTTCCCCTCAGTCCATCAGGGTCCTAGAGGGGCCAAGCTGAAGTATTCATAGCAGAAGAGAAGCAGTGTGGCTCGGTGGAAAGAGCCCGGGCTTTGGAGTCAGAGGTCATGGGTTCAAATCCCTGCTCTGCCACTTGTCAGCTGTGTGACTTTGGGCAAGACACTTCACGTCTCTGTGCCTCAGTTACCTCATCTGTAAAATGGGGATTAAGACTGTGTGCCCCCTGTGGGACAACCTGAGCACCTCGTATCCTCCCAGTGCTTAAAATAGTGCTTTGCACATAGTAAGCGCTTAACAAATACCATTATTATTATTATTATCATCATTATTATTATTATTATTATGGGGGTTGTGGGTGTCTACCTCAAGCTGTCCTCCTGCCATTACTCCCTGCCAACCTGGTTGCTGGCAGTCCCCATGGAGGTGGGAAGGAAGAACAGCTGAAGGGAGGGAAATCAGCCATGTGAGACACTTCTAAAAACCTGCAGAGACATTTTTTTCTTCAGCACGCAGAAAGGAAGATGTTGGCAAGAGCCACTTGCAAGACCCCTCTGTTCACTCAGCTCTTTTTGTATTTTTATGGCATTTGTTAAATGCTTAGCCTGTGCCAGGCACTGTTCTAAGCACTGAGATCTAAATCAGTCAGGTTGGATACAGTCTGTGTCTCATGGGGAGTTCACAGTCATAATTCCCACTTTACAGATGAGGTAACTGAGTCACAGAGAAGTGAAGTGACTTTTCATTCATTCATTCAATTGTGTTTATTGAGCACTTAACTATATGCAGAGCACTGTACTAAGCACTTGGAGAGTACGGTACAACAATGAACAGACACTTTCCCTGCCCACATTGAGCTCACAGTCTAGAGGTGGGGAGACAAATAAATCACAGATAAGTATATGTGTCGTGGGGCTGGTAGCCGGGAAGAGTAAAGGGAGTGAGCGATGAGAAAGGGGGTGCTTAGTCTGGGAAGGCCTCTTGGAGGAGATGTGCCTTCAATAAGGCTTTGAAGGTGGGCGGAGAGTAATTGTCTTTTGGATTTGAGGAGGGAGGGGGTTTCAGGCAGAAGCAGGATGTGGGCTAGGGGTCGGCAGCAAGATAGGTGAGATCAAGACACAGTGAGAAGGTTAGCACTAGAGGAGCAGATTGTGTGGGCTGGGTTGTAGAAGGAGAGTAGTGAAGTGAGGTAGGAAGGAGGAAAGGTGGTGGAGTTCTTTAAAGCCAATGGTGAGGAGTTTTTGTCTGATGCAGAGGTTGACAGGCAACCATTGGAATTTTTTGAGGGGCAGGATGGCATGTCCTTAAACGTTTTTGTAGAAAAATAATCTGGGCATCAGAGTGAATTATGAACTGGAGTGGGGAGAGGTTGGCAAGGAGGCTGATACAGTAACCAGGCAAGAATGAACAGCCAGATAAATAAGAGGAGAACCAGGAGAGGACAGAGTCAGTGAAGCCAAAGTGGGATGATGTTTCCAGGAGACGGGGGTCTTCCACAGTGTCAAAGGCAGCTGAGATGAAAGAAGATTAGGATGGAGTAGTAGATGCAGTCTTGCCCAAGGTCACACAGCAGACAAGTGACAGAGCAGGAATTAGAACCCAGGCCCTTCTGCGACTCAGCCAGTCAGTCCTACTTATTGAGGGCTTACTATGTGCAGAACACTGTACTAAGTGCTTGGGAGAGGACAATATAACAATAAACAGGCACATTCCCTGCCCATAATAAGCTTACAGTTGAGACCCATGTTCTATCCATTAGGCCAAGCCGCTTCTGGGGTCAGTACACTGGCGTGCAGTTAGCGTGGCTTCCCTTCCCAATGCTCTGCTCCTCACGCCGGCCCAACTCTGAACCCCTCTGGGGGAGACAGGCAGCTTTTGGCCAGACAGTTTTGCCTGGCACAGGGCTGAGCGGTCTTAGCCGATTGCTCCTCCCCAGAGCAACCCTTGTCCCTCAGCTCTAGACCTGAGTGAGACTGAGCCCCCTTTTTTCCTCTCCTCCTCCCCATCCCCCCAGCCCTACCTCCTTCCCCTCCCCACAGCACCTGTATATATGTTTGTATAGATTTATTACTCTATTTATTTTACTTGTACATATTTACTATTCCATTTATTTTGTTAATGATGTGCATCTAGCTTTATTTCTATTGATTCTGCCGACTTGACACCTGCTTTGTTTTGTTGTCTGTCTCCCCCTTCTAGACTGTGAGCCCGTTGTTGGGTAGGGACCATCTCTATATGTTGCCAACTTGTACTTCTCAAGCTCTTGGTACAGTGCTCTGTACACAGTAAGCGCTCAATAAATATGATTGAATGAATGAATGTTCAATAGATGAAAAATAATTTTCCATTTAAAATTTTGCTAGGAGAAATTGTACCGGATATGGCAGTCTCTCAAGCCAAATCTGGCTTTTGAAAATATCCCAGTAAAATTTCTGGTTCTGCCCACCCTGACAAGTGAAGGCACTTTCTCTATCAAAGGTACTTCCTCCATCCCTAGGTTCCAGGCACAGATTGCTGATTATTTATTTATTTATTTATTTATTTTACTTGTACATTTCTATCCTATTTATTTTATTTTGTTGGTATGTTTGGTTCTGTTCTCTGTCTCCCCCTTTTAGACTGTGAGCCCACTGTTGGGTAGGGACTGTCTCTATGTGTTGCCAATTTGTACTTCCCAAGCACTTAGTACAGTGCTCTGCACATAGTAAGTGCTCAATAAATACGATTGATTGATTGCTGAAATGTTTCAGTGAATTTTCTCTCCAAGAGGCAGGCTTTCTGGGAGAAACTGCTATGGGACCAGTGAGAGTTTGGGGGATTAAACAACAAAACAAAAGATGAATTTGCCAGCAATTCCAGGGCTCTAAAGGCCTATGGATTTTAGGCTACCCAAAAGGGAAAGCAATATGATAAATCACCCCTGGGTGGTGGCTAGGCCATGTCAGAATGTTTTTCCTCAGAGCCATACTTTTCTGCTGCCTTTTTTTTTCATGGTATTTGTTAAGTTCTTACTATGTGCCAGGCATTGGTGTAGATACAAGCTAATCAGGATGGACACAGTCCATATTCATTCATTCATTCAATCGTATTTATTGAGCGCTTACTGTGTGCAGAGCACTGTGCTAAGCTCTTGGGAAGTACAAGTTGGAGACATATAGAGACGGTCCGTACCCAACAACGGGCTCACAATCTAGAAGGGGGAGACAGACAACAAAACAAAACATGTAGGCGGGTGTCAAGTCATCAGACTGTGAGCCCACTGTTGGGTAGGGACTGTCTCTATATGTTGCCAACTTGTATTTCCCAAGCGCTTAGTACAGTGCTCTGCAAACAGTAAGCGCTCAATAAATACGATTGATTGATCAGAACAAATAGAATTAAAGCTAAATGCACATCATTAACAAAATAAATAGAATAGTAAACATGTGCAAGTAAAATAAATAGTGATAAATCTGTACAAACATATATACAGGTGCTGTGGGGAGGGGAAGGAGGTAGGGATGGGGAGGAGGAGAGGAAAAAGGGGGCTCAGTCTGGGAAGGCCTCTTGGAGGAGGTGAACTCTCAGTAGGGCTTTGAAGGGAGGAAAAGTGCTAGCTTGGCTGATGTGTGGAGGGAGGGCATTCCGGGCCAGGGGGAGGACGTGGGCCAGGGGTCGACGGTGGGACAGGCAAGAAGGAGGTACATATCCCACGGGGGCTCAGCGTTTAAATCCTCATTTTACAGATGAGATAACTGAAGCCCAGAGAAATGAAGTGACTTGCCCGAGCAGACATGTGGTGGAGCCTGGATTAGAACCCAGGTCCTTCTGACTTCGAGGCCCATGCTCTATCCACCAGGCCTCACTGCTTCCTCTGATGATAGAAAGGGGTTGTTTAAATCCTCACATTTTTGTTTACTAGTGTTTCAGGCTCAGGGTGGAATTAGAATGTTTCCAACCCATACTTCATGGATGGGGCCCATTTACACATTCAACCCCTTCTAGCCCTGTCTCTCTGCCGTCATTAGCACAGAGGAGTGAATGCTTCTTTCACCGCCCACAAGCCAGAATGAAAAATGAAAGAGGTGCATTTTCAACCTTTCTCAGTGTCTGGTAATAGCGGGGTAAGGGCACAGAGCAAAAGAGCTACCCCCAGAGCCTGCTGTGTGTATCCCCCAGTGCCAGCTGCCTCTACAAAGCCTTCATTGTGTTTCGGGCACATATCTGCACATGCAGTGCACTGTCCCAGTCCGATCAAATGGGCCAATTACAAGCTATGCCCACAGCCTTCGAAGCACAAAGAGATATTTCACTTCTGCCATTAGTCTGGGGGAAAAGGAGTCTGCGTTTCTGAAGTCTTGAATAATACAAAACATGGCATACACGGAATTCAAACGTTTACCACAGAGTCAAAAAATGCCAAATTCCCAACTTTAGGCCTCTGATTCTCTGGCAGAAATAAAACATGTCAGTTTGGGTCTCTGAGAGGGTCCAGGACAAGGTTACATCTAGTCAGGTGGCTGACCTCCATAAAAACAGAGCCAAGAAAGTGGACAGACAAATTTAATTCCAGCCAGTTCCTCCCAGGACACCTGCTTATATATTTTACTCAGGCCTGCAAGCACCCAATAATAATAATAATAATAATGGTTGTCGTTATGGGTTTACCAGCGGCCAAGTACTGTGCTAAGCGCTGGGGTAAGTACAAGATAATTGGGTTGATTGCAATGCCTTTCTCAGTGGACAGTACACTGTGCAGAAGCCAGAAGGACCTGGGTTCTAATCCCAGTTCCGCCACTTGTCTGCTGCATGACCTAGGGCAAGTCTAATTCATCTGGATCTCAGTTCCCTCATCTGGAAAATGAAGACTGTGGGCCCCATGTGGGACAGAAACTGTGTCCAACCTGATGATCTTGTATCCACCCCAGTGTCTAGAACAGTGCTTGATGCATGGTAAGCACTTAACAAATGCCGTCATTATTATTATCTGAGTTCATAAACTAATGCGAAGGGGGATTGTAATACTGTGGCATAGGCCAATTCACAGTTGAAATTTCTAGAGGCAAAGGCCAACTTTGGTTTCTGTAATTTACAGGTCCTGTGTAGCACTGTGCGTAGACTTTAGGGATTGCAGACCAGAGTAAGTTCCTGCTACCCCAGAACTTAGTATAGTGGCTGGCACATAATAAGCACTTAACAAATACGAGAGAGAGAGAGAGAGAGAGAGAGAGAGAGAGAGAGAGAGAGAGAAGTAGGGGTTAAAAATCCTCTAGATGGAAGCTCGTGAGCAGGGAACATGTCTACCAACTCTGTTTTATGGTTCTCTCCCAACTGTTTAGTACAGTGTTGTGTACACAGTAAGTGCTCAAGAAATATTATTGATTGATTAAAATCGAGCCATTTTTCCAGGGTGTACACCCTCGCTCACCCCCCAACACCACCCTCCCCATCTAAGGCATCAATCTCTGGGAACAGATTCCCCAAACCAACATTTGCTTGAAACCACATATTCAGTGAGTGGAATGGCTATTTGATTCTATATTTGGTTTGGTGTCGATGGGCAGAAATTATCATTGGCATGAACCAGTCTGCGGGCTTACTGTTGGAAGCATTAAAAGTCCAAGTGCAATCTCTGTGGGAGGAAACAGGGAGTTTTACTGCATTTTAAAACAAAAATTGCTGCCTTTTACCCTGCTTTGATATATTGTAGCACAGAATGTGTCTCTGGGTCTTTCTAGACCTACCAATTCACTGGTAATGAGGCCCTGCCAGAATACCACAGTACAGAGCACCAAGTCTTTAATCACGAGCAAATTTGGCCACAGCGATTTTTGACTTGTTGTTCTGTAGTTGTCTGGGACTCAGAGGCCAAACCTCTGCCATAGTTATTTAAAAGAAAAATGAGTAAATTCTCTACGTTCTTCTGTTTTTCAAATCCATAGCCTGTAAAGATACACTAATTTAGAGTTCTGAAATGATAATAAAATAAGTTATAAAATACATTATTGCCCAAGAGCTCTGGGTAAGCACATTTAACTAAATTCATATTTAGAAGGTTGCCTGATGTAGCTGGAGAATTTTTATATCTTCATTGGTTCAGAATTAGAGGACTGCTGAAGATTCTCCAGGATTTTGGTGACACTTAATTCCTAAATTTAATGCTGAACTACTTGAATCACCTCTTTTGCCAATATTTGTACACTCGATATTACACACGTGCTTTCAAATTCACCATTGGTTGTCTTGCCCGAAAGACTATTTAATGGTAATGATAATAATCATGCTTATTAAACATTTGCTATGTGTCAAGCACTGTTTTGAGCACTGCAGTAAATATAACTTAATCAGGTTGGGGGTAGTCCCTATTCCACATGGGGCTCACACTCTTAATCCCGCTTTTATAGATGAGGTTACTGAGGCACAGAGAAGTTAAGCTACTTGCCCAAGATCACACAGCAGACATGTGGTGGTCCTTTTGACTCCCAGCCCCATGCTCTAGCCACTAAGCTACACTGTTTCTCTATTGCTTGCTTACCCTACTCCTTACCTGGTCCTTTTTTCTTTCATTTTAATTCACCTTCAGTTGGATTAACTTCACAGCAATCCCTTTGCCCTGCTACACCATTCAGAAAAGAATGGATTTCAGGCCTGGGTGTGTAGCTGTGTAAACCCCAAGGTTCTTCTTAAAGCTAGCAGCCAGAGGGTAATGGTTGGCCTGGAATACGTTCTCACAGAATTGACTAATTTAGCGTGCATTTGAGTGGGTCTCAGAGGGCGGGGCTTACTTTAAACTCTGGGTAGAAGTGTGTTTGCAAGTTACTTTGTGAAATCTTTATTGAAATAGACCCAGGAGGGTTTCCTGGAGACCCCTTCAGCACCTGAACTGCAGGTGAGAATGACTCAGGACCAAGAATTGGGGTAGAGTGAGCTCCCTTTTTCCTCTCCTCCTCCTCCCCATCCCCACCTGCCCTACCTCCTTCCCCTCCCCACAGCACTTGTATTCTATTTGTACAGATTTATTACTCTATTTATTTTACTTGTACATATTTACTATTCTATTTGTTTTGTTAATGATGTGCATATAGCTACAATTCTGTTTATTCTGATGGTTTTGACGCCTGTTTTCATGTTTTGTTTTGTTATCTGTCCCCCCCCCTTCTAGACTGTGAGCCCGTTGTTGGGTGGAGACTGTCTCTATATGTTGCCGACTTGTACTTCCCAAGCACTTAGTACAGTGCTCTGCACACAGTAAATGCTCAATAAATATGATTGAATGAATAAGCAGCAGAGGGAAGCAACATGCCCTAGTGGGTAGAGCACAGGGCTGGAAGTCAAAAAGACCTGGGTTTTAATCCCAGCTCCGCCACTTGTCTACTGTGTGACCTCGGGCAAGGCGCTTCCCTTCTCTGAGCCTCAGTCACCTCATCTGTAAAATGCGTATTAAGATTGTGAGCCCCATATGGGACTGCGTCTGTGTCCAACCTGATTATCAGGTATCTCTCCCCGCACTTAGAACAGTGCTTGACACACAGTAATCACTTAATGAATACCATCATTATTATTATTCTTAATTCAGACTTCAGTTCACCATTTCGCCCAAATCTCAGAAAGCAAGGAATGCAAAACATAACCCTGGCTCCACCCAGCAGTCTAGAAAAAGGCTAGTTTCACTTTTCTTTTTCTTTTTAAATGGCACCAGGTTTCCATAACTGTCCCCAGCACACGATGGGTAACAATTGTCTTTTGTTTCCCCCACTGAGAGCAGCTCTATAGATTGCTACTCTTGGCAAGGATTGGGGCTAGTATCCTCTGTGCAGCCTGAGCGTGTCATCTCCAAAGTGTACCCAGCTGCTGCTGGAGATGGGTCTTGGCACGCTGCATTTTCTCAGTGGAGTACTGCTTGCATATGGGTTATAAATACGGTGATTCTCACCCAAATAAACATACACAAATCAGAGCCCAGAGCTAACGCAAGGATAATAATATCATTAACGTCTCCTCAGGAAGGCACTGGGGTGGGGGCAGGGGGGTGTTGAATGGGAAATGTTCTTTTGTGGAAAAAATCCCAGACCTTTTATCCTTCTGACATGTAGGGGTCTGGAGCTACTTGGTATAAAAACAAAAATATTGTCCATGTTTTTGTAAAGTCTTCACAACCATCAGGTGACTGTCAGTTTCTGGCAACGGAGCTGAATGACATTACAGTATGTCTAGACTCCTGTAGAATAACACACAGATGTGTCATTGTCATCGGTTGGGTAAATTCGAGTTACAGGATATGAACTTGTCTATCCTATTTAGGAGAACAGTGAAGGACATTCAGTTGCCCGGGTCCTCACATTTAGAGAAGAGTTCCTAGTTTGTGGGTTAATATCTAGTTTTAAATCATAAAAAAAATGTACAGTTGGTTCAGCTTTATTTAAATAGCCTTGGGTAAGCACAAAGTAGAGTCTGTTAAGAGCTCAGCGAAGATTTGATACAAAGAAGATGTAAACAAATCTTTCAGACAGTCATATTGTTCGAGCCTTTAGGTGGGGCTCTGCAGAGTGATTATCACTTTTAGAGTCTGTGTTTTTCTGTTTGGCCAGAGGCCAATATTTTTGTTCCATGTTTACTCCAAGCTAGTCTGGTTGGTTGGACACGTCCGTTTCCCATTGTTTCAGATTCGGCTTCAGTGGTTTTCTCAAGTCTGCTATGTCTTCGGCCTGCTCTGTGCAAAATCAAGCCTTCCACTTGGTATTTGCCGATTTCCGGCATGGAGAGACTTGGCTTTCTCTGCATTCAGTTTGCCCTTGAATTGACTTCTGTCCACACCTGCACCTGCAGTTCCAGCTGGAAAAGCAATGTGGCAATTGGGCAAACTCCTCTGCCCTCTGATAGAATCCAAAGATAGCCCTATGTAAACACCAGGGCAGGAGAGTACGGGACTGAGAGACAGTTTGTTGGGAGTAGGAATTAAGTAAGTGATTGGGAAATGGGAGCTAATGTCTCAGGGCAGGGAAGGGGTGCGTGTGTGTGCATTTTTCTTTAGGGAGAGTTTGAGGCCAAGGACAAATCCACTCTGTGAGCCCACTTTCTTAATGCCATGGACCCTGGAGGGATTGCACAGAAGGGAAAGAAGAAAGGAGAGGAAACCTGCATCCAAATTTTCCTCCCAAGGTAGAAGGCTGAAAAGCTGAAAAGGCTGAAATTCACTAGGGAAAAGCAGCGTTCCCTAGTGAATAGAGCACAGACCTGGGATTCAGAAGGACCCGGGGTTCAGTCCCACCTCCGCCACTTGTCTGCTATGTGACCTTGGGCAAGTCATTTCACTTCTCTTTGCCTCAGTTACCTCATCTGTAAAATGGGGATTGACTGTGAACCTCACATGGGAGACGGACTATGTCCAACCTGATTACATTGTATCTACCCCAGAGCTTAGAACAGTGTTGCCTGGCTCATAGTAAGCGCTTAACAAATACCATTAAAAAAAAAGGTCTCATAGGAGACTAGCCTACCACTTCACTCTGGGGTTCAGCTGCAGAAAGCCTATTGGTAAAGCATTCTCTCCCACTCCAGAAGCTCCCCAGGTCATGTCTTCCTGGTTTCTGGAGCTTTTCCTTCAGCTCCTACGGCAGGCAGACACCAAGATCTGAATAATGTTTAATAGTCTTCTCAACTCAATAACAGTGAAAGCTGTTCCAGTTTCAACAGTCTTTCCGTAGATCTAGTGTCTTTCTCCCCGGGATTCTCTGTACTTCCCTGTGGGTGTTCTGGGGCTCACATTCCTCTGGTCCTCTCCCCTCTTCACTCTGGGAGTCCCAGGTTCCATTCTCACAATCCAAGGCCTTCAGATGGCAGGGTCTCTCATTGTCCTTTCTCCCCATCAGGATCAGGAGCTTTGGCCCGCCAGAGACCTAGCTGCTAGATCCTGACCTTCCAGGGTATCCTACCCATCATCCAGGATCAAGACTGAGTCCCCTTTTTCCTCTCCTCCTCCCCATCCACCCTGCCCTACCTCCTTCCCCTCCCCACAGCACCTGTATATGTGTTTGTACAGATTTATTACTCTATTTTACTTGTACATATTTACTGTTCTATTTATTTTATTTTGTTAATATGTTTTGTTTTGTTGTCTGTCTCCCCCTTCTAGACTGTGAACCCGTTCTTGGGTAGGTACCGTCTCTATATGTTGCCAACTTGTACTTACCAAGCGCTTAGTACAGTGCTCTGCACACAGTAAGCACTCAATAAGTACGATTGAATGAGTGAATGAATGACTCTCTGATCCATCTCCTGGCCCTGTTCTCCCTGGCACTCTCTGCTCTCTGGTGCTCAAGATGAGTGAGAGCCTCCTTCTCTAATTCCCTGCCCACCCCTAATTCTTCCCCAATTCTTCTCTCCGATTGTTTCAGCTAGATATTTGCACTTCCCTCAAGGAAGGGTGCCATGGAGTGAGTCTCTTGGCTTCTTCTTCCTCCCCCTAAATGTGGGGGGCAAGTGGAACTGACTGTCACAGGTTACCTGTAGTTAGGGGTAGCTGGCTGAAGCCCAAGGAAAATGTCCCGATTTGTTGTATTTCAAGTTATGTGGGGAAGGCTAGAAAGCAGTGAAAGGTGAGAAAGGTCAGGGATACACAGTGGGAGAATACAAGGGACCAGAAATACAGCTTCTAGAAATCTTCAGAAAGTGAGGTTAAAAGTTTGGAGAGATCAACATTAAACCCAAATCTGTTCTATCTTCTCTACAAGTCTTAAACCGGTTGCTACCCCCAACACTCAAAGTTTGAAAATATCATTTTTTTATTCAGGTCTCTCCCCTCACATTTATAAATGTGCTATAAATAAATAGCACATTTATTGGTGCTGTAAATTTGCACCAATGAAGGGGATGAATAGGAGCTTATTCTGCCTTTGATAATAGATTTGAAATCTTGCCCTAGTTTCAAAGATCACTACTAATGCTTCAGGATAGGCTGCCTGTTACCTCTCAACCTGCAAAAGACATAATACTACTAATAATGATGGCTTTTAATAATGATGGCAAAGCACCATTCTAAGCACTGGGGAGGTTACAAAGTGATCAGATTGTCCCACGGGGGGCTTACAGTCTTAATCCCCATTTTCCATATGAGGTAACTGAGGCACAGAGAAGTTAAGTGACTTACCCAAAGTCACACAGCTGACAATTGGCAGAGCTGGGGTTTGAACCCATGACCTCTGACTCCAAAGCCCGTGCTCTTTCCACTGAGCCACACTGCTTCTCATGGCTCATTCTTTTAGGATGTTGAGTCAGTCAGTCAATCATATTTACTGAGCACCTACTGTGTGCAGATCACTGTACTAAGCACTTGGGAGAATATACTATAACAATGTTACAGACATAATCCCTGTCCACAATGAGCTTCCAGTCTACAATAGGAGACAGACATTAATATATATAAATAAATTTACAGATATGTACATAATTGCTGTGGTTCTGAGAGGGGGGATAAATAAAGGGAGCAAGTCAAGTTGATACAAAAGGGAGTAGGAGAAGAATGAAGAAGGGCTTAACCAGGGAAAACATTTTAGAGGAGATGTGCCTTTGATAAGGCTTTGAAGGTGGGGAGAGTAATTGTCTGTCATATATGAAGAGGGAGGGTGTTCCAGGTGAGAGGCAGGACGTGGGTGAGAGGTCGGCGGGGAGATAGTCGAGATTGAAGTGCAGGGAGAAGATTCTTTCATGCATACATTTATTCATTCAATCATATTTATTGAGCACTTACTGTATGCAGAGTACTGTACTAAAGGCTTGGGAGAGTACAATACAACAACAGACACATTCCTTGCCCACAATGAGCTCATAGTCTAGAGGGGGAGACAGACATCTAATATACATAAATAAAAAATAAATAAATAACAGATACATACATATGTGTTGGCATTAGAGAAGCAAAGTGTGGGGCTCGATTTGTAGTAGCGAGGTGAGGTAGGAGCAGGCAAGGTGATTGCTTTAAAGCCAATGGTAAGGAGTTTCTGTTTGATGCAGAGGTGGATGGACAACCACTACAGGTAGTTGAGGAGTAATAATAATAATAATGGCATTTATTAAGTGCTTACTATGTGCAAAGCACTGTTCTAAGCACTGGGGAGTTTACAAGGTGATCAGGTTGTCCCACGGGGGGCTCACAGTCTTAATCCCCATTTTACAGAGGTAACTGAGGCACCGAGAAGCTAAGTGACTTGCCCCAAGTCACACAGCTGACAACTGGCGGAGCCGGGATTTGAACCCATGACCTGACTCCAAAGCATATGCTCTTTCCACTGAGCCATGCTGCTTCTCTAAGAGTAGGAAAACATGGCCTGAAAGTTTTTGTAGAAAAATGATCGAGACAACAGAATGAATTAGGGACTGGAATGGGGAGAGACAGGAGGCAGGGAGGTCAGCAAGGAGGCTAATAGAGCAATCAAAGCAGGAGAGACTAAGTGCTTGGGTTAACGAGATAGTTTGGATGGAGAAGAAAGGGCAGATTTTAGCAATAATGTGAAGGTCAAACCGACAGCATGGAGTTGAGGGATGCTTCGATTATTCACTCATCCATTCAATTGTATTTACTGAGCGCTTACTATATGCAGATCACTATACTAGCGTGGCTTAGTGGTAAGAGCACGGGCTTGGGAGTCAGAGTTCACGGGTTCTAATCCCAGCTCCACCACTTGTCTGCTGTGTGACCTTGGGAAAGTCACTTAACTTTTCTGTGCCTCAGTTATCTCATCTGGAAAATGGGGATTAAGACTGTGAGCCCCACAGGGACAACCTGATTACCTTGTATCTACCCCAGCTCTTAGAACAGAGCTTGGCACATAGTAAGTGCTTAACAAATACCGTTATTATTATTATTATCTATCCTAATCCAAGGAACAATAAAATATTTCTTACCAGTCTCCTGCACTACCTTATATGAATGTGAGATTTATTGAACTGTCAGTCTGCCATGTCTTCCCTTCCTAATTGGCTACATTCAGCCGTACAAATTAGAGAGAAAGGTCTAATTTCTATGGATCAGTTTCCAGTTTCTATTTTAAGAATACAGTCACTTTCAGATATGTTAAACTTGAGGCAGACTCATCACCCTTTTAATCAGGTTTAGTATTTTTTTTCTCATCCTTCTTTTGCTAGGGTAAAACAAGTTTGTTTTAAGAGACAACTCCTTTAATCTGTTTACTAGGTAAACAGAACCCTGCATATTTAGCCCATCTCCCCTGAGACAGAGATCATGTCTTTTTCTTTTGATGTAGTCATCAATCAACCGGTGGTATTCAGTGAGCACTTACTGTGTGAGAAGCACCGTCTAAGCACTTGGGAGAGTAATTGAGAGTTGGCAAACAGGATCACTGCTTTCATGGAGTTTACAGTCTGATGGAGTTCATTCATTCAGTCAATCATACCTATTGAGCGCTTAGTGTGTGCAGAGCACTGTACTAAGCTCTTGGGAAAGTACAGTACAACAATAAACAGTGACAATCCCTGCCCATAATGAGCTCACAATCTTTGGGGGTGGGGGTGGGGGGGAGACAGACATCAATACAAATGAACCGACATCAATACAAATAAATCAAATTACAGATAAATGCATAAGTGGTGTGGGGCTGGGATGGGGTAGAAGGGGAGAGCAAAGGGAGCAAGTCATGATGATGCAGAAGGGAGTGGGAGATGAGGGAAATTGGGACTTAGTTTGGGAAGGCCTCTTGGAGGAGATGGCCTTCAATAAGCCTTTGAATGAGGATGGGGGGGAATTGTCAGGCGGATCTGAGGAGGGAGGGCAATCTAGTGCTCTATATCTAGTAGGTGCTCAGTAAATACTCTTGCTTGATTGAGTGATCATCTTGAGGAGTAAAGCCATGGCTGAGACATTCTGACCAAAGGTGCTGAAAGATTGTAAATGAGACTCGATCTAATAATAATGAGAATTATTATTATGGTACTTGTTAAGTGCTTACTATGTGCCAAGCACTGTTCTAAACACTGGGGCAGAGACGAGTGAATCGGGTTAGACACAGTGCCTGTCCCACATGGGGCTCCCAGTCTCAATCCCCATTTTACGGATGAAGAAAATGAGGTACAGAGAAGGTAAGTGACTTGCCTAAAATCACAGAGCAGATATGTGGAGGAGCTGGGATTAGAAACTGGGATCTTTTAACTCCTAGGCCTGTAATCTTTCCACTAGGCCATGCTGCTTCTCTCCCAAGCAGTTAGTACAATGCTCTGTACGTGATAAATGATCAAAAAATAACACAGATAGATTGATTGACCTTCATTAGCTATTTCTATGGAGAAAGACCCTTTAGCTTCTCCATATAATGACACCATTGTTGATCCCACACTACTTAGTCTGTCCTGTGTAGAAGACGATTCCCACAATCTAACCTGAAGTGTCTGTAGGAAATTCACCCAACTCTAGTCAATGAGAATGGGTGGAAGAAATGTACAAGGAGCTATTAGGTTGCACAAAGTTAGTTTTTTGAAAGAGGAAAAGTAACAACCCAAGGGGAAAGGCATACACAATAAAAACAAAACCTCAGATACTGCCACATCTTGAAAACCGGGAATCACTTGGCATAGACTGGCAAAGATTGGTGCAGTGCCATCAAGAAAGGAGCCGCTCTTTTTGAACAAACCACCATGCGACACAGAGGCAAATGTGAAAGCAGGAAAAAGAAATCTCACACGTACAGTCAGAAATAAGAGGGGGGTCACCGGTGGCTTTTCTATCCACCTTCCACTTCAAGGGTGGACAAGGTGTTTTTTTTTCCCCATCAGGGCAAGAAGACTCCCAGGATGTCAGGTTATTGGACAGAGCTGCTGGGAATGGGACACTGGGGTTTGGTGACTTCTTACAGAATGCCCGAGACAGAGTGAGAGGGAAAGGAGCAGAGAGTTCGTGCTCACCCATCACTCTTCTCCTTCCCCTCACCTGCTGCTAAGTGTGCTTCTGTGAATAAAATAATAATAATAATAATAATAATAATAATGGTATTTATTAAGTGCTTACTATGTGCAAAGCACTGTTCTAAGCACTGGGGAGGTTACAGGGTGATCAGGCTGTCCCACGGGGGACTCACAGTCTTAATCCCCATTTTCCAGATGAGGTAACTGAGGCACAGAGAAGTGTGAATGTTCTTGGGCATATGAGCTCCGGGCACAGCTACTGAGAATTTGTATGGCCTAGTGGCAAGAGAATGGGCAGAGGACAAGCATTCTAATCCCGGCTCCTCCACTTATCTGCTATGTGACCTTAGGCAAGTCACTTCACTTCTCGCTGTGCCTCAGTGACTTCATCTGCCAAATGGGGATTAAGACTTTGAGCCCCATGTGGCACAGGGACTGTGTCCAACCTGAATACTTTGTATCTACCCTAGCGCTTAGAACAGTGCTTGGCACATAATAAGCAGCGTGAAGCAGCTTGAGAAGCAGTGTGGCTCAGTGGAAAGAGCCCGGGCTTTGGAGTTAGAGGTCATGGGTTCAAATGCCTGCTCCGCCAACTGTCAGCTGTGTGACTTTGGGCAAGTCACTTAACTTCTCTGTGCCTCATTTACCTCATCTGTAAAATGGAGATGAAGACTGTGAGCCTCCCGTGGGACAACCTGACCACCTTGTAACCTCCCCAGCACTTAGAACTGTGCTTTGCACATAGTAAGTGCTTAATAAATGCCATTAAAAAAATAAGCACTTAACAAATGCCATAATTATTATTATTACTGAAAACAGCTCACAGCCGCAGACTAAAAGCCTAAGGTAAATTCACATGATTTCAGGGTGGGTGGGGAGGAATAAAACCACTTGAAAGGAGATTTTCGCTTTATGGTCCAGGAGCCCCTCACAGAGGCTGAGAACTCAAACAGGAAAGAAACTACACCCTACTGTAACCCACATTTCAAATACCTGAGCCCACAGTGTGTAGAACAACTTATCACTGGAGAGTTTCAAGAAGCTTATCTCATTTGTTTGGCGCACCGTTCTCCCCCAAAGAGGTAAGCTGGTATATTTTGGTGCACCAGTCAAAGTTCTGGTGGAATTATTTTCAAGACTAAAAGGGAACACAGAACCCTTATCTTTACAAAGGCAGTCAATTTTATCTACTGTTTTGGGTGATGGGGGAGAGAAAAATAAGCTTTTTTAATTTTAAAAAAGGTGTGTTGTTTTTCAAAACTGAATTTCTAATCTGCATCCACGTTTGTATTCAGGCTACATGCTGCATCACATGGAATCTAAAATAACTTGGGTGACTAATAATGAAAGGGATTACAGGTGGATGTGGTAGACATTCACGAAACTAAGCTACAGAGAGATTAGGAACAGATAAAACAATAGAAAGCAAAGGGAGAAGAGTTCACATTCATCTCCCCATAGCATTGACATCAAAGACCAACCACTTACACGAGTTTGAAAGCTAGAAGAGTGTGACAGATCCACTTAATACAATTTTGAGCCTAAAGAATAGATGTGGACCTTCCCCTCTCTACACAGGAGAACGTGGGACCACCTATTCACACCTGCTACATAGCTCTCTCTCGGGAAGTGCTTTCCCGGGATAGAGCCGGCTTGACGTGGGAACTTGAGATGGTACAACTTCAAAAGGTCTCATCACAAAATGGAAGGGCATGGACCATTTTGTGCAACAAGTTCTTCAGCAGCCAGCATTTCGGGAAAAGGGTTGAAAATATCTGATCCGCAGATAGTCTTAGAAAAATATATTGATCAGTCAGACAGTGATGTTGATTGCAGGCTGTGTGGAGAGGACTGTACTAAGTCCTCGGGAAAGTAAAAAGCAGTAATAATAATTATTATTATGGTATTTGTTAAGTACTTTGTGCCAGGCACTGAACTAAGCATTAGGTTAGATATGAGGTAATTGGACAGTCCCTGTCCCACAAAGGACCCACAGTCTTCATCCTCATTTTCCAGATGATGATGATAATAATAATGATGGTATTTGTTAAGCACTTACTATGTGCCAAGCACTGTTCTAAGCATTGGGGTAGATACAAGGTAATTGGGTTGTCCCATGTAGGGCTCACAGTCTTAATCCCCATTTTACAGATGCGGTAACTGAGGCACAGAGAAGTTAGGTGATTGCCCAAAATCACACAGCTGACAAGTGGTGGAGCCAGGATTAGAACCCATGACCTCTGACTTCCAAGCCCGGGCATTTTCCACTAAGCCACGCAGAGAAGTGAAATGACTTGCCTAAGGTCACACAGCAAACATGTGGCAGAGCCAGGATTAGAAACCAGGTCCTTCTGATTCCCAGGCCCATTACTCTCTCCACTAAGCCACGCTGCTTTTCCATAGAGCTGGTAGATAAGATCCTGAAAGAAGGGAAGCTTGAGAAGGAAGAGGGAATAGAACTAGGGGGAAATATAAAACACCAGATCACTTAACCATATGAGATCAAAGAAGGTGACCATAGGGTCTGGCCCCTAGGGAGCACAGCTGAATCTGAAGTGATTTCCTGCAGTGAAACTCAAGTTTACTTTGAGTCCCTAGACTGTAAGGTTCTTGTGGGCAAAGAATGTCTCTACCAACTCCTGTGTTGTACTCTCCTGAGAGCTTAGTACAGTGTTCTTCACATAGGCCTTCCCAGGCTGAGTCCCCTCCTTCCTCTCCCCCTCCTCCCCCTTCCCCTCGCCTTACCTCCTTCCCCTCCCCACAGCACCTGTATATATGTTTGTACATATTTATTACTCTATTCTATTTATTTAATTTTGTTAATATGTTTTGTTCTGTTGTCTGTCTCTCCCTTCTAGACTGTGAGCCCGCTGTTGGGTAGGGACCGTCTCCATGTGTTGCCAACTTGTACTTCCCAAGCGCTTAGTACAGTGCTCTGCACATAGTAAGCACTCAATAACTACGATTGAATGAATGAATGAATGAATAGTAAGTGCCCAGTGAATACCACTGATTGAGCCCTGGTCTAATAATAATAACTGTGCTTTCCATTAATTACTAATTCCGTGCCAAGCATTGCACTAAGTGCTGGGGTGGATACAAGATAGTTCGGATTTAGTCCCTGCCTCACAGTGCCTGGCACGTAGTAAGCGCTTAACAAATATCATCGTTATTACTATTATTATTATGAGGCTCATAGTCTAAATAGGAGGGAGAACAGATAAGTGCTTAATAAATGCCATTATTATAATTATAAAGAATCCCCATTTTAAGGATGAGGAAACTGAGACACTAAGAAGATAAATGACTTGCCCAAGATGACACAGGAGACAAGCGGCAGAGCCAGAATTAGAACTCAGATTCTCTGACTCCTTCCAGGCCTGTGATCTAGCCATTAGGCGAGGCTGCTTCTCTGGGCATCCTGAGGGTGTGGCAAACTGCAACTCATTCTCCCCAGGGGTTGGCAAGCACAAAGAGGATGGGCCACAGCTTTCCACATTTGCTTGTAAGATTCTTGTGATCAAGGAGAGTATCTCACGCTGACATTGTACCTTCCCATCACTGAGTATAACGACTGCACTCAGTAGATACTCAGTAAAGCCCATCACTCCTATTAATACTGTTGATACCTAGCTCCAATATTTAATCAATTCTTAGACACTCATCCCTGCGAAACTGCTGTTTCCTGATGAAAATCCCCCCCGAAGAAACCAGCTCCAAGGTGAAAATCCCCAAGGACTAGTTTTCTTTCCAAGACCAAGCACAGAAAACCATCGTCCTTCTCCCCTCTTCCTTTGCAAGCAGCTCTGATCTGCTTCAGCTCTCAAAAAGCTTGGGAAGAGACTGTGGAAAGGGATCAAATGATAGCAGTGTGGCCTAGTGGAAAGAGCTCAGCCCTGGGAGTCAGAGGAACCCATTCTCATCTGGGCTCCTCTAGTTGTCTACTGTGTGACCTCGGGCAAGTCACTTCACTTCTCTGTGCCTCTGTTTCTCCATCTGTAAAGTGAGGATGGAAAGCTGTTCTCCCTCCTATTTAGACTGTGAGCCCCATGTGGGACAGGGATTGTGTCCAACCTGTTTATCTCTTATCAACCCCAGTGCTTAGTACGGTGCTAGGCACATTGTAAGCACTATCAAATATTATTATTTTTATTATTATTTGGATTTTTCTTCTGGAATACTTCATCAGAGTTGTTGTCCCAAATCCAGGGACCAAGTGTACTGAGAGGGAACTTAACAAGTAATCAAGATGCCCTGTCCCCATTAGCAGTCAGAGGATCACTTGTAAATAATAAAATGACAGTCTTGACACCAAAAGTGCTAGATGGGGCCATAACCCCTCTCAAGCACTTCCAGTAAAGTATGTTTGAGAGAGAAGAGTTTTAAAGCAGGATACTCAAATGATCAAGGATTAGAAGGCAGGATATTCACCTCTGGTCTTAAGAACGCAGGGGAAGGTGAGGGAAAATGGAATCATTTGAGAACAAGTCCTGCCAGGGTGGATTTTTTTCCCCTTATTCACCAGGTCAGTAGGGAGGAGATTTATGTGAAAATCTCACAGCAGCAGGCAAGAATCCCGGGGGGAAATCAGCTTCTTTATATAGCTGTCCTGCGGGGCTCAAGGGAGAAACTAAATTAATGGTGAGGTTTAATCTGTTTGTGAACGTGTGGCTAATATAACAGTTATACACACACACACACACACACACACACTCATGTGTATGAGTACATATGTGCATACATATGTATATACATATGGAGAAGCAGCGTGGCTCAGTGGAAAGAGCATGGGTTTTGGAGTCAGAGGTCATGGGTTCAAATCCCGGCTCTGCCAGTTGTCAGCTGTGTGACTTTGGGCAAGTCACTTAACTTCTCTGTGCCTCCGTTACCCCATCTGTAAATTGTGGATTAAGACTGTGATCCCCCCTTGGGACAACCTGATCACCTTGTAACCTCCCCAGTGCTTAGAATAGTGCTTTGCACGTAGTAAGCGCTTAATAAATGCTATTATTATTATACACAAACACACACACACGGTTAAATTCACCTATGGATGCATGTGAAACTGAAAGAGGCAGAATGGGACCCACAGTGCCCAACCCACACAACGTCTCAAGAGGTCAGTGGTTCAAATCCAGGTGCTCCCTCTTAAACTGCCTGCTGAAGCCAGCGTAGCCTTGTGGAAAGACCACAGGCTTGGGAGTCGGAGGACCTGGGTTCTAATCCCAGCTCCGCCTCCTGCCTGCTGTGGGACTTTGGGCAAGTCACTTCACTTCTCTGTGCCTCAGTTACCTCATCTGTAAATTGGGGGTTAAGACTGTGAGCCTCATGTGGGACAGGGACCGAATCCCACCCGACTTTCTTGTAACCACTACAGCATTAATGAAGTGCTTGGCACAAAGTACGTAACAAATACCACTGTTATTCTCCCCCTCTAGATTGTAAACCTGTTGTGGGCAGGGAATGTGTCTGTTACATTGTTATATTGTACTGTACCAAGTGCTTGGTACAGTGCTCTGCACATAGTAAGTGCTCAATAAATATAATTGAGTGACGGTTGTGCTGTCATATTTATTGTCTGCAGAGACTAATATGGTTTTTGCTTCATCCTTGGCATTAACCTTAACTTTTTTTGTTTTAAGGATACTTGTTCAGCACTCACTGTGTGCCAGGCACTTTACTAAGCACTGGGCTCGATACAAGATAATCAGGTTGGACTCAGGCCCTGTTCCACATAAGGCTCACAGTTTAAATTGGAGGGAGGAGGATTTAATCCCCATTTTACAGATGAGGAACCTGAGACACAGAGAAGTAAAATGACCCTCACTGTCTCAAAACAGGTAAGTGATGGAGCTGGATTAAAAGGCAGTTGACTCCTAGGCCCTTTTTTATTCCTCTAGGCCATGCTACCTCACGCGAGAGGGAGACCTTTGTTCCTTTCAATGCTTGTATTCAGTTGGTCACCAAATCTTGTTTCTTCCTTCACAACATCTACAGAATTAGCTCCTTCCCCTCCACCCAACCCCTCTCAGGATATCATCTGGAGAGTCTCCAGTACTCTTCCAGTTTCGGCTATGGGAGGGACAGTCAAGTAGAGTCATACCCATTTCACTCCTAGCGTGAGCAGTGGCTAGCGAGCGGAAGGCAACCTGCTGCAAGTCAAAACTCACCCGTGCTGGGCAGCAGCGGCATGGGAGAGAATCGAGGGTGGAGACTCAAGTTTCCTGGGCTGATGAAGGCAGTGGTAAACCTCTTCCGTATTTTTACCAAGAAAACTCTATGGATCCATACCAGAATGATTGCAGATGGAGGTGGGGCGTTCTGGGAGAGATGTCACCATGGAGTTGCTATGACAACAACTTAACAGCCTAAGACAAGACTCCACCCAAACTGCCACCACACTGATCCCACCACTTGTCCTTTCTTGTCTCCACTAATAATAATAATAATAATGGCATTTGTTAAGCACTTACTATGTGCAAAGCACTGTTCTAAATGCTAGGGAGGATACAAGGTGATACATCAGCCTCCTTGCTGACCTCTTTGATTATTATCTCACCCCCTCAGGCCATCTTTCTGTCTGCCACTTCAGCAGTTCCTCATCACCATCATCCTCTAGACCTTAAGCTCCTTTTGGGCAGGGAATGTTTCTACCAATTCTGTTACATCCTGCTCCCCCAAGTTCTTAGTAAAGTGCTCTGCTCACAGTAAGTGCTCAGTAAAAACAATTGATTGATTACCCCACCACTTACCTAGTCATGCCTCACCCTCCAAAAGCACTTCTAAAAGCATTTTTATACTCTATTGCTTTTTATTTTTTGATGGCATTTATTAAGGGCTTACTATGTGCAAAGCACTGTTCTAAGCCCTGGGGAGGTTATAAGGTGATCAGGTTGTCCCATGGGGGGCTCACAGTCTTAATCCACATTTTACAGATGAGGTAACTGAGGCACAGAGGAGTTAAGTGACTTGCCCAAAGTCACACAGCTGACAATTGGCAGAGCTGGGATTCAAACCCATGACCTCTGATTCCAAAGCCCATGCTCTTTCCACTGAGCCATGGTATTGCTTCCCTGTACCAGCTACTAATTTTAGTCCCTGTCTTCCCCACCACATTGGAAACTTCTCAAGGGCAATCAATCTATCACTGGTATTTACTGAGCATTTTTTTGTGTGTGGAACACTGTACTAAGCTCTTGGGAGACTGCTATGCAGTTGATAAAGACTACCTCTGCCCTCAAGAGAAGGAGCATGTCCTAGTAGATAGAGCATGGGCTAGTTTACTTGTTTTGATGTCTGTCTCATTCATTCATTCATTCAATCGCATTTATTGAGCACTTACTGTGTGCAGAGCACTGTACTAAGTGCTTGGGAAGTACAAGTCAGCAACATATAGAGACAGTCCCAACCCAACAATGGGCTCACAGTCTAGAAGGGGGAGACAGACAACAAAACAAAACATGTAAACAAGGGTAAGAGGGAGGGCGTGGAAAGGGAGGGGGTTGAGAGGGAGGGAGATGAAATAAAAAAAAAAAAATAATAATAATAATAATAATAATAATAATAATAATAATAGTGTATTTGTTAAGCACTTACTTTGTGCCAGGCACTGTTCTAAGTTCTGGGTAGAAACAAGGTAATCAGGTGGTCCCACTTGGGGCTCACAATTTTCTTCCCCATTTTACAGATGAGGTAACTGAGGCACAGAGAAGTGAAATGACTTGCCTAAGGTCAAATGATAGCACGTGTCAGAGCAGGGATAAGAACCCATGACCATCTGATTCCCAGGCCTGTGCTCTATCAGCGCTTAGAACAGTGCTTTGCACATAGACGACTTCTTTTCTTCTAGACTGTGAGCCCACCATTGGGTAGGGACCGTCTCCCCCCCTTCTAGACTGTAA
Organism: Tachyglossus aculeatus; assembly: GCF_015852505.1. Lineage (NCBI taxonomy): Eukaryota > Metazoa > Chordata > Mammalia > Monotremata > Tachyglossidae > Tachyglossus > Tachyglossus aculeatus. The sequence goes on along the minus strand of NC_052070.1, from coordinate 64,910,186 downwards.
GCCTGTTGTGGGCAGGGGTTATCTCTATTGCTGAATTGTAATAATAATAATAATAATAATGATGGTATTTGTTAAGTGCTTACTATGTGCAAAGAACTGTTCTAAGCACTGGGGAGGATACAAGGCAATCAGGTTGTCCCACGTGGGGCTCACAGTCTTAATCCCCATTTTCCAGATGAGGTAACTGAGGTCCAGATAACTTAAGTGACTTGCCCAGAGTCTCACACTTGACAATTGGCAGAATCGGGATTTGAACCCATGAGCTCTGACTCCCAAGCCCGGGCTCTTTCCATTGAGCCACGCTGTACTTTCCAAGCACTTAGTGCAGTACTGTATGCACAGTAAGTAATCAATAAATACAATTGAATGAATGAATGAAAGGAAGTGCATTCTAATCGCTGCTCTGCTACTTGTCTGCTATGTGACCTTGGGCAAATCACTTCACTTCTCTGCACCTCAGTTATTTCTTCTGTAAAATGGAAATTAAGACTCGCAGCCCCTCATGGAAAAGAGACTGTGTCCAACCCAATTTGCTGGTATCCTCCCCAGTGCTCAGGATAGTGCCTGTCACGTAGTAAGAGCTTAACAAATACCACAATTATTATTATTAAAGTCTAAGAGAGGAGATGGGCATTAGAATGCATTTCAGGGGAAGCAACTGAATATAAGGATATGTGCATAAGTGTTGTGTGGGAGTGGGGAGGGTGACAATATGTAAGGGCTTAGCAGGTAGGACTAAATACGTGAGAGAGGCAGTAAGGAGGGAAAGTAGCGGGAGGGGATGAGAACTTATTCAGAAATGGCTTCCTGGAGAAGGTATGATTTCAGCAGGGTTTGAAGATGGAGACAGTGCTGGTCGGTCAGATATGTAAGGGGAAGGAGATCCAATCAATCAATCAATCACATTTATTGAGCACTTACTAGATGGAGAGCACTGTACTAAGTGTTGGGCTCCATGCAAGCGGGAAGGTCTGAGCAAGAAGATGGACAGTAGGGGAGATGAGAGTGAGGTGCAGTGAGTAGGTAGGTGTTAGAAGTGCCAAGTATGTGGGTTGGGTTGTAGTGAAAGAGAAGTGTAGTAGAGAGAACTGATTGAGTGCTTTGAGTCCAATGGTGAGAAGTTTCTGTTTGATGGGGGGATGGATGGGTAATCACTGGAAGCACTTAAGGCATGAGGAGATGTGAGAAGAAAGATTTTTTAAGAAAATCGATCCAGGCAACAGAATGATGAATGGACTGGGGGAAGGGGAAGGCTGATGCAGGAGTCATAATGAGTTTTGCCAAGAAGAAGCATCACCTAGTGGACAGAGTCCAGGCCTGAGAGTAATAAAGACCTGGGTTCCAATCTAAGTTCTGCCACATGTCCGCTGTGTGACCTTGGGCAAATCATTATCTGCAGGGTCAATGCTAATTCTGTTGTACTGTACTCTTCCAAGCGTTTAGTTTGGTGTCCTTCACATTCATTCATTCATTCATTCAATCGTATTTATTGAGCGCTTACTGTGTGCAGAGCACTGGACTAAGCGCTTGGGAAGCACAAGTTGGCAACATAGAGAGACCGTCCCTACCCAACAATGGGCTCAGTCTAGAAGGGGGAGACAGACAACAAAACATGTAGACAGGTGTCAAGTCATCAGAATCAAAGTGCTCAATAAATACGCTTGATCCACTGATTGACTTAGCTTCTCTGGCCCTCAGTTACCTCATCTTTAAAATGTATATTAAGACTGTGAGCTTTGTATGGGACGTGGACTGTGTCCAATCCGATTATTTTATAATTACCCCAGTGCTTTGTACAGTGCCTGGCACATAATAAGTCTTAAACAAATGCCATAAAAAAAACCCAAAAACAGACAAATGAACAAAAAGCAAGTGCTTGAACCAGCGTGATAGTTTGGATGGAGAGGAAGGAGTGAATTCATATTTGTGGAGTTAGAATTGACAAGATTTAGAGACTGCCTATGTGGGTTGAAGGAGAGAGATGAGTTAAGGATAATGCCAAGGATGTGGGCTTGTGACACAGGAAAGATGATGATGTTGTTTGCAGTGATGGGAAAGTCGTGGGAAGGAGAGAGTTTGGGAAGGAACATGAAAAGTTCAGTTCAGGGCATGTTGAGCCTGAGGTGATGGCATCCAAGTGAAGCAGCATGGTGTAGTGGATAGAGCATAGGCCTGGAGTCAGATGGTCTTAGGTTCTAATCCCAGCTCTACCACTTGTCTGCTGTGTGGCCTTGGGCAAATCACTTCACTTCTCTGTGCCTCAGTTCCCTCATCTATAAAGTGGGGATTGAGACTGTGAACCCCATGTGGGACAGGGACTGTGTCTAACCTGATTTGCTTGGATCCACCACAGTGCTTAATACAGCACCTGGCCCACCATAAGCACTTAACAAATACCGTAATTATCATTATCCATGTAGTATGGTCCTGAAGGTGGGAGGAAATATGAGACTCCAGGGAAGGGCTGGAGATACAAATTTGGGAGTTGTCTGCATATAGATGGTACTTGAAGTCTTGGGAGTGTTCCAAGTTCCAGAAGGAAATGAGGGTAGAGGGAGAAAAGAAGGTAACCCAGAACAGAGCCTTGAGGGACCCTAATAGTTACAGAGTGAGAGGCAGGGGAGGAGCCTGCAAAAATGCCCAAAAAGTAACAGCCAGAGAGGTAGGAAGAGGAAACAAGAGAGTACAGTATCAGTGAAACCCAGTGAACCCGTCTTCTAGACTGTGCGCCTGTCTTCTAGACTGTGAGCCTGTTGTTGGGAAGGGACCGTCTCTATATGCTGCCAACTTGTACTTTCTAAGTGCTTAGTACAGTGCTCTGCATACAGTAAATGCTCAATAAATACGATTGAATGAATGAATGAAATGGGGGTGACCCTCTGTATCAAAGACAGCCGAGAAGTCAAGGAGAATTAGGAAGGTATGGTGAGGAGGAGGTCATTGGTGACTTTGGAAAAACGTTTCAGTGGAGTGGAGGAGAATAAGCAAGTTTCCAGCACTCTGGAAGAGAATTGGAGGAGAGGAAGTGGAGGCACCAGGTGTAGACAACTCGCTCAAGGAGTTTGGACAGGAATAGTAGGAGGGAGATGGGGTGATAGCTGGAAGGAGCAGATTTTTTCTTGGGGGGGATTGATGGCACATGGGGATGTTTGAAAGTGGAGGAAAAGAAGTCAGTAGAGAGTGAGCAGTTAAAGATAGGAGTGAGGAAGACGAAGAAGGGCGAATGTAAGGGTTTTGGAAGGCGGAAAGGGATGAAGGGATAGATTTTGAAATGAGACATCTTCTCCTGGGAGATGGCTGAGAAGAATTAGAGTGGATGTGGGGATTAGAGGGATAATAGTTTGGGAAGATAAGGAGGAGATTTGGAGAAGCTCATGCCTGTTGCTGTCAATTTCATTGAAGATCATTGGATGAGAAATGGGGAAAGTTTTGAAGGTTCAAGGAGGGAGTTGAAAGTCAGAAATAGTCGGTGTGGACATTGGGCATGAGAGTTAATGAGGGAGGAGAAGTATTGTTGCCGGGAAGAGGAGAGGGCAGAGTTTGAAATGGAAAAGGTCAGGGTGATGTCTGGATTTCCACCCGTAGCGTTCCACACAGGAGCACATGAGCCAAGGAAGCACATTTTAGAGGTGATCCAGGGCTGTGGGTTGGTGGTAAGAGATTGATGGAGGGACAGTAGTGCAAAGGAGTTGAATTCAGAGGAGAGGGCAGAAGTGAGGGCATAGATCTGCCTATCAAGAGAGCAGAGGTTAGATAAGAAGCCCCAGGATGTAAAATGGCTTAGGATAGGTGAAGCACATCAAGAGATTGGCAGTCTCTGTGGGGAAAAAGGGGCACTTTTTTGATGAGGGGGTGAAGACAGGTGAAGGGGATCATGTCTACTGATTCTAATCTGCTCTATGAAGAATTTAATACACTGCTCTTCACAGAATAGAGCACATGGGACTGGATGTCAGAAGGACGTGGGTTTTAAACCCAGCTCTGCCACTTGTCTGCTCTCTAACCTTGGGGAAGTCATGTAACTTCTCTGTGCCTCAGTTACCTCATCTGAAAAATGGGGATTAAGACAGTGAGTCCTATGTGGGACATGGACTGTGTCCAACCTGATTAGCTTGCACCTACCCCACTGCTTAGAACAGTACCTGGCACATAGTAAGCACTAACAAATGCCATTAAAATAGAGTCAGCCCTCAAATACTCATGATTTTTTGATTGATTTTTTTGCCCCACAATAGTTATGAAGCTTTGGCTCAAAAAGAGTCTTTTTTTCCAACGCTGTTTCTGTTGCCATTGACTCCTAGTTTTCAACTGGTTTGCAAAATTATCTGAGCTTTATTTGACTTTGTCTTTAAAATGTTTCCTCTTAGTGACCAATATTCTCTTCCTTGTTTTGGGCATGTTAAAGACAGACCATCCTTGGCTGTGGTTAAAGCTTTCGTTTACTCTAGTGTTTGGCCCTGTTTTGGTTTCTCCTCCTTGGCATCACAATCTCCTCAAAGCCTCAGTTATAAAATGGTTGGCCATTTCTGATTGCTGGTCTGCTCCGGCTGTTTCCATGCTCTCCATCATCAGTGGAAATCTTGCTTCATCACTTCTTCTGCCCTACCGGTTTACTGTTTCCCTCCATCCCTTTTCTCCTTCCACATCCCCTCACATCGGCTCCTCAAAAGGGCTGCTGATCCCCATTCTTCTCACAGACTGGGCCCGATGAAAGTTAGCCCAAAGGCCTTCGCTTCATAACCAGTGAACTGACTGTATTTCAGGTGCTCTAACCCCCTGGCAGATGGCTGTTGTTTACTAGGTGGGAATGCTCTCCGATCCTCTTCAAATTGGCTTTCAGCTTGTGCAGGGATATTCAGAGCCCTACAAAGCCCTCTTCTTCCTGGGTAATCCTCCTAGCACATGAAAAAATAATGATAATTACTAATTATGGTACTTGTTAAGTGCTATGTGCCACTCTTCTAAGCACTAGGGTAGATACAAGGTAATCAGGTTGGACACAGTCTTTGTCTCACATGGGGCTCACAGTCAAAGTAGGATGGAATAGGATTGAATTCCTATTTTATAATCTGAGGCACAAGAGAAACTACATAACTTGCCCTAAGTCATACAGCAAATATTCATTCATTCAATTGTATTTATTGAGCGCTTACAGTGTGCCAAGCACTGTACTAAGCACTTGGGAGAGTGCAATATCACAATAAGCAGACACATTCCCTGCCCACAGTGAGATTATATAATAATAACAACAATAATAATGATGACATTTATTGAGCGCTTACCATGTGCAAAGCACTGTTCTAAGAGCTGGGGAGGTTACAAGGTGATCAGGTTGTCCCACGGGGGGCTCACAGCCTTAATCCCCATTTTACAGATGAGGTAAGTGAGGCACAGAGAAGTTAAGTGGCTTGCCCAAGGTCACACAGCTGACAAGTGGCAGAGCGGGATTTGAACCCATGACCTCTGACTCCCAAATCTGTGCTCTTTCCACTGAACCATGCTGCTTCTCATGAAATCCATGAAATGGAGGAGATGATGAGGAACATAGGAAATGATAACAGGGGAAAGAGACAGAAAACAAGACATTTTTCTTGGTTTTTCCACGGAACATTAAAGGAGCATTACAACCGTTTTCCCTAAGAGGAATGGAAAAAAAAATAAAGCTTGAGGGACCCAATATTCACAACTGGAAAAACAGTTTGACTTAGCGGTTTGCTTCAATTTCTTAACTTAATCAATTGTTTAGTACAGTGATCTGCACACAGTAAGCACTCCATAAATACCACTGGGTTTTAGGGTCTTGTTGAATTTAGCACAGAAAATATTTTCAGTTGAATCAGGTTTATTTTTCTGTGGAACTTTATTGCTCCATTTCCCGGGGAACATAATAATATCCAGAGTAAACTTGAGGGTATGCAATTCATTCTGATGCTGGTTTAATTGGTGCTTACTGGAAGATTTTAGGCTCTTTTTCCAGCTGCTAAACTTGGGCTAGCCAGATGTGTTGAGCATTACTAAGCCAGGGTATATGTCAGAAATGTAGGTAGTGTAACTGATAATGGCCAAGGCAACCTTCCTAGTCTACTATCCCATTTCATGGTTTTTGTAAACATCAGAACTAAGAGAACTAAGGCTTTGGGGAGTTAAGGAACAAAAGCATTCTGTTTTTTTAAATCTTTCAGCCTGGACTGTATGATCACTCAGGTATGCGGGTAATCTCTCCTGAATAGAAGGAACATGAAAACTCAGCAATGTACACTTCTTCCACATTACCGCAATCCTGTCAGTTTGGGAAGAAACAGGAAAGAACCAGTCTAATTTTAAAACTAAAAAAAAATAGGATTCACCCTTTCAGTTATTCAGCATCTGGGCTAATTTTGTTGTCTGCATTTTGCATGATCCAAAGAAAACAGAAAATGCCCCACGTTTAGAGTGTATCTCATTAAAACAAGAGTTTGGGTTTGGCTAATATAATCATACAATTCCTAGGAAACCTGATTTAGGAAAAAGCAGAATATGTCAGGGATTGGGTCTACAGACTTATCAAAATATTTGACCCAATTGTTTTCCTTCCCTGACCATTATTTTCAACTGTTAACTTTCAAATCGCTTCTTCCCCACAGTTTTTAAACATGTTCAGGTCTCCCCTAGACTAAAAAACCCCTCCCTGACACCATGTTTCCCTCCAGTTATCACCGCATCTCCCTCTCACCATTCCTCTCCAAACTCCTTGAGCAAATTATCTACACCCACTGCCTCCACTTCCTCTCTTCCATCCTCAAATCACTCCAATCTGGCTTCCATCTCAATCATTCCATGGAAATTGCTCTCTCTAAAGCCATCAATGATCTTTTGCCAAATTCAATGGTCTCTACTCCATCATTCATTCATTCATTCATTCAATCGTATTTATTGAGCACTTACTATGTGCAGAGCACTGTACTAAGCACTTGGGAAGTACAAGTTGGCAACATATAGAGACGGTCCCTATACAACAACGGGCTCACAGACTAGAAAGGGGAGATAATAATGGTGGCATTTGTTAAGCTCTTACTATGTGCAAAGCACTGTTCTAAGCGCTGGATAATGATGGCATTTGTTAAGCACTTACTATGTGCCAAGCACTGTTCTAAGCACTGGGGAGGTTACAAGGTGATCAGGTTGTCCCGCGGGAGGCTCACAGTCTTAATCCCCATTTTACAGGTGAGGTAACTGAGGCACAGAGAAGTGAAGTCACTTGCCCAATGTCACACAGCTGACAATTGGTGGAGCCGGGATTCGAACCCATGAACTCTGACTCCAAAGCCTGGGCTCTTTCCACTGAGCCATGCTGCTTCCCCAGCGACGCTGCTTCCCCAAATTAGGCCACTTGGGGAAACTGGAAGGAAATTTAAAATGTTATTTTCCCATCGTTTAGTTCATTCAATCATATTTAGTCCATGGGCAGTGTGGTCTAGTGGATAGAGCAGGGCCTAGGAATCAGAAGGACCTGGGTTCTAATCCCGGCTCTGCCACTTGTCTGCTGTATTACCTTGGGCAAATCACGTCACTTCTCGGCCTCAGTTAACTCACCTGTAAAATGGGGATTGAGACTGTGAGCCCCACTTGGGACAGGGACTGTGTCCAATCCAATTTGCTTGTATCCACCCCAAAGCTTAGTACAGTGTCCAGCACAGAGTAAGTGCTTAACAAATACCACAATTATTATTAAATAGGAAGCGCTTAAAAATACCAATGGGAGAAAAAAACACAACAATGAGGATGTGCAGCCAGGTTAGCTGCTCACAATGAGACTGTATATGGATAGCAGACTGCGCATCATTTTGTCTATCGGAGTGAGTGTCATGGAGACACTCACTGTGTGCAGAGCACTGTACTAAGTGCTTAACCAGCTGTGTGACTTTGTGCAAGTCAGCTTTTCTGTCCCTCAGTTTTCTCACCTATAAAATGGGGATTCAATTAGACTGTGAGCCCCATATAATTCAGAGACTGTGTTCACTCTGGTTTATCTTTTATCTACCCCAGGGTTTAGTACAGTGCTTGGCAGAGTGTCAGAGAAGCAGCGTGGCTCAGTGGAAAGAGCCCGAGCTTTGGAGTCAGAGGTCATGGGTTCAAACCCCGGCTCCGCCAATTATCAGCTGTGCAACTTTGGGCAAGTCACTTAACTTCTCTGGGCCTCAGTTACCTCATCTGTAAAATGGGGATGAAGACTGTGAGCCCCCCATGGGACACCCTGATCACCTTGTAACCTCCCCAGAGCTTAGAACAGTGCTTTGCACATAGTAAGCGCTTAACAAATACCATTATTATTATTATTATTATTATTATCATTATTATCATTATTATTATTGTTATTATGGAGGCAATCTCCTGCCCATTTGAACACTGCCTGTGAAAATAGAGTGTCCCTTGCTCTTTAGACAGAGCACTGCCTGGCTACCATTAATTGAGAAGGGGAAGGCATGTCCTAACTCCAGCAGTACATGAACTTAAGTTGTTTCTCTAATGGTGGTGATAGTTTGCTCTGAGTCGTCCCCACTCTCTCTCCTGGTTCCCCGAATCCAGTGGGAAGTGGCTGGTGGGGAGAACCTGGATGCAGCCTGGTTATATTCTCAGGAAAGGAGTATCTCTGAGATGTCAACAGTGGCAGACGCCACTTTCCCTAACTCACTTGGTAAGCCACTGGAGAGTATTATTACAGTGAGAGGGACCCTTTCCACAGTCATGAAAAATTGGGGGAAAAGCGAAAAGGAAAAGAATGATGACAGAAAAATACTATCTCAATCAATCAATCGAATTTATTGAGCATGTACTGTGTGCAGAATACTGTATTAAGCGCTTGGGAGAGTACAGTGTAACAGAATTGAGTCAAGCGACTTTTTTATATCATATTGTTTGGGTCTTCTGTTGCAAATAACAGATCAACCTCAGTCCTGCCATCAACATGGCTTAATGGAAAGAGCATGGCTTCTTATTCCAGCTCTACCACTCATTCATTCATTCAATCATATTTATTGAGTGCTTACTGTGTGCAGAACACTGTACTAAGCACTTAACCAGCTGTGTGACGTTGCACAAGTCACTTAGCTTTTCTGTGCCTCAGTTTTCTCATCTATAAAATGGGGATTCAATTAGACTGTGAGCCCCATATAATTCAGGGACTGTGTCCATTCTGGTTTATCTTTTATCTACCCCAGGGTTTAGTACAGTGCTTGGCATATAGTAAGTGCTTAACAGGCATCATTTTTTTTTAATTTCAATAAATCACTACTCCAGTGAACCAGTTAGTTTTGTCGTGACCTGCAGTTGTTATTGAATTCTACAGCTACTGTCTCTGATGCTACTACTATTACTACTACTACTAATAGTAATAATGATTGTGCTAACCACAATACTAAGTGCTGGAGTAGACAGAATAGAAGCATATCATATTCATTCCCTCCCTTATGGGGCTCACAGTCTAAGTTGGAGGAAGAACAGATGGTGAATCACCATTTTACAGATGAGTAAACTGCAGCACAGAAAAGTTAAGTGACTTGCCCAAGGTCACACAGTGCAAACAATCCTGGAGTGAGGATTCAAACACAATGCCCCCTGAATCTCAGAATGGTGCTCTTTCCATTAGACTAAGCTGCTTCTCAACAGTCTTCTTTTGGAATTTCTAGATGGCCCATATTTGTGTGTCCACAGGGGCCCAGGATATATACAGCTTTTGTAAGGAGCTCTTAGGACTATAAAGTAAGCTTAATACCCCTTAATGTATCCTCTTAAAGTCTTGATGTTCTGGTGAACTCTTTGTGCTGTCCAAATATCAGAGCTGCCTCTGTTTACATTTTTCCATATTAACAATTTCTCTAGTTCCTGCTTCCTTCCTGATAACAACACATTTCTGTTAACACTTTCTTCTCTTCTGTCCTTTTCCTTTAATCCTACTGCTCTCCATGGATCGCCTGATGTCTCAGGGCTGGTCATATTAGACTACAACTATTTGCAGATTATTTTAAACTTGTATCAGTTTCTAGCCTAAGAAAGCATTAGACTGAGCCCACTCCTCCCAGACTGAGCCCCCTCCTTCCTCTCCCCCTCCTCCCCCTTTCCATCTCCAGTGTTGTCGACTTGTACTTCCCAAGCGCTTAGTACAGTGCTCTGCACATAGTAAGCGCTCAATAAATGCGATTGATTGATTGATTGATCCCCCCGCCTTACCTTCTTCCCTTCCCCACAGCACCTGTGTATATATATATATATATATATATGTTTGTACATATTTATTACTCTATTTATTTTACTTGTACATATCTATTCTATTTATTTTATTTTGTTAATGTGTTTTGTTTTGTTCTCTGTCTCCCCCTTCTAGACTGTGAGCCCACTGTTGGGTAGGGACCGTCTCTATATGTTGCCAACTTGTACTTCCCAAGCGCTTAGTACAATGCTCTGCACACAGTAAGCGCTCAATGAATACGATTGATTGATTGATTAGACCTAATTCATGTCCTGAAAATTCAGACTTTTTATTGACATTCACTCAGCCCATATAGCAACACTCAAGAGTGTCAGAAAACATGGGAAATAGAAACATTTTGTGTGATTTTTAAACATTTGTGCCCCCATCCAAAATTGGACTATGCTTTATTGTAATATACTCCCAAACATTTGTACACCCTCGTCCCACATTGCTGAACATCCCTTGTCTAAATCAGAAAAGACTAAAAGTTAGAGATCTACTCCAAAATAAAAATAGTCATCACTTCCTCCAGGGCCCAAATCAAACACAAATTTTCAATAAAAAGAAAACAAATTCCGGAAGCCAGTGAGTAATACTGTAGGTGGAATTTGTCTTTGCCCTGAGTCTCAGGCAAACCCATGTCCCCGAGCTCGTGAGGGTGAGAGAGGCTTGAAATGGTATGCAGGCAACCTACACCTTAATTTAGACTGAGGAGGAAGTAGCAAAACTGAAAGGAGCCATCGAGTTATGGCAGGTGCCTTAAGTTTCTCAGAAGGGCGAGTGATTTTTTTTTTAAATATTCGTTAAGTACTTACTATGTGCCAGGCATTGTACCCTGGGGTAGATACAAGTTAATCAGGTTGGTTAATTAGATACAAGTCAGGTTCACAATGCACCGTGCATTTTGCATTTTAGGACAGTACCCTTTCTACAGTTCAGCCCTAATCAAGAAATTACAAACATTCTATATTTTCTCTCCAAACTGGAAGGAAAGGGTACCTTGACTTTAGCCTAACCCTTGAAATGGCAACTACTGAATGAAAAATTGTTTCTTTCTTTTTAGGGTATCTGTTAAGCACTTACTACATGCCCAGCACTGTACAAAGCACTGAGGTAGATTCAGGATAATCAGGTCGGACAGGGTTATGTCCCACACGGGGCACGCTGTCTGATCCCCCATTTTACAGATGAGGTAACTGAGGCACGGAGAAGTGACCTGCCCAAGTCACCCAGAAGACAAGTGGTGGAGCTGGGTTTAGAAGGCAGGTACTTCCTACTCCAAGGCCCATGCTCTATCCATTGGACCACACTGCTTCTTCTACAAAACGGGCAGTCATTGGCTCTAAGTGAACTAGAAATGACTGCAATACTAATCACTTGGGAGAGTACAATATAACATTAAACAGATACATTCCCTGCCCACAATGAGCTTACAGTCTATAAGGACCCAAGTCCTTCTGACTTCTAGGCCTATGCTCTCTCTAACCACTAAGCCATACTGCTTCTCATCCAAAATGGGACCTTATTGGCTCTGAGTGACCTAGAAGGTGCCCATTACAAAAAGTAGGGTTTCTTGTTTTATACTACGAAAAACAATTAGGCCAGCCAATCCAGACTTTTTTATAAAACTGCCCCATACCTTTGGTAAAAGATAACAAGAGAAATTGGAACCATCTTTGGGCAAGTCACTTAACTTCTCTATGCCTCAGTTACCTCATCTGTAAGAAGAGGATTAAGACTGTGAGCCCCCCATTGGACAACTTCATTCATTCATTCATTCATTCAATCGTATTTATTGAGCGCTTACTGTGTGCAGAGCACTGTACTAAGCGCTTGGGAACTACAAGTTGCAACATATAGAGACGGTCCCTACCCAACAGTGGGCTCACAGTCTGGAACCTCATCACTTTGTAACCTCCCCAGCACTTAGCACAGTGCCTTGCACATAGTAAGCACTTAACAAATGCTATTATTACTATTATTATTATTATCTTGCCAGGACCGATTCACAGCTCCAGTGGGTCTTGGGTCCCAGGTGTGTGTCAGGCCCAGCTGAGCTGTGTCTAAGTCTTTGCTTTTGTTTTCTAGGCACAAAGGGTACGGTTATAAAGTTTTTAAAAAGTTCAGAAGCACAGCCCACTTTAGAACGAAATGCCATTGTCTGTCAGGTGATGAAGAGCCCTTTCCTTACTTTTCAAATAACTTTTGACAAAGAAAACTTTTGTTTCTGGAATTTTTTTTTCTTCTGACTGCACAGAGATTAAGGTTAGAAAAATAAGGCCACCAGCTGCAGAGAAGCACTTGTTTTTCTGTTCTTGTGGTTACTCTTCAGAGTTAGGAAATGTTTCATTTCCCAGCATAACTGCTTGAACAACCCTCTCTCTGAAGTAACAGCATATGTTAATAAGAGTATGAGGAATACAGCCCGGTACCAAAAAAGTTAGTTTCATTTGCTCTTTTTAAGCTAAACTGCTTTCCTAATGAGGGAATTAGAAGCCACAGAATTTTGCTGAATAAAACTGTCCCCTTTGACCGCACTGTGTTTTTCAGAACTGTGGAGTGTGTGTATGTTTGTCTGTGTGTGTTTCTCTGAATTTGAAGAATGTTAAAGCATTTGGCCATAGTGTTCTATTAAACTTAGAAGTGTGTCAATGGATAACATTTATAGTGTGCGATATTCTCTTGTGAGGTTCCTTTGACAAACAATCTTATCTCCAACTGCAGTGATATCTGATTGCCTTGGAAGGAAATATTCCTAGGGGAAAACCAGACTTTTCAAAGGAAGAAGCTGCTATTCTTGAATTGTTCGTTCATTCATTGAATCGTATTTATTGAGCTCTTACTGTGTGCAAAGCACTGAACTAAGAGCTTGGGAGAGTATAATACAGCAATAAACAGTCACATTCCCTGCCTATAACAGGTTTACAGTCTTGAGTGGGGGAGACAGACATAAATACAAATAAACAAAGTTACAGATATGTGCATAAGTGCTGTGGGGCTGGGAGGTGGGGGAGAAAGTTAAGGAGGGGCAGAAGGGAGTGGGAGATGAGAAAAAGTGGGGCCTTGTCTGGAAAGGCCTCTTGCATGAGATGTGCTCATCTCCATGCTTCGTTTTCCAGCATAAGAAAATCTCACGGCGCTTCATTTTTAGCTCCGAGACTGAGGAGGATGAGGAAGGTGGTTGGGAGAAAAACAGCTAATAATGTTGGTCCTAGAGATGGGGTGAAAGATAGCTCTCAACATCTGTTGGTTATGGCCACAAATTGCTCTGAAAGTACCTTCCCTTCACTTGTTTTTTACTGTCCTGGTGATTTGCTTTCTTGTTGTAATTTGATTTTTTATTGTTTACCTAATCGATGTCTTTTCAACTTCTCCAATAGCAGAGGCAGCAGAACTGTGTTTCCACGAGTAAAGAAAAATAAATTCTGGCAAATCTTAACTCAATTTCACCCCCCAAATAATGGATGAAGTGGTCTCTCATTTCCTGGAAATGCTTTTTTTGAGGCTAATTTCAGCAGTCTCTAGACTGTAAACTCACTGTGGGTGGCGAAAGTGTCTACCAACTCTGTTGTATTGTACTCCCCCCAGTGCTTAGTACAGTGCATATAGTAAGCTCTCAAAAAATACCACTGATGATGATGATGATGATTATCCTTGACTCATCTTTCTCATTCAACCCACATATTTGGTCTGTCACCAAATCCTGTCTGTTCTATCTTCACATCTCTGTATTCCACCCCTTCATCTCTGATCAAACGGCACAGCACAGCACTTAGGTACCGATCCATAATTTATTTATTTATATTAATCAATCAATCAATCAATCGTATTTATTGAGTGCTTACTATGTGCAGAGCACTGTCAGGTGCCTGATGCCTGTCTTCCCCTGTCTTCCCCTCAGACTGTGAGCTCACTGTCGACAGGGAATGTGTCTACCAACTCTGTTGTATTCTATTCTCTCAAGTGCTTAGTACACTGCTCTGCACACAGTAAGCACTCAGTAAATACAATAGGTTGATCAGTGGAAAGAGCCCAGGCTTGGGAGTCAAAGGTCAAGGATTCTAATCCCGGCTCCGCCACTTGTCAGCTGTGTGACTTTGGGCAAGTCACTTAACTTCTCTGTGCCTCAGTTACCTCATCTGGAAAATGGGGATTAAGACTGTGAGCCCCACGTGGGACAACCTGAGTACCTAGTATCTTCCCCAGCGCTTAGAACAGTGTTTGGCACAAAGTTAGCACTTAACAAATTCCATTATTATTACTATTACTGCATCAGCCTCCTCGCAGACCTCTCTGTCTCCTGTCTCTCCCCACTGCAGTCTATACTTTACTCTGCTGCCTGGATCCTTTTTCTAAAAATCTGTTCAATCTACATCCCCTCACTCTTCAAGTGTCTCTGGTGGTTGCCCAATCCCTAACCAACAACGGGCTCACCGTCTAGAAGTGGAGGAGACAGCCAACAAAACAAAACAAAAGCGCTTAGAACAGTGCTTTGCACATAGTAAGCACTTAACAAATGCCATCATTAAGTAGACAGGCATCAGTAGCATCAGTATAAATAAATAGAATTATAGCTGTACACACATCATCATCATCATCAATCGTATTTATTGAGCGCTTACCGTGTGCAGAGCACTGTACTAAGTGCTTGGGAAGTACAGGTTACTTGTCACATACATCATTAATAGAATAAGTAGGATAGTAAAATAGTAAATTTGTACATATATACACAAAAGTGCTGTGGGGCGGGGAGAGGGGTAGAGCAGAGGGAGGGAGTAAGGGTGATGGGAAGGGGAGGAGGAGCAGAGGAAAAGGGGGGCTCAGTCTGGGATGGCCTCCTGGAGGAGGTGAGCTTTCAGAAGGGCTTTGAAGCGGGGCAGTGTGCTAGTTTGGTGGATGTGAGGAGGGAGGGCATTCTAGGCCTCATGTGGGGCTCGCAGTTTCAATCCCCATTTTACAGAGGAGGTAAATGAAGCCCAAAGAAGTGAAGTGACTTGCCCAAGGTCACACAGCAGACACGTGTTGGAGCTGGGATTAAAACCCATGACCTTTTGACTCCCAGGCATGTGCTGTCCCACTATGGCATGCTGCTTCTCATCGAGATGATGCAGCTGGCATTTCTGACGGTTTTGAAGAAGGTGGCCCCGTGTGGAAATTAGTAGAAGATGAGAGAGTTGTCAGGTGACCGGTTCTGAAAATCACCCCTTTTGACTCACTCTCTTCACACATCATGACATTGCTTGTCAGCTCATCACACAAAGCCCCGGGGATTTGAATAAGATGCCTGTTTGTGGGAGGGAGGGGGTTCCCCGGGGATCCGTAGGACTCCCTTGGGGAAGCAGCGTGGCTCAGTGGAAAGAGCCCGGGCTTTGGAGGCCATGGGTTCAAATCCCGGCCCCGCCACTTGTCAGCTGTGTGACTTTGGACAAGTGACTTCACTTCTCTGTGAAGCTTAAGTGCTTAAGACTGTGATCCCCACGTGGGGCAATCTGATCACCTTGTAAACTCCCCAGCGCTTAGAACAGTGCTTTGCACATAGTAAGCGCTTAATAAATGCCATCATCATCATCATCATCACTTCCACTAATGCCTAATCGGGGTACAGTGATGACCAGAGCTTTCATTTACAAATCTGGGTTTCATTTGCAAATTTTCATTTACAAATTTCCTAGTTTAGTTTCCAAGAAAAGGTGTGGCCTACAGGATAGAGCACAGCCTGGGAGTCGGAAGGACCTGGGTTCTAACTCCAGCTCTGCCACCTGTCTGCTGTGTGACCTTGGCCAAGTCACTTCACTCCTCTGTGCCTCAGTTATCTCATCTGTAAAAGGCGGATTAAGACTGTGAGCCCCATGTGGGGCATGGACTGTGTCCAGCTTGATTTGTTTACATCTACCCCAGAGCTTAGTACAGTGCCTGGCACAAGCTAAGCACCTAACAAATACCGCTTAAAAAAAAAATAAGGCCTTTAACTTGAGAAACAGCGTGATCTAATGGTTAGAGCATGGGCCTGGGAGTAAGAAGGTCACGGGTTCTAATCCCGGCTCCTCCATTCATCTGCTATGTAACCTTGGGCAAGTCAATTAACTTCTCTGTGCCTTAGTTACTTCATCTGTAAAGTGGGAATTAAGACTGTAAACCCCTTGTGGGACATTAACTGTGTCCAACCAGCACTTAGGGCACATAGTAAACACTTAACAAACACCACTTTTAAAAAGCCAATAAACTTCTCACCTTTAGGACAAGAACCTAGGAACAACGTCTTGTTTGCAACTTCTTTCATGACCACTTTAGCCCTCAGTTATTTCTCCAAACTTCACTAAGCTCTGGGACCAAAAATGGCAAGACTGTACATGGACTTGCAGATTTCTTCGACTAAAAATAACAGGATATGTGGAATTTAGAAGCAGCCTCCTTGGGATAGACCAGGCTGACTGAAGAATGGAGAAAAAGTTAAGTAAACCACTGCTTTACACATTTCCAAGGGGTGGCTACATTGAAATTATCATTTTATATTCTAACATTTTATTTTTTAAAGGTGGGAAAGATTACGACCACTTCAGCTTGGCACCATAGAGCAAGAGTGTCAGACTATTGGAAATCATTAATAAATGGAGCCTTGAAATCCAGGATCTGATAAGGATAATACCGATGGCATTTGTTGAGTGCTTACTATTCACCAAGCTCTGGCCCAAGTCACCCAGCAGACAAGTGACGGAGTTGGGTTTAGAACCTCTAATAGTCTAAATAGCAGCAATGACAGGTATTAAATCCCCATTTTATAGATGAGGAAACTGAGGCCCAGAGAAGGTAAGTGACTTGTCCAAGATCATACAGCTGGAAAGTGATGGAGATGGGATTAGAACCCCAGTCCTCTTACTCCCATGTCCCTACTGTCTCTGCTAGGCCATGTTGCATATTAAGTAAACTAGCCTAGGAGCCTACGAATTGTTAGGGAGTGAAGGCAGGGTAGGAGAGTTGGGAGCCTGAAGGAGACAGACTTGAGGAAGAAACTTGGAGGAGGAGAGAGGAAAGAGGGATTCATTCATTCAGTGGTATTTATTGAGCACTTACTGTATACAGAGCACTGTACTAAGCACTTGGGAAGTACAATACAGCAACAAATTGAGGCAATCCCTACCCACAACGGGCTCACAGTCTAGAAGGGGGGAGACAGGCATCAAAACACGTAAACAGGCAAAGATGGTATTTAATAATGAATAATTAGGGTACTTTGTTCATGATTATGTTACACATTTGCCATGTGCCATGAGCTAGGGTAGCATGAAGCGCTAGGGTAGGTACAAATTCATCAGATTGGACACAGTCCCTGTCCCATATGGGGCTTAAATTCTTGATCCCTATTTTTATATGAGAACCAACTGAGGCACAGAGAAGTGAGGTGACTTATCCAAGGTCACTCAGCAGACAAGTAGCGGAGGCAGGATTCTGACTTCTAGACCCAGGCTCTATCCACTAGGCCACGCTGCTTCTCCTTAGAAATTAATCAAAATTTTCTGCCCCAGAGTTTCTAATTATAATAATAATAACATTTATTAAGTGCTTACTATGTGCAAAGCACTGTTCTAAGCACTGGAGAGGTTACAAGGTGATCAGGTTGTCCCACATGGGGTTCACAGTCTTAATCCCCATTTTACAGATGAGGGAACTGAGGCACAGAGAAGTTAAATGACTTGCCCAAAGTCACACAGCTGACAATTGGTGGAGCCAGGATTTGAACCCATGATCTCTGACTCCAAAGCCCAGGCTCTTTCCATTGAGCCACGCTGCTTCTCTAATAACTACGTAGCAGCTTTAGTACAATGATTTTGCCAGGTCCTCCGGGGACTGACTTGTCTCAGGATGGTAGAGTTCACTGTGTAAATTTCATGTGAGATGTTATGACTTTATATTATCAAAACCCATAATCTGTCCAACAAGCAAAATTTCAGAAAAAAAGCGTCGTCAAGAAATAGGCTCCAAGAAAGAAGTGATGACTCCACTTGAACTTCACAGGCACACTCAATCTTCTCTAGAAGTTAATATTCACCTCTTTCAGTTATCTTCACTGATAATTTAAATAAAGCTTAACAGATGGTGTCAGTCACAATATGCGTGCAAACCCTGAAATATTCAGAAATAGATTATGGCATTAAAACAAACCTTGAGAGAGAGAGAGAGAGAGAGAGAGAGAATTCCCAGGATCTTAATGAGAAGATAAGTTATCCAAGTAATAATGATAATGATGGTATTTGTTAAGCACTTACTATGTGCCAAGTAGAATGTGAGCTATGAAAACAGCAACAAAACACAAGTCCAGGAAAGGCGGCAGAGGAGAATTGCAAAAACCCACACATCAGATTGTTTCCGTGTAATAGTAGTAGTGGTACTTATTAAGCACTTACTGTGTGCAGGGCAGCGTGGCTCAGTGGAAAGAGCCCGGCCTTTGGAGTCAGAGGTCATGGGTTCAAATCCGGCTCCACCAATTGTCAGCTGTGTGACTTTGGGCGAGTCACTTCACTTCTCTGGGCCTCGGTTCCCTCACCTGTAAAATGGGGATTAATGTGAGCCCTCCGTGGGACAACCTGATCACCTTGTAACCTCCCCAGTGCTTAAAACAGTGCTCAGCACATAGTAAGCACTTAATAAATGCCATTATTATTATTATTAGGGCACTGTAGTAAGCAATGGGAGAGAATATATTTGGTCCGTGTTCCTGGATGTATTCCCAATCTAAATGCCCTGCTGCCGTTTGGCTAATAGTCATTTGAGGAAATTCTGAGAGTAGAAGCATATGTCAACCATATTGAAAGGAACTCTTGCTGTGGAAGGAAAAAAATCTAGAGTGATGAGAAACAAAGGGATATCATCAAGTCCTGATTTGACCCATTGCCACTGTTTGGTCCCTGGGGGGGGGATTTATTTTTTTATTATTATTGTTGTTATTGGTATAATAATAATTGTTGTATTTCTTAAGCACTTACTGTGAACCAGGCACTGTACTCAACACTGGGGTAGCTACAATGCAATTGGGTTGGACACAGTCCCTGTCCCACAGAGGGCTCACATTTTCCAGAAGAGGGAACTGAGGAACAGAGAAGTGAAGTGACCTGCCCAAGGTCACACAGCAGACAAGTGGAGGAGCTCAGACTCCAAGTCCCGTGACCGTGTTCTATCTACTAGGGCAGGCTGCTTCCCTATTGACGGGGTCTGTGAGTTCATGAAAGAAAGGGAACACGTATTCCTGCGATCTGCACTAAACTCTTAGATTGTTTGCTGCTGACACAAAGAATGAAGACGCCAGGTGCATTTTTTCGGTTGGAAATATTTTATCATTCCAATGATTCATTTAAGATATCCAATGACATAATGAATGAGCTATTTCTAGAGGCAAGCAGATGAAGTAAAGGAATCTTTATGCTTTGAAAAAGATCATCTTTTTTGGAAAGAATTTTCAACATTTCTCCTTCCTGAGAAGCATTAATCATAATGCATTATACCAAGAGTACTTGTCGAAGAGAATGTGTCATTGCTTGCCTTCATATCTGGATCAAATTATTTGACACAGAAATATCTTCAGATAAAATGAGTTCCAGAAAAGTACTTCTCCACCTGCTCTGCATTTTCACAGAATATGCAAGTGTTTCCCTGTGGGTTGGCGACATATTGGGGGTTTCTTTTGTTTGTTTTAGAACAACTTCAAGAAACTATGAGTTTATATGGCTGTTAGTTTGTTCCTCTTTTTTGGCTGAGTGTAGACTCCCAGAACTAGAAGGGACCTAAAGAAGAGCCTTGAGGGCAAAGAACATGTCTGCCAAATAATAATAATGATGGCATTAATTAAGCACTTACTATGCACAAAGCACTGTTCTAAGCGCTGGGGAGGTTACAAGGTGATCAGGTTGTCCCACTGGGGGCTCGCAGTCTTCATCCCTATTTTACAGATGAGGGAACTGAGGCACATAGAAGTTGTCACACAGCTGACAATTGGCAGAGCTGGGATTTGAACCCATGACCTCTGACTCCAAAGCCGGTGCTCTTTTCCACCGAACTACGCTGCTTCTCTGCAAATCTGTTGAATTCTCCCTAGTGCTTAGTACAGTGCTCTGAACAGAGTAAGCACTCAATAAATATCATTGATCAATCAATTGATCAGTCAATGGATATTTCAATCACCATAACAGTAGGAAATTTTTCCTCATATCTAATTGAAGCTTGTCACTGCAACCTAAGCCCATCCTCTTGTTCTAACCTCTGTAGGCAAGGTGAAAAAGCACACTCGTCTGATTATCCTCTAATTCTCTCCTGAAAGTCCCCAACTCCACTCCTACAGTCCCCCAGATCCCAGGCCTGGTTCCTTGACTAGGTGTCCCAGCTGAGCCTACAACTAGCTCGGTGACACTGAAACAGTAATTTAAATTGCCGTATTTGTTAAGCACTCACTCTAGGCCAAGCACAGTATTAAGCACAGGGATAGACAAAATATAAGCAGTTTAAACACACAGGGTTTACAAAGTCTAAGAGGGACTTCATCCCCCTCTCCATCCCCTTTATATATGTATATATGTTTGTACGTATTTATTACTCTATTTTATTTGTACATATTTATTTTATTTATTTTATTTTGTTAATATGTTTTGTTTTGTTCTCTGTCTCCCCCTTCTAGACTGTGAGCCCACTGTTGGGTAGGGACCGTCTCTATATGTTGCCAACTTGTACTTCCCAAACGCTTAGTACAGTGCTCTGCACACAATATTGATTGATTTACACATATACACATGTACTTATACACATATTTGTGTTTGCATGCATAGCTGTCCTTCCTTTTTGAAGAGGATCATGGTAGTCTTATCCTATCCAAATCAATGTCTGTGGCTGAAAACTCTGACATATGAACACTACTGGCTGCCACTTTGCATATAGGGCTAGATCTTTGCTGTGCTCATGGGTTTGACCCAAACAGGGCATGCATCTGTGCTTTTGAGCCTATTTCTTGGTATCCTGATTCTCGGGAGGACTTTGCTCGAGCACCTCTCTTCATCGCTAACCATCAGGCTCATCTGTCCATTACAGTGGGGGCCCTATCGTCCACTGCTACGTAGAATCACTTGAGACTCTACCTTGTCATGTCTTCAGATAATTTATCCTGCCTCCTGCTTGTGGCGGTATTCGTTAAGCACTTACTACATGCCAAACAAAGCAGCGTGGCTCAGTGGAAAGAGCACGGGCTTTGGAGTCAGAGTTCATGGATTCAAATCCCGGCTCTGCCAATTGTCAGCTCTGTGAATTTGACCAAGTCACTTAACTTGTCTCAGTTACCTCATCTGTAAAATGGGGATTAAGACAGTGAGCCCCCCGTGGGACAACCTGATCACCTTGTAATCTCCTCAGTGCTTAGAACAGTGCTTTACACATAGTAAGTGCTTAATAAATGCCATCATTATTATTATTATTATTATTATTATTATTACTACTAAGCACTGGGGGAGATACAAGGTAATATGTTGGACACAGTCCCTGTCCCACACTGGGTTCGTGGTCTTAATCCCCATTTGACAGATGAGGTAACTGAGGCCCAGAGAAGTGAAGTGACTTGCCCAAGGTCACCACAGCAGACAAGTGGCAAGGCCGGAATTAAAACCCAGGTCCTTCAGACTCCCAGGCCTGTGCTCCAACCATTAGGCCAAGCTGCTTGCATATGACCCCATTAAGTATACCGAGCTGCAGCTACTTAAATATTCTGCTCTCATCCAAGTATGGCTGGGTATTCCCCCTTCTAGACTGTAAGCCTGCTGTTGGGTAGGGACCGTCTTTATATGTTGCCAACTTGTACTTCCCAAGCGCTTAGTACAGTGCTCTGCACACAGTAAGCGCTCAATAAATACGATTGAATTACTGAATGAATGAATTTCATCCTGCCATTTGACTTTGAGTTTGTAGGTGTCACTGATGAAACTGTTCTAGAAGTTAGGTGGGTGCTCTGGGGAAGGCTGAATCTTGGACCCATATAGAAGAATGGTTATGGAAGAACAGCATGGTGTAGTTGATAGAGCATGGACATGGGAGTTAGAAGGTCATGGGTTCAAATCCTGGCTCCGCCACTTTTCTGCTGTGTGACCTTGAACAAGTCACTTCACTTCTCTGTGCCTCAGTTACCTCATCCGTAAAATGGGGAGCGAGACTTTGAGTCCCACTTGGGACAGGAACTGTGTCCAACTCCCAGAGCTTAGTACAGTGCCTGGCACATAATAAGCACTTAATAAATACCATAATAGTAATAATAAAACAGATTAATCAACCAGTATTATTTCTTGAGCACTCACTGTGTGCAGAGTGCTATATGAAACACTTGGGAGAGTAAAATGCAGTAGAATAAATAGGTAGACACAATCCCTGCCCACAAGCTTAGAGATTTTAATAGACGATGAAACCGAGGAAAAGAAAGGTTGAGTTATTTGCTTGCGGTAACAAAATAGGTAAGCGATAAAAGAAAGATTACCTGGAGGCCTCTTGACTCCTAAGCCCTGCTCTTTCCAGTAGATCACACTTCCATTCTGTTTGTTTAAGCAACTACCAAAAAGCCAACTAAAAAATTTAAACATTATGACGATCACGTTTTTATCAATTCTTTCTACTACCCCAGAGTTCTTCTCACTTTTTGGTGAGTTTGAGAATATGCTGTACTGAGGGTAAGCTGAAGCCAGGGACAACCAGGAATGAAGCAATGGTTAAACATTGGGCTCAGCATCACATGTGCAAGTGTCCGGGGGTATTTAAGAACTCAGATGATTATCTTAGAACTAATAATGTTAAATATATACGCATGCAGAATGTTGCTTCAATGAGCCATTATGAGAAAATGGAATCATTTTCAAAAGTAACCTTAGTCGTAATTTTGCATTCCTTAAAATCATGTTCGAGGTTGGCGTTTGAAAAAAAAAAAAAGGAAGGGAAAATTGAGTCAGTCCAAAATGCAATGAGAAATGGGCTTTTGTTTGGTTCTAAGCTTCTGGCCTCCTCCTACTCTATTCTCTTTTGTGGTTGCCATGAATGCGTAAAATGTATTTCCCATTTAATGACCTTCAAAACATACAAATAAATGAATTTTCATTTCATAATGCATCTATTTTAGAAAAATATGCATAAAAAAGAAAAATCTGATAGAGGAAAAAAGACCACTATTCCTTCAGTAATTAATTTCAATAGGTCAAGTGGACCAAGGGTGAATGTGACTGGGGAAAAAAAGGCTCTTGTAATTACAACAAAGTCTTTAAAATGTGTATTTACATATTACTTTAGAAAATATGGAGCTTTCAATAGGGAACACATTGTTTCTAACTTGGCAGAGGTTTCTCAAAGAGTGCTAGCCAAAATAAACCGCTATCTACAGTTAAAATAGTAACAACACATTACACCGGGACAAAAAGTGAAAATGTTCAGAATTTCCAAAAGACATTTTTACCCTTTTATAGAAATTTCCTTTTCAGCAGGTGAAAGTAATGTAATTTAATGGCCCCTGGGTTAGTACCAATCTCCTAATATGCCTCAATACAATTAAACAAGCTAGTCTTCTGGGATGTGTATCTCTCTTCCCTAATAATAATAATAATAATAATGATAATAATAATGGTATTTATTAAGCACTTACTATGTGCCAGGCACTGTACTAAGCAGTGTGGTTGGATATGAGCAAATTGGGTTGGACACAATCCCTGTCCCACATGGGGCTCCCAGTCTCAATTCCCATTTTACAGATGAGGTAACAGGCACAGAGAAGTGAAATGACTTGCCCAAGGTCACACAGCAGACAAGTGGCAGAGCCAGGATTAGAACCCATGATCTTCTGGCTCCCAGGCCGGTGTTCTATCCACTAGGCCATGTTGCTTCTCTGAAAGTGCTCAATAAATACCATTGATTAGTTGATTGATTGATAGCATTTATTGAGCATGCACTAAGTGTAACGCATTACACTATCAAATGGAAAGTACAAAATAAAGAAGTGACACAATCCCTGCCCGTGAAGAGCAAATGCTTAAATAGCAGAGATAGAAATAAATGTATTTACAAATATAGTTATTAAAAGAAATAGTTGAAGATACAGTTAAGTCTATATAAATGTTGCTGATGGGTATAAAAAGATACAAAAGTGGAGGCTGATGGTTTTGTCAATCCATTGTATTCACTGAGTGCTTACTGTGTACCATGCTCCGTACTAAGCGCTTAGGAAGTACTTTGCAATACAGCTGGTAGACCTGATCCTAGCCCTCAAGACGCTTGCGATTTGTTTCCTTAGCCTTGACACTCTTTCGAGGATATTGGGCCATCTCTATATGTTGCCAATTTACACTTCCCAAGCGCTTAGTACAATGCTCTGCACACAGTAAGCGCTCAAGAAATATGATTGAATGAATTAATGGGAAAATAAACGAGATAATGAAGATTGAAGCAGTCTGGCCTAGTGGAAAGAGCACAGGCCTGGTGGTCAGAGGACCTGGGCTTTAATTGGCTCTGCCACTTATCAGCTCTGTGACCTTGAGCAAGTCCACTTCCTCCAAGAGGCCTTCCCAGACTGAGCCCCTTCCTTCCTCTCCCCCTCGTCTCCCTCTCCATCCCCCCATCTTACCTCCTTCCCTTCCCCACAGCACCTGTATATATGTATATATGTTTGTACATATTTATTACTCTATTTATTTATCTTACATGTACATATCTATTCTGTTTATTTTATTTTGTTAGTATGTTTAGTTTTGTTGTCTGTCTCCCCCTTCTAGACTGTGAGACCACTGTTGGGTAGGGACTGTCTCTATGTGTTGCCGACTTGTACTTCCCGAGTGCTTAGTACAGTGCTCTCCACACAGTAAGTGCTCAATAAATATGATTGATTGATTGATTCATTCACTTCTCTGTGTCTCAGTTATCTCATCTGTAAATGGGGATTAGGACTGTGAGCCCTAACACTAAGGAGTTAAGAAGGTGTCAACCCTCACCCTTCAATGACTAAAGACCTGATAGTGCCCTTGGTCCATCCACTCCTGCAGACACCTTAATGACTCAGCTCAGCTAATCACAGCTCAGAACTTGGGGATTCCCCCCAGCTGGGAGTTGCAGAGTGGTCCCCTTCTAGAAGAATCTGCCCCACCTCACTGGGTCTATAGATCAGCTGCTGCAGCTTTGAACTTTCTATTTCGCCCTAAATCCACGATGGGCCTTCACTTTCCTCCCTCTGATCTCCCCTCCCCTGGCCCCTTCTTCCAACACCCCTTTTCATCCCCCTCCCCACAGGCTGGCCCCCCTCAGCGCTCTCCCATCCAACCCTATCCCTGTCATCCTGTCTCACCGCCACCCTTTATCCCTCTCTCATTCATTTATTCATTCATTCAATCGTATTTATTGAGCACTTACTGTGTGCAGAGCACTGTACTAAGCGCTTGGGAAGTACAAGTCGGCAACATATAGAGACGGTCCCTACCCAACAACGGGCTTACAGTCTAGAAGGGGGAGACAGACAACAAAACATGTAGACAGGTGTCAAGTCGTCAGAACAAAACCACACACTGCACCCCCAGCTCATCCCCACTCGACCCCTCCCTCCCCCCTCCCTGTCCGCATCCTATGACCCCTCCCCACAGCCTCAGCCAAATATGACCTGTGGACCCCCCCCCCCCATTCCATTCCTTCGCCCCTCATCAGAACACTTGCCCCTTCCCTTCTTCCCTCCCTAACTGCCATCTTTAACTTCACTCTCCAATGGCTTCTTCCCCACTGCTTTCAAACATGTCCCTATCTCCCCCTCCTAAAAAAAACCCTTCCCTTGACCCCATAGCTCCCTCAGTTATCATCCCATCTCTCTCCTACCGTTCCTGTCTAAACTCCTTGAGCGAGATGTCTGCACCCGCTGTCTCAAGTTCCTCTCCTCCAATTTGCTCCTTGACTCCCTCCAATCTGGCTTCCATCCCCTTCACTCCACATAAACCACCCTCTCAAAAGTCACCAATAATCCCCTTCTTGCCAAATCCAATGGTCTCTACTCCATCCTAACCCTCCTTGACCTCTCAGCTGCCTTTCATGTATTCAAGCATATTTATTGAGCACTTACTGTGTGCAGAGCACTGTGCTAAGCGCTTGGGAAGTACAAGTTGGCAACATACAGAGACACTGTCGACCACCCCCCTTCTCTTGGAAACACTATCCAAGCTCAGCTTCATCGATACTGTTCTTTTCTGGTTCTCCTCCTATCTTTCTGGCCGCTCACTTTCAGTCCATTTCATGGTCTCCTCCTCTGCCTCCCATCCCCTAACTGTGGGGGTCCCTCAGGGTTGGTTTGGTTCTGGGTCCCCTTCTGTACTCCATCTATCCCTGGAGAGTTAATAATTATTATTATTATTATAATTATTTCTCTCTTAGAAACTCATTCATTCACAAGGTTTCAACTACCACCTCTGTGCTGATGACACCCAAACCTACATCTCCAGCCCTGCTCTCTCTCCCTCTCTGCAGTCTCACATTTCCTTTAAGATGCCTTTAAGACATCTCCACTTTGATGTCCTCCCATCAGCTCAAACTTAATATGGGGAGAACTGAATTTCTTATCTTCCCACCTAAACCATGTCCTGCTGTTCACTTTCGCATCACTGTTCATGGCACCACCATTCTTCCTGTCTTAGAAGCCTACAATCCTGACTCCTCTCTCTCATTCAACCCACATATTCAAGTCATCACTAAATTCTGTTAGTTCTACCTTCTCATCATCACTAAAATCCTCCCCTTCCTCTCCATCCAAACTGCTATAATAATAATAATAATAATAATAATAATAATAATGGTATTTGTTAAGTG
This sequence comes from Tachyglossus aculeatus, assembly GCF_015852505.1. Classification (NCBI taxonomy): domain Eukaryota; kingdom Metazoa; phylum Chordata; class Mammalia; order Monotremata; family Tachyglossidae; genus Tachyglossus; species Tachyglossus aculeatus. The sequence continues at coordinate 64,883,125 of NC_052070.1, read as the reverse complement.
CCTACTACATGCAAAGCACTGTTCTAAATGCTGGAGGGATACAAGGTGATCAGGTTGTCCCACATGGGGCTCACAGTCTTAATCCCCATTTTACAAATGAGGTATCTGAGGCACAGAGAAGTTAAATGGCTTGCCCAAGGTCACACAGCTGACAAGTGGCAGAGCTGGGATTCAAACCCATGACCTCTGACTCCCAAGCCCACACTCTTTCCACTGAGCCACGCTCCTTCTCTAATATTAATGCAAGCACTTATCCTGCCCCACCTTGATTATTGTATCAGCCTCCTTGCTAACCTCCCTGCCTCCTGGCTCTCCCCACTCCATTCCATATTCCACTCGGCTCCCAGATCAATTTCCTTCAAAAACGTTCAGACCATGTTTCCCTACTCCTCAAGAAATTCCAGTGATCGCCCATCCACCTCCTCATCCAACAAAAACTCCTCACCATTGGCTTTAAAATACTCGATCTCCTTGCCCTCTCCTATCTCACCGCACTTCTCTCCTACTATTACCCAGTTCTCATACTTCATTAAATGTACCTAGAGCTCATCTATCTTCCACCAACCTCTCGCCCACATCCTACCTCTGGCCTGGCCTGGAATGCCCTTCCTCCTCAGATTAGATAGATAATTGCTCTCCCCCACTTCAAAGCCTTATTGAAGGCACATCTCCTCCAAGAAGGCTTCCCTGACTAAGCCCTCCTCTTCTCCCATTCCCTTCTGCATCACCCTGACTTGCTCTCTTCATTCATTGTCCCTCCCATTCCCTGAGAACATATGTATATATTTATTTATTCATTTATTTATATTAATTTCCGTCTCCCCCTCTGGACTGTGAGGTCGTGTAGACAAGGAATATGTCTGTTTGTTGTTGTATTATACTCTCTCAAGCTCTTAGTACTGTTCTTTGCACACAGCAAGCACTCGATAAATATGATCGAATGAACAGGGACTGTGTCCAACCTGACTATCTTGTATCTACCCCAGTGCTTAGTACAGTGCCTGGAACATAGTAAGTGCTTAACAATTACAATTTTTAAAAAAATGTGCTGTGTGCTGCCAATCCTCCAGACTACAGGGTGAGACTGACCTCTCTGGGACACTGGACTGCCAGTCACGCCATTGCTTATATGGCCATCTGCTCGATACCATAGATTGATCGATTATTGATAAGCATGCCACAGGATAAGCACCTCTTCACTTTCTCCCCTCGTCCCATCACTCCCACTCCTCTATTTCCTCCTTTTTCTGCTCTGTTGCCCCCTTTTTCCATGTCTCCCCCATCTATTTCCCTTTTCTATCCTCTGCCTTTCTTCTGTTTCTTCTCTTTCCCATCACCTTTCTCCTTCTTTCTTCCATTGCCTTTCTCTCCTAGTCCCTCCTTTCCTCTGGACCCTCTCCTTTTTTTTCCATTCCCTCTTTTCCCTCCCTCCTCCTAAAACAGCTGGGATCAGCTGGGCAGGAGAGATGCCAACACATGTACTCTCTCTCTCTCTCTCATTCTAGTTCTCCAGGGAGGTGTTGACACCTGTTCCTGGTGAGGGGAAGATGAGAAGAAGCCAGGGCCCTGAGGAAAGAGGGTGGGGTAAGCTGGTAACTGATATGGGAGGAGAGAGGTGAGGAGAGAAAGAGAGGGAAAGAGAAAGAAAGAGGGAGGGAGAGGGAGGGAGAGGAAAGGAAGATGAGAAGAGGTGGGGGCTCAGGGGAAAGGGATATGGTGGTAAATTGGAAACTGATATGGGAGGAAAGAGAAAGAGAGAGATAGGGAGAGTGAGAAAGAAAAGGGGGAGAGAGAAAGAGAGATGGGAGGGGATGCTCAAATAGATATTAGCAATCGGAGGTTGAGAGAGAAGAGGGGACAGGGAGGGAGGTACTAGCACTGGACAGAGGAACAATTGAACTGAGGAGATGCCTCAATTCTGGGCAATCGATAGGAGTGTTTTCATATCTATGAAGAATGGAGCAAAGAACAGTTCTGCCCTCACTATAATGAAGGTATACAGTAAGCAATGCAAAGATAGAGTCACGCCACTGTAAATCTTCAGTCTGCTCCAGTTGTGGAAAAGATGTCCTTTGGGTATTTATTTTTGTTTTGTAACTTTTGCTCTTGTTAAATTGTTTTTGATCCACCTGCCTCCCACTTTTCTGAAGGTTTTTGTGCCAAAGGATCCAGAGGAGACTTTAACTAACTCTGCCACAAGAGCTCTGAACTCTGTCACTTAATGAAGGGTGACGTGTTTTAAAATGTTCCTATCCCCTTCTCAGAAAGGTCACACCACCCTTGTCAAGGCTCCACCCCCTTCAGACACTAAATATCACCTTCGATTTTATGGAGTATTTTTTTTTCTTCAGAAAAGTTCTTGGCTCAGTTCCCCGGCTCCCCACCCACTTGCCATGAGGCAAGGATGTTGCACGCCACCCGGCCTCTCTCCGATCAGCGACTGAAATAACAATCTTCTCTGTTCTTACACGTGAACGTGAGTCACAGAGAGTTAGGAAGGCTGGGAGTGCCTTTGAGCACACAGGAACAAAGTCTTGCTGACTTATTTCCCCTTTAAAATGTCAGCGGTCGGCTTTCTCCACTCTGCCTAAGCTCACCGATTTCATGAATGCACAAAACACGCCGCTCCTCCCACCCTTTGGATGCACACAGAAAAATCAGCATGAGGCAGAGATAGTTTATGTTCAAGGGGACAGAAGTAATCTCTTAAGTGTGGGACTCCTTGGGCATTCTAAACCACAGCATTAGAGCAGGAGTCTCGAGTGCGCATTAGTAATGCTTTACCCTTTGCTCTTTGCAGGGGAGGGGGAGATTCTCTCTACAAATACTTTCTGAACCTCTCGAGACATTTGTACCATGTTATTCTATAAAAGTGCCCTCCAATAAATTCCCCCTGCATGACAGCATGGACTTCAATCTGTGTGTTAGATTGCAACTTGGAGATGGAGTCAGAGAATGCTGAGGCCTTAGTAGCCCTGAGAAGGTAAGCGCCCTAGGAAGATTGGGTTGCTTTTCTACTGTTTTCTACAAAGAAATAGGATACTGGGCAAGTGAGAAGTTCAGAAAGAGTCCAATTGTCCCCCCATCTCTTTTCCCCTTCCCCCCACACTCCCTCTCTCATTTAAGAACCCCGCTCTCTTCTCTGACCAGACAATTCTGAATGAGGCAGTAGTTGTGTCTCCAGTGGAAGATTATTTTCCTATTAAATTATTAATTGTGGTATTTGTTAGATGCTTACTATGTGCCAGACTACTAAGTGCTGGGGTGGATACAAGGAAATCAGGTTGGACACAGTCCCTGTAACACAGTCTTAATCCCCATTCTAGTGATGAGGTAACTGAGGCACAGAGAATGAAATGATTTGCCCAAGGTCACACAGCAGACAAGTGGCAAAGCCAGCATTAGAACCCATGACCTTCAGATTTCCAGGCCCATGGTCTGATCCATTTTAACCACAACTTTAATTAAGGTTATGCTTATTGAATAAGAAATGAAGAAACAATGTGCCCTGTTGGAAAGAGCATGGATCTGAAGGAAACATGGGTTCTAATCCTGGATCCTCCATCTGCCAGCCATGTGACCTGGGGAAAGTCTCTTGACTTCTCCATGCCTCAGTTTCCTCATCTGTAAAATGGGGATACAGTACCTCTTCTCCCTCCCCCTTAGACCATGAACCCCAAATGGGTCAGGGAATGGGTCCAATCTGCATATGCTTATGCATTCCAACTCTTAGCAGAGTGTTTGGCACATAGTAAACTCCTTACAAATACTACTATCATTATCAGTATATCAGGAAATAGGTTACATATTTTGTTTCCAAGCCACCAGGACACTCCTCCAGCTCAAAAGGTGATGCCCACAAATAAGCATGTAATAATAATAATGATAATAATAATAAAAATAATGGTATCTGTTAAGTGTTTACTATGTGTCAAGAAAGGGGTAGGTACAAGCTAATCAAGTTAGACAGAGTCCCTGTCCCACATGGGGCTTACAGTCTTAATCCCCATTTTGCAGATGAGGTAACTGAGGCCCAGAGAAGTTAAGTGACTTCTCTAAGGTCACACATCAGGCAAGTGGCAGAACCAGAATTCGAACCCAGGTCCTTCTGACTCTCAGGCCCTTGCTCTATTCTAGTCCATGCTATAAAGAGGATTGATTAATTGATTGAAAAATCTTGGAAGCTGTGGTTCAGGAACTTCAGAATGAGTGTGACTCTGTCCTTAAGAGACAGGCAGAAAATGTTTGCAAGTGTTTAGGAATGGCTTTGCACAGTGCCTGCAGCAAAGTTAGATGCTAGCTTTTTTCCAAGAAATTTTAAGCACCAGTATTTTCATCAGCTTCACAAAACTTAATGCAGTCACTGAAGTCTGCTAATTAGACTAGTTGTCAGCTCCTTGATCGTAGGAATTGGGTCTACTGAATTTCCCAAGCACTTAACACAGTACTCCCTTCAAAGCCCTCCTGAGAGCTCACTTCCTCCAGGAGGCCTTCCCAGACTGAACCCCCTTTTTCTTCTCCCCTTCCCCATCCCCTGACCCTACCTCCTTCCCCTCATAGCACCTGTATATATGCTTGTACAGATTTATTACTCTATTTGTTTTACTTGTACATATTTACTATTCTATTTATTTTGTCAATGATGTCCATCAAGCTTTATTTCTATTTCTTCTGATGACTTGACACCTGACCACATGTTTTGTCTTGTTGTCTGTCTCCCCCTTCTAGACTGTGAGCCCACTGTCGGGTAGGGACCATCTTTATATGTTGCCGACTTGTACTTCCCAAGCGCTTAGTACAGTGCTCTGCACACAGTAAGTGCTCAATAAATATGATTGAATGAATGAATGAATGAATACTCTCCCTACACTGAGCACTCAATAAATATGATTAATTGAACTAGGTAAATGATGCAAGGTTCATAAAGAAGAAGAAAGTAGAATGTAAGGGATGAACATGGCTTTCTGTAATGATAATTATGATACTTGTTAAGGGCCTACTATGTGCCCTGCACTGTACTAAGCATTGGTACAATGATACAAAATAATCTGGTTTTGATGCAGTCCCTGTTCCACAGGGGGCTCATCCTCTTAATCCCCATTTTACAGATGAGGGAATTGAGGCACAGACACTTAAGTGAGTTGCCCAAGGTTACACAGCAGACAAGTGGCAAAGCTGGGATTAGAACCTAGGTCTTCAAACTCTCAGGCCTGTGCTCTTTCCACTAGGCAACACAGTCTTTTCAACTGCTTTTTCAACATTCTTCAGGAGACTGAAAGTCAGAGTGTTGTGACTCTGTGTAGCAAGGAATGTGTCTGTTTATTGTTGTAGTGTACTTTCCCAAGTGCTTAGTTCATTGCTTTGCACACAGTAAACACTCAATAAATACGATTGAATGAAAAAATGATATCAGTGGAGCAGCATGCTTCATCCCACATTGAAAGTCGATCACACTGCTGTGCTGTCCGACCCTCTATTTGATTGCGAGAATTGACATAATAATAATAATAACATTTGTTAAGCGCTTACTATGTGCAAAGCACTGTTCTAAGCACTGGGGGGATATAAGGTGATCAGGTTGTCCCACGTGGGGCCCACAGTCTTAATCCCCATTTTACAGATGAGGTCACTGAGGCACAGTTAAGTTAAGTGACTTGCCCAAAGTCACACAGCTGACAACTGGTGGAGCTGGGATTTGAACCCATGACCTCTGACTCCAAAGTCCGGGCTTTTTCCCCTGAGCCACGCTGCTTCACCCCACATTGAAAGTCAATCATACTGTTGTGCTGTCTGACCCTCTATTTGGTTGCGAGAATTGAAATGTCTACAGGAGAATCACCCTGGAGCAGTTTCCCCGGATGACAAGATGAAATTACCAACAAGGAGATCCTGTGATGCAGCTCAGCTCACCAGCACTCAAACGGTGCTCAAAGCCACACAACTTCCCGACGTGGGGAATGAAAAAACAATGGGTAACAGGATATCCATGCAGCCATTTTGAAGAGTAAATCCAGGGCACAGTGTCTCTGTGGGGCTCACAGTCTTCATCCCCATTTTACAGATGTGGTAACCGATGCCCAGAGAAGTTAAGTGACTTGCCCAAAGTCACACAGCTGACAAGGGGCGGAGCCGGGGTGTCTCTGTGTGTGTGTGTGGGGGGGGAGGTGCGTGTGTTATGCACACAAGCCAGAAAATGGAGTGAGCTATTTAAAGATATGGAGTGACTCACAGCTTTCAAACATGCAATAGAAAGCTGGGAGATCACTGCAGCCGGACAAACCAGTCTGTCAGGCAGCAATCAGAAAAGGGGTTCCCACCTTTAACCAGAGATTCTGCAAAGGTGGGGCTACTAAGAGGTCAGCTTTGAATGGGACAAAGTCATTCATGCATCAGGCAAAAACTCCTCACCCTGGGCTTCAAGGCTCTCCATCACCTTGCCCCCTCCTACCTCACCTCCCTTCTCTCCTTCTCCAGCCCAGCCGGCACCCTCCGCTCCTCTGCCGCTAACCTCCTCACAAATACCATTAACAAATACCATTATTATTATTATTGGTGCAGCAAGGAAATATCTTTCAGTGAAAACTATGTGGAAGGAGATGTTGGTCATGTATGATTCTTTTCAGTCTCACTGTCAAGTATAGATAGGATCTCACTATCCAGAGGTTGTATCATCTTTGTAAACAAATGTCAGTTAAAAGTTATGCCAACTGGTTGCTCAGCAACCACTTCTAGTCAAAGGACCAAGAGGAGTGTATTATTATTATTATTGTTGTTGCTGTTATTGTTATTACTACTATTATGGTATTTGTTAAGTACTTACTATGTGCTAAGCAGTATTCTAAGTGCAGGGGTAGATACAAGGTAATCAGGTTGGATTCAGTCCCTGTCCCACTTGGGGCTCACAGTCTTAATCCCCATTTTACAGAAGAGGTAACTGAGGCACAGAGAGGTGAAGTGACTTGCCCAAGGTTACCCAGCAGACAAATGGCAGAGCTGGGATTAGAAACCATGAGTCTCAGGCCTGTGCTCTAGGGACAAACAATATCAGTCTCATTTGGGAATCCCGACAAGGAGCCCTTCGACTTTTCCAGTTATCTAGCCCTGTTTCTCTGCCAATCCACCAACGTCTGGGGCTCAGATCAGTTACCTGTGTCCCCGGGAAACAAGAGGCAGGATGTCATGTGGATAACAAGGCAGCATGAAATAGTCATAATAATTGTGGCCTTTTTCAAAGGCTTTATTCTGTTCCATGTACTGAATTAAGCACTGCAGGAGAATGTAGAAGGAGAAGAAGAAGAAGAAGAAGAAGAAGAAGAAGAAGAAGAAGAAGAAGGAAAAGGAAGAAGGAGAAGAAGGAAAAGGAAGAAGGAGAAGAAGAAAAAGAGGAGGAGGAGGAGAAGGAGGAAGAGAAGAAGGAGAAGGAAAAGGAAAAGGAAAGAGAAGAAAAGGAGAAGGAAAAGGAGGAGGAGGAGAAGGAGAGGAGAAGGAAAAGGAAAGAGAAGAAGAGAAGGAGAAGGAGGAGAAGAAGAAGGAGAAGGAGAAGAAGAAGAGAAGGAAAAGGAGAAGAAGAAGAGAAGGAAAAGGAGAGAAGGAAGAAGGAGGAGGAGAAAGAAGAGAAAGAGAAGAAGGAAGAGGAGAAGGAGGAGGAAGAGGAGAAAGAGGAGGTGGTATTTATTAAATATTTACTGTGTGCTGTACTAAACATTGGGAAAAAGCATACGATTGGGAATTCAACACAGACCCCATCCAGGATGTGAGGCCAAGGCTGGAGAAGGCCATACTCTTGGGATTCATCTCGGGCCAAACCCCAGGATCTGGAACTGCGCAGAGGTGAGATTATGAAGCATAAAGTTTTCCTAGCAGTGGTTGGTCTGAGTTCCCTGTGGGGCAATGCCTGTGTTAAGTCTCACGCCAGCAGGCTAGGAGGAGTTCACAGTGGATTAGGGGTAGCCTCCTGCTCTCTCTTTATTATACCTATTTCCAGTCATTGCTATCACAGCCACTCCTGGGCCTGAAGTTTACTTTCTACCTAAGGCCCTGGAACAGGAAAAACCACCTTTTCCTTACAAACAGTCAAGACCAGGAGCTAGTCGGGTACTCTTCTGACACTGATGCTATATTTTCTTGTAAATTCCCACAGGAGCGGCAACGCATCTTTCAATTCCATTTGGTACCGTGCGAATTCACCTGAAGGCCACATTAGGACATCGCTACTGAGCACAGACCTCCAGCTCAGTCTGCTCCACAGTGTCTGGGCTGAAACCTCCATTCACATTGAATAAGTGGTTATTGGTGACTCCTGAATATTTTGTTGGAGGTAGCGCTTACGTTCATCTTTTCATCGACTAAGCTGGACCAGAGGGAAATACTGGGTTCCTATTGTCTTAAAACAGAATTATATTCACTAAGGGAAGCAGTATGGCCTATTGAAAAGAGCACAGGCTTGGGAGTTAGAGGACTTGGGTTAGAGAAGCAGCGTGGCTCAGTGGAAAAGAGCATGGACTTTGGAGTCAGAGGTCATGGGTTCAAATCCCTGCTCTGCCAGTTGTCAGCTGTGTGACTTTGGGCAAGTCATTTCACTTCTCTATGCCTCAGTTACCTCATCTGTAAAATGGGGATTAAGACTGTAAGCCCCCCGTGGGACAACTGATCACCTTGTAACCTCCCCGGTGTTTAGAACAGTGTTTTGCACATAGTAAGTGCTTAATAAATGCCGTTATTATTATTAATCCTAGTTCCACAATTTGTCTATCTGTGTGACCTTGGAGAAGTCACTTCACTACTCTGTTCCTCAGTTTCCTCATCTGTAAAATGGAGATTCCTTACCTTGTCTCTCTCCCTGCTAGACTGTGAGCCCCATGTGGGATAGGGACCTAACCTGATTATTTTGCATCTACCCCAGTGCTCAGTACAGTGCTTGGTACATCCTAGGTGTCTAATGAATATTACTAATTATTATTGTAGCTTAGGTTTAAGGCTCATATTTGGATCTATTGGTGGGATCCATTCTCCTCAATTAGTATTAATATTAGTAATTAGCATTAATACAGTGCTGTGCACACAGTAAGCGCTCAATAAATATAGTTGAATTGAATGAATGAAATTCTATATAACAGCAAAGGAAAGTGTTCTTTTGTGTGTTTGTGTGTGTGTTAAACACTGTACAAGCAGTGTGGAATCCAAGTTAATTGAAACTGATCTCAGTCTGACATTTAGGCTTTGTGATGGGATGGGTCTTCTTGGAGGCCTTCCAGATTTGGCTTAAAGCCATACTATATATCACACCCCAAAAGACAGTTGTTAGCACTGCCAAACCCTGAAATTTAAGAGGCAAAGGAGGACTGAGATAAACCCCTTTCCTGCTTGGTATGCGTATAAAGTCTGCCCCTCTCTCAGGTACCCATTGCAAAATCGTAGTTGCCTGGGTTCGAGGGGACTGGGGTGGAGGGAGGTGAGGTGGAAAACAGTAAATGGGAGATTGGAGTGAAGGGGGAAAGGATGGCTACAAAGATGTGTGGGAAAAGCCAGCCCGGCCTCGCACGCCTTGTTTGCCACTCAGACCACGCTCAGTCACTGACCCGGGGTAAAAATCCTTCCTCTTTAGGACGACTCTGAAATGACAGTCATTTCCTGAGTCTCCAGCCAGTGCCCTGCAGGCACAAACTCTTTGCAGAATCCAAGTGACAGTGTTACACCAGGGTTCTTGTTTATGAAGACTCAGAAGTAATAATAAGAATAACAATAATTGTGGTGTGTGTTAAACGCTTACTACGTGCCAAGCACTGTTCTTAAGCCCTGGGGTGGATACAAGGTAATCAGGTTGGATGCAATCCCCGTCCCACACAGGTCATGGGTTCTAATTCTAGCTCCGCCACTTGTAGCGTGGCTCAGTGGAAAGAGCACAGGCTTGGGAGTCAGAGGTCATGGGTTCGAATCCTGACCCCACCACTTGTCAGCTGTGTGACCTTGGGCAAGGCACTTGAATTCTCTGTGCCTCACTTACCTCATCTGCAAAATGGGGATTAAAACTGTGAGCCCCACGTGAGACAACCTGATCACCTTGTATCCCCCCGAGAGCTTAGAACAGTGCTTTGCACATAGTAAGCGCTTAACAAATACCATTATTATTATTACTATTATTATTATTATTCTCTATGCCTCAGTTCCCTCATCTGGAAAATGGGGTTTAAGATTGTGAGCCCTATGTGGGACAGGGACTGTGTCCAAACTGATTGCCTTTGTAACTACCCTAGCACTTAGAACAGTGCCTGGCACATAGTAAGCACTTAACAAATGCCATAATTATTATTAGTAGTGGTATTAGGGCATGGCCTCTTTATATGCCCCTCTAGACTGTAAGTTTGTTGTGGGCAGGAATGTGTCTGTTTATTATTTAATGTGTCTGTTGTCTCCCAAGTGCTTAGTACGGTGCCCTGCACACAGTAAGTGCACAATAAATAGGATTGAATGAATGGTTGAATAAATTATTCCCAGTTCCCCTTCACGAAAATGCAGCCCCTGGGGTGGACTTCCCCAATGGGAAGCAGCATGGCTCAGTGGAAAGACCCCGGGCTTTGGAGTCAGAGGTCGTGGGTTCAAGTCCCGGCTCTGTCAATTGTCAGCTGTGTCACTTTGGGCAAGTCACTTAACTTATCTGTGCCTCAGTTACCTCATCTGTAAAATGGGGATTAAGACTGTGAGCTCCCCAGTGGGACAGCCTGATCACCTTGTAACCTTCCCAGTGCTTAGAACAGTGCTTTGCACATAGTAAGCACTTAATAAATGCCATCACTATTATTATTATAAGGGTACAGGGATAAGATGTAGGGGAAAGAGATTATGGAAGAGTCCTGGCAAACAGGGCTCCTCTCCCCACCATATTCTGAGGTTGGAGCTGGTAGCTGCAATTTTAGTCTCCCCTTAAGGTCATTCAATCACATTCAGTCACATTTATTGAGCACTTACTGTGTGCAGAGCAGTGTACTAAGGTCTTGGGAAAGTACAATATAACAATAAACAGAATGTGTCATTCAATCACATTTATTGAGCACTTACTGTGTGCAGAGCACTGTACTAAGGGCTTGGGAAAGTACGATATAACAATAAACAGACACATTCCCTGCCCACAATGAATGGTACCTGTAAACCTCCCACTGCTGCTTTCATGGAGAGGGGGAAGAAAACAGCAGCATGGCCTCAGGGATAGAGAAGGGGCTTACGAGGCAGAAGGACTTGGGTTCTAATCCCGGCTCTGACACTTGTCCACTGTGTGACCTTGAGAATTACTTCACTTCTCTGGGCCTCAGCTACCTCATCTGTAAAAGGGATTGGGACTGTAAGCCCCATGTGGGACAGGGACTGTGTCCAACCTGATTTTCTTGTACCCACCTCATTGCTTAGGACAGTGCCTGGTACGTAGTAAGAACTTAACAAATACCATTATTATTATTATTATTATTATTACTATTGTTATTATTAATAATAACAGGAAGCAGGCACTGACCGTGGCTCACTTAGCCAGGCACCTGCAGGCAGCCTTCTCCAACAACAAATGTGATTTCCATGCACCCACAAAACGCGCTAGGAAAGGGGGTTGGTTAAAAAGAAAAGAAAATTGACAAGACAACAGCTATATTTTAAATCCTCCATAGACCACTGTCTTTGAGGGCCACACACGATAAAAGAAGTCAAGCCACAAAACGCGCTAGGAAAGGGGGTTGGTTAAAAAGAAAAGAAAATTGACAAAAGCTATATTTTCAATCCTCCATAGACCACTGTCTTTGAGGGCCACAGACAATAAAAGTCAAGCCTCTCACCCAGGGAGAGTGGATGAGCGGAGATGAGTCTTTTGGGGGCTTTTGAGGGGAGGTCTTCATTTCTGCTTTCAAGAGGCTGAAACAGAATCGGTTCTAGTTTTGTGCACTGCATTGTCAGCCCCCCTGCAGTCCTGCTGTTTCTTTGAACCCCCCATCCATGTCCAGATTTCTAACAGGTGGCCACATTGTCCTGTATCCAGGGAGCCAGGCAAGTGAAGCAGAAACCCCGGCTCTGCCCAGAGGGTTGTGCAGAGGTGGCATGGAGCTGCCCGAAAAACAGGGTACCTTTGCTTCACAGTTTAAACCCCAGCCTAGGCCGCAAGCTCGTCACGGGCGGGAAACGTGTCTACCAACTTTGTAAAGGTGGGATGATTCACTCCCCCGCAGTTCTCTGAGCAGAGATGGGCCTGCCCTCCCAGGGCAGCAGGGGAAGGAGGATTTTGATGCTATCGATGCCTGTCTACTTGCTTTGTTTTGCTGTCTGCCTCCCCCTTCTAGACTGTGAGCCCGTTGTTGAATAGGGATTGTCTCTATCTGCTGCCAAATTGCACTTTTCAAGCACTTCATAGACCGCTCTGCACACAGTAAGTGCTCAATACATATGATTGAATGAATGAATCCTCAGGCCTCAGCTCCCACTGTTGGCCAGTCTCTACCTTAGCTGTATCTATCCCAGTGCTTTGTACAGTGTCTGGCACGTAGTAAGTGCTTAACAAATACCATATTAAAAAGAACCGTTATATTGTTCTCCCCCAAGCCTTAGTACAGTGCTCTAAACACAGTAAGTGCTCAACAAAAATGATTGAGTGAATGAGTGACTGAATCAACCTTAGAGCCACCTCAGTGCCGTCCGTGGCCCCGAGTAAGACCATTCTGCAGCCTTCTCCATCCAGCCTGAGAAGGGCCAAAGAAGGCTGTCTTCAGGGTTTTTCCCCCTCTGGGGCCTCAGGGAACAAGCTAGCGGACAGGAGCATTGCAAATAATACAATCCCTCCATTTGAAATCTTTCTGTAAATTGAATGGTTGATGAAAGCATTTTTCCCCTTTTTTTTCTGGTAGGAGGGATTCTTGCCAGACTATATTTTAGGTCACACAAAAATATAGGCCAAAAATGGGATATACCAAAAAATAGGAAACGGTAGTCGAGGGAAATACTCTTACTGGGTCTTGAACCCCCTCAGCACAGGAAGGAGGAGTAAAGAAAGAGTTAAAGAACACACATTGTGCGTGGGAGTTGAGGGCACATTGCAGTTTATTTTTAGGGGAGTGTTCTGACTGAATTAAAAACCTGAAAGATAGTGTTGATAATAGTCTTGATTTTAGTGGCACAGATGGTTCTGCTATAATTAGACTGGTTACTGGGTGATTTTTACATTTCAGTTCACATGTATTTTTTTAATTTGGGGCTAGAACTCTACTAGCGTTTTCGCCCTTTCATCATTAACAAAATGAGTGAGCTAAACCAGAATATCCTGTCTGTATATCGAGTCGACGTTGGCCCGAATGTTCGGATGGAAAAGCAGTTCATTCACTTGTTAGGGAACCCTATCGAAGAATGATACCTGCGCTGTTTGCCACAATGACTTGGAGAAGATGTTGGCATCCCAGAGCTTTGCCACTATTATGAATCAGTTTTATGATCCCATTACCAAGCCTTAATGGACTCGAGTTGGCAAGTAGCGTGGCCCTAGTGGAAAGATCACAGGCCTGAGAGTTAGAGGAACTCGGTTCTATTCCCAGCTCCACCCTTTGCCTGCCATTTGACCTTGGGAGAGTCATTTAGCTTCTCAGTGCCTCAGTTTCTTCATCTGTAAAATGGGGATTAAGTACCCGTTCTCCCTCCTACTTAGATTATGAGCCTCATCAATCAATCATTCATATTTACTGAGTGCTTACTCTGGGCAGAACACTGTACTAAGCACCTGAGGAAGCAGAACGCAACAATATAACAGGCATTTTTTTATGGTATTTGTTAAGTGCTTGCTATGTGCCAAGCACTGTTCTAAGTGCTGACAATGAATTTACAGACTAAGGAACAAGGACAGAGTCCAACCTGATTATCTTGTAACTAAACGCTCAGTAATAATAATAATAATGATGGCATTTATTAAGCGCTTTCTATGTGCAAAGCACTGTTCTAAGCACTGGGGAGGTTACAAGGTGATCAGGTTGTCCCATGTGGGGCTCACAGTCTTCATCCCCATTTTACAGATGAGGTAACTGAGGCACAGAGAAGTTAAGTGACTTGTCCAAAGTCACACAGCTGACAAATGGTGGAGCCGGAATTTGAACCCATGACCTCTGACTACAAAGCTCATGCTCTTTCCACTGAGCCACGTTGCTTCTCTAGAACAGTGCTCTGCACAGAGGAAGTGCTCAATGAATACGATTGATTGAATGAATGAATTGCATGGCAGATATTAAGTGCTTAACAAGTACCACAATCATTATTATTATTCTTGTTACAGTCCCGTAAGTCAGTCAGTCAGTCAATCATATTTATTGAGCACTTACTATGTGCAGAGCACTGTACTAAGCACTCAGGAGAGTACAATACACAGTACACAATATAACAGACATGTTCCCTACCCACAATGAGCTTACAGCCTAGAGGCTAGAGCCTAGAGTGCTTAGTACAGTGCTCTGCACACAGTAAGAGCTCAATAAATATGATTGATTGATTGATAGAGGGGGTGCTGCATAGTTATTATACCACAATCATTATTTATTGTGATTAATGCATTACTATTCTCAAAATCCATTAGCATTGGTGAAATCAAAATCACAGTAAAATTCAAAGACTAGCCTGGTATTTTATAATTATATATGAAATTCTGTTCATGCTTTTATAGTTTTAATGGTAAACATGTTTACACTTTTAAAATGTAACATAATTGTTCCACTTATGAATATATTATGCACGAGATGAGCATTTCTGATCCTTTTCAAAGCATGATTATGCCCACTCCTCCAGCTAAAATGGAAAGTCCATTCTCTCTTACTTGAAATATTAATCCAGGATATTAAGTTTCAGTAAAATTCAGTGTTATATTAGAATAATCACACCACGTGGGCCACAGAGCTTTAAAACAATAAATTGCAATGCAAGAATTTAAAGTTTGAAAGAGCCAGCCCAGATTTTGGAAGAGATGGGGTAAATAAATGCCGAATAATAATTCTGGCAACTGAAACCTCTAGGCTAAACACAGATAAAAGTAATGACGCAAAAGCAATAAACTATCTTCCCACGCACTCTTCAAAATTACCTGTCACGTAGACTTCAAAATTATGTGTTTCTTTAAAGCATCTGAATTCATTAACAATGGTGATTAAAGTGAGAACTCAAGGTATTCTTGCAGACTGTGTCATGGGGAACAGTTTCACTGCGTTTCACTTTGATCTGCACTTTCCTAGAACTCACCCAATACTTTTACTTTGTTTCTGTTTTTGTTAAGTGTTTACTATGTGTCAGGCACTGTAGTAAACTCTGGGGCAGATAGGTTGGGCCCAGGTCCTGTCCCACCTGGGGCTCACAGTCTTAAACCCTATTTTACAGATGAGGGGAATTGAGGCAAAGGGAAGTGAAGTGTCCTTGGTCACCTGGCAGCCAAGCAGTGGAGCCAAGATTAGAACCCAGATCCTCTGATTTTCACGTCCGGGCTGTTTTTGCACTAGACACATTGCTTCTTAACCCTTAGGAGGAGGTTGCTGGGCACCGGTTCATTAATCAGATCTGCAATGAGTAGCAAAGAAGCAGCATGGCCTAGTGAATAATAATAATAATAATAATGTTGGTATTTGTTAGGTGCTTACTATGTGTCAAGCACTGTTCAAAGCACTGGGGGAGACACAAGGTAATCAGATTGTCCCACAGTCTTAATCCCCCATTTTACAGATGAGGTAACTGAGGTACGGAGAAATTAAGTGGCTTGCCCAAGGTCACACAGTTGACCAGCAGCAGAGCTGGGATTAGAACCCATGACCTCTGACTCCAAACCCATGCTCTTTCTACTAAGCCATGCTGCTTCTCTAGAGCACAGGCCTGGGAGTCAGAAGGTCATGGGTTCTAATCCCAGCTCCACCACTTGTCTGCTGTGGGACCTTGGGCAAGTCACTTCAATTCTCTACGCCTCAATTACCTCATCTGTAAAACGGGGATTAAGACTGGGAGCCCCATATGGGACAGGGACTGTGTCCAACCTGATTGGCTTGTATCTACCCCAGTGCTTAGAACAATGCTTGATGCATAGTAAGTGCTTAACAAATACTACCATTATTATTATTATTATCATTCACCCTTACAACCCATTGGAGCAGTAACAGTAAGACCGCAAGGCAGGAAGTAATCCCTTCCCCTCTCCCCTTCCAAGGCCTCTTTGACTGCCCCATAGAGCAGCATTTGGGGGAGAGCTCGTTCATGGGATCTGTGACACACACACAAGTTTCCTGGGGTTGTGACCGCATCAAAGCCCTACTGAAAGCTCACCTCCTCCAGGAGGCCTTCCCAGACTGAGCCCCCTTTTTCCTCTCCTCCTCCCCTCCCCATCATCCCCCGTCTCTCCCTCTGCCCTACCCTTTTCCCCTCCCCACAGCACTTGCATATATTTGTACATATTTATTACTCTATTTTACTTGTACATATTTACTACTCTATTTTATTAATGATGTGCATATAGCTATAATTCTATTTATTCTGACAGTTTTGACACCTGTCTACTTGCTTTGTTTTGTTGTCTGTCTCCCCCTTCTAGACTGTAAGCCCGTTGTTGGGTAGGGACCATCTCTATATGCTGCCCACTTGTACTTCCCAAGCGCCTATGAACTTCATCTTCCAAGGCCTTCAAAATAGTCTTGTTTTTTCTCTCTGTCATGCCTTCAGTCAATCAATCGATTGTATTTCTTGAGAACTTACTGTGTTTACAGCACTGTACTAAGTGCTTGGGAGAGTTCAATACAACAGAGCTGGCAGACACGTTCCCTGCCCAGATGGAGCTCACAGCCTAGAGGGGAATTTACAGTCTAGAGCTTTCCAGCCAGGAAGAACTAGAACCTGTTTTCTCTCGGTCACTGTACATGTCCTTCCAGCCAAAGGTAGCTGGAAATCTGGTCTTTGGAGGTGTGAGCTGGAGGAAGCAAAGAGGTGCAAAGGAGAAAAAGAACAGGGTGGGATAAAGGGATGAGGGAAAGAGGTGAAAGGGAAGGAGAGAAAGAGGAAAAGAGAAGAGAGGACTAAGAGAGTGGGACAAAGGAGAGGTGGGAATGTTGGAGAAGAAAGGGAAAGGGAGTAGGAGGAGCAGAAGAGCCAGGTGAAGCAGTAACTGGCATCCTCCTCATCCTGCTGTTTCCAACTCTGTTGCTTCTGCTCAGGGACTCCGGAAAATGCCTAGAGAGTCCAGAGTAGACCACTTTACGTGTCCAGTTCAGTCACATCAGGGTGGTGACAGTGGTGCTTCCCCCAGTTGAACTGGTCTTGCCTGGACTAAGACCCCACTAAGGCTACTGGACAAGGTTTTTTTAATGTTTTCTGATAAGCTCTTACTATGTACCAGGGGTCTATACTAAGTGCTGGGGTAGATATAAGTTAATCAGGCTGGATATAGTCCCTGGCCCACCTAGGGCTCACAGCCTTAATCCCCATTTTACAAAAGAGGTAACTGAGGAGCAGAGAAGTGAAGTGACTTGCCCAAGGTCACACAGCAGACAAGTGGGGGAGCCGGGATTAGAACCCAGGTCCTGCTGACTTCCAAGCCTGTGCTGTACCCACTAGACCACACTGCTTTTGTCTCCTGAGAGGATCTGGACCTTCAGGCTTGAAGCTTGCATAACCTGAGCCTAAAGCTTCTCTGTGCCTCAGTTACCTCATCTGGAAAATGGGGATTAAGACATTGAGTCCCAGATGGGACAACCTGATTACACTGTATCTACCCCAGTGCTTAGAACAGTGCTTGGCACATAGTAAGCGCTTAACAGATGCAATTATTATTACAGGCCCAGAGGAAACCTTGAGCCCCATGTGGGACAGGGACTGTGTCCAACCTAATTAGCTTGTACTTAGAACAGCGTTTGATGCATAGTAAGCACTTAACAAATACTATTAAAAAAAGGAAGAGTATTTATTGAGTGACCACTGCATGCAATACACTGTATTAAACATTTGGGAAGCGCAAAACAAGCAGATGTCCTATTCTGTACCTAAAAGGGGCTTATAATCTAATAGGGAAAACAGGTAGAGACCTACAGTGTTACAGAGTAATCAAAGTAAATAATTGAATGTACAGTTAAAAGCGTGTATATACCCGAGTGCTGAAGATGAGGATGAGTAAGCATAAAATACCAGGTAGCTGGAAATTGCAGATTTGCCTTCAGGACATACATTTGTCCTGAAGAATCTAAAGCAGGAGTGGAGACGGAGCTGAAATTGTGGGACTCTTCTGCTTAAGTCAGGATGTCCCGTCTCTCTCAGCCATTTTCTTATTCATTTTTCATCAGCAGTCTGACGATTCAAGTCACCTGTTCCTCTTAAGTTTCCATTTGCCAGAACCGAAGAACGTCAGTAAGGAAAATTCAGGCACATTCTACACAGCCCAAAGCATCCAAAAACAACCTGTTCATCCTATTAGCAAGAAAATTGGTTGAATTCCGTTTGGGTAATAGGGAACGAGTGAATCTATCAATCGCTGGTATATACTGAGAGCTTACTGTGTACAGGGCACTGTACTAAGCACTTGAGAGAGTACAATATTAAGTTGGATGAGTCAGTCAGTGAATTGTATTTATTGAGTGCTTACTATGTGTGGAGCACTGTACTAAACACTTGGATGAATACAACAATAAACAGACACGCTCCCTGCCCACAGTGAACTTACAGTGTTTCATTCATTAATTCATTCAATCGCATTTATTGAGCGCTTACTGTGTACAGAGCACTGTACTAAGCACTTGGGAAGTACAAGTCGGCAACATATAGAGACAGTCCGTACAGTCTTGAGGTTGTACACCTTCCCTGCCCACAGTAAACTAGTTTTTACCGAACTGTGGATCCAAAGTAAAGAAAGGTGTGATGATCAGGTTATGAATGTGGATTTAGAAGGCACTATTAAGACTCTCTTAATCCTGCATGGTCCATAAAAAGCAAATGGTTATTGTCATCAGATATATGACTGGGCGGCCATAAACACTGATATGCACAACTGCTCCTAAATCAGAAGTCAAGTTTTACATTCATCTATTTGAGTAAAAACTGTACACTCTTGCATTTCACATGTCATACAAAAAGCAGCGTGGCTCAAAGGAAAGAGCCCGGGCTTGGGAGTCAGAGGTCATAGGTTCAAATCCTGGCTCCGCCAATTGTCAGCTGTGTGACCTCGGGCAAGTCACTTAACTTCTCTGTGTCTCAGTTACCTCATACAGATGAGGTAAAATGGGGATTAAGACTGTGAGCCCCACGTGGGACAACCTGATCACCTTGTAACCTCCTCAGCGCTTAGAACAGTGCTTTGCACATAGTAAGCGCTTAACAGATGCGATCATTATAGAGAAGCAGCATGGCTCAGTGGAAAGAGCAAGGGCTTGGGAGTCAGAGGTCATGGGTTCGAATTCTGGCTCCGCCACTTGTCAGCTGTGTGACCGTGGGCAAGCCACTTAATTTCTCTGGGCCTCAGTTCCCTCATCTGTAAAATGGGGATTAAGACTTTGAGCCTTAGGTGGGACAACCTGATTACCTTGTAACCCCCAAGTGCTTAGAACAGTGCTTTGCACATAGTAAGCGCTTAACAAATGCCATTATTATTGTTATTATTATTGTTATTATTATTATTATTATTATTATACCAAATTCCTGCCTTTTAGTTTTTGAGAAATGAAAGGAAAAGTTTGGAAGATTCAAAAATAAAGTTAAAGCCCCAGTGATATTTCTGCGCATGCTGTGCCATGAATTAAGAATAATGCTTTATATTTTAATTATGCATGATGGACATATGTGTACTTCAGACAACCGAGAGGCAGACTGGTGCCTCAAACTAGCTGCTCAATGTGCAGAGTTTAAGATAAATGCCCATCTAATCAATGGTTGCACACTCTAAAGCTTAGAAGATCTGCAGCTTCACATATTTTATAGCCGGGGATCTGCTTACATTGATATAAATAAAAAGCCAAATGGCCCCAATTTTCAAGTTTCTTTTTAGAAGATCAGGGTGTGTCATAGAGACAGAGTTAATCACACATCCCTTAGCTGGTGATGGCAAAGCAGGAAAGTTATTGGTGGATGCAGAACTCCATAGATCAGCATGTGGCCACACTAAATTATTTCAGCTGCTCCTAGACACTTCAAAGTCAATGAAAACAAACCTTTGCATGCAAAAAGATAAAACTCATTCTTTTCGAATAGAGAAGAAAGCTCTTTTTCCATATCCTGAGGATGTGTATTTTTCCCCTTGACCAGACTTTCCAGAGAATGCACTCAAGCCAAGGCTTTTTTTTTGGCTGTGGAATGAAACATAGACTTCTTTTTCATTTCTGAATTATTTGGGGTGAAGCAAAATGTGAATGTGAGGTAGAAACCATATTACACCTAGTTCCCGTCTATCGTCTCTGCATTCTCTCAAAATTGAGTCATTTTGGGGTTAGCACATTAACGTTGAGGAGTTTTGAGAAACTTTTAAGAATGTGCATGCATTTAGACAGCATTTAAAGGCAAAAATCATGAACACCGAAGTGAAAGAGAAAGGATCCAGGAGATTGCATGGCATAGAACTGAATAAGCTTTGGTGCCCATCTGAAAAAGTTTCCTATATTCCTTAATTGTTTTTCCCCTCTCTCCCTAGCTTTTCAGGCTCACCATTTATCCAGACTTGGCAAGAAGAACTCTGCAAGTCTGCTAACAACTCAGTCAGGCTTAACTCAGGCTTTTTCCTGTATCTGTCTCCCATCTAGACTCCTTGTGGGCAGGGATCACGCCTATCGTACTTCCTCCAACGTTCAGTTCAGTGCCCTGCACACAGTAAGCATTAAATAAATCTCATTGCTTGATTTATTGAGGGTTGTGTGAGCATTCCTCTTTTTCAGTCTTACCGCACTGCCTTATAACCCTAAATTGAATCAAAAAATGAAAAATCACCAGCTGTGATATTTGCTTGGTTGAGACCCACCCCTTTTAAACCACCCCTCCCTCCCGGCATTCATCACCCTCCTTCCAACCCCTTAAATCCAGGAAGAATGCTGTCAGGCTCATGAGTTGAAAAAATAAAGCTCACCAAGCTGTACTTGAACAAAGATTTCGATCAGTACAGCACCTGCCGTACAGTAGTTTTGTGTTTATTCTAGTTCTCCAGTTTTCAATGCAGCGAGGGAAAGTAGGTCAACACTTGGAATGTGAATGGAAGAGATTTTGTTGTCTTTGGAGGGAAACCTTTAAAGTGGAATCAAAAGAACGAGGGGTGGAGAGCAGGCGTCTGTTCCCGCCTGGATGACGAATTGGGTACAAAGAGCTGTAGGGGCTTCTGGGCCTCTCTCAACCACCAGTCAGCCTCCATGATGGCCTTTGAAATTTAAATAGGGCACAAGCAATCGTTACCAAAATGAAAATTAGCTTACAGTTGGCAATGATGCGATTTCTCCAAAAACAATAACATTCATAATTATACCGATGCTTTGGGTGGGGGCGGAGGGGGGAGGATGACTGGAGAAAGAATTCTATGAAAAGCCCTTTCAAAGCACTGTGCGAGGAAAACCCAATTCGCGTGGCTCCTGGGATTGGCGAGATTTTCATGGAAACTGGAAAAAAAAGTGGAAAAATGAATGGCTTTGTTTTCAAAATGGGGGCCATTTTGAAAGCTACCAAACAGAGCGGTGCAACAAGATGCCAAATGACTGATGAAGTAGAGAGGCTGAGAAGAGGTTGGGGCGATTAACCAGTGGTATTTGTTGAGTGCTTATTATGTGCAGAGCACTGTACTAAGCTCTTGGGAGAGTCCAGTACAATAGATTTGGTAGACGTTGCCTGCCCACAAGGAGAAGCAGTGTGCCCTAATGGGTAGAGCATGGGCCCACGAGTCAGAAGTACCTGGATTCTAATCCCGGCTCTGCCACTTGTCTGCTGTGTGACCTTGGGCAAGTCATTTCACTTCTCGGGACCTCAGTCGCTTCATCTGCAAAATGGAGATTAATAATGTGAGCCCCAGGCGGGGCGTGGACTGTATCCAACCTGATTAGCTTGTAGCTACCTCACAGTGCGATGTCAGGAACATAATAATTGCTTAACAAGAACCATAAAAATGCAACAACAACTAAAAGGGAACTTACAGTCTAGAGGAAGAGGCAATGGGAAGGCAAGAGGATTTAGCCAGTAGGAAATGACAGTGGAGAAACATGAAGAAGAGGATTCATCTTTCCTGCTCGTGGCTATAAAAGGGCTTGGGGCACTTGGGAGCTATCAAAGACATGGGCAGAGAAAAAAGAAATGGGGAAAGGAAGAAGCAGTAGGAGAGCAAAATATTCATTATCAAGGAGGGGAGATAGAGAAAATCAGAAAGCGAGAGTGAAACGACGTGGTCTAGTGGAAAGAGCGTGGGCTTGGGAGTCAAAGGACTTGGATTCTAACCCCAATTTCACCACTTGTCTGCTGTGTGACCTTAGGCAAGTCACTTGAATTATCTGTGCCTTAGTTACCTCATCTGTTAAAATGGAGATTATGACTGTGAGCCCCAAATGGGACATGGACCGTGTCCAACCTGATTAGTGCTTAGGACAGTGCCTTGTATTTAGTAAGCTCTTAGCAAATATAATTAAAAACAGAGACAGAGAGAGATCAGAGTCCCAGAGAGCAAAAGTGAGAGCGAGAGCCTATGTGGAAACAGTTCTGTATCTTGTGGTTAGCACACTATTGCCTTGGTGTAGGCCAGAAAGTTAGTGTAAGTTTAGGTGACCATATTTCAGAGAGATCAAAGTCAGACGGGTGGGCGCTCAAGAAGGTGGGGGCAAAAAGGAGAGAGAAAGAGAGAGAAAGAGAGAGAGAGAGGTGGTGGGGTAGAGGTAAAAAAAGACAAAGACACATACAGAGAGAAGCACCATAGCCTAGTGGATAAAGCATGGGCCTGGGAATCAGAAGGATCTGGGTTCTACTTCCAGCTCCACCATTTATCTGCTGTGTGACCTTGGGCAAGTCACTTCATTTCTCTGAATCTTAGTTACCTCGTCTGCAAAATGAGGATTAAGACTGTGAACCTTATGTGAGACAGGATCTGTGTCCAACCTGATAAACTTGCAGGTACCCAGAACTTAATACAGTGTCTGGCACATAGTAAGCATTAAAAAAAATTCCTGTGTTTACGACATTTTAAAAAAATGTTTACAGTTTTTTAAAAAACTTGCAATTTAAAAGGGGGTGGGGAAGAGGAGAGATGAGGGGATCGACAAAGAAAGTGGAAAAGAGAAAGGTGGGGGCCAAGATAAGGATGGGAGAGCCAAGAGGGGAATAGGGAAGATACAGATGAAGGTACACAAGCATCAAACACACACATAGACACACACACAGATACACACACTCACATGCTTTGCTGCCTCTGTTGATGCTGCTATAAGTACCATTGTATTGGAGCTTCTTGCACTTTTTAGACTGTGAGCCCACTGTTGGGTAGGGACTGTATCTATATGTTGCCAACTTGTACTTCCCAAGCACTTAGTACAGTGCTCTGCACACAGTAAGCACTCAATAAATACAACTCATTGATTGATCGATTCTGTCCAGACTGCAGCAGTGGAGACTTCCAGTATTCCCACCTCTGCTGCCTCTGTTCAGACCATGGCAGCTAACCCCCTGCCCCTCTGCCCCCCCCCACCCCCTGACCACAGTTTCCCCTTCCAGAAGCAGCATGGCTCAGTGGAAAGAGCCCGGGCTTTGGAGTCAGAGGTCATGGGTTCAAATCTCGGCTCCTCTAACTGTCAGCTGTGTGACTTTGGGCAAGTCACTTAACTTCTCTGTGGCTCCGTGACCTCATCTGTAAAATGGGGATTAAGACTGTGAGCCCCCCAGGGGACAACCTGATCACCTTGTAACCTTCCCAGCACTTAGAACTGCACTTTGCACATAATAAGTGCTAACATTATTATTATTATTATTATTATTATTATTATTATTATTATTATTATTACTATAAAGCACAGTAGACTTGTTGGAATAGCCTGGGGGTTGTGATGGTCTTGGGTAGTGGCAGCTATAACCTGGAGGTTTTCAGTATACCACATCATAGGGACTGTACTGGAGATGTTCGGGAAATTATTATTATTATTATTATTATTATTATTACTAGTAGTAGTAGTAGTAGTTGTAGTAAAGAAGCATGACCTAGTGGATTATTAGTAGTAGTTGTGGTAGAGAAACAGCATGGCCTAGTGGATAAAGCACAGGCCTGAGAGTCAGAAGGTCATGGGTTCCAATGCTGACTCTGCCGCTTATCTATTGTGTGACCTTAGGCCAGTCACTTCACTTCTCTGTGCCTCAGTTACCCCATCTATAAAATAGGAATTGAGACTGTGAGCCCCATGTGGGGCACACAGTAAGCGCTCAATAAATACGATTGAATGAATGACAAGGACTGTGTCCAATCTGATTTTCTTGTAGCCACCCCAGCGCTTAGTACACTGCCTGGCACATAGTAAGAGCTTAACAAATACCATCATTAATAGTAGTAGCAATAGTGGTATTACTAGTATTGAACTTTATATAGGGTTCTCATTTTCCAGAGCTTTTACATTATTTATCTCATTTTGATCAATCAATGGAGCAAATGTGTGCAGTAGTATTTATTGAGTGCTTACTATCTCCACTTTCAAAACATTGTTAACAGCACATTGTCTCTAAAAGTTCTTCCCCGATTAAGCCCTCTCTTCCCTGGCTTGCTCTCCCTTCTGCGTCATCTATGCACCTCAATCTGTGACCTTTGGACATTTGATATTTGCCCACAGCACTTATGTACCTATATTTAAACTATATATTATAAATTGCATATTTATTCATATTTATTCATTCATATTAATGTCTGTTCCCCCTCTAGACTGTAAGCTCATTAAAGGCAGGGTTGGCTGATTCTGTTGTTCTGTACTCTCCCAAGTGCTTATAGTAAGCGTTAAATAAATACCATTGATTGATTTCAGAGCACTGTACTAAGCACTTGAGAGCATATAATGCAACAGAATTAGCAGATATGTTTCCTTCTCTGGTCCTCTGACATACCTGAAGGCTAGGGAAACCCAGGTATTATTCTCCCCATTTTATAAATGAGGAAATTGAGGCCCAGACAAGCTAAATGATGTTTCCAAGGTCACCCAGCAGGGTAGTAGCAGAGAAGGGACTAGGATCCGTGTCTTATAATTTCCAGACCCCATGTTCGTTTCCGTTCTCCAAACTGCCTTCCTCGGGGTGTCTCCTTGGGGAGACCATTAATGTGGAAGCAGGAGCAACAGCAGTAACAACAACTGTGAGCCTGTTATTGGGTAGGGGCCGTCTCTATATGTTGCCGACTTGTACTTCCCAAGTGCTTAGTCCAGTGCTCTGCACACAGTAAGCACTCAATAAATACGAGCGGAGCCTGGGGACCGCCGTCCCTTGTTAGTTTTCTGAGGCGATGAGCCTGCTTTCCTGCACCTTAATCCCGGCCCTGGATCGGGAAGTGTGAGGCCATGCCTTCCTAATTGGTCCACTGATTTGGTCTTTTTCGCGTTTTTGTTTTTAAATGATTATTGCTTTGGTTGTTTTAATCAGACAATGTGGCAGCACCGTTGTGATGCTTCCCAGGCCTTCCCATTCCTCTCCCCCTCCCCATCCCCTCTGCCCTACCTCCTTCCCCTCCCCACAGCACCTGTATATATGTTTGTACATATTTATTACTCTATTGATTTTACTTGGACATATTTACTGTTCTATTTATTTTCTTTTGTTAATATGTTTTGTTTTGTTGTCCGTCTCCCCCTTCTAGACTGTGAGCCCGCTGTTGGGTAGGGACCGTCTCTATATGTTGCCAACTTGTACTTCCCAAGCGGTTAGTCCAGTGCTCTGCACACAGTAAGTGCTCAATAAATACGATTGAATGAATGAATGAATGAATGAACAGGGTTTGATCTGAGACTGTCAATATGATTGTCACAACCTTTTCTGTCACCAAGGATGAAAGCAGACACTAAACGTCTCCACCCTCCTTTTCAGAAGGTAGGACTGAATTCCAAAGCTCAAGACTGTCCTACTTTAAATGGTGTGTCTGCTTCCAATAGTCTAAGTTTAAAAGTTATACTGTGGAAGTAATTTATTTTTATAAATTTGCTGTACAAGCTTGAAGGAGGAGGAGAAGCAGTGTGGTCTAGTGGATAGAGCCTGTGTCTGGGAGTCGGACCTCAGTTCTAATTCCAGCTCTGTCACCTACCTGCTGTGTGACTTTGGCCAAGTCATTTAACTGCTGTTAAGTGTGCCTCAGTTTCCTCATCTGTAAAATGGAGATTCAAGACCTGTTCTCCCTCCCACTTAGACTGTGAGCCCTATGTGTGACAGGGACTATGTCCATTCATTTACTCAATTGTATTTATTGAGCACTTCCTGTGTGCAAAGCACTGTACTAAGCCCTTGGGAGAGTACAATATCACAACAAACAGGCACATTCCTGCTCACAATAAGCTCACAGTCTAGAGGGGGAGACAGACATTAATAGAAATAGATAAATAAATAGGTAAATTATAGATATACACATATATCTGATTAAATGCTATCTATGTACCCCAGCCCTTAGAAGAGTGCGTGACACACGCTTAACATGCTATACAAGTGTCATAACTATTATTGTTATTATTCCTATTTTCATTATCATTATTAAGAATTTAAGGCACATCCAAAAATGCTTAACCTCCAGAGATCAATTTATGCCCTGATAAAATGTGGACAAATATATTTTGCCATCAGCATGTGCAAAGAGATACTTGGAGAATCTTTCTCTGGGAGTCCTGGAGGGGCAAGAGGATTGGAGGAAGTCAAGGGAGAGTGGGTGGCTAAGCAGACTGTAAGCACAGCTCTGTAAAATGCATTTTCCATGAAGCAGAGTCCACTGCAATAACAATTTCCCTTCTGTCTGCGATCTCTAGGGACTAGGGCAACCCCAGAAAATTCTCAAGGAAAGTTTCTCCACGAAGAACCACTACGATGTGAAGGCTGGTTGATTGTTTAAACGCTGTCTTGGGGCAATGTCATGTGCATTATGTGGGCTGATTGAAAAATCCAAACTGCAGTCCCATGATCACAGATGTGGTCAATGGGGTGCTGGAACTACAAACCAATTAACATGTTCAGGCGCCTCAGAGAGACATGACGGTGGATGCATGAAAAACCGTACTACCCTTTACACCATGTGAGTGGCTGTGTGACAAGAATACTATTTATGGCGAGGACTTCATGGAACTATTAGAGTCTGGTTTTGAAAGGGATCACCCGAAAAGCTCCGCTCACTGTTGTGATGAGGAAAGGTCCAAGAAAAGGCACTGAAAGGAAAGAAAATAGCACCGAAGCGAATGGAGCATTCTAGTCCCTTAGGAGCACACAATTCCAGGATTAATTCTGAAGACACGGGAGATGGGGGAAGGGAAAAACATCTTATCTGATTAGTTGACTAACTGATCAATAAATGGCAACAGAAGGAAGGCAGATCTCGAAGCTGGTGAGAGATTCAAGAGGGAGGGAGGATGCTTTTTAAAGAAGGGTCTTGCCCCTTCTAATAATAATAGTAATAATAATAGCATTTATTAAGCGCTTACTATGTGCAAAGCACTGTTCTAAGCGCTGAGGAGGTTACAAGGTGATGAGGTTGTCCCACGGGGGGCTCACAGTCTTCATCCTCATTTTACAGATAGGTAACTGAGGCCCAGAGAATAATAATAATAATAATGATGGCATTTATTAAGTGCTTACTATGTGCAAAGCACTGTTCTAAGCGCTGGGGAGGTTACAAGGTGAGCAGGTGGTCCCACGGGGGGCTCACAGTCTTCATCCCCATTCTACAGATAAGGTCACCGAGGCCCAGAGAAGTGAAGTGACTGGCCCAAAGTCACACAGCAGACTCGTAATGATAATAGCTGTGGTATTCATTAAGTGCCAGGGGAAGTGCTGGGTGAGAAACGACACAGTGAGTTCTGACAGAATCCCTGTCCCACACAATCGAAGGGGATGGGAGGACAAATATTTAATTACCAGTTGGCAAATGAGGAAACTGAGGCACAGAGAATCAATCAGTCTTATTTATTGAGTGTTTATGGTGTGCAGAGCACCATACTAAGTGTTTGGGAGACTGTGAGCCCATTGTTGGGTAGGGATTGTCTCTATCTGTTGCCACCTTGTACTTCCCAAGCGATTAGTACAGTGCTCTGCACACAGTAAGTGCTCTATAAATACAATTGAATGAATGAAATGAATGGCTACACTTTAAAAGAAATTGCCAACACATTCCCTGTCCATAGTGAGCTCACATTCTAGAGAGAAGTAAAGTGACTTGTCCAAGGTCTCACAGCAGGCAAGTGGCAGAGCTGGGACTAGAACTCAGGTCTTCCGGCACCCAGTCAGATGTTCTTTCCCTTGGGCCAAGCAACTTCCATTACCAAGAAGCTGGTTTAAAGTTCCTCAGCTTCAGCGTGTGGGATCATCACTGTTGATGAATTGTGCCATTTCTCCATCTGCTCCACTCCCACCAAGCCCCACTCTCTTTCTCAAAGACAAGCCTTCTTCTGGAAGAGGATCATTCTGAGTCCGCTGTTGGGTAGGGACCATCTCTACATATTGCCAACTTGTACTTCCCAAGCGCTTAGTACAGTGCTCTGCACACAGTAAGCGCTCAATAAATACGATTGAATGAATGGGACATGTTTGAAAGCACAAAGAATCCCCAAAATGTAACATTTTGAATCAAATCATGAAGTATCAGTGAAGGTTAAGTGCAGGCTACAAATAGCACAACGATTGAGACATCTGAATTAAGTTACTCCTTATAGGTTGCAAGTTCTAGGGAAAGACACAATTATCACCTCTTGGAAATCACTTTATTCTCAAACTCCAATGAGCTTTAAAGTTCAAAAATTCTCAGGAAAGCTGGCAGTAGATGATAGAGCCAAGAGATGGGATTTTTTTTCCCATTAAATAACCCCCTTTAATGTTTCTGTTTCTAATTGGATCTCAGTCTGTGGCATCATTTAGCAAATGTTTGAATAAATGATGTGCAATGTATCTTGGGGCTATAGACAAATAATTGCAGTATTTAATTTTCCTTTTGGTGATTGATGAAAGCTTTGCTCATTTTGTGTATGTGGGAAAAAGACAACTTTAACATATTTGTAATTGAGAAATAGTTTGAGGATTGCCATCTTGGCATCAGTTATGAGCTTCTGTTCGCTTCTTATTGAAACATAGCCCTCTTTATCTTGATCATAGTTAACGCACATCTTAGAATATGGAACCAGTTCTTCAGTGCCAAATGAAGGGGAAAGAGTTCTTCGCACATCTTGTTTACAGTTTCAAAAGCAGAAAGGAAAGAATCCAAATTTTCTCCAAATAGACCAGGTAAGCAATACCCACTGCAGGTGAAACCATTTGTAATTCAGGATCTTATCTTCTAATATCTCAAGCCTGTAAATATGGTATTTCTCCAGGAAGTTAAACTAGCTTACATAGACTTTAATCACCAGCCGTAGTGCTCTTTAGTTGCTCCTACCAATGAATCCATCAATCAGTGCTATTTACTGAGTTCTTACTGTGAGCAGGACACTGTAATGACCCCTCGGGAAAGTACGACACAACAAGTGTCGGTAGATGTGATCCTTGCCCACAACAAGCTCATTCATTCGTTCATTCAATCATATTTATTGAGCGCTTACTGTGTGCAGAGCACTGTACTAAGTTCACAGTCTGCAGGAGGAGAGAGACACTAAACTAGATTAGGGAGAGGGGAAGCAGTAATTTATAAGAATATTTACATAAATTGACTGAAGAAAGATAGCACCTGCAGGCTCAATGAAGAGCCAGGCCAGAAAGCAGGTTCAAGAAAACTAGAATTAGCTTTCCCAGGCCAGGCCATGCACTTAGTACAGTGATGATGATGATGATGGTATTTGTTAAGAGCTTACTATGTGCCAAGCACTGTTCAAAGCACTCGGGTAGAAACGGAGTAATCGGGTTGTCCCACATGGGACTCACAGTTTTAATCCCCATTTTACAAGTGAGGTAACTGAGGCACAGAGAAGTGATGTGGCTTGCCCAAGGTCACACAGAAGATAAATCGCGGAGCCGGGATTAGAACCCAGGTCCTCTCACTCCCAAGCCCATGCTCTTTCCACTAAGGCACGCTGCTTCTAGTACAGTGCTAAGCACTTAGTACAGTGCTCTGCATACAGTAAGAGCTCAATAAATACGATTGCTAAATAAATAAATAAATAAATAAATAAATAAATAAATAAGCTAGCTCTCTTCCTCCCTTCAAGGCTCTGCTGAGAGCTCACCTCCTCCAGAAGGCCTTCCCAGACTGAGCCCCTTTCTTCCTCTCCCCCTCGTCCCCCTCTCCATCCCCCCCATTTTACCTCCTTCCCTTCCCCACAGCACCTGTATATATGTATAGATGTTTGTACATATTTATTACTCATTTATTTATTTATTTATTTTACTTGTACATATCTATTCTATTTATTTTATTTTGTTAGTATGTTTGGTTTTGTTCTCTGTCTCCCCCTTTTAGACTGTGAGCCCACTGTTGGGTAGGGACTTTCTCTATATGTTTCCAATTTGTACTTCCCAAGCGCTTAGTACAGTGCTCTGCACATAGTAAGCGCTCAATAAAAACGATTGATGATGATGATGATGATGATTGAATGTAGGCAAGGGGGTCAGTGGTGAGACAGACAAGGTCTTTGCTCGATGAGTAGGTTGGCATTAGTGGAGCGAAGGATATCACTTAGATTATAATAAGAGATCAGCAAGGTGAGAAAGCAAAGGGAGAGCTGTTTGAATGTCTTAAAGCCAATGGTTAGGAGTTTCTGTTTGATGCAGAAATGATCCAATGGTAAGGAGTTTCTGTTTGATGCAGAAATGAATGGGTGACCACTGGAGGATTCTGAGGAGCGGGGATTTGTGAACTGAACAATTTTTGAAAAAAAAAAGTGAGAACATGTATTGAATCCCCATTTTAGAGATAAGAAAACTAAGATACTGAGAAGTTAAGCGACTAGCCCAACTTTACACAGCAGACAAGTAGCAGAGCCGGGATTAGAACTTGTACTTTCCAAGTGCTTAGTACAGTGCTCTGAATAGAGTAAGTGCTCAATAAATATGATTGAATGAATGATTAGAACCCAGATCCTCTGACACCCAGGCCTGTGTTCATTCCACTAGACCACACTGCTTCTCTAAAATTCAAGTCTTGGAATGCTCTGGGCAGTTAACAGTTAACAGAATGAAAGGTTCCTAGTGAAAGTTTGACGTGCCTTTGAAGGACTCATCTTCAGTTATAGAAGTCACGCTGGGGGTAAACATTGAGATAATGATAATAATAGTAATAATAATAATGGCATTTATTAAGTGCTTACTATGTGCAAAGCACTGTTCTAAGCACTGGGGAGGTTGCAAGGTGGTCAGGTTGTCCCACAGTGGGCTCACAGTCTTAATCCCCATTTTACAGTTGAGGTAACTGAGGCACAGAGAAGTGAAGTGACTTGCCCAAAGTCACACAGCTGACAATTGGTGGAGCCAGGATTTGAACCCATGACCTCTGACTCCAAAGCCTGTGCTCTTTCCACTGAGCCACGCTTCTTCTCTAAGATGCTTTTGCTATCTCTTCAGGGACTGGAGGCATCGTCTTCAGAGGCAATCCGATGGCATGGACAAGACCATATTATGTCTTTAGCAATGCGTGGGCATTTTTGGCTTCCACAGATCTGTATAACCTTGGATCCTTTCCGTTTTGGTGGGACACTGTGTTCCTTAATTTGATGGACATATCATGAAGCCGATTTCTTCAAATCCAAATTCTCCGCAGCCGATGTTCCATAGCAAGTTGGCCTTTTATCCTTTTCAGCAAAATAATAATAATAATAATAATAATAATAATAATAATAATAATAATAATAATAAAAGAAGAGGAAGAAAGTAGAAGAAGAAGAACAACAACAACTACAACAACAACAACTGTGGTACTTATTGAGTGCTTACTACGTGCCAAGCACTGTACTAAGTGCTGGGGTGGATATGAGCAAATCGGGTTGGACACAGTTCCTGTCCCATGTGGGACATCGATCCCTATTTCACAGATGAGGTAACTGAGGCACAGAGAAGTAAATAATAATAATAATGGCATTTATTAAGCACTTCCTATGTGCAAAGCACTGCTCTAAGCACTGGGGAAGTTACAAGGTGATCAGGTTGTCCCACTGGGGGCTCACAGTCTTAATCCCCATTTTACAGATGAGGTAACTGAGGCACAGAGAAGTGAAGTGACTTGCCCAGATTCACACAGCTGACAATTGGAGGAGTTGGAATTTGAACCCATGACCTCTGACTCCAAAGCCCGGGCTCTTTCTACTGAACCAGGCTGCTTTGTGCCCAAGGTCACACAGCAGACATGTGGCGGAGCTGGGATTAGAACCCACATCCTCTGACTCTCAGGTCTGTCCTCTTCCCATTAGGCCGCGCTGTACTCTCCCAAACATTTAGTTCAGTGCTCTACACAAAGTGCTTAACAAAAACGGTCAGTGGGTTGATTGATTGATTGGTGACATCTCCCGGCTGTGTTTGACAAGCTGGCAGCGGCCTGGAATACGGCATTCCAGAGAAATGCCCATTCCATGAGGAAGCTGCAGATGGCAGTTTGATGTTCTTGTTTCAGCCGGATTCATTCATTCATTGTCGTATTTATTGAGCGCTTACTGTGTGCAGAGCACTGTACTAAGCCGGATGACTGTGATGTTTCCGCAGAGCTTCTTGTGGATGCCTTTGGTGTCCGGGAGCTTAATGTAAGAATGCTTTGGTCACAGGGAGGCCAATGTAGGTGCTCAATAAACACCACTGACTGACACTCAACCCCCCTATGCCTTTTTCTTGTTGTCATTATCCAATTGGACAGGGGTAGCAGCTGTGCCTGGGAAGGAATTGGGAAACTGATGGGAGAAGCCACACAATGCCCTCTCTCACTTATATCATCCCTCTCTCTCTTTCTCCCCCCTCTCTCATTACACTGATTCTTTCATTCATTCAATTGTATTTATTGAGAGCTTACTGTTGTATTTATTGAGCGCTTACTTGCGGAGCACTGTTTGCCTTCCAGAACAATGGTGCTAGCTGAAACAGTGATAAGGACAGAAGCAGCGTTGCCTTGTAGATAAAGCACGAACCTGAGAGTCAGAAGGACCTGGGTTCTAATCTCGGCTCCGCCTTGTCTGCTGGGTGACCCTGGGCAAGTCACTTCACTTATCTATAACTCAGTTACCTCATCTGTAAAATGGGGATTAAGACTATGAACCCCATGTGGGACACGGATTGCGTCCAACTTGATTATCCTGTATCTATTCCAGTGCTTAGTACAGTACCTGGCACATAATAATTTATTTTGTTAGTATGTTTGGTTTTGTTCTCTGTCTCCCCCTTTTAGACTGTGAGCCCACTGTTGGGTAGGGACTGTCTCTATATGTTGCCAATTTGTACTTCCCAAGCGCTTAGTACAGTGCTCTGCACATAGTAAGCACTCAATAAATACGATTGATGATGATGATGATAATAAGTGCTTACCAAGTGCCATTAAAAAACTGAAAAAGCAGAAAAAACGGCAACATTTGTCCTCAGCCACATTCCCACTGGTCCTTTCACAGAAGCACAGCTGTCGATGATATGTCTCACCTCCTCCACTGTAACCCAAGGATGTGAATATTTGATAAGTGCCTTAGCGAGGTGGCGTATATTGTAAGCTTGCCAGACTGGAAGCTCCTTTTTTAAAATGGTTTTTAAGTCCTTACTTGGTGCCAAGTATTGTACTAAATGCTGAGGTATATAAAGATCAACAGGTTGGACACAGTCCCTGACCCACATGGGGCTCACAGTTTACACAGGAGGTAGTAGGGTTTAATCTGAATTATACAGATGAGGAAGCTGAGACCCAGAGAAGTCAAGTGACTTGCCCAAGGTCACACAACAGACAAGTGGCAGAGCTGGGGCTAGAACCCAGGACCTTTGACTCCCAAGCCCATTTTCTTTCCACTAGGCCACACTGCTTCTCCCTATCCTTAGGGGCAGGGATTCCATTTACCAATTCTGTTGCACTGTGCCCTTCCAAGCTCTTAGAACAGGGCTCTGCACATAGTGAGGACTCAAGCTACCAGTCAACCTACGCATCAGGCAAAAACTCCTCACCCTGGGATTCAAGGCTGTCCATCACCTCGCCCCCTCCTGTCTCACCTCCCTTCTTTCTTTCTCCAGCCCAGCCTGCACCCTCCGCTCCTCTGCCGCCACTCACCTCCTCACCGTGCCTCGTTCTCGCCCGTCCCGCCATCGACCCCCGGCCCACATCATCCCCCTGGCCTGGAATGCCCTCCCTCCGCACATCCGCCAAGCTAGCTCTCTTCCTCCCTTCAAAGCCCTACTGAGAGCTCACCTCCTCCAGGAGCCCTTCCCAGACTGAGCCCCCTCCTTCATTCATTCAATCGTATTTATTGAGCACTTACTGTGTGCAGAGCACTATACTAAGCACTTAGGAAGTACAAGTACAGATGAGGTAACTGAGGCACGGAGAAGTGAAGTGACTTGCCCAAAGTCACACAGCTGATGGTTGGCGGAGCCAGGATTGGAACCCATGACCTCTGACTCCAAAGCCC
Organism: Tachyglossus aculeatus; assembly: GCF_015852505.1. NCBI lineage: Eukaryota > Metazoa > Chordata > Mammalia > Monotremata > Tachyglossidae > Tachyglossus > Tachyglossus aculeatus. The sequence continues at coordinate 64,848,443 of NC_052070.1, read as the reverse complement.
AGGCTCTTTCCATTGAGCCACGCTGCTTCTCTTACTCTCCCCAGCGACACGCACTCAATAAATATGACTGAATTGGCACAGGGTTCCACCGCATGTCTGCTGTGTGACCTTGGGCAGGTCCCCTCACTTCTCTGGGCCTCGGTTCCCTCGTCTGGAAAATGGAAAAGGTGATCAGGTTGTCCCACGTGGGGCTCACAGTCTGAATCCCCATTTTCCAGATGAGGGAACTGAGGCCCAGAGAAGTGAAGTGACTTGCCCAAAGTCACACAGCTGACAAGCGGCGGAGCCGGGATTAGAACCCATGACCACTGACTCCCGAGCCCAGGCTCTGCCCACTGAGCTACGCTGCTTCTGTGGCCTCCTTCCTCTCCCCCTTGCCATCCCCCCCACCCTACCTCCTTTCCCTCCCCACAGCACCTGTATATATGTTTGTACAGATTTATTACTCTATTTTACTTGTACATATTTACTAATCTATTTATTTTATTTTGTTAATATGTTTTGTTTTGTTGTCTGTCTCCCCCTTCTAGACTGTGAATCAGTTGTTGGGTAGGGACCGGCTCTAAATGTTGCCAACTGTGTACTTCCGAAGCGCTTAGTACAGTGTTCTGCACACAGTAAGCGCTCAGTAAATATGATTGAATGAATGAATGAATGAATTACATATCATGGATTGACTAATTGCTCATGCTGGTCTAACAACTTGGTGTAAGATTATCAGACTTTATTATGTCTGCTATATATTTATATTTATATATTTATTTATTTATATATTTATTTTTCTATTTATCATCTTATTATAAGATGATCCCAGCTCTGGTCATCCTTTGCCTAGGCTATTTCAATCTTATTTCCACTACTCCCCTTCCTTTGCCTTCTTGCCATTCAGTTCACCCTAAACATGTGAACAAAGTCATCTTCTAGTAGATAGAGCACAGGCCTGGAAGTCAGAAAGACCTGGGTTCTAATCCCTCCTCCTCCACTTATCTGCTGTGTGGCCTTGGGCAACTTCTCTGTGCCTCAGTTTACCTCATCTGTAAAATGGTGATTAAATGTGGGACAGGGTCTGTATCCAATCCAAGTAACTTGTATCTACCCTGCTGCTTAGAACAGCGCTAAACAAGTACCATCATTATTACATTACTCCCCCCTTCAAAATGGTGATGGGAAAGGGGTTGCCAGTGGGAAACAATTGAAACTTCTGTCTTTGGGCATCAATCTCCTCCACATCCTCACTGTTCTCTCCGCTCACTGAAGCCCCATCTCCAGGTGGGAACAAGCCAGAGAAAGAACAGGAAAGTATAAATTAGGGCTCAGCAAGAAACTTTTCTTGTGGAGAGACTTTGCCTTTTCAATCACACTCACCCATTTTGGAAAGAAGCCAACTGAATTGGATTTTCCAAGTGCTTAGTACAGTGCTCTGCACACAGTAAGCACTCAATAAATACAATTGAATCGTATTTATTGAGCACTGACTGTGTGCAGAGTATGCCTCTTCCTCTACTGCTTTAATACAATCATCCTATCCTGTCTGGATTACTGCATCAGCCTCCTTGCAGACCTCCCAGCCTCCTGCCTCTCCCCACTCCAGTCCATAATTCACTCTGCTGCCCGGATGATTTTTCTACAGAAATGTTCAGGACATGTCACCCCACTCCTCAAAAACTCCAGGGGTTGCCCATCCGCTTCCACATCCAACAAAAACTTCTCACCATTGGCTTTAAAGCTCTGCATCACCTTGCCCCCTCCTCCTTCACCTCAGTAATCTCCTACTACAAGCCAGCCCGCACACTTCACTCTTCTAATACTAACCTTCTCACTGTGCCTCGATCTCGCCTATCTCACAGGTGACCCCTCGCCCACATCCTGCCTCTGGCCTGGAATGCCCTCCCTCCTCAAATCCTACAGACAATTACTCTCTCCCACTTCGAAGCTTTATTGAAGGCACTTCTCCTCCATGAGGCCTTCCCTGGCTAAGCCCTCCTTTCCTTTTCTCCCACTCCCTTCTGTGTCACCCTGACTTGCTCCCTTCTTTCTTCCCCCCTCCCAGCCCCACAGCACTTATGTACATATCTGTATTTTATTCTTATTTATATTAACATCTGCCTCCCCACTTCTAGACTAAAAGTTGGTTATGAGCAGAGAATGTGTTTATTGTTGTATTGTACTCTTCCAAGTGCTTAGTACAGTGCTCCATACACAGTAAGCGCTCAATAAATACGAATGAATGAATGAACCTCCATCCCTGCATCCCTCTAATTCTGCCCCTCCTCCTACTGTGGCTGCCACTTCCACAAGCACTGAACAAGTGAACTGAGCTCATTTCTCAGGCAAGAAATGGCCTGGGAATTGTGCTGATTCAAGCAGAAAGTAGCATTAAGCGTGGCTGCAAGGGGTTTGTCTTGAAATTTCGGGTTCACATGACTCTCTTACTCAAAATGAAATTAGGCTCCAGGGAGGGGGGCATTCCCAAAATTGCATAGCTAGAGCCTATAATTTTGGTAGATTCACTGAGTCTCTAGTGAACTGAAACTAGTATGTACTTTTGATCTCTAACTGGCACCGTGAACCTTTTTCTAACATCATTCCTTACACCCAATTCAGAAAAATATTCAAATTCTCTTGGAAGAAACTGCTTTGCAAGATGCCCCACTAGCACCACACCATGCACACACACACACACACACTCACTGACATACACACACAATGACATACACACACACTGACATATACACACACACAATCTCAGTCATATCTCTTTGAGGAAGAACAATTCAATATTCACATGCTAGGAGTGTATGAAAATAGAAATATGCATAATGTACAAAAATTGTTTCACACATTACATGTCAGCCAGATCTTCCAAGTCAAAACAACACTTTTGAAATGCTTGGGTTTTTCTCTCCTACTGACTTTTCCCAGTGGAAAAAAAAACAAAACACCAAAGGAAACTGCCTCGCGTAGAAGGTAAGACAAAGCAAGTTTTTGAAGTTACAAGTATCTTTTTTTGATTTATAATAATAATAATGGCATTTATTAAGCACTTACTATGTGCAAAGCACTGTTCTAAGCGCTGGGGAGGTTACAAGGTGATCAGGTTGCCCCACAGGGGGCTCACAGTCTTAATCCCCATTTTATAGATGAGGTAACTGAGGCCCAGAGAAGTGAAGTAACTTGCCCAAAGTCACAGAGCTGAGAAGTGGCGGAGCTGGGATTTGAACCCATGACCTCTGACTCCAAAGCCCGTGCCCTTTCCACTGAGCCACGCTGCTTCTCTTTTTGAAGACTAATGTTTTGGAAATCCAGAACTCTTTCTAGTATTTCCATTGGGATCTTTGATTTAACAACTTATCCTGCGATCTGTATTAGACAAACCCTTCATTTGATGTCATTTTCACCACTTTAAATCATATATGTTTCATATCCCAATGTGTCTCTCCCTCTAGCCTATACTCCCCCATGCCCCTTTTTAGTAGTATTTGCTATGTGCTTACCATGTGCCAAGCACTATACTTAGCACTGGAGTAGATAGAAGATAATCGGGGGGAAAGAGTCCATGTCCCACATGGGGCTCGCAGCCATAATCCCCATTTTACCAATGAGGGAACTGAATGCCCCTGGTCACAGAGCATAGTGGTGGAGCCAGAATTCGAACCCAGGTCTTCTGATTCTCAGACCCATGTTCTTTCCTCTAGGCCATGCTGCTTCTTAAAGTAGAGCAAATAAGTGCACACTTGAAAGCTGCGGTTGTATCTACCACAGCAGTTGTTTTGTACTCTCCAGTTCACAGTAAAGTCCTTGATTACTGTGTCAGCCTTCTTGCTGACCTCCCTGCCTCCTGTCTTTCCCCACTCCAGTCCATACTTCACTCTGCTGTCCGGATCATTTTTCTACAAAAATGTTCAGGACATGTTTCCCCACTCCTCAAAGAACTTCCAGTGGTTGCCCATTCACTTCAGCATCAGACAGAAACTCCTTACCATCGGCTTTAAAGCACTCAGTCACCTTGCTCCCTCCTACCTCACCTCGCTACTCTCCTACTATAACCCAGTCCGCACACTTCACTCCTCTAATACCAACCTAATCACCTCGATCTCATCTGTCTCGCCACTGACCTCTCACCGACATCCTTCTCCTGTCCTGGAATGCCTTCCCTCTTCATATCCGACAATCACTCTCCCCACCTTCAAAGATTTACTGAAGGAAAATGTTCTCCAGGAAGTCTTCCCTAACTAGGTTCTTACTCCTTTTCTCTTCTCCTGCTATCTTCTGCATCGCCTTGACTTGCTCCCTTCATTCACCACTACCCCCGCCAGCCCCACAGCACTTATTTACATATCTGTAATTTGTTTATTAATATTAATGTCTGTCTCCCCTCTAGACTGTAAGTTCTGTGTGGGCAAATCAATCAATCAATCAATCATATTTATTGAGTGCTTACTGTGTGCAGAGCACTGTACTAAGTGCTTGGGAAATACAAATTGGCAAAGAAATGTGTCTACCAACTCTGTTACACTGTACTCTCCCAAGCGCTTAGTGCTTTGCTCCACATGCAGTAAGCACTCGATAAGTATGATTGATGGATAAAAGTACTCCGCACACAGTAAGTTTTCAATAAATACCATTGATTGATTGACTGGCCTTGCAGCTAAATAAAATATGTACCATTTATTGAACAACCACCATGCACCAAGAACAGCTTCAACCATGAAGGGAGAAAAATGGCTCTCAAGGAATTTGATTTTAGATAATAACACAGGGTAAATGCATAACAAGTTTTTTAAACAGGCATCCTCCCTCTCAGATTTGTTGCTGATGATACCAAACTGCTAGAATTTGTTTTCTGTTTTTATGGTATTTGTTAAGCATTTACTATGTGCCAGGCACTGTTCTAACCACTGGGGTAGATACAAAGTAATCAGGTTGGACACAGTCTATATTCCACATTGGGTTTACAGTCTTAATCCCCATTTTACAAACGAGGTAACCGGAGCACAGAGTAGTCAAGTGACTTGCCCAAGCTCACACAGCAGACAAGTGGCAGAGACAGGACTAGAACCCAAGTTCTTCTGATTCCCAGGCCCGTGCTCTATCCACTAGAGTTATAGAAGGCTTTCAGAGCCTAGCTAAATGGAGAGAGGTGGGCCTGAGAACCACTGGCTAACTGTGTGACTTTGGGCAAATCTCTGAATTTTCCCTTAACTTCCCTCTGCCAAGTTTCCTCATCTATAAAATGGGGATTAAAGACCTGTTCTCCCTCCCTCTTCGTTGGGGCAGGGAATATGTCTGTGATTGTGACTGTGTCTGACTTGCATATGTTGTGGAGTGCTTGGCACATAATAAGTACTTACCAAATACCACAATGATAATTATCATTTTTTAATTATGCAGTGAGGAATCAATCAGCTAAAGGAATTTATTGAGCTCCTATTCTGTGCAGAGCCCAGAACCAAGCTCTCGAGAGAGTACAATAGAACTGTGCGTATGTGTGTGAACAAACAGAACTCTCAAAATCAGGAAGGATGTGGATAGGGTTAATATAGGACTGGTGGTCACCTAATCTCACAGTTCCAGAGTTAGACCTCAGCCCACCCTACCTTCAAAACCCTCCTAAAATGTCACCCACTCCAACAAACCTTACCAGATTAATTATCAATGCCTCAACTCATTTGAGTTCAACTCCAGTTGCATATATATGTCGATCTGTATTACATCGACATATATATGCATTTATTCCCATTTATTATATGCACTGCTTTATATATGTATAGTCAATATTTCTACATCTGGCTCACCTTTACACTGTAAGGACCTTAGGGGCAAGAAACTTGTTACAGGCTTCTGTTAGTCTTGAGTACTAAACTCAGTTGACTCAATAAAAACCATTTCCACTACTACTTCAGCTTCTTAGGGGACACCCACTGAAGCGTGAAGATTCACGCTTGACAGTTTTAAGTCGAACCAAGGAAATCCATTTGCATGTAATGGGTGGTGAATTTCTAAAATGTGATTGCCACAGAAAGTTGTGCAGACGGAAAATGCCAATATCTTCAAGAAGCACTTGGATAAATTCACGGATGAAAGGCACTTTCCAGGAAAATAAAATGTAACGTTAGTGATGTTTATCTTGAGAAGGATCTAAATGGATTCATGGGTAGTAGGTCCATCATGGATAATTAGAGGGAAATGAGTAGTAATAACTTAAATGTATATAGAATTTTTTCATTGTTCCGAAGGGCTTTCACATTCATTTCCCCATAACATTCCTGTGAGGTCAGGAGAGGAAAAGTTCCCATTTTGCAACTGAGGGAACTGAGCATAAAGAGGTTAAGAATCTTCCCAATTTGCACTGCAGACCAGTGGCAGAGCTGGTCCAAAACCCAGGGTTCATTCATTCAGTCATATTTATCGAGGGCTTACTGTGTGCAGAGCACTGTACTGAATGCTTGGTTACCTCACCTCCCTTCTCTTCTTCTACATCCCAGCCAGCTCACCTTCTCACTGTGCCTTGTTCTCGCCTGTCCCGCCATCAACCGCTGGCCCACGTCCTACCTCTGGCCTGGAATGCCTTCCCTCCTCAAATTAGCCAAACTAACACACTTCCCCCCTTCAAAGCCCTACTGAAAGTTCACCTCCTCCAGGAGGCCTTCCCAGACTGAGCCCCCTTTTTCCTCTCCTCCTCCCCATCTCCTGCTTTGCCCTCCCCACCCCCCTGCCCCACAGCACTTGTGTATATATAGATACAATTCTATCTATTTTTATTAATAATATGTATAAATCTATAATTCTATTTATTTATAATGATGCCACTGATGCCTGTTTACTTATTTTGATGTCTGTCTCCCCCCTTCTAGATGGTGAGCCCATTTAGGCCAGGGAACGTCCCTTTTTGTTGCTGAAATGTACTTTCCCAAACACGTACTACTGTGCTCTGCACAAAGTAAGCACTCAGTAAATACGATTGAATGAATAATAATAATAATAATAATAATAATAATAATGACATTTGTTAAGCACTTACTATGTGCAAAGCACTTTTCTAAGCACTGAGGAGGCTACAAGGTGATCAGGCTGTCCCATGTGGGCAGCCTTCATCCCCAGTTTACAGATGAGGTAACTGGGGCACAGAGAAGTTAAGTAATAATAATAATAATAATGATGATGGCATTTATGAAGTGCTTACTATGTGCAAAGCACTGTTCTAAGCGCTGGGGTAGATACAAGGTAATCAAGTTGTCCCACGTGGGGCTCACAGACTTAATCCCCATTTTCCAGATGAGGGAACTGAGGCACAGAGAAGTGAAGTGACTTGCCCAAAGTCACACAGCTGACAATTGGTGGAGTCGGGATTTGAACCCATGACCTCTGACTCCCAAGCCCATGCTCTTTCCATTGAGCCACGCTGTTTCTCTAATAATAATAATAATGATAGTATTTGTTAAGCGATTACGATGTGCAAAGCACTGTTCTAAGCGCTGGGAAGGATACAAGGTGATCAAGCTGTCCCATGTGGGGCTCACAGCCTTCATCCCCATTTTGCAGATGAGGTAACTGGGGCACAGAGAAGTGAAGTGACTTGCCCAAAGTCACACAGCTGACAATTGGCAGAGCTGGGATTTGAAGCCATGATGTTTGACTCCCAAGCCCGGGCTCTTTCCACTGAGCCACTCTGCTTCTCTAATGAATACAACAGGATAATAAACGACACATTTCCTACCTGACTACTGACTCCAGACCTGTGTTCTTTACTTTAAATTCCACTGCCTCCTTAGGGAGGTTAGAGGGGGAAAAAATCAGTGATGGCAATCTTCGGAACAATCTTAATGGATTCATAGATAATAGGATCATGATGGGTGAGTAGTAAGAACGTTAGGGACATTAGATGGTATTTTCCCAACCATGAGGACAAATGTCAGAGAAGGCAACCATTATTACATTATTCTTCCAATCATCCTGTTGGAGTCAGTATATTGGGCTGGACAAATATTTGATCTGATACGCTAATAAGCAGCATGGTGTAGTGGATAGACTATGGGCTTGAGAGTCAGCAGGTCATGGGTTCTAATCCTGCCTCCTCCACTTGTCTGTTGTGTGAACTTGGGCAAGTCATTTAACTTCTCTAGACTTCATTTACCTCATCTGCAAAATGGGCATGGAGACTGTGAGCCCCATATGGGCCAGAGACTGTATCCAATGAGAATAGCTTGTATCCATCTCAGTGCTTACTTAGTACAGTGCCTGGTGAACAGTAAGTGCTTAACAAATACCCTAATTATTATTATCATTATTATATACTTTGGGAAAAAACAATATGAAAAATAATTGGCGAGTCTCCACTACCTCCAGTTACGTAACATACATGCACTTCAATTTTGTTTCAGAGCCATAATACGTACCGTCTGTAAGAATTGTTTTATGGAGTTGAATTGGAATTCTAAAAATAATTTAGCAAATAAAATGAACAGTCTGCTTCTTGTACTTTGCAAAGACAAAAAAAAAAGTTGGCATCAAATTCAGGATCTTTCTTACACTGACAGAGTTCTTCCCAGTTCGCCTCCTTCCTCACTTGCCGATCCTTCTCACTCTCGTTCTCCAACTTTCCTTCTTTTTCCCACATCTTAATTTTAAGTGCTCTTCCCTTATCTATTCTGAGTCCATTTCACTTTTCAGTGTTCATTCACTCCTCTGGTCAGCTGACGAGCTCCCATGGTTTAACCAACTACCAATCTACCTCATCAAATATGAGCCCCACGCGGGACAGGGACTGTGTCCAACTTGATAAATTTGTATCTACCCCAGCGCTTAGTACTGTGTTTGACACGTAGTAAGTGCTTCCTCTCCTCCAAGAGACCTTCCCAGACTGAGCCCCCTTTTTCCTCTCCTCCTCCCCACCCCTCCGCCCTACCTCCTTCCCCTCCCCACAGCACCTGTATATATGTTTGTACAGATTTATTACTCTATTTATTTTACTTGTACATATTTCCTCTTCTAATTATTTTCTTAATGTTGTGCACCTAGCTTTATTTCTATTTATTCTGATGACTTGACACCTGTCCACATGTTTTGTTGTCTTTCTCCCCCTTCTAGACTGTGAGCCCATTGTTGGGTAGGGACCGTATCTATATGTTGCCAACTTGTACTTCCCAAGCGCTTAGTACAGTGCTCTGCACACAGTAAGTGCTCAATAAATACGATTGAATGAATGAATGAACAAATGCTATTGTTATTATTAACCCAGATTTCCCACCCTCTCTGCAGTCTCACATTTCTTTTTGCCTCTTGGCCATCTCTTTCTGGATGCCCAGTGGGAACTTCAAGCCTGGAACTCCTTCCCACTTCACGTTTGACAGACCATAAGTCTCACCATCTTCAATGCCCTTTTTCGTGGTATTTGTTAGGTGCTTACTTTGTGCCAGGCACTGTTCTAAGCACCACGGTAGATACAAGCTAATCAGGTTCCACATGGGGCTCACAGTCCTAATCCCCATCTTAAAGATGAAGCAAATGAGGCCCAGAGAAGTGAAATGACTGGCCTAAAGTCACACAGCAGACAAGTGGCAGAGCCCGGATTGGAACCCAGGTCCCTCTGACCCTCAGACTTGTGCCCCAACCCCTAGACCATGCTTTGAAATCACATCCGCAGACTACGGGCAGGGATAATAGTAATAATAATGATGGTATTTGTTAAGCACTTACTATGTGCCTAGCACTGTTCTAAGCACTGGGGGAGATACAAGGTGATCAGATCATCTTGGGTGGGGCTCACAGTCTCAATCCCCATTTTACAGATGAGGTAACTGAGGGACAGAGAAGTGAAGTGACTAGCTCAGTCACACAGCTGACAAGTGGCGGAGCTGGGATTAGAACCCGCAACTTCTGCATCTACTAACTCTGTTTTATTGCAGTTCCCCCAAGTACTCAATACAGTGCTCTGCACACAGCAAGCACTCAATAAATACCACTGATTGATTGATTGATCTCCTCAAAAAGATCTTACTAACTGATCTCTAATCTCCCTCATTTAGATCACCCTAACTGCCACTTCAGCTCTTCTGAGTACCCCTAGGCATTATGCTACTCAGGACCTCCCCTAAGACATATACATATTAAAAATATATATATGGTATTTGTTAAGTGCTTACTTTGTGCCAGGCACTGTACTAAGCGCTAGGGTAGTTAGAAGCAAATCAGGTTGGACACAGTCCCTGTCCCAAATGTCACTCTCTTGATCCCCATTTTACAGACGAGGTAACTGAAGCCCGGAGAATTTGTGACTTGCCCAAGGCCACACAGCAGGCAAGGGGCAGAGCCAAGTGTGGCTCAGTGGAAAGAGCCCGGGCTTGGGAGTCAGAGGTCATAGGATCTAATTCTGTCTCCGCCACTCGTCAGCTGTGTGACTTTGGGCAAGTCACTTCACTTCTCTGGGCCTCAGTTACCTCATCTGTAAAATGGGGATTAAGACTGTGAGCCCCACATGGGACAACCTGATCAACTTGTAACCTCCTCAGCGCTTAGAAGCGTGCTTTGCACATAGTAAGTGCTTAACAAATGCCATCATTATTATTACTATTATTATCTGCCCCTATGTTTACTACAGTGCCTGGCACAGAGTAAGCATTTAACAAATACCATTTTTAAAAAACCTCAATAAATACCACTGATTGATTGTTACCATGGTATTTAAGCACTAACTCATATCCCTTTCCCCTTTTCCTTTTTTCTCCTCTGTGTAATCAATTTCAAGGTCAACCTGTCTTGATTTTGATACTACTGAGAGAAGAGGGCATGCGGATTTACGTGACTCTACTCAAAAAGCGTTTAGCGCAGTGCTCTGCATAGAGTAGAAGTTCAATAAATATTTTTGACTGCTTGATCAATATTCAAACTTCAGATATTTCATACCAAGAGGAAATTCTATTATATTATTATAATAATATGAGACTATTATATGTCTCTTTGAAGAACTTCATTTCTGGCAGTGACTCATCAACTCCATCTGCTGGTGTTACAAGGGCTGGAATACCTAGAGAATCTGTTTAACCTGTGAAATTTTGGGGATTTGAGCAAAGAAATCAAAAAACATTCCTAAAACGCATCAAATTTAAGAGTGATTGAAATGAGCAGTGACTTTTCTTCTGTTCTCTACTTCAGTCGTCATTTTACTTCTTTATGTTCCTACAGAATTCAACAGTACTTCCCAAGCGCTTAGTACAGTGCTCAACACACAGTAAGCGCTCAGTAAATACGATTGAATGAATGAATGAATGAACAGTAGCAGTAACAAGCATATTTAAAGAACCTCTACTTTGGGAAGAGCCTCTGATGCTTTGCACATAGTAAGCGCTTAATAAATGCCATTATTATTATTATTATTATTATTATTACATACCTGAAGCGAATGAAAAGATCTTTCAAACCCAACCCAGCCCAACCCAGAACCCACAGAACTAAATCCCTCCTAAACCAAATTCCTCCTAAATCCTTTCATAAAAATAACAATAATAATGGTATTCTGTCATCATCCCCATCCCTGACTTTCTCCACCCAAGTTCTCATCATAATGTCCAGGCAACTAAATGTCATTCTCTCTGATTAATTATGGTACTTGATAAGTGTTTACTATGTGCCAAGCACTGTTCTAAACACTGGGGTTGATACTAGTTAATCAGGTTGGATGCAGTCCCTGTCCCACATGGGGCTCGCAGTCTTATTCCCATTTTACAGATGAGGTAACTGAAGCCCATAGAAGTGAAGTGATTTACCAAAGGTCACACAGTTGAAAAATGGTAGGGCTAGGATTAGAACCCAGCTCCCTCAGACTCTCGGGCCCGTGCTCTATCCACTAAGCCACACTGCTTCTGTAATTCTTCTCTGATTTCTTTCTCATTTCCCTCCATCATGGGGCAGGGAAGAGACTGATCTCTGCAGTTAATTATTCTTTGTGCTCTGAGAATTTGCAAGAGGGCACAATTTACAGGCATTCTCATTGTGCATGTTTTTATTAAATGCTGAAAACGACGAAGGAAGAGCTTCCAGAAGCATTGCAGAAATGCAGGTTAAAGATGTTTGCCATTTTTTTTCATTTAATTTTTCAGACAATCTTAAACCAAAGAGCTTTACTCTGGCATATTTGTAGTAATCGTAACAAAATGATCCCGAGGGGTAGATAACAGTTGGTCTTTTGTCATCACACAGAATGCTGGCAGAAAAATGGAATGCAAGGTTTAACCCAACATTCCTGTCTAGTGAGAAAAATTCTAAAATTATAAATTGTGACCCTGAAACCTTCCAGTATATTATTTTATTCATGAAAAAAATGTGCCCATTCTGCTTTGTTACCACACATATCCTTTTTGTTGTACTGAAAGCTAACAACACAACTCCTGTATGAACCTGACTGGTTACATTACAGTTTTTAAGTCCTTGAGAAAAAAAATCAATTTAATATTAGTAGATGGTAGTATCATTTCCAGAAGAATAGAATGAGGCATCGTCTGCAATACTTAATTCTTTTTTTTCATCAGGATCCTTATCTAACTCATCTCCCTTTTCTGGAAGGCTTTAAGGTCCCCTTTATACGTGTCAAGTAATAAAGTGGATGAAGTGCAACTGCCATTTTTAAATGAAACATGAACAAAATTATGGGGACAGAGGGGTGTAGGACTTCACTCAATCTGAAACAAAATGGTTTTGAAGAAGGACTTCTCCAGACTGTTTACACCAAACCCAATCTAAAGAAATGATTTTCAATCAACAATATTTATTGAACTCTCACTTTGTGTGGAGCACTGTAGTAAGCGCTTGGGTGAATACAATAAAACTGTTGGTAGACCTGTTACCTGCCCACAAGGAATTTATAGTCTCCAGGTCATTTGGGACAGTGTGCTCATATCATCTTCTAGACTGTGAGCCCACTGTTGGGTAGGGACCGTCCCTATATGTTGCCAACTTGTACTTCCCAAACGCTTAGTACAGTGCTCTGCACACAGTAAGCGCTCAATAAATACGATTGAATGAATGAGTGAATGAATCCCAAGTAGCCACACTACCAAACAGTCAATCAGTGGTATTTATTGGGTGCTTATTGAGGGCAGAGTGCTGTACTAAGCACATGGGAAAATACAGTACAATAAAATGATAGTTGTGGACCCTTCCCCGAAAGAGCTTACGGTCTATAGGGGGAGATAGAAACTAAAATAAATTGCAGAGAGGAGGAACGGAAGTATATAAGGGCGTACTTTAAACAGGAAATCCTAATAATAATCATAATAATAATGGCATTTGTTAAGCACTTACTCTGTGCTAGGCACTGTACTAAGTGCTGGGGTGGATGCAAGCAAATCAGATTGGACACAGTCCCTTGTCCCATATGGGGCTCACAGTCTCAATCCCGTTTTACAGATGAGGTAACTGAGTCACAGAGAAGTTAAGTGACTTTCCCAAGGTCACACAGCAGATGAGTGGCAGAGCTGGGATCAGAGCCCATGACCTTCTGGCTCCCGGGCCACAACGCCAGAGTAGCACTCCCTACATCATCCTGTTACATTGAGCAGCTGGGGAACTGCTAGTCTTGGTTGTCAAGGTAACCTGTGGAAGTGGCCTAATCAATCAACTATATGTACTGAGCACCTACTTTATGTGCAGAGGACTGTACTCAAGACACTAATAATAATAATAATAATGGGATTTATTAAGCACTTACTATGTGCAAAGCACTGTTCTAAGTGCTGGGGGGTGATACAAGGTGATGAGGTTGTCCCATGTGGGGCTCACAGTCTTAATCCCCATGTTACAGATGAGGTAACTGAGGCTCAGAGAAGTTAAGTGACTTGCCCAAGGTCACACAGCAGACACGTGGCAGAGCTGGGATTCGAACCCATGACCTCTGAGCCCGTGCTCTTTCCACTGAGCCACGCTGCTTCCCTAATAGAGCTAGAATACATAGAGCTACAATAGAGTACAATACATAGAATACAATAGAACTAGAAGACATGATCCTTGCCCTCAGAGACCTTACTACCTAGTAAGGGACACAGACACAGGTGCAAGGAAAAAAAAAAGGAAAATATATCCAAAATGAGTAAGGACTTAAGTATGTAAGTCTTTGGGTTCCCAAGTGCTATGTGTGTTGATAATTTATCAGTGCAGAGCAATGCAGACTAGCTTAGGTGGTAGTTAGAAGGGTGTGAGGCTTTGAGTTAGGAGAAAAACGCGTTCCAGCAACCCTCGACTGAATGGTTTGGGTTAGATTGTGTGGGCTGTGTTATACCCAGAGCAGATGGGATGGCTCAGTGGAAAGAGCACGGGCTTTGGAGAGGTCATGGGCTCAAATCCTGGCTCTGCCACTTGTCAGCTGTGTGACTCTGGGCAAGTCCCACCTTCTCTGTGCCTCAGTGACCTCATCTGTAAAATGGGGATTAAGGCTGTGAGCCCCCCGTGGGACAATCTGATCACCTTGTAACCTCCCCAGAGCTTAGAACAGTGTTTTGCACATAGTACGTGCTTAATCAATGCCATTATTATTATTTGTATTGCTGTCTGTCACCCCCCTTCTAGACTATTAGCTCGTTGTATTCTATTCATATTAATTTTATCATATTCTATTTATTTTATCATATTCTATTTATTTTATTTTGTTACTATGTTTTGTTTTGTTGTCTGTCTCCCCCTTCTAGACTGTGAGCCCACTGTTGGGTAGGGACCGTCTCTATATGTTTCCAACTTGGACTTCCCAAGCGCTTAGTACAGTGTTCTGCACACAGTAAGCGCTCAATAAATGAATGAATGAACGAATGAGAGAAAAAAATGAATCGGGAGAGCCTCCTAGGGATGAAGACTTTCAGAGGGGCTCTGATAATGGGGAGACCAGTAATCTGATAGATTTGGGGCAGCAGAAAGTGCCAAGCAAGAGGAAGAACCTGAGCAAGAGGTCAGAGGCAGAAGAGCCACAAATGAGACAGTGTGAGAAAGTTAGTTTGAAAGGAACAAAGGGTGTGAGCTGAGCTGTGTTTTCAGCTCAACTCAGCTCACCATGCCACAGAAGGCAGTGTGGTATAGTGGATAGAGCATGGCCTAGGAGACAGAAGTCACCCTGGCTCCTCCACTTGTCGGCTGTGTGACTTTGGGAAAGCCACTTCACTTTTCTGTGCCTCATTTACCTCATCTGTCAAATGGGGGTTGAGACTGTGAGCCCCATGTAGGACAGGGACTGCGTCCAACCCTATTTGCGTGTATCCATCCCAGCGGTTAGTACAGGGGCTGGCACATAGTAAGTGCTTAGCAAACAGGACAGTTATTATTATTATGATTAGAGGGATTAGTCCCTTTTTAGACTGTGAGCCCACTGTTGGGTAGGGACCATCTCTATATGTTGCCAACTCGTACTTCCCAAGCGCTTAGTACAGTGCTATGATTAGATGGATTAGTCCCCTTCTAGACTGTGAGCCTGCTGTTGGGTAGGGACCGTCTCTATATGTTGCCAGCTTGTACTTCCCAAGCGCTTAGTACAGTGCTCTGCACACAGTAAGCGCTCAATAAATACGATTGAATGAATGAATGGAGGAGAAAATCGTGAGTAAGAGGGAGTGAGTCAATGGAGAGTCCTTTAACCAGCGGTCAGGAGTTAATGACTGAAGAGGAGAGGAATTCAATTGTACCTTCCAAGTGCTTAGTACAGTGCTCTGCACAAAGTAAGTGCTCAATAAATATGATTGATTGAAAGAATTAATGAATGAATAGGCAACCAGTGGGTGTTTTTGAAGAGTGAGGAGGTGTGTAAAGAATGATTTTGTTTTAAGAAAAAATTATCTGAGCAGACGAGTGAAGTATGGCCTGGAGAAGGGAGAGCGAAGAGGCAGGGATGCTAGTTTAAAATAATGATGACAGAATTTGTTAAGCACTTACTATACTAAGTGCTGGGGTGGATACAAACAAACCGGATTGGACACAGTCGCTGTCCCATGTGCGGCTCACAGTCCCAATCCCCATTTTACAGATGAGGTAAAAGAGGCACAAAGACGGGAAGTGTCTTGCTCAAGTTCACACAACAGACAGGTGGCGGAGGCGGGATTAGAAGCCATGACCTTCTGTATCCCAGGCCCGTGCTCTAGCCACTACACAATGCTGATACGCTATCCTATTCATTCATTCAACCGTATTTATTGAGCGCTTACTGTGTGCAGAGCACTGCACTAAATGACCACTTGGACCAGAGCGGTGGACACTGGGATGGAGAGGAAGGGTGGATCTGAGCGGTGTTTTGGAAGCTGGGTTCATCTGATGGGTTTGTAGGGGCCTCTGCAGAGGGGTGGTACACGGGCATTGGAGACGCTCATCGTTTCTGCTCTCTGCCCATGCCCCAATCTCCTACAGAAGTAGCCTAAGCAACTGTTTCCCAAGTCAGAGGTGAAGGCTGTAGAGATTCCCAGAGATCTCTCAGCGCTGCTTCTCACCTGGAGTTTCTAATCTGCAGTGCTGGGAGCCAGGCTAGATAGAGATTCCATTCAACTAGTGCTTCCCCCAAGAGTCTTGAGCCAGATTTAGAGGGGTCGGATTGTTCTTCACTTTTCTTCACTGAAGTTTTCAAAGTAATCCCGAACGCTAGCTCTCTGTTCCACCCCCTGCTACCATGCATCCTGAAGAAGGGGAATCACAAACATAGATGAGCTGCGTTTTTGAATCCTGGCGTATTTTTCAGAGGCAGTTTCACATCACATCAGAACGTGGTATCAGAAGGCTAACACTTAGTAGAGGCACTGAAGCTGACATAAATAGGTATCTATATATAGTCTGTGGTTATAGATAGATATCCACATGGATATCTATCCATATATGTGTATGTGCATATATATATATATATATATATATGTGTGTGTGTGTGTGTGTGTGTATGTGTATATATATATGTGCATATAAATATATATGTAAGGCTGAATTTCTATTCAAAAGCTGCTTATTGTGGCCAACCTTCATTATAATTCAATCTAAAAATTATTCACTACAACTCTTCATTCCTCTCTGTATCATTGCTCAGAACAGTCCTGATAGCTGCGTGGCTCAGTGGAACGAGCACAGGCTTTGGAGTCAGAGTTCATGGGTTCCAATCTCGGCTCCACCAATTGTCAGCTGTGTGACTTTGGGCAAGTCACTCAACTTCTCTGTGCCTCAGTTACCTCATCTGCAAAATGGGTATTAAGACTGTGAGCCCCCTCTGGGACAACCTGATCACCCTCTAACCTCCCCAGCACTTAGAACAGTGCTTTGCACATAGTAAGTGCTTAATAAATGCCATCATTATTATTATTACGAGTGACTTTTTTTGTTAGAATTCAACTCCGTCAGCAATTGCTTCCTTTTTCCTAAACTAAGTAATGCCATTTCAGTCTTGCCAGAGACATTTCATTCAGGGCGAGCCAGCACCGCACAAGCACCTGGATCTGAAAATCAAAGTTGCAAAATCGCTAACCCTGATTTGGAAAGGACAGGAACATTTTCCAATTCCCCGAGACACCGATTAAAACATTGTATCAGAAAATGTGAGTCAAAGTTGAAGAAGAGCTCATTTTGCAAGCGGCTTGCTTTCAGTAAGTAACAGTGTGCTTCCCTAAAATTGACATTTTGCATTTAGCGTTGCAAATGTTTGCCAGACAATTGTTCTGTGGCTGTGTCTACCCAGAGCAAATCTAAGAGCAGATTGGAAAGACTCCATGGGCTTGTTCTATGTTAGCACTAATGACACCTGCCTCATTTGCCAGCTAATGGGAGAATTGGCTACTCATACTATGTCATAATTCAGCACTTCAGGGCCAAAATGCAATCGGTTGGATTTGTGTAGACAGGAGGTTGTTTTCCTGAAATAGTCAATCGTATTCATTGAGCACTTACTGTGTGCAGAGCACTGAACTAAGCGCTTGGGGGAGGACAGTATAACAGACAGGTTTCCTGCCTACAGTGAGTTAACTCTGCCCTGGAAGATTCAAGTCAATGAACACAGTTTTTTGTCTTGAAATTGTCTTCAGAAACCCTCTTGTTTCAGGAAAAGACAGGCTCTTTGCATGAAACGGAACGCTGTGAAGTGTCATTTGAGTGTTCATTCAAATTGACTTCATTCATTCATTCATTAGATCATATTTATTGAGTGCTTACTATGTGCAGAGCACTGTACTAAGTGTTTGGGAAGTACAAGTTGGCACACTGAATTTCAATCAGTGGTATTTATTGAGAACTTACTGTGTGCAGAGACTATATTAAGGTCTTAGCAGTATACTGAGCACTTGCTTTGAAATATTCTGTATTTTATATTATGCATTATATTTGTGTGCAAAGATTTTCAGAAAATATACTGTAACATTTTATTTCCTGAAGTTCTTATTTGGTTTACCTAGTTTAACCACCATGCCATTTAAATCACTTGTTAATCCTCTTTGTTAATCGTATTAGCCAAATGTTAACACCAGGTGGGACTCATCAGAAACCATCCATTTTCAAAAGCTCTGGCTTTCTTTCCCATCTTCACAGAAAAATGTCATGTTTCTTATTGTAAATTATTGCCACATTCCTTAATGGCTCAAAGACTCCATCATAGCTCTATCAATACCCCTACTATAAAGTAGAAGAAATGTTTACTAATATAATAATAACAATGGTATTTGCTAAGCATTTACACTGTTCTAGGGTAGATACAAAGTGATCAGGCTGTCCCTCGTGGGGCTCTCAGTCTCAATCCCCATTTTACAGATGAGGTAACTGAGGCACAGAGAAGTTAAGTGACTTGCCCAAGGTCACACAGCGAAGAGGCAGGGGTGGGATTAGAACCCACGACTTCCGACTCCCAAGTCCATGCTCTTGCCACTAGGCCATACTAGGAGTCACATGATAAAACCCAAATGAGATTCAAGCAATGCACTTTCTATGGCTCAAAGGTTTATGGATTCACTGAAATTTATCAATCAGGTTTCAGGATCTAAAATCAGAAGCATCATATTCTAAATGTTTGGGTTGTCCTGAAAAATAAGACAACATAATTTAAATTCCCAATTTGATATGAAAGAAGAAAACACAAATGCACTTGTACTGAATACATTCACCATCTGCTGTTTTCATGGTGCTTTAGCATTGAAGAGAATTGGGGTATTTACTATTTTGAAAAGTGGGCTAGCCAGCTGATTACCATTTGTTTCAGAATTAAAGGTCAAAAGCCTGCAAATCGTTTGATCTTTTTAATCAAATACGAGGTTTTAAGAAACCTTTCACCTAATTCCAGAACCCTTTCCCATTGGACAATCAGAAAATAAAAAGGAAACCCTTAGGAGCCTTCTTGACAAGAAGCTTAACCCAGATTTGCTTTCTTGTTGCACCTTGAATTTCTGGCACCTCCTGCTGCTCTTTAACAGAACCAAAATCACCTGTTAATTTAATGATTAGGCAAAGAGTCTGACTTTTCCATTGGCTTAGAGAAGCCTCAACATCCAAGAGTAGGTTGCCTTTCTATGCCTGAGAAGGCTGGTAGTTTGGTCTTCCTTGATAATGGTTCAATTTTGAAGAGAAAGTAGCTGGGATGAAGAGTCTGTGATTGCCCCTTTGAAATAATGAAGGTATGTGTTTGATAGTCAACTCTGCCTGGAAAGATTCAAATTAAAAAACACGCTTTTCTGTTTCGAAATAATCTTCAGAAAACCTTTTGTTCTATGATAACTTGCTCTTTTCATGAAGCAGAACATCTCAACGGTGGTTTGTGAAGTGGGATTTCGGTATTCATACAGATAGAAAGTCACATTTTAGCAACTGAAAGGAGTATTACTGGTCACAAGTCCTGTTTGACCTCATTGTGGGCAGGGAATGTGTCTGTTTATTGTTATACTGTACTCTACCAAGCATTTAATAGTGTTCTGCACACAGTAAGTACTCAATAAAAAGGCTGAGTGAATTTACTGCTAGGTAATATTGTATAAGAGCTAGGATATTACTTGTCAGTTTTTCTGATGTGATTCTTGGGGTCAAGAAGTGCATTTCACATTGTTTTATCACTTGCTTAGGATTTGATTTTAAAGGTTCAGATTTTGAAAGTCAAAGACAAAATGTGTCATAGCCACTTTGATTAGGCTCAGGATGGCTGTTCATATATCTTCTAATCTGTTAAAGTTTAGTACCTTTACTTCTTCATATCACACTGAAGCAATTTTTTAGAACATAAAAGTATTGTGTAGATTTTTTTTAATGTTGAAAATTATTTTGATTGCTTTTTACGGATATTTAAATTGGTAATATCTGCAAAAGTTCTAATATCCTTCAAGTTGAAGTGAACTGTCTGTAAATTAATCTTGGAACTTTTCTGAAGCACTCTAGACCTGAAAGGTAGGAAGCAGAGTGAGAGTAGTTGATCTGAGTTCAATGCTTACATTCAAAATTTCACGATCAAATAATTTAGTTTTTCTTTGATAGTCATAACTGATTTATGTTCGCCATTTGCTCTGCTAACACGCTGTTTGGGTGCCCAGGCATAGCTACACAAACCTACATCTGTAAATTTTAGAAGAACAAGTAATGTCTTGTGCAAACATGAGTAATGACTTGATTCTGATGGAAACTTCCTTTCGCTGGACATCCTATGCCCTTAAAGTAGGTATTTTTTAGAGAAGTAGATTGTTCTGTAGCATATGGTAAAAACCCAGGCTGATGTAATTAAAGGTACTGGTGAAGAAAGGCTCGATTTATCTAGGTTTACTTTAATGTTCGGAAACCCAGTCTTCACAGTGAGCAATAGAACTGAATTCTGAAAGAGCAAACAGATGCTTTGTGTGGATGTGCTGGAGTTACTATTAAAAGTAATCCCTAGAGAGCTCTCTGGGCTCCTGTCCTGTACCACTTCATCTGAATTCTAGGAGAACATGAAAATGGATCTGGACCAGCCTATGGGAGGCATGTTGTGTGTGTTTTAAAATTGGTATTGGGGCGATGTGACCCCCCAAAGACTACTAGGCAGTCTGCAAATTCACTGTCCATGTGAGAAAGCGTGCATCTACTGCCTCTTAGTACAATGCCTGGCACATAGTAAGCACTTAATACCACAATCATTATTATTATTACTGCTCTACCAGTCCTCCTCCTGGCCACCACCCCCAGACCAAACTCAACCACAAGTTGGAGGATAATAGTAATTATAGTATTTGTTGAGTGCTTACTACACGCTAGGCACTGGGGTAAATGCAAGGTAATCAGACCGTGAGCCCCAAGTGGGACAGTCTCAATCCCCATTTTACAGATGAGGTAACTGAGGCACAGAATTTGTGATTTGCCCAAGGTCACTCAGCAGACAAGTGGCAAAACTGGGATTAGAACCCAGGACCTCTAACTCCCAAGCACTTGCTCTTGCTACTAGGCCATGATGTGAGGGTTACCACTGAGAATCTAAATCTGCACAATCTACCCTGACTTCCACCGAGGGAGAACCAGACCAAACCGGCCAATAGGCTGGGATTTGGGATTTTCAGTCTCAAGCAGAGCCCTAATCTCTTGGCTGACGCTTATTACGTCCGCCTCTACTGCTCCCCGAACATGTGACAAGAGTGCATCTTCTTAATCAGTCAGCCTTTACTGTGTGCAGATCACGTTATTTAGCTTGTTGTGGGCAGGGAATGTGTCTGTTATACTGCTGTACTCTCTCAAGCACTTAATACAGTGCTCTGCACACAGTAAGTGATAAATTGGTCAGATACAAAACTTTTACTTGGCTCAGGTAGTAAAGTTTCTCCTTCAGAAAAGAGTCTTCATGTACTTATTTCACTCTCCGTATCCCCAAGGAAAAAGCAGGAGGTTTGCGATTTTTTCAATAACCAACATAGCAGTGGCAGTGAAAGGAGCCATTTAATCAGTGCTCAAATGTATGCATGGAGATTTATTTTCCTGTCCTGCCCTGCCCTGCAAATTTATAGAGTTCCCCTTTCCATTTGAGTGAATGTGTGAGTACTTTTACTAACAAGTAATAATAATGTTAAGCACTTACTATGTGTCAAGCACTGTTCTAAGCATTGGAGTAGATAAATGTTAATTAGGTTGGACACAGTCCCTGTCCCACAAGGGGGTTCACGGTTTTAATCCCCATTTTACAGCTGAGGGACGTGATGCCCAGAGAAGAGAAGTGACTTGCCCAAGGTCACAGCAGACAAATGGCAGAGTTAAGATTAGAACCCAGGTCCTCCTGTCTCCCAGGCCCATGCTCTATCCACTAGGCCATGGCTTCCTTTTGAGCTGCCGAGTTTATTTGGAGCTTTTCTGTGAAGTGCCTTAGGTTAGATCATGTCGATCTTCTGACTGTAGCCAAACTGGGCTGCCCATGATCAATCAATCAATCAAACGTATTTATTGAGCACTTACTGAATGCAGCGCACTGTACTAAGCGCTTGGGAAGTACAAGTTGGAAACCTATAGAGACAGATAAATCTGGATGTGATCCTGTTAGAACCAGGTCAGAGAGGTTGCTGCTAGCTTGTGCTTTTGGTTTGGTTCTTTCAGCCATTTGACCCTTTTTATGGTTTCACGGATGATCCTTGAGTCTGTGGGAGACTTTAGGGGTAGTGTTGTAGAAGCAGCTTGGCCTAATGGAAAAAGCATTAGTATGGGAGTCTAAGGACTTGGGTTCTAATCCCAGCTCCATCACTTGTCCGGGTGACCTCAGTCAAGTCACTTCACTTCTCTGCGCCTGTTACCTCATCTGTAATTGTTTATATTAATGTCTGTCTCTCCCTCTAGATTTGTAGGCTCATTGTGGGCAGGGAATGTGTCTATTGTTATACTGCACTTCCCCAAGCATTTAGTACAGTCTTCCGCACACGGTAAGTGCTAAAGAAATATGTCTGCTGTGTAACCTTGGGCAAGTCACTTAACTTCTCTGAGCCTCAGTTTCCCTCATCTGTAAAATGGGGATTAAGGCTGTGAGCCCCACATGGGACAACCTGATCACCTTGTATCCCCCCAGTGCTTAGAGCAGTGCTTCACACAGAGTAAGCACTTAACAAATACCATTATTATTATTATTAATATTAAATTGGTGGATCTGAGGCCCAGTTGAGGGGGAAAGTAGCAGCAGTGCCTTCTGAGGCCTTCTCTCCTAGGTCCCAAATCTGATACCTCATAGCTTTGGGCGGGGAGTGGGGAGGAGGGGTGTCTCTGGATGGCTCATGCCCCGCAAGGAGTCTGCATGACTAGGAAGGGACAGGTGTAGCAGCTGCAGTGGGGCAAGTTTAAAAAAAAAAAATGTGCAATAGGTAAAAGGTTATAGGGACTAGGATGCCACTGGTGGAGTCAGGGTGGGAAAGAGCAGGGCTGGAAATCCTAAAAGGCAGAGGTATAAAGCAGCAGTATGGCATAGTGGATGTAAGCGCTTAGTACAGTTCTCTGCACACAGTAAGACCCCAATAAATACTGAATGATAAAGCCTGAGCCTTGGAGTCAGAAAGTCTGGGTTCCAATCCCGGCTCTGCCACTTGTCTGCTGTTTGACTTTAGACATGTCACTTCACTTCTCTGTGCCTCAATTATCTCATCTGAAAAATGGGGATTGAGACTGTGAGCAACACATGGGATAGGGACTGTGTCCAACTCAATTTGCTTTGTATCCTTCCCAGCGCTTGGTACAGTGCCTGGAAAATAGTAAGTGCTTAACAAATATTATTATTATTATAGGATACCAATAATAACTGTGGTATTTGGGGCATGTTCATTAAGTGCCAGGTACTGTACTAAGTGCTGAGGTAGTACAACATAAGCAAATTGGATACAGTTCCCTGCCTCACACAAGGCCTTCAGTCTTTGTGAGAGGGACAACAGGGACTGAATCCCCATTTTGCAGATGAGGAAACTGAGGCTCAAATAAGTGAATTGCCCAAGGTTATACAGAATGCAAGTGGCAAAGTTGGGATTAGAACCCAGGTCCTCTGACTCCCAAGCTTATCCTCTTTCACTGGGCCATAGCGTGTCCTGAAAATACGAGTTGGGAGGTAGGTAATGGAGGCTTGGAGAGAGATCTCAAAAAGGATGGGGAAAGGTTGGGAGGGAGAAAAGAGAGGGGAGAATGGTTTAAAAAAGTGGCTTTCCTGGGCAATGAGTGGCAAAGGCACAAATCACTGGAGAGCCAGTACAAGATTTCTGGCTGAAATGGAGTCAAACTCTCCTCCCTGATCGTAAATCAAAAATCATTTATAGACATGATTTTTTTTTCTATTAGGGAAGTGCTTGGCCCAACAGATTGGCTCAGACTCCTACAAAATGCTGCCACCCTCTGGTTGAGCCAATAGTTCTCCTTGCTCGCCTAACTCAATCCATCAATCAATCAATCAGTGGTATTTATTAAGCATTTACTGTGTACAGAGCACTCTGCTAAGCTCTTGGGAGAGTTCAATTCAATAGAACTGGTAATCACAATCTCTGCCACTGAGTCCATAAGGGAAGACAGACATTGTAATTAGAGAGGGAAAATAGCACAGCGTAAGGATAAGTGCTGGAAGACTGAGAGTGAGGTGAATATCAACTGCTTAAGGGATGCAGACAGGTGCATAGGTGACACAGAAGGGAGAGCAAGTAGAGGAAATGCGGGTTTAGTCAGGGAAGGCTTCTTTCATTCATTCATTCAATCGTATTGAGCGCTTACTGTGTGCAGAGCACTGTACTAAGCGCTTGGGAAGTACAAGTTGGTAACATATAGAGATGGTCCCTACCCGACAGTGGGCTCACAGTCTAGAAGGGGGAGACAGACAACAATACAACACATATTAACAAAATAAAATAAATAGAATAGTAAATATGTACAAGTTAAATAGAGTCATAAATCTGTACAGACATATATACAGGTGCTGTGGGGAGGGGAAGGAGGTGGGGTGGGGGGGGTGGGGAGGGGACTCAGTGTGAGAAGGCCTCCTGGAGGAGGTGAGATCTCAGTAGGGCTTTGAAGGGAGGAAGAGAGCTAGCTTGATGGATGTGCGGAGGGAAGGCATTCCAGGCCAGGGGGAGGACGTGGGCCGGGGGTCGAGGTGGGACAGGTGAGAATGAGGCACAGTGAGGAGGTGAGCGGCAGAGGAGGGGAGGATGCAGTCTTGGCTAGAGAAGGAAAGAAGGTAGGTGAAGTAGGAGGGGGAGAGGTGATGGAGAGCCTTGAAGCCAAGAGTGAGGAGTTTTTGCCTGATGCATAGGTTGACTGGTAGCCACTGGAGATTTTTGAGGAGGGGAGTAACATGCCCAGAGCGTTTCTGCACAAAGATGATCAGGGCAGCAGCGTGAAGTATAGACTGAAGTTGGGAGAGACAGGAGGATGGGAGATCAGAGAGGAGGCTGATACAGTAATCCAGACGGGATAGGATGAGAGATTGACCCAGCAGGGTAGCGGTTTGGATGGAGAGGAAATGGCAGATCTTGGCAATGTTGCGGAGGTGAGACTGGCAGGATTGGTGACGAATTGGATGTGAGGGGTGAACGAGAGAGCGGAGTCGAGGATGACACCAAGGTTGCGGGCTTGTGAGACAGGAAGGATGGTAGTGCCATCTACAGTGATGGGAAAGTCAGGGAGAGGGCAGGGTTTGGAAGGGAAGATAAGGAGTTCAGTCTTGGACATATTGAGTTTTAGGTGGCGGGCAGACATCCAGATGGAGATGTCCTGAAGGCAGGAGGAGACACAAGCCTGAAGGGAGGGAGAGAGAGCAGGGGCAGAGATGTAGATTTGGGTGTCATCAGCATAGAGATGATAGTTGAAGCCGTGGGAGCGAATGAGTTCACCAAGGGAGTGAGTGTAGATGGAGAACAGAAGGGGACCAAGAACTGACCCTTGAGGAACCCCTACAGTAAGGGGATGGGAGGGGGAGGAGGAGCCCGCAAAAGAGACTGAGAATGAACGGCCAGAGAGATAAGGGGAGAACCAGGAGAGGACAGAGTCTATGAAGCCAAGGTTGGATAGCGTGTTGAGGAGAAGGGAGTGGTCCACAGTGTAGAAGGCAGCTGAGAGGTCAAGGAGGATTAGGATAGAGTAGGAGCCATTGGATTTGGCAAGCAGGAGGTCACTGGTGACCTTTGAAAGGGCAGTTTCGGTGGAATGTAGGGGATGGAAGCCAGGGTTTTTGAAGGTGGGGAGAGTGGTGGACTGTCAGGTACGAGGCAGAGAGTGATTTTCAGGCTTGAGGGAAGATGTGCAAAAACTCCTCGGCTTCAAGGCTCTCCATCACCTCGCCCCCTCCTACCTCACCTCCCTTCTCCTACAGCCCAGTCTGCACCCTCCGCTCCTCTGCCACCGCTACACTGGGCCTCATTCTCGCTTGTTCCGCCATTGACCCCCAGCCCACGTCCTTCCCCTGGCCTGGAATGCCCTTTCTCCACACATCCACCAAACCAACTCTCTTCCTCCCTTCAAAGCCCCACTGAGAGCTCACCATCTCCAGGGGGCCTTCCCAGACTGAGCCCCATTTTTCCTCTCCTCCTCCCCTTCCCCCCGCCCTACCTCCTTCCCCTCCCCACTTGTATATATTTGTACAGCTTTATTACTCTATTTTAATTGTATATAGTTTACTATTCCATTTTGTTAATGATGTGCATATAGCTATTTTGACACCTGTCTACATGTTTTGTTGTCTGTCTCTCCCTTCTAGACTGTGAGCCCATTGTTGGGTAGGGGCCGTCTCTATATGTTGCTGACTTGTACTTCCCAAGTGCTTAGGACAGTGCTCTACACACGGTAAGCGCTCAATAAATATGATTGAATGAATGAATGTGGGCAAGGGGTCATCAGATGGACAAGATAAAGATGCATTGAGTAAGTTGGTGTTAGAAGAGTGAAATGTGCAGTCTGGGTTATAGTAGGAGATTTGAAAAGATCAAAACACTTGCCCCCTTCCTAACTGCTGTCTTCAACTGTTTGCTCTCCAATGGCTTCTTCCCCATTGCTTTCTAACATGCCCATGTCTTCCCCATCCTAAAAAAAAACCCTCCGTTGACCCCAGGGCTCTCTATTGCCCCATCTCCCACCTACCATTCCTCTCTGAACTCCTTGAGCGAGCCATCTACACCAACTGTCTCAAATACCTCTCCTCCAATTCTCTCCTTGACCCCCTCCAATCTGGCTTCTGCCCCCTTCACACCACAGAAATCGCCCTCTCAAAAGTCACAGACGATCTCCTTCTTGCCAAATTCAAAGGCCTCGACTCCACCCTAATTCTCCTCGTTCTCTCAGCTGCCTTTGACACTGTCAACCACCCCCTTCTCCTGGAAACATTATCCAAGCTCAGCTTCACTGGTACTTCCTCTCCTGGTTCTCCCCCTATCTTTTTGGCCACTCATTCTCAGGCCCTTTCATGGGCTCCTCCGCTGCCTTCCACCCACTAACTGTGGGGGTCTCTCAAGGTTCAGTTCTGGGTCCCCTTCTTCTCTTCATCTATACCCACTCCTTAGAGAACTCATTCACTCCCATGGCTTCAACTACCACTTCTATTGTGGGTACCCAAATCTACATCTCCAACCCTGATCTCTCTCCCTCTCTTCAGTCTCACATTTCCTCCTGCCTTCAGGACATGTCTACTTGTGGCTCAGTGGAAAGAGCCCGGGCTTTGGAGTCATGGGTTCAAATTCCAGCTCTGCCAATTGTCAGCTGTGTGACTTTAGGCAAGTCACTTAACTGCTCTTTGTTACCTCATCTGTAAAATGGGGATTGACTGTGAGCCCTCTGTGGGACAACCTGATCACCGTGTAACCTCCCCAGCTCTTAGAACAGTGCTTTGCACATAGTAAGCACTTAATAAATGCCATTATTATTATTAGCTGGATATCTTCCTATCATCTCAAACTTAATATGGCTAAAACTGAACTCCTTATCTTTCTACTCAAATCCTGTCCTTCTCCTTACTTTCCCATCACCACCATCTTTCTTGTCTCACAAGCCAGTAACCTTAGCATTATCCTAGACTCTTATCTCTCACTGAACCCAATATTCAATCCATTGCTAAATCCTGTCAGCTCCCCCCCTTTCACAAATCACTAAAATCCACTCTTTCCTCTCCATCCAAACTGCTACCACGTTAATACCATCACTCATCCTAAACCCGCCTGGATTACTACATTCATTCATTCAATTGATTTATTGAGCACTTACTGTGTGCAAAGCACTGCACTAAGTGCTTGGTAGAGTACAATATAACATACACATTCCCTGCCCACAACTAGCTCACAGGCTAGAAGGTGAGAGATACATAAATATACATAAATACTGCATCAGCCTCCTTGCTGACCTCCCAGCCTCCTGCCTCGTCCCACTCCAGTCCATACAATACATTCACAAGCATTCGATATATCACCTTTCTCAAAAAACTCCAGTGGCTGCCCATCCACCTCTGCATCAAACAAAAGCTCCTTACAATTGGCTTTGAAACACTCAATCAATCACCTTGCCCCCTCCTATCAATCAATCAATCAACTGTATTTATTGAGCGCTTACTATGTGCAGAGCACTGTACTAAGCGCTTGGGAAGTACAAATTGGCAACACATAGAGACAGTCCCTACCCAACAGTGGGCTCACAGTCTAAAAGGGGGAGACAGAGAACAGAACCAAACATACCAACAAAATTAAATAGGATAGAAATGTACAAGTAAAATAAATAAATAAATAGAGTAATAAATATGTACAACCATATATACATATATACAGGTGCTGTGGGGAAGGGAAGGAGGTAAGATAGGGGGATGGAGAGGGGGACGAGGGGGAGAGGAAGGAAGGGGCTCAGTCTGGGAAGGCCTCCTGGAGGAGGTGAGCTCTCAGAAGGGCCTTGAAGGGAGGAAGAGAGCTAGCTTGGCGGAGGGGCAGAGGGAGGGCATTCCAGGCCCGGGGGATGACGTGGGCCGGGGGTCGACGGCGGGACAGGCGAGAACGAGGTACGGTGAGGAGATTAGCGGTAGAGGAGCGGAGGTTGCGGGCTGGGCTGGAGAAGGAGAGAAGGGAGGTGAGGTAGGAGGGGGCGAGGTGATGGACAGCCTTGAAGCCCAGGGTGAGGAGTTTCTGCCTGATGCGCAGATTGATTGGTAGCCACTGTAGATTTTTGAGGAGGGGAGTAATATGCCCAGAGCGTTTCTGGACAAAGATAATCCGGGCAGCAGCATGAAGTATGGACTGAAGTGGAGAGAGACACGAGGATGGGAGATCAGAGAGAAGGCTGGTGCAGTAGTCCAGACGGGATAGGATGAGAGCTTGAATGAGCAGGGTAGCAGTTTGGATGGAGAGGAAAGGGCGGATCTTGGCAATGTTGCGGAGCTGAGACCGGCAGGTTTTGGTGACGGCTTGGATGTGAGGGGTGAATGAGAGAGCGGAGTCAAGGATGACACCAAGTTTGCGGGCTTGTGAGACGGGAAGGATGGTAGTGTCGTCAACAGAGATGGGAAAGTCAGGGAGAGGACAAGGTTTGGGAGGGAAGACAAGGAGCTCAGTCTTCGACATGTTGAGCTTTAGGTGGCGGGCGGACATCCAGATGGAGATGTCCTGAAGGCAGGAGGAGATGCGAGCCTGGAGGGAGGGGGAGAGAGCAGGGGCAGAGATGTAGATCTGGGTGTCATCAGCGTAGAGATGATAGTTGAAGCCGTGGGAGCGAATGAGGTCACCAAGGGAGTGAGTGTAGATTGAGAACAGAAGGGGACCAAGCACTGAACCTTGGGGAACCCCCACAGTAAGAGGATGGGAGGGGGAGGAGGAGCCTGCCAAAGAGACTGAGAAAGAACGACCGGAGAGATAAGAGGAGAACCAGGAGAGGACGGAGTCTGTGAAGCCAAGGTCAGATAGCGTGTTGAGGAGAAGGGGGTGGTCCACAGTGTCAAAGGCAGCTGAGAGGTCGAGGAGGATTAGAACAGAATATGAGCCGTTGGATTTGGCAAGCAGGAGGTCATTGGTGACCTCCTTACCTCACTACCTTACCTCCTACCTTACCTCACTATTCTCCTGCTAAGAGAATAGTAGGGAAGCAGCATGGCTCAGAGGAAAAAGCATGGGCTTTGGAGTCAGAGTTCATGGGTTCAAATACCAGCTCTGCCAACTGTCAGCTGTGTGACTTTGGGCAAATCACTTAACTTCTCTGGGCCTCAGTTACCTCATCTGCAAAATGGGGATTAAAACTGTGAGCCCCCCATGGGACAACCTGATCACCTTGTAACCTCCCCAAGTGCTTAGAACAGTGCTTGGCACATAGTAAGTGCTTAACAAATACCATTATTATTATTACTAAAACCCAGCCTGCACACTTTGCTCCTAATGCTAACTTTCTCACTCTACCTACAATTCGTCTATCTCGCCACAGACCCCTCGCCCACATCCTGCCTCTTTCCTGAAACGCCCTCCCTTCTCACATCAGACGGACAATTGCTCTCCCCCACTTTGAAATCTTAGTGTAGGCTAATCTTCTCCAAAAAACTTTCCCTGGCTAATCCCTCCTCTCCTTCTCCCTCTCCCTTCTGCATTGCCCTGACTTGCTCCCTTTAATCATTCCCCCACTTATATGTATATTTGTAATTTATTTATGTGTATTACTCTATTTATTACTCTATTTATTATTACTCTATTTATTTTACTTGTACTTATCTATTGTATTTATTTTATTTTGTTAATATGTTTGGTTTTGTTCTCTGTCTCCCCCTTCTAGACTGCGAGCCCACTGTTGGGTAAGGACTGTCTCTATATGTTGCCAACTTGTACTTCCCAAGCGCTTAGTACAGTGCTCTGCACACAGTAAGCGCTCAATAAATATGACTGATTGATAATGTCTTTCTCCTCCTCTAAACTGTGAGCTCATTGTGGGAATGGAATGTGAATATTATTGTACTCTCCCAAGCACTTGGTACAGTGATGATGATGGTGTTGTTAAGCACTTACTATGTGCCAAGCACTGTTCTAAGTGCTTGGGTAGATACAAGGTAATCAGGTTGTCCCACGTGGGGCTCACAGTCTTAATCCCCATTTTACAGTTGAGGAAACTGAGGCACAGAGAATAATAATAATAATAATAATAATAATAATAATGATAGCATTTATTAAGCGCTTACTAAGTGCAAAACACTGTTCTAAGCGCTGGGGAGGTTACAAGGTGATCAGGTTGTCCCAGAGAAGTTGTGACTTGCCCAAAGTCACACAGCTGACAAGTGGTGGAGCCGGGATTTGAACCCACGGCCTCTGACTCCCAAGCCCTTGCTCTTTCCACTAAGCCACGCTGCTTCTCAATGCTTTGCACACAGTTAGCACTCTGCAAATATGAATGAATGAAAATTAAGAAAGGAGGGAGAGGGCTGATTGAGTGCCTTAAGGCCAATGATAAGGATTAACAAGCGCTTAGTGCAGTGCTCTGCGCGCACTAAGCACTCAATAAATACGATTGAATGGATGAAATTCTGTTTGATATGCAGGTGGATGAGCAGGTTTTGGAAGTTTTTGAGGAGTGGAGAGCATGGGCCTGAGAGTCAGAAGGACCTGGGTTCAAATCCTGACTTTGTCACTTGTCTGCTGTGTGTCCTTGGACAAGCCACTTCCCTGTGCCTCAGTTCACTTTCCTGCAAAATGAGGATTCAGTAGCTGTTCTCCCTCCTACTTAGACTGTGAGCCCAATGTGGTACCTGATTATCATATAGCTACCCCACTACTTAGCACAGTGCTTGGCACATAGTAAGTCCTTAATAAATACCACAATCATTATTATTATTTTTTAAATGGACACAGCTTTTTTTTATTTTTTTAGAAAGATGATTCAGACAGAGTGAATATGGACTGGGCAGGGGAGAGACAAATAGCAGGGAGATCTCAAGGAAACTGATGCAGTATTCAAGGTGGGAAATAACTGCTTGGATCAGTGTGGTACTGAGAAGGAGCATAGCTTGGTGGAGAGGCTGGGCCTGGGAAGGTCATGGGTTCTAATCCTGGCTCTAACACGTCTGCTGTGTGACCTTGGGCAAGTCACTTCACTTCTCTGTGCCTCAGTTACCTCATCTGTAAAATGGGAATTGAGACTGTGAGCCCCAAGTGCACAAGGACTGTGTCCCGCCTGATTAACTTGTATCCCCCTCAGGGCTTACTTCAGTGCCTGTCACATAGTAAATACTTAACAAGTACCACATTACTATTATTATTGTTTATCAGAGTTCATTTGTCTCCATCTGCCCGATCCAGAAATCAATCAATGTTACTTATCAATTATTCCCCTGCGGGAGTCCTGGGGTTGACAGTCGTACTTATTTAGCGATTACTGTGTGCAGAGCACTGTCCTAAGAGCTTGGGAGAGTGCAATATAACAATAAATAGACACATTCCCTGCCCTCAGTGAGTTGGTGTTCAACATTCCCAGATTGAAATCTGCAACCAAATTACTTTCCATGTCTCTTCTATAATAGTTTCCCATCTGATAAAAGAAGAGAAGACCGGAGCTGATCCCTTGTGATTTAATTATGTAATATTTGTTTTACACACACAGGCAGAGAACCCATTTTAAAGGCAGTTCCATTTCATAAAATGCACACTTACACATGTACATCTGTACATGTGTTACAGATTGTGTTTAAGATTGTAGTTTTCTCCAAGATGAAGAAAAAAGGTCTAAATTATCTTTCTAGATTAATATTCTGTGAGCAACCCCAATAACCACTTCAAAATCTATACCAGTGTAATGTAAATATTGCACCAGCAGTCAGTCGGTCAGTCACATTTATTGAGCACTTGCAGAGCACTGTACTAAGTGCTTGGGAGAGTACATTATAATGGACATATTCCCTGCACATAGTGAGCTTACAGTCTCGAAGACATGGTTCAAAATCACAGTAGATCAGTGATGTTGACTTTCCCAATCTTTGCATGGAGTCTTGCTACCCTTTCCCCTTGCCCATCTCCAATCACCCTCCAAGAATTGTCCAATTATGTCCATGGATCGAGAAGCCCACCTCATAGTGTCCCTAGCTAGCTCTAGTGACCCTAGCTCTTCAGTAAATAAGCAGTCTATACTTCACTCTGCTGCCTGGATCATCTTTGCGCAGAAACGCTCTGGGCATGTTACTCCCCTCCTCAAAAATCTCCAGCAGCTGCCTGTCAACCTATGCATCAAGGAAAAACTCCTCAATCTCGGCTTTAAGTCCGTCCATCACCTCGCCCCCTCCTACTTCACCTCCCATCTCTTCTTCTCCAGCCCAGCCCACACCCTCCGCTCCTCTGCTGCTAACCTCCTCACTGGGCCTCGTTCTCGCCTGTCCCGCCGTCGATCCCTGGCCCTCATCTTCCCCCTGTCCTGGAATGCCCTCCCTCCACACATCCACCAAGCTAGCTCTCTTCCTCCCTTCAAAGCCCTACTGACAGCTCACCTCCTCCAAGAGGCCTTCCCAAACTGAGCCCCTTTTTTTCCCCTCTCCTCCTCCCTATCCCCCCGACCTTACCTCCTTCCCTTCCCCACAGCACTTGTATATATATTTGTACAGATTTATTACTCTATTTTACTTGTACATATTTACTATTCTATTTACTTTGTTAATGATGTGCATCTAGCTTTAATTCTATTTGTTCTGACGACTTTGACACCTGTCTACATGTTTTGTTGTCTGTCTCCCCCTTCTAGACTGTGAGGCTGTTATTGGGTAGGGACCACCTTTATATGTTGCCAACTTGTACTTCCCAAGCTCTTAGTACAGTGCTCTGCACACAGTAAGCGCTCAATAAACATGATTGAATGAATGAAAGCATGTTTTTAAAACTATATTTAGAGAAAAGAGACCCCAAGGTCCCAACAGTTTGCATTGTCAACAGCAACATAAAAAAGCACATGTAGACACAGCAATAATAAGGATTGTGGTATTAGTAAAGTGCTTACTACATGCTAAGCACTGTACTAAGTACAGGGATAGGCACAATATAAGCATATTGGACACCATTCCTGTGCAGTCTGAGATCTCTGACTCCCAGCTCCATGCTGTTTCCACCTAATGTTAGCAATAATGCTAACATAGTGTTTACAGGAGGTAGATCAGCTATTCATTCCCCCTTTTACAGAAGAGGAAACTGAAGCACAGAGAAGTTAAGTGACTTGCTCAAAGTCACCCAGCAGGCAAGCAGCAGAGCTGGGATTAGAACTCAGGTCCTCTGCCTCTTGGCTTGTGCCATTTTCACTAGGCCACACTGCTTCTAGTTCCTATTTCTGTAGCATCTGCACAGATTGTCTGTCTCACAGCGAGCCCCAGGCTGCACTCCTAATCACAATCAGCTGTCTTCCAGGGCCTGCCGCAAGTCACAGGGGAACCAGGCGAGATGGCTTGGCTGGCTCACTGCAATCTAAACCTTTGGCTAGGAAAATAACTCCAACACATAATAATGAGGAAATTTGTTAAGCGCTTACTATGTGCCAGGCACTCTATTAAGCCCTGGGGTGGATAAAAGCAAATTGAGTTGGACACAGTCCCTGTCCCATGGGGGGCTCATGACCTATTAACAGTGGTGGGCATGTTCCCTTTATTACCTTAATTGAAACCCCTTTGCAGTTTGGCAGCCAGGATACGGGTTCATTCATTCATTCATTCACTCAATCGTATTTATTGAGTGCTTACTATGTGCAGAGCACTGTACCAAGCGCTTGGGAAGTACAAGTCGGCAACATATAGAGACGGTCCCTACCCAACAACGGGCTCACAGTCTAGAAGGGGGAGACAGACAACAAAACAAAACATGTGGACAGGTGTCAAGTCATCAGAATAAATAGAAATAAAGCTAGATGCACATCATTAACAAAATAAATAGAATAATAAATATGTACAAGTAAAACAGAGTTATAAATCTGTACAAATATATACAAGTGCTGTGGGGAGGGGAAGGAGGTAGGGCGGGGGGATGGGGAGGAGGAGAAAAAGGGGGCTCAGTCTGGGGAGGCCTCCAGGAAGAGGTGAGCTCTCAGGAGGGATTTGAAGGGAGGAAGAGAGCTAGCTTGGCAGATGTGCGGATGGAGGGCATTTCGGGCCAGGGGAAGGACGTGGGCCAGTGGTCAACGGCGGGACAGGTGAGAACGAGGTACAGTGAGGAAGTTAGCCACTTGCCTGCCGTGTGACCTTGGGCAAGTCACTTATCTTGTGCCTTCCTTTCCTCAGGGGCAAAATGGGGATTCAATACCTGTTCTCCCTCCTACTTAGACCGTGAACCCCATCAGCCACTGTGTGAGGCCTGATTAACTTCCCAGCGCTTGGCACGGTGCTTACATTATAGTAAGCCCCTCACAAATACCATAAAACAAAGAGCTGTCCTAACTAATCAGTGTTGTGGAAGGGCTTGCTGGTCGTCTTAACCACTCTCATACACAGAGAGGATCTCACTGACACTAACAGGGTCTTCAGAAACGAAGCAAGATTTGGCCCCTCAAAAGTTTCTGCATTTTTCAACTGGTAATTCTAAGGAATATCCAGAAGATGGTGCTCACGGTATTTAAACAAAATGTAGATTTTAAAAAAATATATACAAAGAGGCAGCGTGCCAAGTGGAAAGAGCACAGTTTTCCCAGTTTTAGTCCTGGCTGAGTCGCTTACCTGCTGTGTTAGCTTGGGTAAGTCGGTTAACTTCTCTGCACCTCAGTTCCCTCGCCTCTCCCCCTCGCATCCCCCATATCTTACCTCCTTCCCTTCCCCACAGCACCTGTATGTATGTATATATGTTTGTACATATTTATTACTCTATTTATTTTACTTGTACATATCTATTCTATTTATTTTATTTTGTTAGCATGTTTGGTTTTGTTCTCTGTCTCCCCCTTTTAGACTGTGAGCCCACTGTTGGGTAGGGACTGTCTCTATATGTGGCCAACTTGTACTTCCCAAGCGCTTAGTACAGTGCTCTGCACATAGTAAGCGCTCAATAAATACGATTGATGATGATGTAAAATGGTGGTAATAATAATAATAATGTTGGTATTTGTTAAGCACTTACTATGTGCCAAGCACTGTTCTAAATGCTGGGTGAGATACAAGGTAATCAAGGTTGTCCCACGTGGGGCTCATAGTCTTATTCCCCATTTTACAGATGAGGAAACTGAGGCACAGAGAAGTGAAGTGGCTTGCCCCAAGTTACCCAGCTGACAAGTGGCGGGACTGGGATTAGAACCCATGACCTCTGACTCCCAAGCCCAGGCTCTTTCCACGAAGCCACGCTGTTTCCCCATAAGAGATCTGAACTCCCTTTCTCTTAGATGGTGAGCTCCCTGTGGAACAGAAATTCTGATTGGATTATCCTTTACCTTTCCCAGTGCTTAGCACACAACTAAAAAATGCCACAGTGTCGAGGAAAGTGTCAGGAAAAGGGGGATTGTCATTCATTCATTCAATCATATTTATTGAGCACTTACTGTGTGTAGGGCACTGTACTGAGCGCTTGGAAAGTACAAATTGGCAACGTATAGAGACGGTCCCTACCCAACAACGGGCTCACAGTCTAGAAGGGGGAGACAGACAATAAAGCAAAACATGTGGACAGGTGTCAAGTCGTCAGAACAAATAGAATTAAAGCTAAATGCACATCATTAACAAAATAAATAGAATAGTAAATATGTACAAGGAAAATAGAGTAAGAGGAGGAGGGTTACAAACACAGATTTGCTGTAACATCTTGTGTCTCTGTATTGCAAGTGTTCTGCAGGCCAACAGACCTTAGTGCAGTCTGTCATCTTTGTTTCTCTTCACTCTCAGGGTGGAAAAGATTTGGTTTCTTCATCGGTAAAATGGGGATTCAATATCTGTTCTCCCTCGTGCTTAGACTGTGAGCCCCAGGTGGGTCAGGGACTGTGTCCAACATGATTAACTTGTATCTACTCCAGTCCTTAAAATAGCACTTCACACATAGTGAGGACTAAATGAATACTATAATAACAATAATGATGTTAACTGGGGCATTCAGAAAACAGAACACAGGTAGGGACATGATAAATTGAGGTCACCATTCATTCATTCAATCATATTTATTGAGTGCTTACTGTGTGCAGAGCACTGTACTAAGCGCTGGGGAAGTACAAGTTGGCAATTAATAGATACGATCCCTACCTGACAATGGGCTCACAGTCTAGAAGGGGGAGACAGGCAACAAAACATGTGGACAGGTGTCATCAGAATAAATAGAAATAAAGCTAGATGCACATCATTAACAAAATATAGAATAGTAAATATGTACAAGTAAAATAGAGTAATAAATCTGTACAAACATATATACAGGGGCTGTGGGGAGGGGAAGGAGGTAGGGCGGGGGGATGTCAAGTCATCAGAGTAAATAGAAGTAAAGCTAGATGTACATCATTAACAAAATAAATAGAATAATAAATATGTACAATATAAATACAATAGTAAATATGTACCTTCCCCTCTCACTCTCTATTCACTTACCCTCCTTATCTCCCTTCACCATTTGCCTTTTAGCTTTCACCAAATAAAGAATATTCACCTTTGCCCAGTGTATCTTTCAGCC
This sequence comes from Tachyglossus aculeatus, assembly GCF_015852505.1. NCBI lineage: Eukaryota > Metazoa > Chordata > Mammalia > Monotremata > Tachyglossidae > Tachyglossus > Tachyglossus aculeatus. The sequence goes on along the minus strand of NC_052070.1, from coordinate 64,810,983 downwards.
TTCAATTATATTTATTGAGTGCTTACTGGGTGTGGAACACAGTACTAATTTCGTGGGTCAGTATGAGATAATAAAGAAGAGTTGGTAGACATATTCCTTCCATGGTGCACTGGTGGTCTAGAGGGGATGGCAATTATTGAAGCTCAGTAACTGTTTTTTACCCTAAATGTGATAGATTTGAGAGATCCACCAGTGGAAATTTGCCTCTCGAGTCTGGGTGTGATCAGTCAATCAAACACAGGCCCGGGAGTCAGAAGGAGCTGGGTTCTAATCCCTGCTCTGCTGCTTGTCTGCTGTGACCTTGGGCAAGTCACTTTACTTCCCTGGGCCTCAATTACCTCATCTATAAAATGGGTGTCAAGATTGCAAGCTTCATGAGGGCCATGACTGCTTCCTATCTAATTAGTTGTATGTTGCCAACTTGTACTTCCCAAGTGCTTAGTACAGTGCTCTGCACACAGTAAGCACTCAATAAATATGATTTAATGAATGAATATGCCCCAGTGCTTAGTATAGTGCCTGGCATATAATAAGTGCTTAACAAATGTTATTTTAAAAAAGTGATATTTATTGAGAGTTTACCGAGTACAGAACATGTGCTAAGAACTTGGAAGAGTACAATACAGTAATAATATTAATGGAATTTATTAAGCACTTACTATGTGCCAAGCACTGTTCTAAGATCTGGGGTAGATACAGGGTAATCAGGTTGTCCCACACGGGGCTCACATTTTTAATCCCCATTTTACAGATGAGGTAACTGAGGCACAGAGAAGTTAAGTGACTTGCCCAATGTATCACAGCAGACAAGTGGTAGAGCCTGGATTAGAACCCATGTCCTCTGACTCCCAAGCCCAAGCTCTTTCCACTAAGCCATGCTGCTTCTCAGTAGAGCTGTTAGTCCCAATCCCTGCCCACAGCTGGGTTCCTTCTCTCAATATGCCAGTGGAAGAAATCAGTGGAGGAAAAGAGGTTTAGAAGTGGCTTCTACAAATAAGGATATCAAAGAAATGCTTATTGGGATGAATCATCCTCTCAGCCCACCCAAAGTGACCAATCAATCATATTGAGCGCTTACTTTGTGCAGAGCACTGTGCTAAGCGCTTGGGAAGTACAAGTTGGCAACATATAGAGACAGTCCCTACCCAACAGCAGGCTCACAGTCTAGAACAGGGAGACAGAGAACAAAACCAAACATATTAACAAAATAAAATAAATAGAATAGATATGTACAAGTAAAATAAATTGAGTAATAAATATGTACAAACATATATACATATATACAGGTGCTGTGGGGAAGGGAAGGAGGTAAGACGGCAGGGATGGAAAGGGGGATGAGGGGGAGAGGAAGGAGGGGGCTCAGTCTGGGAAGGCCTCCTGGCGAAGGTGAGATCTCAGTAGGGCCTTGAAGGGAGGAAGAGAGCTAGCTTGGCGGATGGGCAGAGGGAGGGCATTCCAGGCCAGGGGAATGACGTGGGCCAGGGGTCGACGGCGGGACAGGCGAGAACGAGGCACGGTGAGGAGGTTAGCGGCAGAGGAGCAGAGGGTGCGGGCTGGGCTGGAGAAGGAGGGGGCGAGGTGATGGACAGCCTTGAAGCCGAGGGTGAGGAGTTTCTGCCTGATGCACAGATTGATTGGTAGCCACTGGAGATTTTTGAGGAGGGAAGTAACATGCCCAGAGCGTTTCTGGACAAAGACAATCTGGGCAGCAGCGTGAAGTATGGATTGAAGTGGGGAGAGACAGGAGGATGGGAGATCGGAGAGGAGGCTGATACAGTAGTCCAGACGGGATAGGATGAGAGCTTGAACGAGCAGGGTAGCGGTTTGGATGGAGAGGAAAGGACGGATCTTGGCAATGTTGCGGAGCTGAGACCGGCAGGTTTGGGTGACGGCTTGGATGTGAGGGGTGAACGACAGAACGGAGTCGAGGATGACACCAAGGTTGCGGGCCTGTGAGACGGGAAGGATGGTAGTGCCGTCAACAGTGATGGGAAAGTCAGGGAGAGGGCAGGGTTTTGGGGGGAAGACAAGAAGGAGGAGGAGGACAAGGACCAGTCAGGCTGGAGCCTGGAATGTGGGCTGGAATGATTGTAATGATTAACAAGAATAGTGATGATATTATGTGTGGTATTGGGTAAGCAATCACTTTGTGCTAAGCCTTGTACTGGGTCTCAAAGTCTAAGGGAGAGAACTGGTATTTAATTCCCATTTTACAGATGAGAAAGCTGAGGTGCAGAGATTGGGGCTGCCCCTTCAACCTACCTTCCCACCGCAGGCCACAAGCACTGAGTTTTGTGAGTTGCAGTTTCCAGGTAAATTGTTCTCTTCCTCTTGTTGCCTCACCACCATTCTTCTAGTCCTGATGAAGGTTACATTATTCATTCATTCATTCATTCAATCGTATTTATTGAGTGCTTACTGTGTGCAGAGCACTGTACTCAGCACTTGGGAAGTACAAGTTGGCAACATATAGAGATGGTCCCTACCCAACAGCGGGCTCACAGTCAAGAAACATTAGAAATCACAATTTCCAGCAAAGTTTTCCACAGCGTAGAAAAACACCAGGGTCCTAAACTTTCCAAACCCTTCTTATTTGGGGGCTAGAGAGATTCACTGAAAGGTGAGGAAAGTTCCCTGAAGGATTAACCTCATTATAAACCACAATCCGTTTATCCAGCAAAGTCCTCAAAGATGAGCAGATAAGCTGCCCTTATCTTGCCACCTCATCCACTATCACAGTGGTTTAAAGCACATTAGTCACAGGCCTAGTAACAAGGAGGTAGTGCTGCCGAAGGAGGAGGGTGGGACATTCACGAAAACTGGCTTCCATTCCTCCTGAAGCAGCCTCTATTTCCTCCTCCTGGGTGCCGACAACAAAGCACAGGCAAAGTATCTCCCACTCCTATCCCTCCTGGAGCCACCACTCTATTCCCTTCCACAGCACGGGTATATAGCGGTAGCAGAAGGACACTGATTTTGATTTTTCAGAAATATTTTCTTTGTCTCTCTCTCTCACTCTGTTGTTTTGCCCCACTACAATTTCACTGAGCCCATTGTTGGGAAGGGACCATCTCTATATGTTGCCAGTCTGCATCTCCCAAGAGCTCAGTACAGTGCCCTGCACACAGTAAGCACTCAATAGATGCGATTGAATGAATGAATGCGTCAGAAGATTTGCAGGACTTCCGATCATATCCTGTCAGCAGGAACTGATCAGAGGACATGGCTCATGAATGTGTCATAAGTCAACCCCTTCAGCTGGGTGGAGGATAATTGGTTTTGTTCTCTGTCTCCCCGTTTTAGACTGTGAGCCCACTGTTGGGTAGGGACTGTCTCTATATGTTGCCAATTTGTACTTCCCAAGCGCTTAGTACAGTGCTCTGCACATAGTAAGCGCTCAATAAATGCAATTGATGATGATGATCTGGGCTTCCAGAGAAGGCTATGATCCAGTCAAACGTAACTTTGTTAACAGGCACCTGTGTCATGTACCAATTAAGAAAAAACGATTACATTTTCAGGAGGTATCTGTAGATGGAACTGGCTGAACTTGGATCCTGAATTTTTTAAACATTCATTTCAATATCAAACTCTACTCAGAATCAGTGAAGTTTAAGGATGATAAAGCACACCTGACACTAACATTGCCCAGGAGGTTTGGGATACGGAGAGGTGGTTGTTGGTCTTGCTCTTGCTACCTTTCAAATTAATGCAAAATTGGGGGGGGGAACTTTGCATGCATGTAAATTAATTTTGATTCTGTACTCAGTTCTGCCATAATGAGCATTTTCACCATGCCTTTTGGCTAGCATGCTGGTGGGGAATTAAGAAGTATTTGTCTAATTCTGTCAGTCCGTTTGAACTTTATGGGCCATCATTTTGGGAGGAACAATCTGTGCTCATGTATGCCTCTTAGGGATGGGTGGGTGATATAAATGGGTGTGACATTTATTCCAAAATGCAACCCCTGCATTATAGAGGAATAGGTGCATACCTTCTATCAGGTATTCATTCAATCGTATTCATTAAGTGCTTACTGTGTGCAAAGCACTGTATTAACCCCTTGGGAAAGTACAATACAACAATAAACAATAACATACCTTGCCTATGATAAAGGTAGATTGAAAAAATTTCATAGAGCCCATGTGCATTTTTTAATTTGGTCCTAAAAATAAGCCACTCATAATTACCATCATCAAGCAATCAACTGTATTGAGCACTTATTAATAATAATAATAATGATGGGATTTATTAAGCACTTACTATGTGCAAAACACTGTTCTAAGCATTGGGGAGGTTACAAAGTGATCAGTTTGTCCCACAGGGCTCTCAGTCTTAATCCCCATTTTCCAGATGAGGTAACTGAGGCCCAGAGAAGTTAAGTGACTTACCCAAAGTCACAAAGCTGACCATTGGCAGAGCCGGGATTTGAACCAGTGACCTCTGACTCCAAATCAATCAATCAATCAATCAATCGTATTTATTGAGCGCTTACTATGTGCAGAGCACTGTACTAAGCGCTTGGGAAGTACAAATTGGCATCACATAGAGACAGTCCCTACCCAACAGTGGGCTCACAGTCTAAAAGGGGGAGACAGAGAACAGAACCAAACATACCAACAAAATAAAATAAGTAGGATAGAAATGTACAAGTAAAATAAATAAATAAATAGAGTAATAAATATGTACAACCATATATACATATATACAGGTGCTGTGGGGAAGGGAAGGAGGTAAGACGGGGGGATGGAGAGGGGGACGAGGGGGAGAGGAAAGAAGGGGCTCAGTCTGGGAAGGCCTCCTGGAGGAGGTGAGCTCTCAGCAGGGCCTTGAAGGGAGGGAGAGAGCTAGCTTGGCGGATGGGCAGAGGGAGGGCATTCCAGGCCCGGGGGATGACGTGGGCCGGGGGTCGACGGCGGGACAGGCGAGAACGAGGTACGGTGAGGAGATTAGCGGCAGAGGTGCGGAGGGTGCGGGGTGGGCTGGAGAAGGAGAGAAGGGAGGTGAGGTAGGAGGGGGCGAGGTGATGGACAGCCTTGAAGCCCAGGGTGAGGAGTTTCTGCTTGATGCGCAGATTGATCGGTAGCCATTGCAGTTTTTTTGAGGAGGGGAGTAATATGTCCAGAGCGTTTCTGGACAAAGATAATCCGGGCAGCAGCATGAAGTATGGATTGAAGTGGAGAGAGACACGAGGATGGGAGATCAGAGAGAAGGCTAGTGCAGTAGTCCAGACGGGATAGGATGAGAGCTTGAATGAGCAGGGTAGCGGTTTGGATGGAGAGGAAAGGGCGGATCTTGGCAATGTTGCGGAGCTGAGACCGGCAGGTTTTGGTGACGGCTTGGATGTGAGGGGTGAATGAGAGAGCGGAGTCGAGGATGACACCAAGGTTGCGGGCTTGTGAGACGGGAAGGATGGTAGTGCCGTCAACAGAGATGGGAAAGTCAGGGAGAGGACAAGGTTTGGGAGGGAAGACAAGGAGCTCAGTCTTCGACATGTTGAGCTTTAGGTGGCGGGCGGACATCCAGATGGAGATGTCCTGAAGGCAGGAGGAGATGCGAGCCTGGAGGGAGGGGGAGAGAGCAGGGGCAGAGATGTAGATCTGGGTGTCATCAGCGTAGAGATGATAGTTGAAGCCGTGGGAGCGAATGAGGTCACCAAGGGAGTGAGTGTAGATTGAGAACAGAAGGGGACCAAGCACTGAACCTTGGGGAACCCCCACAGTAAGAGGATGGGAGGGGGAGGAGGAGCCTGCCAAAGAGACTGAGAAAGAACGACCGGAGAGATAAGAGGAGAACCAGGAGAGGACGGAGTCTGTGAAGCCAAGGTCAGATAACGTGTTGAGGAGAAGGGGGTGGTCCACAGTGTCAAAGGCAGCTGAGAGGTCGAGGAGGATTAGGACAGAGTATGAGCCGTTGGATTTGGCAAGCAGGAGGTCATTGGTGACCTTTGAGAGCGCAGTTTCCGTGGAATGAAGGGGACGGAAGCCAGACTGGAGGGGGTCGAGGAGAGAGTTGTTGTTGAGGAATTCTAGGCAGCGCGTGTAGACAACTCGTTCAAGGAGTTTGGAAAGGAATGGTAGGAGGGATATGGGACGATAACTAGAAGGTGAGGTGGGGTCAAGAGAGGGTTTTTTTTAGGATGGGAGAGACATGGGCATGTTTGAAGGCAGAGGGGAAGGAACCAGTGGAGAGTGAGCGGTTGAAGATGGAAGTTAAGGAGGGGAGAAGGGATGGAGCGAGAGATTTCATAAGATGAGAGGGAATGGGGTCAGAAGCACAGGTGGCCGGAGTAGCACTTGAGAGGAGGGAGGAGAGTTCCTCTGAGGATACCGCTGGGAAGGATGGGAGAGTAGCAGAGAGTGTTGAGAGCCGGGGGGTTGGAGAAAGGGGGGAAGAGACTTTGGGGAGGTCGGACCTGATGGATTTAATTTTGTTAATGAAGTAGGAGGCCAGATCGTTGGGGGTGAGGGAAGGAGGAGGGGGAGGAACCGGGGGCCTGAGAAGGGAGTTGAATGTACGGAAGAGCTGGCGGGGGTGATGGGCATGGGTGTCAATAAGGGAGGAGAAATAGTTTTGTCTGGCAGAAGAGAGGGCTGAGTTAAGGCAGGAAAGGATAAACTTGAAGTGAACGAGGTTGGCATGGTGTTTAGACTTTCGCCAGCAGCGTTCGGCAGCTCGAGCATAAGAGCGAAGGAGGCGGACAGTGGCAGTGATCCAGGGCTGTGGGTTAGTGGTGCGAGAGCAGCGAAGGGAAAGGGGAGCGAGCGAGTCTAGCTGAGTAGAAAGGGTAGAGTTGAGAGCAGTAATCTGATCATCAAGACTGGGTAGAGAGGAGAGGGCGGCGAGGTGGGGTGTGAGGCGCTCCGAAAGATGGGTGGGGTCCAGAGAGCGGAGATCTCTGTGAGGGAGTAATACGGATTTACAGGGGAAAGGAGTGTGAGTGAGGAGGCAGGTGAGAAGATTATGATCAGAGAGAGGGATCACAGAGTTGGTGAGGGTGGACACAGTGCAGCGGTAGGAGATGATGAGGTCGAGGGTATGACCAAGTTGGTGAGTGGGTGAGGTGGGGTGGAGGAAGAGGTTGGCAGTGTCAAGGAGAGATAGAAGGCGGGCGGCAGAGGAGTCGTTAGGGATATCCATGTGGATATTGAAGTCTCCGAGGATCAGAGTGGGCATGGAGAAGGAGAGAAGGAATGTGAGGAAGGGGTCAAAGTCGTTAAAGAAGTTGGAAGTGGGGCCCGGAGGGCGGTAGATGACGGCTACAAGAATCTGGAGGGGGTGGTAGAGGTGAATAATGTGGGCTTCAAAGGAAGGGAAGGAAAGGGAAGGGGGAGGAGGGATAGTGCGAAAGCGACATTGGGGGGCGAGAAGGAAACCGACACCTCCTCCTTTTCCGGTGAGTCTGGGGGAGTGGGAGAAGAAGAGGCCTGCACTGCAGAGAGCAGCAGAAGATACTGTGTCGTCCGGCGACAGCCATGTTTCAGTTAGGGCGAGGAGGAGTAGAGAACTGGAAAGGAAAAGGTCCAGGATGAAAGGGATCTTACTTAAAACGGAGCGGGGGTTCCAGAGGCCACACTTGGCATCAGCTGTCGAGGGTGGGGAGGGAGGGGGAAGGGTGCGAGGGGTGGGGAGGGTTTGGATTGGGATGAGTTGGCGGGGGCCTGGGCGGGGAGAGTGCGAAGGGGGGTGGCGATGGGAAAGGAGAACTGGGATGGGGTGGGGACGGGGAGAAGGGGAGGAGGGGGGCCGGGAGGGAGAAGCGGAGGACCTGCGCTGGTACAGAGGAATCCTTGGTAGGGGTTGAGGGGGAGCGGTCTTGGTGGGTGAGAGGGAGGGAAACAGCTGGGTGGGAGAGGGGAAGGAGAAGGTGAGGAATGGGAATGGCAGTTGGGAGCAAGGGAACTGAAAGTTCATGGTGAGGTCAGCAGGGTGAGTGACAGTACCGCGGGGGGTTAACAATTGAGATGCAGAAGCAATAAAACAGTAGCAATGATAAAAGTAGGCGATGGCATCACGGGGTGTAGTTGAGCAATCAGTATGCTATGGCAATAATAGAATTGGCAGACAATGATGCCACAGAGAGCAGATACAAACTATTAAGAGCTGGAGTAGGGTGGGCCAGTTAAGGGGGGTCAGGGAGCAGAGATACCTGGGGAGGGGAGCGAACAGTCAACTAGCATGGGAGGGCTGAGGAGCCCAGGCTCTTTCCACTGAGCCATGCTGCTTCTCCTATTCTCTGCAGAGCACTTGGGAGAGTACCATATAGTGATATAACAGACACATTCCCTGCCCACAGTGAGATTACAGTCTGGAGGAGTAGACAGACATTTATATAAATAAATAAATTACAGATATGGACATAAGTGCTGTGGGGCTGGGAGGGGAGATGAGAAAACGGAGCAAATCAGGGTGATGCAGAAGAGTGGATGAAAAGGAAAAAAGGGCTTAGACAAGAAAGACCTCTTGGAGGAGATGTGGCTTTAATAAGGCACTGAAGCATGGAAGATTAATTGTGGGTTATGAAGAGGGAGGACCAGAGGTAGGATATGTAAGCTAGCAACAAGAATGACATGACCAAGGTTCACTGAGGTGGTTGGCTTTAGTGGAATGAAGTATGCAGGCTGGATTGGAGTAGGAGAGCAGTGAGGTAGAAGGGGGCGAGATGATCAAGAGCTTTAAAGGTCATGGGAAGGAGTTTCGGTTCGATGTGAAGGTGGGTGGGTGGATCTATAGTGTCTATTGAGTGCTTGCTGTCTGCAGAGCACTTGGGAAAGTATTAGACTACCAAGATTATTTCTGAAAACTGAGGCCACTGTGCTGAATAACCACAAGCAAGGATCAAAAGCCACGGCTTCAACAACCTTCTCTACGAGGGCAACTCCCAAATCTACATCTCCAGCCCCGCTCCCCCTCCCTGCAATCTTGCACTTCCTCCTGCCTTCATGACATTTATACCTAATGTCCAAGGAGCCAGCCTCCTCTCAGATGGTACACACAGTTCTGCAGGGGGCTGACTCCATTGGATATCATCAATCGTATTTATTGAGCGCTTACTATGTGCAGAGCACTGTACTAAGCGCTTGGGAAGTACAAATTGGCAACATATAGAGACAGTCCCTACCCAACATTGGGCTCACAGTCTAAAAGATATGATGTGAAGGTGGTTGGGTGGATCTATAGTGTCTATTGACTGCTTACTGTCTGCAGAGCACTTGGGAAAGTATTAGACTACCAAGACATTTCTGAAAACTGAGGCCACTTTGCTGAATAACCACAAGCAAGGATCAAAATCGGCCATCCCGTATAAAGAGCTATTAAAGTAAAATATGGAATTTAGGAACTCCATCCAAGATGCAATTGAGAAATCTGTGTGGGCCCCCGTGACCGTGACCAGACTCCCAAATCAGATAATGATCAAAATAAGGATTTATTTAGCAGCACAAATGGAAAATCCTAAAGTCAAGGTTGCAAGGAAATATTTCAAACTTTTGAGGTTTGAGGCTGCCAAAGCCTCAAGTTGAGGATATGATGAAAAGAAGTCGGCGTCCCTGTGCTGGCCAGAGAGTTTTGTTTGGAGTAAAGGTAGGGAAATAGGATCAATTAGGACAACCATCTAAGTAATCAACCAATCAATGATATGTATTGAGCTTTTACTATGTGCAGAGCATGCTAATAAACACTCGGGAGAGTAGAGTATAGCAGAGTTGGTAGAAGTGTTCTCTGCTCACAAGAAGCCTAGAGAGGGAAACAGGCATTAATACAAATAAAGAAATAAATTATGGCTATGTACATCCAGGTTGTGAGGCTGAACATGGGGTGAATATCTTCAAGAACGCAAATCCAAGCCTATGCAGAAAGGAGAGGGGGTTTGGGGAAAGAGCGCTTAATCTCAGAAGGTCTCTTGGGGTAGATCTGATTTGAAATAAGGCTTTGAAGGTGGAGAAAGTGGTGGTCTGGCATATATGGAGTGGGAAGGAATTCCAAGGCAGAGAGAGGATGTGGGTAAGGGGTTGCCAGCGAGATAGGCAAGATTGAGGTACTGTGAGCAAGCTGATGCTGGAAGAGAGAATTAATCCAGTCTCTCTTCTTTTTCACACGAAGTAGAGTTTAGATTGTGAGAAATAAATTTACCACATGAAGATCTCCTCTGATTCTCAGGGAAGCGGGATGACAGTGCATTTCAACAGGAAGCTCCCAATGCTCTCACTTCCCCTTCACTTTGTTCTTAGGAACGCTCAGCTCAACCCCAATTCCCTTTCCCACGCCCCCACCACCCCCCGTCATGGCTTAATTCATTCAATCATATTTATTGAGCACTTACTGTGTGCAGAGCACTGTACTAAGCACTTGGGAAGTACAAGTTGGCAACATATTTGTTGCCAACACCATAAGCCCTCAATAAATGCTTAGACAACCTTCTCCACGTGGGCGACTTTCAAATCTACATCTCCATCCCCTCTCCCCCTCCCTACAATCTTGCACTTCCTCCTGCCTTCATGACATTTCTACCCATTGTCCAAGAAGCCAGCCTCTTCTCAGAATGTTCACACAGTTCTGCAGGGTGCTGACTCTGTCGGATATATGATCTTTCTGTCTCAAAGAATAAAAGCCAAAAACGCGGTCCCTGCCTTTTAGGGGTTTAAAACCAAATGGGAAGTAGACCAACTTAAATTATGGATAAACTGTGGGAGTCAGAGGTAGAACAGGACTATAACAAACAGTACCATGACTATGTCAGGATAAAGCACGAATATTAGGAGGATGGCCATTTCGGTAACTGCTGCAGTCTTTGGTGCCCATGACAAGTCAGCCATTTTCTGATTCCTGCTGAGCTATCCACCATGTGGAACACACAAACTGGCTCTTTTTAATGGTATGTGTTAAGCACATACTAAGTACTGGGGGAGATGCAAGCTAATCAGGTTAGACGCAGGCCGTGTCCCAAGTGGGGTTCACAGTCTTAATTCCCCATTTTACAGACAAGGAAACTGAGACAGAGATCAGGTAAATGACTTGCCCAAGGTCAAATGGCCCACAAGTGGCTCATCAGTCAGGAATCTTTATCACTGAAGGATCACGCAAACTATTTCATGCCTCTCTTTCCCTCAACCACAGAACTGTGAGACAGATGTAGGGAGGGGAATATAAATACATCTCCCTCCTATCATTCCTGTCCAAATTCCTTGAACGAGTTATTTACTCCCACTGTCTCCACTTCCTCTCCTCTAATTCTCTTCTATACCCCCTGCAGTCTGGCTTCTACTCTCTCCACTCCATAGAAGCTGTTCTTTCCAATGTCACTGAAGCCCTGTTTCTTTCCAAATCCAACTGACTCCGCTTCATCCTAACTTTCCTTGACCTCCCCTGTGCCTTTGACCTTAGGAATTAATCACTTGGGGAAACATTTTCAAACCTTGGCTTCACTGACACTGTCCTCTCCTAGTTTTCCTACCACCTTCCTGCTGCTTTTCCATCTGTTTTGTAGGCTTTTAATTCATTCATTCATTCGATCGTATTTATTGAGTGCTTACTGTGTGCAGAGCACTGTACTAAGTGCTTGGGAAGTACAAATTGGCAACACACTTTTCCTCTGCCTGTGGGAGACCCTCAAGGCTCGGTTCTGGGTCCCCTTCTATTCTCCATCTACTCCCACTCCCTTGAGGAGCTCATCCTCACTTAACTTCTCTGTGCCTCAGTTCCCTCATCTGTAAAATGGGGATGAAGACTGTGAGCCCCACATGGGACAACCTGATCACCTTGTATCCCACCCCCCTGCACTTAGAACAGTGCTTCGCACATAGTAAGCGCTTAACAAATGCCATCATCATCATCAACCACTCTCATAGCTTCAACAATACTCTCTCCCCGGATGACTCCCAAATCTACCTTATGTCGTACTCTCCTCTCCTAAGTGTTTAGTACAGTGTTCTGCACACAGTGAGTGCTCAATTCCATTGATTGATCGAACAAACATACAACACAATCAGCTTGCAGATTCCTGACTTCTGGAAACGCGTGGCTTTATATGCATTATAGGAGGCAGGCAGCATAACTAGAGAAGCAGTGTGGCTCAGTGGAAAGAGCATGGGCTTAGGAGTCAGAGGTCATGGGTTCTAATCCAGGCTCCACCACTTCTCAGATGTGTGACTCTGGGCAAGTCACTTCACTTCTCTGGGCCTCAGTTCCCTCATCTGTAAAATGGGGATTAAGATTGTGAGCCCCACGTGGGACAATCTTGATTACCTTGTATTTTCCCCCGCCCCTTCAGTGCTTAGAGCAGTGCTTGGTACATAGTAAGCGCTTAACAAATACCAACATTATTTTTATTAATAGCCTTCTATGGAATGCTTTGCTGAAGCCCATTCAAACCGACAGAATTTCTCTGGGGGAAGCTTCGATCTCCACCCCCCTCCCACTTTGTGGCTCAGTGGAAAGATCCCGGGCTTTGGAGTCAAGGTCATGGGTTCAAATCCCAGCTCCGCCAATTGTCAGCTGTGTGACTTTGGGCAAGTCACTTAACTTCTCTGTGCCTCAGTTACCTCATCTGGGAAATGGGGATTAAAACTGAGAGCACCCTGGGGGACAACTTGATCACCTTGTAACCTCCCCAGTGCTTAGAACAGTGCTTTGCACATAGTAAGCACTTAATAAATGCCATTATTATTATTATTATTCCCTACGAGCTTGCTTTGTCCCTGACCCTCTGAAACCCCCTCCCAGGTCCCTGTTCACATGGGAAACACTTCTGAGCTGCAAAACTTGGAGACCAGACATTAAAGCATCTGTTGCCATATCCTGGCCTGAATACAGGCCATTCCCCTACTTGCAATTTATTTTAGTGTCAGTTTTGCTTGCTACTAGATTGTAACCTCTTTTTTTAATGATATTTAAGTGCTTACTATGTGCTGGGCACTGTGCATGGCCTAGTGACAAGAGTACAGGCTTCGGAGTCAGAGGACATGGGTTCTAATCATGGCTCTGTCACTTGTCTGCTGTGTGACCTTTGGCAGGTCACTTCATTTCTCTGTGCCTCAGTGACCTCATCTGTAAAATGGGGGTTAAGACTTTGAGCCCCACGTGGGACAACCTGATTACCTTGTATCTTGAGAAGCAGCGTGGCTTAATGGAAAGAGCCCGAGCTTGGGAGGCTGAGGTCATGGGTTCTAATCCTGGCTCCGCCAATTGTCAGCTGTGTGACTTTGGGCAAGTCACTTAACTTCTCTGTGCCTCTGTTACCTCATCTGTAAAATGGGGATGAAGCCTGTGAGTCCCACGTGGGACAATCTGATCACCTTGTTTCCTCCTCAGTGCTTTGCACATAGTAAGCGCTTAACAAATGCCACTATTATCATTATTATTACTAAGTGCTGGGGTAAATGCAAGCTACTCAGGTTGCACAGACTCCCTGTCCCACATATGGAGCTCTGTCTTAATCCCCATTTTATAGATGCGGCAACTGAGGGACAAAGTGAAGTGATTTGCTCCTGGGTCACAAAGGAGACAAGCGGCAGAATCAGGATTAGAACCCATGACCTCTTACTCCCAGGCCCGTGCTCTACCTACTAGGCCATGCTGCTCCTTCTTGAGGGCAGGGATCATTTCTACCAACACTGCTGTAGTATACTCTCCCAAACGTTCAGCACTGGTTCCTGCAAACTGTAAGTGCTTATTCATTCATTCATTGTCGGTCAGTCAGTCATATTTATTGAGTGCTTACTGTGTGCAGAGCACTGCACTAAGTGCTTGGGAAGTACAAGTTTGCAACATATAGAGACGGTCCCTACACAGCAGCGGGCTCACAGTCTAGAAGGGGGAGACAGACAACAAAACAAAACGTATAAACCAAATAAAATAAATAGAATAAATATGTACAAGTAAAATAAATAGAGTAATAAATATGTACAAACATATATGCATATATACAGGTGCTGTGGGGAGGGGAAGGAGGTAAGGCAGGGGGGATGGGGAGGGGGATAATGCTCAATAAATACCATTGATTAACTGGACCAAGAAAAGACCAGGTGAAAACTGGACTCTCCAGTAAAAACCAACATGATCTAGTGGAAAGAACACAGGTCTGGGGTTCCAATTCCAACCTTCCCAATTGCTTGCTGTGTGACCTTGGGCAAGTCACTCACCTGTGCCTCAGTTACTCCATCTATGAAATGGGGATTAAATCCTACTCCCTCCTACTCAGACTGTGAGCCCCATGTGGGACAGGAGTTGTGTCCAACTTCATTAACTTGTATCTACTCCAGTGCTTAGAACAGTGCTTGGCACATGGTAAGTACTTAACAAGTATGATGATGATGATTATAAGACATGACAAATGGGCCCCCAACCCCATGTGTATAAATATTCATTATAAATAAATAAATTATATATATATATATATATATATATATATATATATATATATATAACCATAAGGTTGAAAAGTGTACCTCATTGAGGTCTATCCAACCACAGACCTCTTGCCCACATTGTACTTTCCAAGAACTTAGTACAGTGCTCTGCACACAGTAAGCGCTCAATAAATATGATTGAATGAATCTTCCCTAAGGTCTGGAACTCCTTACTCCTTCAGACCATGAAAGTCTACCAAGTTCCCCACTGCAAAACCCTCCTGAAATCACATCTCTTCCAAGATCACATCTCCTCCAAGAGGCCTTCCCTGCCTCATTTCTCCTCTTCATTTTCCCCTTTGCATTCCATATGCACTTGACTGTATTCCCCTGAAGCACTTTGATAATAATAACAACTGTGGTATTTGTTAAGTGCCTATTATGTGTCAGATACTGTTCTAAGCACTGGAGTAGATACAAGGTAATCAGGTAGGACCCAGTTCCTGCCCCACATAGGGCTCACAGTCTTCACCTCCATTTTAGAGATGAGGTAACTGAGGCACAGAGCAGTGAAGTGAGTTGCCCAAGGTCACACAGCAGACAAGAGGCAGAGCTGGGATTAGAACCCAAGTCCTTCTGATTCCCGGGCCTGTACTCTAGCCATTAGGCAACACTGCTTTTCCAGCCCACCCCCACAGTACTTGGGTACATGTGTTTATAGTCAAGAAGCAGTATGGCGTAGCGAATAGAGCTCAGGCATGGGAGTCAGAAGGTCATAAGTCATTGGTCCTCATCCTGGTTCTGCCAATTGTCTGTTGTGTGACCTTGGGCAAGTCATATCACTTCTTTGGTCGACAGTTACCTCATCTGTAAAATGAGGATTAAGACTCTGAGCCCCAGGCGGGACATGAACTGTGTTCAAATTAATTAGCCTGAATCTACCCCAGCACTTATAACAGTCCTAGCACATAATAAGCACTTAACAAACACTATTAAAGAAAAGAATAATTGATTGTTCAACGGGCTAGTGGACTAATGAGTCCTTGAGATGAAGGGAAACCTCTACAGAGCTCAAAACTGGATTAGCCCGCTCAGTCTAATTTAGCAGGGCAGCCTCAATCTCTCTGCTTTTAGTGGGAAGTTACAGAAGGTCCTCCAGAATTTCACCGACAGATGGGCTTTTCAACATGACAGGATGTTCCATCGATGGCGGATCTGAGGGAGCCAGCAGGCGAGGCAGGTGATTTTAAATGTTCTTTGTTAAATTTAACTCTACTACTATCTGAAAAGAAGCACCCTTGAATTTAATCCGGTTTCAGATGTTCAGTAATGGAGAAGGCTTAAGGTTTGGGAACAGGAAGAGAGACTAATGGCAATGGTATTTAATGAAAAAATATTTCTCTTTTTTTTTGTCATTTTGACCTTATTACTCTGGGAATGCAGGTTTTTATTAACCTGTTGAAGGAAATGGCCTGCCTTGACTATCTAACCTTGGCTTCACTGATACTTTCCTCTCTTGATTCTCCTCCTGTCCTTCTGGCTGCTGATTCTAAGTCCCTTTCATGGGCTCCTCCTCTGCCTCCCACCCTCTAACTGTGGGAGAATCTCAAGGCTCAGTTTTGGCTCCCCTTCTATTCTCCATCTACACCCACTCCCTTGGAAGCAGCATGGCTTAGTGAAAAGAGCACTGGCTTGGGAGTCAGAGGTCATGAGTTCTCATCCCGGCTCTGCCACTTGTCAGCTGTGTGACTTTGGATAAGTCACTTAACTTCTCTGTGCCTCAGTTACCTCATCTGTAAAATGGGAATTAATAGTAAGAATGAGCCCCACATGGGACAACCTGACAACCTTGTATCTGTCCCAGCGCTTAGAACAGTGCTTGGCACATAGTAAGTTTTTAAATACCATCATTATTATTTGCTCACATGACTTCAACTACCACCTTTATGTGGATGATTCCCAAATATTCATCTCCAGCCCTGACCTCTCTCCTTCTCTGCAGGCTCACATTTCCTCCTACCTTCAGGAAATCTCTACTTGGTTGTCCAAACAGTACCCCAAATTTAACATATCCCAAACAGAATTCCTCATTTTCCCACCCTAATCCACTCCACCCCCGGCCTTTCCCATCACTGAAGACCACAACAGAATCCTCCCTATTGTATAAGCCCATAACCTAGGTATTATCCTCGGCTCATCTCTCTCAATCAACCCTCATCAATTAATTAATTAATTAATTCAATCGTATTTATTGAGTGCTTACTGTGTGCAGAGCACTGTACTAAGTGCTTAGGAAGTACAAGTTGGCAACATAGAGAGATGGTCCCCACCTAACAACGGGCTCACAGTCTAGAGGAGGGAAACGGACAACAAAACACATGTCAAGTCATCAGACATCAGAATAAATAGAAGTAAAGCTAGATGCACATCATTAACAAAATAAATAGAATAGTAAATATGTACAAGTAAAATAATGGTCAAACTATGGTATTTATTGAGTGCTTACCACGTGCAAAGCGCTGTACTAAGCACTTGGGAGAATTAGCAGACATGTTCCCACAATGACTTTCCAGTCTGGGGGACTGTATTCAGTCTGTCAGTTCTACCTTCACAGTACCTCTAGAATCTTCCCCTTCCTCTCCATCCAAACTATTACCACGTTGATCCAAGCACTTATTTCCCACCTTGACTACTGCATCAGCCTCCTCGCTGACCTCCCTGTTTCCCATCCCTCCCTTCTCCTGTCCATACTCCACTCTGCTGGCTGGATCATTTTTCTAAAAAGCCCCTCAATCCACATCTCCTCACTCCTCAAAAACCTCCAATCGTTGCCCATCTATTTCCGTATCCAACAGAAACATCAGTTTTAAGGTACTCAGTCGGCTCTTCACTCCTATTTAACCTTCTTCATGACCCAGCCCACACACTTCATTCTAATACCAACCTACTTACTGTACCTCAGTCTCATTCTAGACGGTGAGCCCGTTGTTGGGTAGGGACCGTCTCTATATGTTGCCAACTTGTACTTCCCAATCGCTTAGTACAGTGCTCTGCACACAGTAAGCGCTCAATAAATATGATTGAATGAATCTCTTGCCATTGATTCCTTGCTCAGATTCTCCCTCCCCTTTCATATTCGATAGGCCATCATATTCCCCATCCTCAGTCTTACTAAAATCCTTCCCCTCTAAGAAGCCTTCCCTAACTAACCTCTCATTTCCCCACCTTATTCACCTTCCATTCTGCAACTTCTAGGCACTTGGGCCTATGTTCTTTCACTCTTTGTCACCCCTCTCTCAGCTTCACAGCTTTTCTGTACATATTCTTACACTCTGCTGTTTCCCTTATCTGCAACATATTTTAATGTCTGTCTCCACTCCTATACTGTAAGCTTCTGGAAGGCAGGGATTGTCTACTAACTCTATTCTAGAATGAAAGCCTGGTGTGGGCAGGGATTGTCTCTATTGCTGAACTGTACTTTCCAAGTGCTTAGTACAGTGCTCTGCACACAGTAAGGGCTCAATAAATATGATTGAATGAATGTTGTATTGCACTGCCCTTTGTACAGTAAAGAGCATACAGAAAGAAAGCACTTAATCACTGATTAACTGATTGTGAACAGGTAGTTTCAGGTTCTAAAACCAAACAATTTATCTGCATTTTCAACTAAATACTAATAAATGGCTTTCTTTCAAAGGAACCAGACATTGTGAAGGAAAACAAATGTATTTTCCTCATATTCATTATTCCTAGATTGGTCTACTGAGAGCTCACCTCCTCCAGGAGGCCTTCCCAGACAGAGCCCCCTCCTTCCTTTCCCCCTCGTCCCCCTCTCCATCCCCCGTCTTACCTCCTTCCCTTCCCCACAGCACTTGTATATATGCATATATGTTTGTACATATTTATTACTCTATTTTACTTGTACATATCTATTTTATTTTATTTTGTTAATATGTTTGGTTTTGTTCTCTGTCTCCCCCTTCTAGACTGTGAGCCCACTGTTGGGTAGGGACTGTCTCTATATGTTGCCAACTTGTACTTCCCAAGTGCTTAGTACAGTGCTCTGCACACAGTAAGCACTCAATAAATACGATTGATTGATTGATTGATTGATTTTGACAGTGAAGGGATACCCCTGTTACAATGCTTAGAGAATCAGTGTGACCTAGTGACTAGAGCATGGGCCTGAGAGCCAGAAGGAACTGGGTTTTAATCCTGATTCCATCACTGGTCTGTTGTGAGACCTTGGGCAGGTCACTTGACTTCTCTGTGCCTGGGGTACCTAATCAGTAAAATGGGGATTATGTCTATGGCTCCCTGAGGGACTAGGACTGGCTCAAACCTGATTATTTTGTATCTATCTCAACACTTAGTGCCTGGCACATAGTAAGGGCTTAATAAATACCATAAAAAAATCTTATACTGCTAATGACTTGACCTGCTACTTGTCAAAACCTGGAAGGCAGTTCTCCCTTTCCTTCAGTGAGGGCATGGAACATGTCTACCAATTCTATTTATAGTGTACTTTCCTGAGGATTTAGCAAAATGCTCTACCCCCATTAAACACCCAATAAATAGTCAACCATATTTACTAAGCACTTACTGGGTGCAGAGAACTGTACTAAGCACTTGAGAGAGTACAACATAAGACACATTGCCTGCCCACAGTGTGTTTACAGTCCAGAGGGGGAGACAGACAATATAAATAAACAAAATTACAGATATGAACATAAATGCTCCCTTCTCAGGACCACACCTGAACAGTTTTCTGTACTCTACCAGGCTCGTCTACAGGAGGGAGAGTCAAGCAGAGGCTTACCCATTCCATTCCTAGCTTGGGCAGTGGCTAGTGAGTGGAAGGCAGTCTGCTACAAGTCAAAACTCACCCATGATGGGCATCAGTGGCATGGGGGAGAGAGTAGAGGGCAGAGACTCGAGTTTACTGTGCCGAAGGTAGCAATGGAAAACCACTTCCATATTTTTACCAAGAAAACTGTATGGAACCACTACCAGAACGATTGCGGATGGAGGTGGGGCATTATGGGAGAGATGTGTCCATGGAGTCGCTATGGGTCAGAGACAACTTGACAGTATAAAACATGAGAAGACCAAATAATATACATTTCTTTGCAAATGCTTAAGATCGGAATATAATACATACATGTGTGGGGTGAGTGTAAGGCTGACTGGACTAGAGTGTGTGAATGAATTGGGAAGGAGGAGGTGGGATTCTAGGGGAGTGTTAGAGATGGAGAGAGCTGTGGTCTGGCAGATTTGGAGTGGGAGGGAGATCCAGGCAGAAGAATAGAAAGAAAGAGAGGGAAGAGAGTGGAAAACAATGTAAATTTATAGGAGGCTTGATGACATAGCCTTAGAACTTGTTGGTCTATGTGTGGATGTCTGGCTTAAAACATAAAAATTTTATTATTATTATTTATTCTTTATAAAAAAAATTGAGAGCACACAGCATTTATAATCCTTTTTTTAATGGTGTTTGTTAAGCGCTATGTGCCAGTCAAGATTAAAACATACTTTAGAAATATACCCCTGAATTTAAAAAGGAAGCTAGCAATGGCGGTGCGGGGGTGGTTGGGGGCATTTCAGAAGCTTGGTAGAAGAAATCTATCATAATTCCCAATTTGTATATTCTGCCTAAGAGTAATGTGGCATAACCTGGAAAAAGAAGACCTGGGGAAATAGCAGTCAGTCAATCAATCAGTGGTATTTGAGTGATTGCTTTGTGCAGAGAACTATTCTAAGTGTTGCATTCCTGTTTCTAGTCCCCTCTGGGGTGTAATATTAAGAACAGCTTGACGTTTTATTTATTGGAAAAGGATGTAAACCCAGCTGGAGGCCGAGAGGATAGGTTCTTTCATTTACAATATCAAGGTGATATTTTCTCACATTTCTGACCAAATCCAAATTTTAACAATCATTCTTCCCCTTCTGCCACCAGCTGAGATCCTTTCTGCCAGTTTCCCTCTATCCCATATTCATTTGCCAAAATCTGCCTCATCCCTTTTCCCACTGAGCCTCAATTCATTTAGAAGTATATTTTTAAATTCTAAATAAACTGTAAAGTATCCTGCCAACGCTTATATGCCAACCCATTTTAGCCTCCCCTCTTTTCTCCGTCCTCGACCCCCCACTCACTCCAATCCCCATGTTAACAATAAACATTATTAAACATGAAGATGATTTCAGACTCTGAACCATGGTTTCCATTTCCTTCTCATCCCTTCTTTAATGACGCCAGAGGCCAAAATGAAATCTCACCTTTGCTTCATCAAGCCTGCTAAGAGCTCTTCTAATCAGTCTTTTTCTCCCAGCAGCCTTATTTTCATAGGATTGTGGTCTGCCACTGAATTGCTAAATGTCCCAGTGATGCCTTTGGCCATTCTAGCTTGACTCTACCTCAGTCCCGCTGTCCCTTACCTTACCTGCCTAGTCTATTTTTTTAGCCCAATTTGTGTGGAAAAGAAAGAGATATTTTTGTCTCCTCTTGACACCCACACAGTGAATCCAGTTCTGCTCTGTAAAAATGACAATTATAACAGGAAAAGGCATCAAAGAGGCGTTTAGCAAGGGGAAGAAGAAACCCCATATCGCTAATGCAGATTTTTGTGTATCAGGATCTGGTGAAGAGAGAATGCATAGAAAGCACCATTTGCATACTTCAGACACCTGAATTTCTTGCAGAATTTTTTTAATGGTATTTAAGTGCTTACTGTGTGCCAGGCACAGTCCTAAGTCCTGGGGTAAATACAAGACAATCAGGTTAGACACAGTCTGTGTTGAGGCTCGCAGTCTTTACCCCCAATTTACAAATGAGGTAACTGAGGCACAGAGAAGTTAAGTGACTTGCCCAATGTTATACAGCAGACAGATGGCGGAGTCAGAGTTAGAACCCAGGTCCTCTGACTCTCACGTCCATGGTCTTTTCACTGGGCCACAGTGCTTTTCAATTTGCAATCTGGTTAAAATATAAATGATTTTGAGGAGAATAAACTCCCCAGATCCCAGAATTAAGAGCAAATATCTATCCACTGGTATTTCAGAACCACACTGCAATTTAGAGCACACATCAGTCATAATTCTTTTTTAAATGATATTTTCCAAGCGCTGCCAGGCACTGTACTGAGCGCTGGAGTACGTACAAGCTAATCAGTTGGGCATCATCCCTGACCCACATGGGGCTCACGGTATTAATCTCCATTTTACAGGCGAGGTAACTGAGATACAGAGAAGTTAAGTAACTTGCCCAAGGTCACAAAGCAGATAAGTGGTTTTAGAAGTTATCTTCATATCCCCCTGAGTCTTCAGATGGAAATATATGAATATATGAGTTTTCTGCATCAGAATGGTTCCCTTCCTGACAGTTAACTTACATTCTCTAGACTGTGAGCCCACTGTTGGGTAGGGACCGTCTCTATATGTTGCCAACTTGTACTTCCCAAGTGCTTAGTACAGTGCTCTGCACACAGTAAGCGCTCAATAAATACGATTGATTCTCAATTCCATGAAATAGGAGGATTAGTATCCTTCCCTGACCCAGGATATTATTGTCTGGAGAAGCAGTGTGGCCTAGTGGAGAGTCAGGCAGATCTGGGTTCTAATCCCGTCTCTGCCATTTGTCTGCCGGGTGACCTTAGGTAAGTCACTTCACTTCTCTGGACCTCAGTTACCTTGTCTATAAAATGGGAATTAAGATTGTGAGCCCCACGTGGGACCGAGACTGTGTCCAACCCAATTTGCTTGTATTCATCTCAGAGCTTAGTACAGTGCCTGATACATAGTAAGCGCTTAACACATACAACAATTATTATTATTATTATTATTATTATTATTATTATTATTATTATTATTAGTGTCCATGCACTTGAATCTATAGCCTTCGGCATTTGGTATTCACACTTAACAAATACCACAATTAATTATTATTATTATTATTATTATTATTGTTGTTATTATTGTTATTATTATTGTCCATGCACTTGAATCTATAGCCTTCGGCATTTGGTATTCACCCTACCCTCAGCCCCACAGACTTATTTACTTATTTATATTAAATTCTGTCCCCTCCTCTATACTATAAACCTGCAGAGGCAGAGCACCTATCTATAAACAGGTGGATTGTACTCTCCCATGCACTTAATACAGTGCTCTACACACAGTGAGTGCTCAACAAATACCATTGACATTGATTTTTGCGTGGCCATTTCACCTGTTGGTTTTACCATACCAGGCTTACTGATGATGTTGATGATGATGGAGTCTCCCGTCAGAAACGCTGGACAAGCCCCGTTGCTGAGAATTTAAGACCAAGAACTCATGGGGAGGGATTGATGACAGGGCTGGTGGTTCGCCCAGGGCTGCTTGTGCTCTCTGCCAGTCATGCCCGCCCCTCCCCGGGCTCGCAAGAGCACCTGTATGGTGGATTTTTAACAGGAAATACCCATTTAGAGCCTTAGTGACTGTAGCATAGGGCAGATGCTTCACCTCAGTGCTATAATTCAGCACTTACAGTGTGCAAAGCACTCTACTAAGCACTTGGGCAATAACAATTGCCCAATAAAAATAAACAGACACATTCCCTGCCCACGACAAGCTTACAGTCAGTCAATGGTTGGGCACCATCTGTGGTTTTTGCGCCTGTTTAGAAGCAGCAAGGCTTAACGGACAGAGTACGGGCCTGGGAGTGGCTCTGCCACATATCTGCTGTATGACATTGGGCAAGTCACTTCACTTCCCTGGGCCTCTGTTCCCTCAGCTGTAAAATGGACATCATCATCATCAATCGTATTTATTGAGCGCTTACTGTGTGCAGAGCACTGGACTAAGCGCTTGGGAAGTACAAGTTGGCAACATATAGAGACAGTCCCTACCCAGCAGTGGGCTCACAGTCTAAAAGGGGGAGACATGAAGAGTATGAGTCCTATGTGGGACAGGGACTATCTTGTAACTACCCCAGAGCTTAGTACAGTGCTCTGCACACAGTAAGCGCTCAATAAATATAATTGAATGAATAACTGAACTGTGCTTGGCACATAGTAAATGCTTAACAAGAACCATAATAATAATAATTGTTATTATTATGCTTTTGCTGATCATTGCCAGCTATTTTTCAGGATTCTTACTGGGCTTGTCCACCCCACAGACTGCTTGAGCATTTTTTATGGTATTTATTAAGCACTTATTCTGTGCCATGCGCTGTATTAAGTGCTGGGGCAGATACAAGCTAGTCAGACTGGACACAGCCCATGTCCCACGTGGGGCTCACGGTATTAATCCCCACTTTACAGATGAGATAACTGAGGCAGAGAGAAGTTAAATGATTTTCCCCAGGTCACGCAGCAGACAAGGTGCAGAGTGAGAATTAGAACCCAGGTCTTTCTGACTCGAAGGCCCATGCTCTACTAGGCCCCGTTGCTTCTTCAATTGTAAGCTTTCGTAATTGATGGCAGAGCCCCCAACAAACCGATTGGGGATCAGACACTCCTGGCCCTGTCCAGCAAGGTTTCCACCTTATTAACTAGCTTCCCTGGGCTTCTGTTTCTGAAAATGGGACTCTTCCTCACAAGGACATCTGAGAATCAGCAAGAAAATGCCTGTGAAGGATTTAGAGAGTCTTTGATTAAAAAGTCCAAATAAATCCTTAATCTTTTCCTTCTTTTTCCTCTTTTAGAGGCATCTGTGTACTCTGGTGAGATCAAAACCAAGACTGCCTGGGCTGAGTGATTCAGTTTTAACAAGCACCTGAAAATCATAGCTCATAACTCCTCTCACCACACTAGAGAGGTAAGGACTTCAGAACATTTCTGGTCTGGTGGTTTTTATCATTACATTCCAGGGAGTTTTGCTGCTGTGAGCTTTCTCTTTCTGAGTAAGAACATAGGAAAAAGAAAGGGTTACATTCAGGTCATGATTTGAGGATTAGGAGATTTTATCTGCAGCGGCATTTGGCTGTTATGTTATCTTTGGGGGCAGCTCCTGATCCTGCGCTCTGTAAAACTAAGAGATTGATTCTGAAATAAATGCTCATCCTTTCCCTCCTGTTTCCCTGAACACTCGCACTTGATAACAAAGGTCAAAAGGGTTTTATTCCCCTGGCCCAACTGACTGTCGGTACAACACTGTATTTCATTTTGCTGCCATGCAATTCCAGGTGTGGAGGGTAAGGCTCTGCTTGAGAACTTTCCACAATCCTCCTGGGCCTGGGGCTGCTCCTCATGATCTCAGTTTCAATTTATTTGGGGGTTTTCCTCTATGGTAAACTATCTGAGCTGCAACTTTATCTTGTCTCATTGATTGTGGGACTAGGCAAGTGAAGACTTTGTCAGGTATTCCAGATTCAAGCTCTGTCTCCACTTTTGAACCCTTTGAAAAATTAGTTACTTCATTAACCCATTTTACATAGGTCTAATTAATCAATGGTATTTATTGAGCGCTGAGTATAGGACATTTAACTAAGTACTTGGGAGCGTACAGCACAAAAGAGTTGGTATACTGGATCCCTAGCCACAAGGAGTTTACAGTCTTGAGGGGAACACAACCTAACCTGACAGAGTGATCCACTATTTGCTGTGTGATCTTGGGTAAGTCACTTCTTGGTGCCTCAGTAACCTCATCTGTAAAATGGAGGGGGGAGGGGGGATTAAGACTGTGAGTCCTATGAGGGACAGGGACTGTCCAACATGATTATCTTTTTTTAATAGTATTTGTTAAGTGCATACTATGTGCCAGGCATTTACGGAGCACTGGTGTAGATCCAAGGTGTTGATGATGATGGTATTAAAGTGCTTACCACGTGCTAGGCATTGTACTAAGCACTGGGGCGGATACAAACAAATCAGGTTGGACACAGTCCATGTCCCACGGGGGCTCACAGAATCAATCCCCATTTTTCAGATGAGGCAACTGAGGCACAGAAAAGTGAAGTGATTTGCCTAAGATCACCCAGCAGATGAGTGGTAGAGTCAGGATTAGAACCCAGATCCTTCTGACTCTGACCCCAGATCTATCCACTAGACCATGCTGCTTCCCCTACCCCCACTGCTTAGTACATAATGTCTGGCACATAGTAAGCACTTAACAAATCACATGAAAAAAGGGTTTGTGGAAGTAGTGTGTGACAATGAGCTCTAGGCTCTCTGATTTCAGTAACAGAGACAGTGGGGCGGAGATAACACCTTTAGTAAGCATCCCTATTTAAGGATGCTCTGATCACGGCCAAATGCTTCAGCACTAGGAAAGGAGTCCTCAACATTGTCTGCTTCAGACCTGGGTTACCAGAGGACTGTGCTCAGTGAACCTTTATCTTGCCATATGGAAAGGATCCTACAGTCTGCAGTGTCATAGATTCATTCAATCATATTTATTGAATGCTTAATGTGTGCAGAGCACTGTGTTAAGCGCTTGGGAAGTACAAGCTGGCAACATATAGAGATGCTCCCTACCCAACAACAGGCTCACAGTCTAGAAGGGGGAGACAGACAAAGAAACAAAATGTGTGGACAGGTGGCAAGTCATTAGAATAAATAGAAGTAAAGCTAGACGCACATCATTAACAAAATAAATAGGATAGTAAATATGTACAAGTAAAATAGAGTAATAAATGTGTACAAACATATATACAGGTGCTGGGGGAAGGAGGTAGGGCGGGGGGTTGGGGAGGAGGAGAGGAAAAAGGGGGCTCAGTCTGGTAAGGCCTCCTGGAGGAGGTGAGCTCTCAGTAGGGCCTTGAAGGGAGGAGGAGAGTTAGCTTGGCGGGTGTGTGGAGGGAGGGCATTCCAGGCCAGGGGGAGGACATGGGCCGGGGGTCGACGGCGGGACAGGCGAGAAAGAGGTACAGTGAGGAGGTTAACGGCAGAGGAGCGGAGAGTGTGGGCTGGGCTGTAGGTGAAAATGAATAGCAGTTTTATTTATTAGGGTCAGTCTCCCTTGCTAGATTGTGAACTCCTTGAGCGCAGGTCATTCAACTAATTCTATTGTATTCTCCCAAGCTCTCAATACAGTGTTCTGCACACAGTAAGCACTAGATAAATATGATTGACTGATTGAGCAGCAGAGTGGCTCAGTGGAAAGAGCCCGGGCTTGGGAGCCAGAGGTCATGGGTTCAAATCCCAACCCTGCCACTTGTTATCTGTGTGACTTTGGGCAAGTCACTTAACTTCTCTGGGCCTCAGTTCCCTCATCTGTAAAATGGGGAGGAAGACCGTGAGCCCCACGTGGGACAACCTGATCACCTTGTATCCTCCCCATTGCTTAGAACAGTGCTTTGCACATAGTAAGCGCTTAACAAATAACAAAGCTATTATTATTACTATGAAGGGGCCTCCCCAGGAGAGGCAGGATAGAGAGAAAGAGTGCTCTTGAAACCATTCTCACTGAGACAAGGTAAAAGAACAGCTGGGAATAGATTTCCTCGGAAACAAGCATGGAATTTCTATTAATTTTGCTTTACATCACCCTTTTGAATGTGAGAATTGAAAGTGCTGCTATTCAGAGTGTTGGCCGAGATTCGTCTTCAGCCTGAGATTTCACACTATGCCACTTAAAATATCTGAAAACTCTGCTGTTCTGCTTTAGCATACCACACATAAATAGGTTCTACTTAAAAACAGGTAAAACTTTGAAAGAAGACCGTACTATATGGTCCTATATTGCTTTTTTCTTTCTTGCCAGTTAGTTTATTGAAGTTACTTTTGTTAATCCCCGTTTGGGATTTTGAAGCTGGAATTATATTGTGACTTTGATGTGCAGCCACGTTGAGACACATTTCCCGATCAGTCCCTGTGCTCACACTCCTCCGAGCTCACGTTCCCTCCACAACTAGGAGACCATCTGCTCTTTCGATGCTCCTTCATACCAATATGAAAATCATTCCATTTGACTGTCTGGGCTTCGCACAAATATAAACCTTTTGGGCCGCTGCTTCCTAAAGTAGATTTACCTTCAATCTCCATTTATTAAATCCCTATCCATTAAAAACTATCACTTGCATTAAGCCTGATTATAGAAGCCGGAGAAAAGGGAGGGAGAAGGGTCAAACTAAGAGAGTCAGTTAGTCTCATTGCTTGGGATGCCTTGGGTCCATGCTTTGTTCGTATCACCATTTGCCCAGGATGCCCAGCTAAGTAAGAACCTTTTGGGTTGTTTTTTGACTGTTAGGCCCCTGCTTATTTTTTATTCCCTCTTTACTCCGTTCTCCCCTGGATCTTGATGTACGTTGGCTTCTGGGAACTCCAGAGCCAGCTCTATGAATCAGCTCAAAGATTTGCAGGGTGAGGGAATGTTGGGGCTCGCATGGGAAGCCAAGGAGCTAACAAGGGATGAGGAGGAAAGTGGACAGGCTTCTTAAGGAGGATGAGCGACTCCTTCAAGCGTACCTCCCTCAAGGGTTCGGCATCTGGATCCCAAAAGGTGAGTTGGCAAAGGTGGCGGCTGAGACTTCTCCTTTCTCGTGGCGTCTTTTTCAGAGCATTTTTTTGTAGTACGGAATAAGTGCTTATTATGTCTTGTCTTATGCCATCAAGTTGTTTCTGACCCATAGTGACACCACAGACACATCTCTCCCAGAACACCCTGCTCTCCTTCTGATATCATTCTGGTAGTGTATTCATAGAGTTTTCTTGATAAAAGTATGCAAGTGGTTTACCATTGTCACCTTCCGAGCAGTAAACTCGAGTCTCCAGTAAAAAGTAAACTTGACTCTCTCCCATGCCGCTGCTGCTCAGCACGGGTGAGTTTTGACTCGTATCAGATTGTCTGCCACTCGGTAGCCACTGGCCAAGCTAGGAATGGAATGGGTAGCCAAGCCTGGTAGAGTACTGGAAACTCTCCAGGTGCGAGCCTGAGAGGGGGCTTGATGATGATGGTATTTGCTAAGCGCTTACTATGTGCAAAGCACTGTTCTAAGCACTGGGAAAGATACAAGGTGATCAGATTGTCCCACGTGGGGCTCACAGTCTTCACCCCCATTTTACAGATGAGGTCACTGAGGCCCAGAGAAGTTGTGACTTGCCCAAAGTCACACAGCTGACAATTGGCAGAGCAGGGATTTGAACCCATGACCTCTGACTCTCAAGCCCGTGCTCTTTCCATTGAGACATGCTGCTTATTATGTACCAGGCACTAAACTAAGTTCTGAGGTAGATAAAAGCTCATCAGGTTGGACACAGTCCCTGTCCCACAAGGGGCTCACAGCCTGATTCCCCATTTTAAAGATGAGGTAACTGAGAGAAGTTAGGTGATTTGCCCAAGGTCACACAGCAGACAAGTAGCAGCGCTGAGATTAGAACTCATGTCCTCTAACTCCTGGGCCCCTGCTCTTTCCACTAGGCTACACTGCTTTAACACCCCGTTATTGGGTAGGGACTGTCTCTATATGTTGCCAACTTGTACTTCCCAAGCGCTTAGTTCAGTGCTCTGCACACAGTAAGCGCTCAATAAATATGACTGAATGAAATCCCTCCTTGTTCATTTTTACTTCCACTGCCTGCGCGTGAAATTAGTTCTTGGGGAGAAGCCATTTGAATCACATGGAGAGGTTTGTCTCTTTGTTGAAAAGGGCAAAAATAATTTTAGTAATGAATTCATGTGCCTGTACGAGAAAAGGCAACGTGTTGTTGGCCATTTCAGAGGAAAGCTGTTACATAAAGGCAAATGTGGTAAGCATCGTTACTTTTAGTATTAACCATCAGATGGAAGGTGGGCAGCACAGCTATATGGGGTCCGGAGAAGAAGTCACACGTTGTTTGAGGCTGGCAAGGGAGAGAATGTGGAGGAGAGGAGCTGAACACATTTTTTTTTTGTTCATGTAACTCTTACCTGCTCTCTTTTGAGGGATGTCCTGTGTTTTCATTTTTCCTAACTCTGAAGTCCCTCTTTGACTTAGTTGCATTTGTCTTGGGCCCCACAGTCATTAAGGCTAAGACATGAAGGCACTGGAAAGGAAAACAAAACGAAGAAAGGCAGAAGTGTGGGAGGAAAAAAACTGAAGGCAAATTCATTTAGAATTCATTCATAATTATTCATAATTATTGAGCCCTTACAGTGTGCAAAGCTCTGTGCTAACAATATAACAATTGTTATATTGTTGTGGTCCCTGCCCACAAGGAGGGCTGAGTCTAGCGGCGAAACAATAGGACACTGACTTGCACTTTTTTTAATGGGAACGTGTCTACTACCTATTCTGTAGTATTGAAATTAGTAGTATTAGAAGCAGCGTGGCTTAGTGGAAAGAGCACAAGTTTGGGAGTCAGAGGTCATGAGTTCTAATCCCGACTCTACCACTGGTCAGCTGTGTGACTTTAGGGAAGTCACTTAACTTCTCTGTGCCTGTTACCTCATCTGTAAAATGGAGATTAACTGTGAGCCCCACGTGGGACAACCTGATAACCTTGTATCTATCCCAGCACCTTGAACAGTGCTTGGCACATAGTAAGCGCTTAACAAATACCATCGTTATTATTATTATTGCACTCTCTGGAGCGCTTGATCCTGTTGTTGGGTAGGGACCGTCGCTATATGTTACCAACTTGTACTTCCCAAGCACTTAGTACAGTGCTCTGCACACAGTAAGCACTCAATAAATACGATTGAATGAATGAATGAATTTAAGAGGTTATGGTATGTTAAGCACTTTACTAAGAACTGAGATAGATGCATGGTATAATCATATAGAACACCATCCCCATTCCATATGGGGTTCACAATCTTACTAGGAGGCAGAACAGATCTTGAATCCCCATTTTAGAGATGAGGAAACTGAGGCACAGAAGGGTTAAATGACTGGCCCAAGGCCACACAGCAGGCAAGTGTCAGAGCTGGGATTAGAAAAGATTAGAGAGAGAGCCAGCATGGTCTACTTGACAGAGCATGAGCTTGGGAGTCAAAAGTACCTGGGTTCTAATCCCCACTCTGCCACTGTCTCCTGTGGGGCCTTGGGCAAGTCATTTCACTTGCCTGTGCCTCAGCTAGCATACCTGTAAAATGGGGATAAAGATTGTGAGCTCCATATGGGACATGGACCCTGTCCAATCCAATTACCTTGTATCTACCCCAATACTATGAACAACTATTATTATTATTTAAGTGCTTGCAATGTGTCAGGTACTGTTCTAAGCACTGGGATAGAAACAAGGTAGATTGGACACAGTTCATATCCCTCATGGGACTCATAGTCTTAATCCCCATTTTACAGATGAGGGAACTATGGTGAATAATAATAATAATGATGGCATTTGTTAAGCGCTTACTATGTGCCAAGCACGGTTCTAAGCACTGGGGTAGATACAAGGTAATCAGGTTGCCCCACGGGAGGTGGGTCTCAGGCTTCATCCCCATTTTACAGATGAGGTAACTGAGACACAGAGAAGTTAAGTGACTTGCCCAAAGTCACACATTTGACAAGTGGCAGATGCGGGAGGAGAACCCACAGCCTCTGATTCACAAGCCTGTGCTCTTTCCACGAAGCCACGCTGCTTCTCCATATCGGATTCTGAGGTGAATGTCGGATTCTATGATGAATTCTGGACATTGCGGTGAATGTTGGATTCTGAGCTGTGAAGAAGAGCCTGAAACACTGCTCCTCATGCTACTGCAGCATGTTGTTCTTATTACATTTATCCTTATCCTTGCCTTTTATTTTGTTCTGTGCTTTCATGGTTTGTCTATTTCCAAATCACACTCCCTCTGCTCCTCCGATCCCAACTTATTCCTGGACAGTGAGCCCCTTTCAGGGCCAGGGACCTGTGTGAGCCCATTGTTGGGTAGGGACCATCTCTATATGTTGCCAACTTGTACTTCCCAAGCGCTTAGTACAGTGCTCTGCACACAGTAAGCACTCAATAAATGATTGAATGAATGAACTCACAACTGTGTATTTTTAGCAGCACTTAATACAGTGCTTTCCACACAGTAAATGCTTAATGAATTCCAGTATTATATCTACCAATCATCCCCAATTCCGACAGTTGGGTCTTAAAACCTCCAGCTATATTTTCACCACTTTCCTACAATGAAACCTTGCTGCTGTCTTCATCAGGTCTCTAACATGAATTTTGTTAACATTTTCGTCAACATGCACGCAACTAAAATTCCAGGTTTCAGCACTGGTATCAATGTAGTTGACTGGTTTTAATTGTCCTTTTGCCTTCCAAAAATCAATGTTAGAAGCAGTGTGGCCTAGTGGAAAGAGGAGGAGTCTGGGAGTCAGAGGACCAGGGTCCTAATTCTGGCTCCATCATTTGTCTGTTGGGTTATTTAACCTCTCTGTGCTTCAGTCACCTCATTTATAAAATGGAAATTAAGGCTGTGATCCCCATGTGGGACAAGGACTGTGTCCAACCTGATTATCTTGTATCTATTCCAGCACTTAGAACAGTGCCTGGCACATCATAAACACTTAATATATACCATAAAAAGAGGTATCCCTTCTTAAAGCAATTCATAATAATAAAATAATGGCATTTATTAAGCGCTTATGATGTGCAAAGCACTGTTCTAAGCGCTGGGGAAGTTACAAGGTGATCAGGCTGTCCCACGGAGGGCTCACAGTCTTAATCCCCATTATATAGATGAGGTAACTGAGGCCCAGTGAAGTGTCTTGCCCAAAGTCACACAGCTGACAATTGGCGGAGCAGGGATTTGAACCCATGGCCTCTGACTCCAAAGCCCGGACTCTTTCCACTGAGCCACGCTGCTTCTCCAAAAAATTCTGAACTACAGTGCTGTTAACCTTAACATTTTCAAAATAGTAAT
Organism: Tachyglossus aculeatus; assembly: GCF_015852505.1. NCBI lineage: Eukaryota > Metazoa > Chordata > Mammalia > Monotremata > Tachyglossidae > Tachyglossus > Tachyglossus aculeatus. The sequence continues at coordinate 64,778,875 of NC_052070.1, read as the reverse complement.
AAGTGTATTTATGAAGCACTTATTAGGTGCAGAGCACTGGACTAAACACTGGGAGGGAATGTGTAGGTGGGAATTAGAGTCCTTATCCTTTCGGTGGCTCCCAATCAAAGCAGGTGAATTAACAGAAATTATACTCTATTGCAGTAAGCATTTACTAATTTTGTTCTGGGCAGGGAATGTGCTTATTGTTATATTGTACTCATGCAAGTGCTTAGTACAGTGCTCTTCACACAGTGATCAATAAATATGATCAAATGAATGAATAAATTATTACTGTATCTCTATACAAGTCATAAAAGTCTCACAGTTGACAACTGCATCATTACACACAACTTAGCTTACCTTGTACTGCAAGAAAGTCTACAGTTCAAGGTGATCCAAATAGCAGCATGGCTTAGTGGATAAAGCACAGGCCTGGGAAGCAGTGCCTCAGTGGAAAGAACGGGTGCTTGGGAGCCAGAGATCATGGGTTCTAATCCCGGCTCCGCCACATGTCTGCTGTGTGACCTTGGGTAAGTCACTGAACTTCTCTGAGCCTCAGTTCCCTCATCTGTAAAATGGGGATTAAGACTGTGAGCCCCCCGTGGGACAACCTGATCACCTTGTATCCCCCCCAGTGCTTGGAACAGTGCGTTTCACATAGCGCTTAACAAATGTCATTATTATTATTATTTTATTATTATTATTATTATTATTATTATTATTATTATTATTATTATTATTATAATGCCGGCTCTGCTACTTGTCTGCAGTGTGATCTTAGGCAAGTCTTTTCCCTTCTCTGGGCCTCAGCTATCTCACCTGTAAAATGAGGATTGAGACTGTGAGTCCCACATGGGATAGGGACTATGTCCAACTTGATTTGTTTGTATCCATGCCAGCACTTTGACAAGGGCCTGGAACATAGTAAATGCTTAACAAATGCCATTATTATTGTCATTGCTATTATTTTTATTTTTAACATATAGTAATACGGTTACTCTCTGCAAGTCATTCAATATAATGACTTGCATTACATTGATCCCGAGTAATTAGCCTTGGGATCACCATTTTGGAGCTGACTGCAATTCAGCAACTAATAATAATAATAATAATAATGGCATTTATTAAGCACTTACTATGTGCAAAGCACTGTTCTAAGCAACTCCAACTTGTGTTTTCATTTCAGTAGCAAAAATCGATCTGGAAATTGGGGATAGTATTTTCTCAGGATCTGGCATCAGTGTTCAGTTTTGAGCTTTTTTTCCCTCAATTCAGTGTGTCCTTGCTTATCAGTATCTAAATGATTATGTCATTTTCTTGGAAATTTTTCAACCAGAAGAACCCTGAGATAGATGGGTTGAGATTTTAAGTTTTCACTCCTTTTAAGGTATAAATTGAACCGATAATCTGCTATTGTATTTGGCTTTTAAGGGTTATCTTTTGCCTATGAGTAGAGGAAGCAACTTCCAAACAGCATTGTGTCCCTTGGATTTATCTTTATTGGAAGCTGCAGAGCAGTGGGGTGTTAACATTTTATCTGTGTTTCACAGCTGTCTTGGGTCATTATGGCCACCTTGTCTCCTTTTTTTCTGTAAAATTGAAAACCTCGGTAATACTGTATTCAAATCCACCACCGCAACAAAGTTATATTTGGGAATCCAGACCTTATTAATTGAAATTCAGAACCTAATTTGTTTAGTGACCAGATAACTTATTGTTTGCATTTTGAATTTTTTTTTCCAAACATGATGTTGATGATTCACACTATTTTCTCTAACAGAAGAACAAGTTAAGCTCTGCCTGGAGAATTCAGCTGTTCATAAGAGATCAAACAACCCTGAATTCTCATTTGTACTCTGCTGTCAGATTAGGGGAATCAAGCTGTGTGGTCAGTCTGAATTTTAGATCTTTTGGTCCTGAATGGTGATGCTTACTATTCCCTCTGTAAAGCAGCGTGGCCTAGTGAAAGAAGCAGCGTGGCCAAGAGAAATAAGCCCAGACCTGAGAGTTTATCTGTGTTTTAAACCCAGCTCCAGCAACCGCTTACTGTGTGACCTTGGGCAAATCACTTAACTTCTCTGGCTTCAGTTTCCTCATCTGTAAAATGGGGGTCCAATACCTGTTCTCCCTCCTATTTAGGCTTTGAGACCCATGTGGGATCTGATTATTTTGTATCTACCTGGGCGCGTAATCCAATGCTCGACACATAGGGCTTAACAAATGCCGTAATAATTCCTTTTGTATTTGAAGTATTAATAAAGTCCTGCTGTTGGTCCAATGGGAAAAGCACCTCTCTGAGGAACAGATCTGGATTCTTGTTTCTGTGCTGCCTGGCTGAGCTAAGCCATCGGTGATGAAACTTTGTCAACTAACACATTGCTCAAGGTGGACATACTTAGGGGAAATCCTGCAATATAGGTGGCTGAAGTGAGAAGCAAAAACTGCAATGGCTTCAAAGCCAACTCTCTGCTGGGTGAAGGTGCTACAGCATGGCATTGGCATTATGCTGCAGTCACTTTCATTCATTTATTCAATTGTATTCAGCGCTTACTATGTGTATAGCACTATACTAAGCATTTCGGGAGAGTACAGTGTAACAAACAGATTTGTCTATGGGTCCTGCTTATATATAAAAAAACCTATATGGGTCCTGTACCTCTGCCTGCCTATCAATCAATTGATGGTATTTATTGAATGCTTATTGTATGCAGGGCACTGTACTAGGCATTTGGGAGACTACAATGTAACAGAATTGGTAGACAAGTTCCATGCCCCGAACAAGCTGTCTAGAGGAGGAGACAAATATTAATACAAATTAATTACAGATTTATTCATCAGTGCTGGGGGAGAGGGCATGAATAAAGGGAGCAAATCAGGGTGATGCAGAGGAAGTGGGAGAAAAGGAAATGAAGGCTTAATCAGGGAAGACCTCTTGGAGGAGATGTGCCTTCATTCTTTCATATTTATTGAGCACTTACTGTGTACAGAGCACTGTAGTAAGCGCTTGGTAAGGCTTTGAAGGTGAGGAGAGTAATTGTCGGTTGAATATGAATAGAGAGGATGTTTCCAGGCCAGAGGCAGGATGTGGGCGAGAGGTCAGTGGCGAGATAGACAAGATAGACAAGATTGAGGTACCTGTTGCAATTGTGCCCCAGTGAGAATGCAACAGACAGTAAAGAGAGAGTGAGAGCAATATTATGCAAATCACCGACACCTTCATCAACCCCTTCATGGTGGTTCTGGGTCCTGAAGCCTCAGGGCCAAAGTTTATCCATAATTTTCAAAAAGGTCTCCAGCATTTCCTCTGAACACTTTGCCTTGATGTGAGATCATCTGGGCATAATACAAATCCAGAGGGAGAAGCAGCGTGGTCTAGTGGAAAAAGCACAGGACTGGTAGTTTAAAGTCCTGGGTTCTAATCCCAATCCTTCCATTTGCCTACTCTGTAACCTTTGGCATGTCATGAATTCTCTGTGCCTCAATTTCCCCATCTGTAAAATGAGAATGAAATACTTCTTCTCCCTCCCCTTGAGCTGTGGGACGGAAATTGTCTGATCTGATTGTCTCCACCCCAATGCTTAGTATAGTGCTTGTCACATAGTAAGATCTTAACAAATACCGCAGTTATTATTAGTACCATAATTATCCCTGGGCGAGATACAGAATATCCAGGTCAAACACTGTTCCCTGTCCCACCATCACAGTTTAGGAAGGAATACCCGTTTCACAGATGAGGACACTGAGGCACAGAGAGGCATTGAGGGACTTGCCCAAGTGCCCACAGCAGACAAGTGGTGGAGCTGGAATTAGAACCCGGGTCATCTGACTCTCAGTGCTGTTTTCTTATCACTAAGCCACATTGCTTCCCACATAATCCTTCTCCAGGAACCATGTGTCTTCAGCAAAGCTTTGCCCAGTGTTCATGCTACTGTGTCCCATGGTACATCCCAAGGAATGACCACTTTCTGATTCAATGATAAGAGTAATTTATAGGTTTGCTTTCACAGGCTTTTTACCTCAGTCATGTTTAATATCTGATAGGGGCATTGGGTGTGAATTGATATAAAGTGGAGAGTGAATTTATTGTATATCACAGCAAGATGAATGTGCTTTCAACAAATAATCATTCAACTCTGGGATATTTCAAATTCCATCCAATTTTAGCTCTGCCTCAGCATATGGTAATCCACAGTTGGGGTTGCGGGAACATTCAAGTGGCAAGGATGAAGGGAAGATGTTGAGGATGAGCAGAAACATAAGCTAACAGAGTCCAGCACACATCAGTCAATCAATTGTATTTATTGAGTACTTACTGTGAGCAGAGCACTACAGAAGCAGCGTGGCTCAACGGAAAGAGCCCGGGCTTTGGAGTCAGAGGTCATGGGTTCAAATCCTGGTTCTGCCAGTTGTCAGCTATGTGACTTTGGGCAAGTCACTTCACTTCTCTGTGCCTGTTACCTCATCTGTAAAATGGGGATTAATCAATTAATCAATCAATCAATCGTATTTATTGAGCACTTACTGTGTGCAGAGCACTGTACTAAGCGCTTGGGAAGTACAAGTTGGCAACATATAGTGACAGTCCCTACCCAACAGTGGGCTCACAGTCTAAAAATTAAGACTGTGAACCCCCGGTGGGACAACCTAATCACCTTGTAACATCCCCAGCGCTTAGAAAAGTGCTTTGCAAATAGTAAGTGCTTAATAAATGCCATTATTATTATTATTATTATTATTACTAAGTGCTTGGGAGAGTACAGTATAACAGTTTGTAGACATGTTAACTGTTCACAACAAACTTACTGTATAGAGAGGGAGACAGACATTAGTCTAAATAAATGTTAGAGATATACAGAAGTTTCTGTGGGGCTAAAGGAGGGGTGAATAAAGGGTACAAACCCAAGTGCAAGGGTAACGCAGAAGGGAATGGGAGAAGAGGAAATGAGGGTTTAGTCAGGAAAGACCTCTTGGAAGAGATATGCTTGTAAGTAAGTTTTGAAAGATGGGAGGGTGGTTGTCTGTTAGATGTGAAGAGGGAGAGCATTTCAGGCCAGAGGCAGGACATGGGGGAGGGGTCAGCAGCGAGATAGATGAGGTCAAGGTGCAGGAAGCTGGTTGGCATTAGAGAAACAAAGAGTGTGGACTGGGTTGTAGTAGAAAATTAGTGAAGGAAGGTAGCAGGGGACAAATTGAGTGCTTTCAACCCTGAGGTCAGGACTTCGTGTTTGATGCCGAGGTGGATGGACAACCACTGGAGGTTCTTGTGAGTGGGGAGATCTGCACTGGACAGTTTTGTAGAAAAGTGATCCAGATGGCAGAGTGAAGTATGGACTTGCATGGGGAGGGACAGGGGGCAGAGAGGTCAGCGATGAGGCTGGTGTAATAGTCAAGGTGGGATAGGATGAGTGCTTGAATTAACGTGGGAGCAGTTTGGATGGAAAGGAAAAGGCAGATTTTATCAGTGCTGTGAAATAAATGTCTGTAGAAACAGATGCCAGTCATTACCCTGGGAAAACTAGACCACGCAGATACTCGTATTTGAGTGCTTACTGTGTGCAGAGCACTGTACTAGGCACTTGGGAGAATGCAATATGCACTCTTTGGAGCATGCTGGACACTGCTGAACATAGTAAGCTCATTATGGGCAGGGAATGTGTCTGCTAATTCTTTTGTATTGGGCTCTCCCAAGGGCTTACTACAGTGCTCTGCACATAGTAAGAGCTCAATAAATACGACTGATGATGATGATAGTAAGCACTCAGTGAATATCACATTGATTTTCTGGTCTTAAAATATGCAATTAACCTAGCAAACCTGGGCTGGTACTGGAAGTGACAGCTTTTCATTTTGAGCATCAAGGCTAACTTGGAGGCTGAGTCACAAGGGGGTAGGGGTTGGCAGGTGGTAATGATGGTATTTAAGTGCTTACTATGTGCTAAACATTCATTCATTCATTCAGTTGTATTTATTGAGCACTTACTGTGTGCAGAGCACTGGACTAAGCACTTGGAAAGTAAAATTTGGCAACAGATAGAGACAGTCCCTACCCAACAATGGGCTGTTCTAAGTGCTGGAGTAGATACAATCAGGTTGTCCCACATGGGGCTCACAGTCTTAATCCCCATTTTTACAGGTGAGATAGTGATGTGACTTACTCAAGGTCACACAGCAGACAAGTGGCAGAGCTGGGATTAGGACACACAACCTCTGACTCCCAAGCCTGGGCTCTTTCCACTTAGCCATGCTGTTTGGATGGAGAGGAGTTGGAGAGGGGAAGGAACAAACAGAGTTTGGGTGTAGTAAGGTGGCCATTTGTCCAGTTTTAGTCCAGACAGTCTTTGTTTTTTTTCAGCTTGTCTATCCCCTGAACAGTATTGCTATGGCATCTGTTGCCTTTCTGTGTGGCGTTTTTATTTTGAACACCAGGCCTCCCTCTACCTCAGTTCCATGGTTCAGAAGGGGGACCCAATGACTCTGGAAGAGGTTTTCCCTGATTAAACCCTCTTTTCCCTGGCTCTCTCTCCCTTCTGTGTCATCTATGTATATATTTTTGTACAGATTTATTACTCCATTTATTTTACTTGTACAGCTTTACTATTCTATTTATTTAATTTTATTAATGATGTGCATCTAGCTTTACTTCTATTTATTCAGATGACTTGACACCTGTTCACATGTTTTGTTTTGTTGTCTGTCTCCCCCTTCTAGACTGTGAGCCTGTTGTTGGGTAGGGACGGTCTCTATATGTTTCCAACTTGTACTTCCCAAGCGCTTAGTACAGTGCTCTGCACACAGTAAGAGCTCAATAAATACAATTGAATGAATGAATCTGTGCACTTGGATCTGTGACCTTCGGACATTTGATAGTTGCCCCAACCCCACAGCCCTCTGTATATGTCTTATATTTATACATTATAAATTGCTTGTTAATATTAATGTCCATCTCCCCCTCTAGACTGTAAACTAATTCTGGGCAAGGAAAGTGTCTGCTACATCTGTTGTACTGTACTTCCCAAGAGCTTAGTACAGTGCTCCGCACATAGTAAGTGCTCAATAAATACCACTGATTGATTGAGAGCCACCTACCTATCCTGACCTCTTCCTCTAAGCAGCAGCTGATAATTAGGTAAACTCATCCACCAAACTGGAGGCCTGCCCCTAGGACTAGAATAAAAAAGACAATACCCATATGCAGAGCCTCATCCAACGCTCTTTTACATAGATGGTTGAAAATCAAATCCTCCTAACCCTTTCAATCTGCCATTATGTTTGCCTGAACGGATTGTGTCAATTGTGGCAAGATGCTCCTCCGATGAACTTATTTAAATTCATAAATGCATAATGAAAGGTAGAGAAATGAAAGCTGTATTTTCAGCTAGATTAATCATCAGATGAATAAAATACATAGAGACTGATGGACGCAATAAGAAAAACTAGATCACATGGTTCAGGCATGTAATGGGGTTTTTGTAACTATGGTAACTGCTTTCTTTGGTTTGGTTTGTATTCCCTACAACACAATCCAATCCTGAAGTTGAAAAGCAGACCAGAAATGGAGTTGCTTTTTAAAAAAAAAATTAATAATAATTTGTATTGGCGTAAATGGGCATCTTCTGGAAATTTGAAATTAGCTTGCTGATTTAGAAGAGTCAATTGATTTAGTCAAATACCAAACAAGAGTTAGAGCCCAAAATCCAATACACACTAATTTTTCCAAGATGACGGAAGAGTGTCTGATAGAGGACAGGAGTAGTCTCCCATCCACCAGAGGAAGGAAACTTGAGGAAGGAGAGCAGTGGCCACGCCAACACAGGAAACCTGGTGGTGCATTTTCCTCGACCCCCACAGTCAGATCTGTCCTTGCTTCAGCAGAGAGATCCAGCCCTGTGGAGTTGTGGTGAAGATGGCCATGTCTCCCGAGAAACTCTGGGCCACATCTCATCCCAGGCCCCCTGGAGCTGCTTGTGGGAAGCAGTATGATGACTGTTGAGCTCATCTTCTAGACTATAAGTTCATAGTGGGTAGGGAATGTGCCTTTTATATTGTAATAATAACGATAATTGTGGTATTTAAGTGCTTGCTATGTGCCAGGCACTCTACAAAGCACTGAGGAAATAGAGTCTTGGTGAGACTGAATGACTTGCCCAAGGCTGAAGGTAGCAACAGTGGGCAAAGCCAGGTAAAGGGTCCCTGTAATCCGGTGCGTCAGGTCCTGCTTTTCAGATTCAAAGGGAGGTAAAGCAGACATTATTACTGTGGAGGAAGTCACTTTTCTGAGAAAGTCAGTTCTAGAAGTGCAGTTGTGAGTCCTGCACCTTGCAATTCCCACAGTCTAACCACCAAATAGGCCACCCAGTCCTTGGAGGGGGCCATTCTTTGAGCAGGTTTATAACAGGATTTGATAGATTACCTGCTTTGAACTCCCACTGCAGTGTCCCAGTGATGTCAGCACCTGCGGTCATCTTCGAGCCTTCCTCATTCCAATATTGCAGGCAACTCAGCCTGATGATAGTCAGTTCTATAACTTGGGGGTCAGGCTTATGAAGACCTTTATGATACAAAATCATCACAGTTTAATATTCACAACACCGACATCACACACCTGCACATAACTATTTATTCCGACATCGCACTGCAGTGTAGCCTAGCAGAAAAAGCTCATACCTGGGAGCCAGATGTTAGGTTCTGACCCCAGCTCTGTCACTCATCTGTTGTGTCCCTTGGGCGAGTGATTTAACTTCTCTGTGTCCGTTCACTCCTGGGTAAAATAGGAATAGAATACCCATTCTCCCTCCTAGTTAGCCTGGGAGGGAGAGTACAGTGCTTGACAAATAGTCAGTGCTTAAAAAATGCCATCACTATCATTATTATCAATATCACTACCACTATCCCCCTTTTAGACTGTGAGCCCACTGTTGGGTAGGGACTGTCTCTATATGTTGCCAATTTGTACTTCCCAAGTGCTTAGTACAGTGCTCTGCACATAGTAAGCGCTCAATAAATACGATTGATGATGATGATGATGATGATTTTATTTTTATTATTTTATGGAGGAGCATATTGTCAGAAGACTACTCCCTCACTTCACAGCAAGCTTCAATCCAAACACATAATGAACACACGTGTTGGGCTTTCAGTGTTCATATGTCTTCCCTTGATCAGCAGTTCAGTCAGTCATATTTATTTAGCATTTAATGTATGCAAAGCACTGTACTAAGTGCTAAATGACTAAGTGGTAGGGAGTCACTTGAAAGCAGCAGGAAAAAGACAACTTCTAGGACTAAAGATTAATCTCTCAGAATGGCACAGGAAATAAAGTAACAGTTGGTTGGGATTAATAGCCCTTTAGTATCCGCTTTCATGTGATTAATCGTTGCATGGATAAAATCAGCATAACCAGAGGGAGCAAGCAAAGAGCATTAAGCTCCTTCAAAAGCATTGCATAGAGTCAGTTTGGGCAAAATACAGCTTGTGGTCCAGATAACAATAATTTATTATTACTATGGTACTTGTTATATGCTTACTATGCACCAAGTACTGTTCTAATCGCGAGGGTAGATACAAGTTAATCAGTTTGGACAAAGTCCCTATCCCACTTGCGGGCTCACAGCCTTAATCCCCATTTCACAGATGAGGTAGCTGAGGCCCAGAGAAGTGAAGTGACTTGCCTAAGGTCACACGGTAGACACGTGGCAAAGCTGGGATTAGAACCTCTGACCTTCTGACTCTTTGGCCTGTACCATCTTTGAACTTGATCCAAGTGGGAGATTCCTGCTTGCCATAGTCCGCCAGAGCTGCTGAGCTAAATTGGGTCAAACCTGAGAGTCAGAGGAACTGGCTCTGCCACTTGTCTGCTGTGTGACCTTGGGCAAGTCACTTAACTTCTCTGTGCCTCAGTTCTCTCATCTTCAAAGTGGAAATTTAATACCTGTTCTCCCTCCTACTTAGAGTCGGGCTTGATGATTTTGTAGCTACCCCAGTGCTTAAGCGCTTAACAAATACCACAATTATTGGTGTTTGTCCTACTGCTGTTAACCAGTGACATTTATTGAGACACTCTCCAATTAATAGAGAAGCCAAAAGTAAACCCTGTGCATTCCTAGAAAAAAAAAATCCTGATATTCCAAAGCCCAAACTTATGTTGGGCTAAATCGCACAGAACATCAGAACTGGATTGCGGTTTTATTTCAGTTCCTATTTGGGGTAGGCAGAGAAAGAAAGACTTAGAAAATGCCCCTTTTTTTTTCTAAACCAGGGAACCTGAGAAGAAAGAGGGAGAGAAGACCAGTTTCCTTTGGGGTTTTTGCCTTATAAAAACTTCTTGAAAGTTAAGAGGTGACCCTACAATTTTCCTGGCTTCTATTTTTAGGAAAAAAAAAAAACCCAAAGTGGTTTTCTCCTCATCCTATAATCTGCCCTAGCATTCCTTTCATCTTCTCCTTGATCTGTGCCTCTTTAAGGAGTAAATGAAGTGGTTGATGAAGGATCCCTGCTGAGCCTGGACTGGCAGGATAAACATAACTACTGACTGTAATAAGGAGCCAAGGGGAAAATAGAGACAAAATCAAATTCTGCAAATTTGCATGGAAACCTTGTGTTTTTAGGTTTAAAGGAACTGACCTACCAATGCTCAAGAAAACCCGCTGCTGTAAACAGTCTAAAATCTTTATACAAGGCTACCTCTTGCAAAGATTTCTCTAAATGTGGAGCACTTCCCAAGTAGGTCAACTCTATAGAGATTCAAATGAACTAAGGAATCATATATTTCTGGGGCCATGTGGTTTCCTGACGCCTGCTGTTACTCTCTCTGAGCTCTGGAAGAAGTATGGGTCTTTGCTTTGTTTTTGTTTTTTTTTAAAAAAAAAAAGACCTCACCATCATGTGCATCAGTACCAGCTATCTAAAATTGAAAAATGAATTTATAATCATTACCTAGAGCCATCTTTCCAATTTATTAGTCCCAAATGAATGGGTTCAGCTAAAGTAAGATTGAGACTGAACTCCTGAGGCTAAAAGAGATTGGCTAACATTTCTCCATTAGTTTTCATTTTTCCCAGCCAATTCTCCCTGATGCTTCAGGTTCCAGCCAGCATCTTAAGGGGTTAAATGACAAGAAGGAATTTTTCACTTGATAATTTCAAGATTAATGATGATTCAATTCAATTGTATTTTTTGAGCACTTACTGTGTGCAGAGCAATGTACTAAGCATTTGGGAAGTACAAGTCGGCAACATATAGAGATGGTCCCTACCCAACAACGGGCTCCCAGTCTAGAGCAATGAGGAGGAGGATACCAGGATCCCTGAACTGTATTTGGACATTTGACAGAATTTTGCACTTTTTTTTTGCACTTTTTTTTGCACTTTTCCAAAAGGATTAGTGAAAGAAGTATCAGCGAGTTAATGCAATAATAATTAAGAAGAAGAATTGTGGTATTAAGTGCTTACTGTGTGGCAGGCACTGTACTATGCACTGGGGTGGATGCAAGCAAATCGGATTGGACACGTTCCCTGTCTCATGTGGGCTCACAGTCTCAATCCCCATTTTACAAATGAAGGAACTGAGGTGTAGTGAAGTGATTTGCCCAAAGTCACACAGCAGACAATTGGCAGAGCTGGGATTAGAATTTATGACCTTCCGACTCTCAGGCCTGTGCTCTATCCACTGTGCCATGCTGCATCTCTATGCAAAGATGTGACCAGTCCCCAGAAGCCTCACCTCTGCAATCCACTCAGTAACCATGCATCCTGTAACTTTTATTTATTTTTAACTATTTTAAAATAAAATAAATATCATTATATATATATATATATGTATATATATATATATACATATATATATATATATATAAAATATTTGTTAAGTGTTTACTATGTGCCAAGCACTATACTAAATTCTGGGTTAGATACAAGCTAATCAGGTTGGACATGGTCTTAGTCCCCATTTTACAGATGAGGTAACTGAGGTACCTAGAAGTGACTTGCCCAAGGTCACACAGCAGACATGTGGCAGAGCCAGAATTAGAACCCAGCTCCTCTGACTCCCAAGCCTGTGCTCTTTCCGTTAGGCCACACAATTTTGCCTGCTGCGTACACATAATCCAACCCTGATTGATACCACATTCTGGGCCATTCTTCCATTTTATAGCAGA